>NC_066352.1:13073720-13693442 GCF_024516045.1 Bombus affinis | reverse complement strand
AACTCGCTCTTTGAGGAAGTTCTCCGCTACTTCCCCTTTTCTTTTTCTTTCTATCTTATTTCCTTTTCACTCTTTTCGAAACCGTTTGGCCCATATGCCAGCTAACCGACACTCTATATAGACGCACGATAATCAGCCGCGTGTGTGTGAGTGCGCGCACGGCTGACTATCGCGTTCATAGGAGTTGTGTCGCGTGTCTGCGTTCGCTGCTGCAACTCGTGCGTGCTCGACTATGTGTCGGTGTGTGTGCGTGCGTGCACGCGCGAACGCGAGCGTCGATCGCATAAGTGGTCGTCAAGGTTAGCCACCTACTCGCTATCGCGGGATTCGTGCACACTCTCCGCGGATGCATTTGAGTCGTCTTGCCAGCTTTAAAGTTTATTACGTGCTCGCCACGGAGGATCGAGGAAACGAATCTCAGCGCGCGCGCTGCCTCAGCCTTGTCCCGTTGCGTTCTGCGACTTCGCAGTTTTATGGCGCGTTTCGTGCGTCCATCGCGGTTGTGCAACACCCGCTCGCAGCGTACGCTAGCTTCGCGAGCGGTTTCTTCGGCTTTTTGCGCTTTAAAAGTTGTTTACGATTGCTCCGCCTGGAATCGATGAGATACTGTTTCAAAGAACGGTTCTTTTAATAAAACGGAGGTCGTTAACTTTAATAACACGACAGCCTTCTTTATGGTACGTCTTAACGATTCGTGCGAAATCTTTTTAGTCGTTGGTGTACTACACGTAGAAGCAGAATTAACAAGATTAATATACTCTTATTCGAAAGTGCAATGGAAATTATTTGGCTAATTAAAAAATATGCAATTGGTTTATGATATCGTAAAGGAGTTAAGTTTCAAAATTGGTTATCTCAATTCCTAGAGAAGAGATAATTTTTTGTAAGTAACACCGATAGAACGAAGTACTTTGACACCGGTATAGAACGGAGCAAAAGTATCCTTGCTTGTTTTTACGAACAGGTGAGTAGGACGAGGAAAGGTTAACAGGACTCGAGGATATTCCGTTTACATTCTTCGTCGAAACTGGTTTCTCCCTCGTTCGATCGTCAGGGATGTTGTATGGTCTTTTGGACCTTAGAAAGGTTGCAAAACGCGCGAGAAAAATCGACGAAATTAATTCCTTTCGTCTGAAATCAAATTCTTTTATCCGAAGGAATTTTAATAAAAAAAGGCATTTCTACATAACTATAATCTAGATTTCATTTTACGACAATATTCGTAAGCAATTGCATTATTAAATATTCAGAAACTATAGTTCTTATGAATTTAATCGGTGTCATTGATATCGCTAACTCAACTTACATCCTATTAAGATATAAAAATCATGAACCTTCCTGTCTTAAAATACGACATATTAACCTTACAGCGATATAACGCAAAAAACTGCATGTCAATGACGAATCGCGATTTATTAAATTTGCATCCGAACAAAATATAAAGGAAACAAGATTTTCCTCCTCTGCAACATGATACGTGAACAGTGCGAATGTAAAAAGGCAAAAGCGCAATGTCATCGATGAGTTGCACCTGAGCAATCTCATCTCCATCGAACGTCGCAAACGGACAAGTTAAAAAAGACACAATACTAACGTCCATTCGATTAAGATACGACGGAAGCGTAACTCGAATGCGGAGGAAGTTGAAGCGAGGCAAGGAAGGAGGAAGAGAAAAAAAGAATCGAAAAAAAAAGAAAGAAAGAAAGAAAGAAGTAAAAAAAGGAGTGTCGGTTCGATGCAAGCCAGAAGAAAGCAACGGCGGTGCAGCTGTTTCGCTGTTGGTCCGGTTGCACAATGCAAAATTCGGGTTCTAATTCTAAAGCGAGTACCAATCAGCCCGGGCATTGTTCACCCATGAAAGCTCGCAATTTTTCGGGGTTAATCGTTCCTTGAAACCTAATAAGCGACGAGCTAACGCCGTTGGATGTCGTTTTCTTAGGAGAAAAAAAAACACATCCCCGTTCAGGAGTGGACACACGTCCCTCGAAAAAATCACCAAGGGGATGCCGAGAGAACGTTCGAAAAGTTTGACGCTCGAACACGCCTCGAATACGTCACGATCGGGACCGGTTAACAGTCGAGGTAATTGGCCATTGTAAATTCGCTGTGTGTCGCCAAAGAGTACCGTGCAAGTGCAGGAATATAGATATTTTAGCTGGTTCGAATAATCTGACTTTCAATGGATAGATAATAAAAAGTGTCGAAGAAAATCAATTAAGAAAGTGCGTCAATGTAAATAGGATAGGTAATCGATAGAAATCGCCTTGGGATTCCTCGTTCGATGTTCAAGAAAGTTTGTAACGCGAATACCAATAGAGAATCTAAAGTACAGAAAAGTGTAAACCATGCTACGTGTTATACAATCGAGCCGTTTGAAGATAGGATTCCACAGTTAAATTCTACGTACCAAGGCAAAAATATAATGGAGTTACAATTGTACTTTGGAAGCTTCGCGTGATTTCACCTATTCTGAAATTAACAATTGGAATAGCAAAATTGAAACTCCTATCGAAAATCAATACGATTCGAATAATTAACCAGCTGAGCGTCACGAGTCTTAAGAAATTATTTTGCATATTTTATACTGGCAATTTTTGAAAGTAAATTAGATTCATTACGAGTGATATTTATGTAGTCGATATATGTTACGTCACGATGAACCTCCGATTATACTACACAGACTGCAGAGATGAATTGTTTCTTTGAAATTACGATTCACATATACGTTTCTTATTCTATAGAATATTCAAAATCTAAGAAACTACATCGTAAATTCGTATCGTGTATTACGTTTCTTGAAATAAAAAGATTCTCGTAAATAACCATCCACGTTTAAAATTTCATGCGTTAAACCATTCTCAAAAAATTCCCGGTAATAATCCACGTTACCACTTTCTTCATTTTATACGAAGAATTCTCGGAACTCAGCCAGTCGCTTGGACGCCTATGAACTTCAGCAGCCGGTCCAAAGGCGTGATGCATTCAAAGCGATCCATCAAAACAGTCGACACGTTTGGTCTTGGGTGCACTGGATCGGTCACACCGTGACGATTGCATATGCACTTACATCCCGCTATAAATAATGCTCGTTGACAGGGAACGAGAGGAAGGATGACCAATCAGGTATGGGTGGAAGGGATTCACCGAAGCAAGTTGCCAGAAAGACGGAGAGAGAACAGTCAAGGACAACTTACGTGACCACCGCATTGCGACGGAGGAATCAACAACGATCCTAAAATTCTCCTCTTTTCTCTGCCGACGGGGATGAACTGTCCGTTCATAGACGATAGTATAAATAGTTCGTTCACCCAATACGTTTGAAAGCGATCCAAATGTTGTAAATTCGCGGAAGAACGACGACAACACGCCGGCCGATTCTTGGGACACCGGAAGAGAAGCGACGGGACGCGACGTGTGAAACAGAAAAGAGCGTCTGGTATGTCAGGACGCTTATCAAAGCGAACGAGGAAGCGTCAATAAAAGCGTTCTCGAGTCAATTCCTGTTGAGTTATGGCCGATTTAGCGTGTTGCCTGTGTGACGGATGCTCTCTGCGCTTCTTCTTGCATCGCTGTTGCTTTTCGCTGTCATGTTTGTATTCCGTTTGAAGTAGACAGATCTACACCTGTTTTCAGACAGACATGGGATAGACGTTGCATTATAAATCTTGCCAGTCGACTTCCTTTGGCGCTGGATATTTTACATCGATTATATATCTTTGCGAAGATTGTCGGATAACGTGGTATCCTGGTGCGAGGACACCGGTAATAATTTTATTTAAACGCGATATTATACATTCTTCGGCGATGGACACCTTCGTAAAGATCGAATAAAATAAATACCTCGCTCTAAGCATGCACGGAAAATGGACGACGAAGATTCTTCGATTCAACGCGGACTTGAACGACCGAGCCAAAAAATGAACAAACAAGCAGGAACATGGAACAAAGTTCTTGAAACTGAACAAGAAATACCCAAGGTACAAAAAGATCCACACAGATGCGTCGAAATGAAACTCAGAAATCGCTATCACGCCCGAGAATCAGAGGATCAGAGGATCAAGACACATCCATGTCAGTTGTCTCAGCTGAGACGAACGCACTCTTGGACACCATGAAACTTACATACTGAACTACGCTATACAAACGAGATGCATAATCTAGCCGTATACTCGAGTTCCATAAGTGCAATTAAAGCCCCATCAAAATCAACTCAAAAACGCGCAATTATCGAAAGATAGAAGAAAAAAACGAAATCGCCGAAACTACATCATCGTCTACCGAATCTCCGATTCAAATTCTTCGCTAGGATCTCATCAATCACGCAAGAAGAAGAAAAAGGAAAACAGGCGATAAAAGAACCTACATCCATAACATAACTCGGGACTTCTACCTGCCAATACATGGAAAATCTATGGACAAGAAAGATAAATCCTCTTATTGTCCCGATTACGAACCGGCCACGCTGAAATCATCCAGGACTACATCATCGGCAAAACAGACCGACCATATACGAAAATCAGCTGCTAACAAGTCACCGCGAACGATACGAATGTACAAAATTTGAACAACAGAGACGAAAAGATGGCATTTAAGAAATACGGTTCAGTTCGTTAAAGATTCCGAGCTATATGACAGAATCTGAATCAGGATCAGAATCAGAAAAAGTGGTTGCGTAGGAAAAAGAGAATAGCACGTTAATAGTATTCCGTTAGAAATATCTAGTTTATTCTGGTTCGTGACAAGTATCGTTTATACGTATACGATATCGTAAATTTTACGAATTAATCTTCTTTAACGATGCACTCGTTGGATCGATACTTGGATCGCATCGTGAAAGAACGACACGGCGGTCGTTAACGGTGCTCGTTGCAAGAAACAGTTAAAGGAGCTTGATCGTTTCTCCTTCGTCTTCCGTTTCTTCTTTTATTTTTGTATTTTATATCAGCTTGTACGCTCCCTTCGGACCGTGAGATAAACCTTGACCAAGTTAAGGATAACCGCATTAAGGTAGCACTCTCTCGTAAGCCAATCAACCGAGGAAAGTGCTTAACGGAAAGTGAATTATTGTTTGTTCTTACGTCGAGCAAGTGTGACGAGAGAGTATAAAAAAATAGAACGACGCCTTTCGAGCCCATTCACCGGACAGTGTTGATCTATTCGCGTTAGAATACCTTTGTTTCGTCGTTCTTTATCGAGTGCGTGGTGACGTACTCTTCTATGGCGTAGATAGTTAAGAAAGTTTAAAAAAAAAAACAACGAGTTTAATGTGTAAAAACTTGTGGATTATTAATCCTAAGGCTGTGGTTTCTTAGACAAATTCTATGACATATCATACAAGAAACATAAGATAGTGGACGTAGAAAATGAACAGGTATTATTAAATTACCGATTAATGCACGTTATCGTCCTGTTTCGTTTGACCTAAATTCGCATATTTCGTTCATATTTCGTTAATAACTTACTTACGTAACGAAGCATCGCTATTCTATTCGAACAAGAACGTCGCAACTCACCTGCAACAAAAAATGAGATAATTTGTTAGTGGCGACTTTACATAAAATACATAAATATTCTTTTACATAAATATATTATCCATTCCAACAGTCTCATCGTATATTATCGATTACAAAATTATACGAATATAAATTAACGACCGATGAGACCATTCTCTACTACTTCACTATCGAAGGACAATGTGCTAATAATTTTTATCGGTTCATTAGTCGTTCGTCTTGGAAGACATCAAGATTTTTTCATTTTTTTTTTTTTTTTTTTTTTTTTTTTTTTTTTTTTTTTTTTAAGTATATAAACGATCAAAGACTCGATCGATCAAAGAAATTATTCTCTCGAGCAATCGGCGGTAATCCCGACGAACAACGAAATCTTCGTAACGGTCCCTCCAACTTGTTACATCCGGAGCAACTCGTGGCAACCGACCGAAACCGCGCTCGTTCAGCAACGGGAAACTTTACGGATGCTTCTGGAGAGAGCTTCGTCGGTGGTTTCCCGATACATAGTCCCCGTGGAAACGCGTTTTACGTGACGAGCTTCCATTTGCCGATCTCACGGGAATGTCAAGGTTCCCGTTGCAATTTCACGCTGAAACACGATTCGTGCGTCCATCCTTTCCTCCCCGAGCGCCTGCCGTGGAAACTTCGCGGGACCATCGGCTATCGAACGAGCTGAAATTGGGTCAAGTGCGGATTTCCCGTGGAAACACGTGCAACGTGTTCGTGAAAAGAGAATAGAACGGTGGGAAATGACGGTTGAAATCCTTTCATCGAAATGGAAGCTAAATTTAATAGTAAAACTATCTGTCTATAATCTATTACGAGATATATACACGGCAAAGTTGGCTGGCAGAGATTTCCGACTGGAGCGTAGTCTCATTTCGGTTTAGATCAGGCGTTACAATTGCACATCTTCCGATTACTCGTCTTGCAGCTGATATTTCGAAAAGAAAAGAACAGACCGATAGAACGCGTTATCGTTTCGCGGGCTGTCGAGGAAAACGCGTAAATAGAAGAACGATACGTGGGTCTGGAAAGACGAGGACAATAAAAGCGGCGCTCGCCGTTGAAAACGGATATAGGTCAACCAAATGAGTCAGGATTATGAAGGATGCTCGTACCCGACACGTGTAATGGAGATAATTCCCGTTACTCCTTCTTCAGCGCGTATTTTTTCAACGGCGATCTCTTTTAAAAAATAAATTATGTACAGCGAACACGCGTGGATTAAACATACCACGACAACCATAGTAATTAGAGTGAAATTCGTTATCCTGTAATATCGCTGGCTTCGTGATAATTGACCCAGATTATCAGATGAACGATTAATCAGATAGAATTTTGTATTCGTGTAATATTATGACGTAAAATATACAACGAACGTTAGTTTTGTC
This sequence comes from Bombus affinis, assembly GCF_024516045.1. Taxonomy (NCBI): domain Eukaryota; kingdom Metazoa; phylum Arthropoda; class Insecta; order Hymenoptera; family Apidae; genus Bombus; species Bombus affinis. Next base: position 13,686,538 of record NC_066352.1, on the reverse strand, counting down.
GAAACTATTTGTAACAGTTGCAGGAAAATAAGGAATGTTAATTTTTGGCAAATCGCGGGTAAGGAACTGCTCGACTTTCTAAATATGAAAAGAAAAATTAAAAAAAAAAAGAAATTAAAATTTCCAAGCAAGATAATTCTCCTGGCTATTCGTCGCAGGTGAATCAGATGCTTTAATCACGTCGGTTCGTAAACATTCATGATTTTTAATTGGTCGTTACACAGCTCGTTACGAAGTGTGTCGGAAAGCCGACGATGTCGTGTTGGCGAGAGTAACCGCGTTTACCTTCGTCGATTTCTTCGACTAACGAGTTCCAGGTAATCGCGTCAGTTTTTCTCCCAACGATCCTTCGATCTCGATCCGATCGTCACGCTATTCTTTGAAAAAATTTTTTTACACGCGATCGTGTGAAACGTCTCGTTAGTAGCTTTCCGATCGTATTAATAATCTCAATCGCGTAAGAGTAATATTTCCCTATTTTTTCTTATTTAAAATTCCAATCTTGACTTGACGTACGTACGCGTAATCGATCGTTCGTCTATAGGTTTGCAGAAAAATGTCGACCACACCCTGTATAACACCTGTGTCTCGACGTCTGGAACCGCGAGAGACCGGGAACCTAGGAGAGGAGCTGGTCAGAGTACGCAAAAGGAGGAGGCAAGTAGGTCAGTAGGTGAGTCGTGCTAAACAGTGCACGGGAGTGTCCCGACATTGACCTATATGTCTACTTTGTGTGTGCACTTGCCTTCCCCTTCCGTGACCCCTCTCTTTTCTCGCACACCTCTCGTTCTCCCTTTCGCCCGGTCTCTCTTTTACACGACAGCATCCCCTCCAGCGATGCGCTTTCCAGCCAATTGCATATAGGGTCTGCTCGTGCACACCGAGTGCACTTTCCCCACCATAGCGACGCCAACCCCGGCGCCGGACCGTCCCGCCACCCTGGAGCAGACGCGATCGATGGCCTGACGCGACCGACCACCGCCAACGATTCGCGATTCCCCGCTTATCCGTCTTCCAGTAAATCCCTTTACAACGATTCTTGATCCTCGTGCTTGAAGAATGCAGGACAATACGATAGGGGAAAAGGAAGGTTGGAGTTTCGCATTGAGATTCGCATCGTATGGGATCGGTGGGAAAGTTCGTTCCAATTTCGAAGGAATTTGGGCGACGTAAAAAATCACATTGAAAAGTTTCTCGCCGAAACAGCTGAAAAGTACTGGAAGGATGGGATATTCGAGTCGCGTGAAGGACGCAGAAACTGGAATAAAAAATCACACCTATATAATTCGATAAATGTATTAGGTTATCCGAAAAGTGTCTTTCTTTTACAGACCCGTCTTTTACAAAGATGCATCTTTATACAAACGTGAAACCTAATCCGTCGAACGTTGCGATCTTTATTTTGATAGAGCAAAATGGACCATACGTAATTCGATAAAATAATATAAAACGAAAAATATTGTACATCCATTATTTCCTTATAAAACGGAAGAAACTTTTCGGGCGACCTAAAACATGGTATCGAAATGTAAATAAATCGGGTCTTTCCGAGCGACCCGATGATACGAACTGTTGATCCTCCGAAAAGTTCGAATAGACGGAGCTGTATCGTATTTCGTTGAAAGAAGGAAAGATTTGTTGTTTTAATCTTTAGTATCGTATGACGCGGACCTGGTGTCTGTCGGGTTGCAGCGGATCATACCGTATACACGTTTCATTCTCCTGACGTATTCGCTGTAAAACGTATATACACCGTTAACCCGAGTCTAAATCAAAGCGATGAATCTTTTTGCAATTCACGCGATCGACGTGGTCGATTCACGCGCACCTGATGGCGTGCTCGCAGCCTTGCGGAAATATAAATAGAGATCGCGATAGAAAAGGAAGGAAACTTGAACGAGTCAGTCACACTCCACGTGTTTTCCTCACGGCGTGCACCGAGCTTCAGCACCGCGACTAACAACGACGACGACCCTGGTCTAGCCGTGTTACGTAAAGCCTGGCACCGCTGCGGAGAGCCGTTCCCTCTCGTTTTATCGCGAATACGACCGCCACTTTCGATCGCGTCGAATAACACGTTCCGACTGAATCGTAAATAAACGATCTTTTCCTCGACGAAACGAAGGAAATCATCATTTTGTCGTTGATTCTGCTTGAATTAACGCTTTAACGATGGCACTCGCAAATTGGCGTTCCACGCGAAATTATTGTATCGCTGTCTGTAAAGTACTTTGTCTCCTTCCTCTTATTTGTTCGAATCGAATCCTTACGTGTCTACTCGAGAGCGAAGAAAATTGCTGCGATAAAAAGACGAGATTAGATAAAAGGTAATCCGAGGAACGCGGCAACTTTAACGAAGACAAAAATTCCCGCCAACGATTCGACGTTCAACCAATTCGATTGTTCTCATCGGCGAGTAAACCTCGCGGTTGCTCTGTCATCGAGCAATTTCGATGGAGAAAAATGAAAAAAAAGTGGAGAACAGAGAGAGAGAGAGAGAGAGAGAGGAACGTTGGGATAAAAAATTTCCGCTGAAAATAATTACGTCGCGAAGCAACGTCTTATCATCGAAACGAAGCGTAACACATCGTGCCTTTATCGTACTTTGAACATACTTTGCAATATCTCGTTGCTTTGCTTTTTTTTTCTTTTTCTTTTTTTCTTCTCGATATGACGCACGTATCGAGACGTTGCGCTGGTCATGCACGAGAATCGATGCAATCGCGACAAAGAAATTCGATGAAAGCAATCGCGCAGAAATGCAAGCACGTTTTAACCGTACGTTTTTAAACGCGAAACGTTAACAAAAGCGATATTTCAAAAGTAGAATATACAATTTACCAAAAAGAAATTCCTGAAGTATAAATTATATAAGCAACCTCGTTCCGACGACAGTCTACCTTTCAATTCATATCTTTCTCTCGGATAGTCGTTAAAAAATCTGGTTTACCGATTCCAATGTTTAAATTGCTCCGTGGCAAATGTATTCGCGCATTGATTTATATTACAAATCGTATTTACATCTTTGGTGTTTTTCAAACGAATCCTCTCAAGAAACGTCGCGATGATCATTAGTTCCGGTGACTTTTAATGATCAGACGGGTCATGTTCTCGCTCGAGACACGAACAAGAAACGAGGAGCGCAAAAGCGATACCAGTCGGCCATGCAACCCGATAAAAATTACAACGATGACGTAACGTGCAAGTAAAAAGATAATTTCATTGAAATCTGAAAAGCTGTACGCGAGGACGGTCGGAAGGCCGCGTTTTTTCCCGCGCCCTTTGATTCACCTTGAAGATTATCGTCTCTTTTTGTCGAAATATCCTATCTAACTGCTGGAAATTGATTCCGAAAGTAACCTTGAATTCTCGAAAGCGAAAAAAGTAAAAAAAGATCCTGCGACTATAGTCGACCGTAATCGTAGGCAATTTTCTTATGAACGCTGAAAGTTACTTGGTAGATGTATTGGAATAATCGTAAATAAATAACGAATAAGGGTAATGCAATATACTTACGTAAATTAATTTCTTATTATGTGGTAAAGAACTACATTATATATTACGTATTTACATTGATAATTTGAATGTTTTGCCAATTAAGGAACATTTTTCTTCTGTAGCATGCGATTTCAATTATTCAGGAAGAAATCAATTATAATAATTATCGTAATAATAAAATTACACTGCGACGCGGAAAATGCAGCTTGTTACTGTAACGATGGCATCGTCTGATCTTAACGACGCGAACTGTACGAATTAAAACTCCTTCTGAAAAATAATTTGGAAGAAAACTAACGGCTATATCGAGGAAACCAAAGTAAATCACTCGATAAATTTATATATATATATTTGATGTAAATTATATATATTCTCCTATACCTCGTACAATTAATAACTTTGAATTTGACGTTAAACTCCATTTTAAAAAGATACTCTGTCTTTTGTTTGACTTTTTTCTTCATCCCTTCTTGTTCGATCCCATTAGAAAGGAACGGATGTATCGTTGCGAAATCAAGCTTTTTGAAAATCAGGCTGACAATATTGGAGAAAGTAATCTGTTTAACCAGTGTCTTTTATCAGTTTTATCGTGCGATCTCCAATTACGCCCAGTGTTCCCAAGTAAAACTGCTTTACTCGAGCGAGGAACCCACTTGTCCTAATTATAAAAACGTGCATCGAAGGTTGATATCTCAAATAAGAAGATAAAAAGCCTAAAAAGATGACAGCCTTGTCGATGATATTTAACCTTCGACCAAAAAGGCAATAAACCACCTCGTTACCTTACCTCGTTATTAATTCGCCCTTTTTCTTCGTTTTCCATCCTCTCCGATTAATTTCGTATCGACAGAAAATACTAAACCGACCGTAATCAATTAATTCGGACACCTTGACACGTTCATTTCTAATCTCGGATTTGCGTTATCAGCTATGCGTCTATTATCTACTATATAACAATAAATCATTTTTACACGCATGCAGGATTCGTACAATGTAAATTGCTATGTAATACAGAAATGTATGTAATATAGCTATGTAGCACAGAAATTTCATAAAATTCCACACAGCGAGAAGCAACCACGTTGTTCCTTTCGTTGAAAAGATCGACCAGGTTCTTTCCTATCGAAAGCGACAAACCTTCGAAACCTTCGAATCTTCAGAAACCTCGCACAAAAGATTCGAGAAAAATTCCATAAGAACGACAAATAACCAAATTATCCCTCTTCTTAAAAAAAATTTACGAACTCTTCCGACATAAAGATAAGATCGTCTGCAAAATCTAAACGTAAGAATCCCATAAAATTGCGCGATAACGAATCATAACTGGTGTAAAAATTTCCACAAACGATTTAACTCTTTCCCTCTCCGCGTCTCTCTCTTCTGCGCAACTTGAAAAAACGGATGGAAAAGAAGAGTAGCGTTCCGCGTCGAAGCAACGTCACCCTATCGGAAACGGGCACTTGGCCGTAGGGCAAACGTCTGAACCGCGACGCAACGCAATAATTGCACGTGCTGCTTACATAATCGCGCTCCGCCGTTGCAAAACCTTGGATGCATCGCGATCAATAAACTCTTCGTAGCCGTCTATTTATATTTGCCGCGAACGAACCGCGACAGAGAGACAAACTCGTGCATATTTATCGAAAACGCGCAAAGCGGATAATCCAGGAGAAACGAGCAATGCAGACTTGACAGACGATGACACGATCTATCCGGGGGACGATTATTTTCTCCCGTTGAAACCGCGCTTCGATCTCGTGAAATTTGTTAAACAGCCAGATACGACGAGTAACTTGCTTTTTTATATCTTTTCCTTCGCGCTCCTTCTTTTTTCTTCTTTTTCCTTTCTTCTTCGATCACGAGCTACATATCGCTATTTACATATGCGAGTTGCTCGCGGGACAATCTTATCGACTATATCGAAGAGCAAACAGGTCGGGTCAAAAATCTTGAGGCTTTTTAGCCGTTGTTAACGATCGAACGTTGGCTATGCGCTTGGAATAAAATGGAAGATGACTTGTTCGGTTAAATTCGAAGCAATCGTGCATTTAGATTTTCGGGGAAAATACCGTTGACTTGCTGCGAGAACGATGCAGCTAGGGGAAATAACTTTTTTTACGAGATCGGTTTAAGATAAGAAACTTGAAAAGTTATTAATTGCTCGGTCATTTAGCGACGATAAATTTTCGTACGACGGTGATATCTTTCTATAAACGGTATATTATACTATAGGTGTAAAGGTACGCGAGTACCCGCGTATCTCTTGCAAGTGGAATCTCTTTAATCTAAAAAGAATACAGTTACTGTATTCTTTAAGTCATTTTCGACACGGTCGTGTTCTTCTGCTGCTAAAAGCTTCTTTAGTCTCGGAAAAACAGAAGAAATATGTACGGTACGAGATACACTCGTTATTCATACCCATAATCTCTTCCTTCAATTTTCCATTGTAGTTTCTCTGGAAACGTCGAAGGTTCCTTCGTTCGTTGAAACAAACGTCGCATTAGAGTATGAAAACTCGACCGCGGTAGAGTCGAGAAATATATTTAACGTAAGTAATTAACGCACGGGGCAGATTTTTTAAAAGGGAAACTTCATGAAACACGGTAGTCTCGTGCGATTGCGATAGATCGAACGAACCACAAACCCAAACCAGCTTTTTCGTCGCAGGATATCGTCGCAGTAACCAATTTCGTTTCGTGTTTCCCGCATAAACGGTACCGGAAATTACCATTTGCCTGCGATATACGATATTTGGTGGATTGTACGAGTTCGTTGGTGGAAATAATCCCTGAAATTGCACGTTTCAGGGGACGGGTCGCAACTGCAGGATGTCCTGACCCGATACGACAAGCGAGAGATCGACCGAGCTATCTAAACGGGCGAACGTGAATGTCCTACGCCCACACGATGAAATTCTATCTCGTTAATTAGCATAAAAACGTAGAACGGATCCTTGCGTTGGCCAATGTTCGTTTGGAATTAAATGCAACGGCCACCAGTTACGCCATAAACTGCCGAAACTCGCGCTTCGGAAATTCACGCCTTCGTTTAAGCTACTCGATACAACTTCAGAGATCGTGTTTCAAAACCATGACGAACTTGACGCTACATGTTTGGCTCGACATCGATGCTCGGCGACGGGCGAGAGTTGAATTCGACGCGAGTTTTTGGAACGTCCTTTTTCGGGATGCATTTGCAATTTAATAAATTGCAACGTTGTCGGGAATAAAATAAACATAAGTAAAGTGCAGTAAAGAAGTAACACAAGTAATCGGAGGTGGATGAAAATTGATCCTACGAAGACATCGGTAATACACGCTTACGTATTTCTAGCCACATTCTAAAAGTTTATATAGACTTTATGAAGTGCCAACTACGTGCAACTTTAGCGACGCGGGTATATTCCCTGATTCGATTTAAATAGTATTTGATTTCACCTATGACAAAAGATAAAGAATTCGTAATGGAGAAACGTTTAATCGTGACTTTGAAATGATAACAAAAATATTGACATTTTTATCGAATTGCAGCAAACGTTCAAATACTTATGGACGATAAGTCATCTGATCATCTACCGATCAGTTTTTACTTAATCGATCAGACTTAAAAGCGAATTTTTGAAAAACACCCGATATAAGTATAAGTATACAGTACACGAACTGCCAGTCGGAGCAAAGGAAAACGATTCTTTGTGGCAGATGTTAGAGCAGCTTGCTAATTGACTCATTCAACGAGGTTCAAATATAAGAGTTAGTCGAATGATAGGGAAAATATATCTACACCCAACAAGGCCACTCGCGGGTAAACAAACTAATTTTAACTTATTTTTGTATTCCTGAGAAGTTTACTCTTGAAAATTAATAAAAAGAAAATCGTAATTTTTAAGAGAAGAGATAAAATTATTGCAAAAAATATGGATTTGAAAAGTTACGCCTAATTCGTCATACGTGTAATTCCCTTTGACGAGGCAATTCGTGCAATCCCATCCCCGAGGACGCGAAATCGTACGATACCCGGTGGACGAGTATAATCTCGCGCAAGGCCGTCGATTATCCATCCTTCTAGTTCGCGTTGAACACTACAAATCAATACCATTCAATTGTTGCGAACGATAGTGTAACGAAACGCGACGATCGTCACGCATTTGCATCCTATTTATCGTCGATATAGTTACTTACGCAATTCGCATTATTTCTGCTTCGCCTAGTTAATAATTCATGACGTATCAATTATTAGCGGAATAATTAAGAGAAATATTCTAAATTTAAAAAATCTTTCAATATATTTTAAAATTTGTTCACGGAATGAAAACTTTGAAGGTGCTTATCTTTATCCGTTTAATTCTGTTAGAAAGGAAACTTTCTTTCTTCGAGATTACGTTATACATTTTCAATCGAACTCTACGTAACTAACCTAGGATCGTTTATTTCTAAATCGTTAAAACTTACCATTTGTGATGAATTATTAAACTTTGCTCGTCTCGAAGCAAATTTTTTAACATTTTACTTAGAAAAGTTTTACGTATTTGATCTAATAACTGATCGTACAGCGTAGTAGAGACTTTGTTAAATGTTCTACAACTTTTTCAAATTTCTCGCAAGCCTAGAACAATACATATTGAACGTGGCCGTAAACGATCCCGTTTGCGCACGGCACGTGCGAAAATAAACTTGTACACGAATAGCGAAACACGCTAACCCCTTTCTGATTTGATACTTTTGAAAAGACGACTTAATACATAAAAATACATCAAAATTCCAATAGAAATACAATTCAGCTAGCTTAACCGCATACTACGTAAAGATTCATATAAAATGAAATTTGAGTAAAAATGCGATATAATGTTGCACGAGGAAGGGAAGAAATAATCGAGTTCAAAGTTTTAGGCTCGGTTGAGTATCTCTGCAATTAGTCCTTGATTACGTAACTTCTGCTCAGTCATGACCTTGAAGCAATTCAAGGTTAGGATGTATAGTCTAAATCTATTCGAGTTCATTTCGAATAATACTCTGTTTACGAGAACTATGTGGTTGACCTTGAAATGAGTATTGAAAAATTAGACAGAAGAGATCCGACAACAAAAAGCATGATCTTTCTTTCAAAAGCGGGTAGCACGTTTTTCATAAATTATTCAACCGAGGACGCGTGTTAATAGTACACCGGTTTTAACAAAGAACAGCATCCAATCATAATGCAAATCGAAGCACAATGAGAGAAAGAAGGAGAGGGATGCACAACATGCACAGGCCAATATAATAAAGCAACAGTGAAGCAATGAATAGAGAAGTACGTATATTGGGAGGGAGGGAGAAAGAACGACAATGCAACACACCGGAAGAATAAAGAGGAAAAGAGAAAGAGGGACAACAGAAAACAGGTTAGAAAAGGAAAGAAAAAGGTGGCGTTACTGGTATAGAGAGAGAGAGAGAGAGAGAGAGAGAAAGAGAGAGAGAGCAGAAAAAACCGACAAGAAGGGAGAGAGATGCAAAAATGGACAGAGACAGTACAATCGCATAGTTCGTCCTTGGACTTATATAACAAGGAAGAGTCTGACAGAGAAAGAAGAGAAGGATCTTAGTAGAAGAATGAAAAAAGGATGAAAAGAGAATGGATTAAAAATAAAAGGGAAAACAATGGCGCACGCCTGCCCTCTAGTAGCGACCGAAAGGTTCTGGAAATTTCGCGAAACAGCGTACTCCTAGAAAATTCGAATTACGTACTATGTTTTATAAATTGTACACCTATACAAAAAATGGTTTTATAGGAAAAGAAACACTGACACATGATTGTAAAAAGTTCGATGAAAAAGATAAATTGTATATTAAATCTTTGCGAAATGATACAAGATAATTAGTTGCACAATTTAAATATACTTATGCGCTATTAAACGTCTTCTAACCTCATCCTTTGTCAATAAACATTGTATATAAAATAGAATATAGCTTTTCCTATCATCTTAATTCTGTTTAACGTTATTGCCTCGATAGATTGCTAATAAAAAAATAAAAAAACAACTGAATATTATTACTCGAATATTCGCTTCTTTGCGCTACTTGAAACTTAACCTCCAATTAGTTTTTAATTCAACTATATTCATTTATTTAGCACAATAACTTTCTTCAACGTTATTAACCCAACATAGATTTTCATTAAATGACAAAATAGTTTCTAAAAGAATTCACTTTTATTTACTTTACTACATCGCTTCTTTCGTCTCTGCCTTTTATAGAACGAAAGGGTTGAACGGCAACAAACACAGGGAGGGTTAATTCGCACTAGCTTGAGGTAGGACGTGCACGAACGGTCGACAGGTGTCGCCACATTGCAACAGATGCCGGACTCGGTCAAGCGATAATAATTCTCACGTGTCTCTGTCAAGCGGTACCCTGGCTTCAATTCACTATACGCGAGAGATTATCTAGGTTAGAGACACGCCGTTATGTTATTGCGTAATACAAAACGTAGCCGTCTGACCGATCAGCTTTCTTTACTATCTCAGAGTAAAACGTCAAAGAAATATGAAATACAAGTTACACCTATTCGAACAAATCGCTCGTTTATGACACAGACGATTAAAAGAAAAATAAATTACACTGTAATATAAAATGCTTCTTTCTTATATGTCATTTCTATATTCATAAATATCTATAAAAGAGATACGCGTAAGAATTGAACCAAGAGAGAGTACAGTCAAGATCAAAAGTGAGATGCGTGACATAGATTCGGTCTCGAGAGGAATTTTCACAGGAAGGCTATTCTAAAGAGAAATGCCGTATTCATAGAGAGTTAGAGATGAATAAGGGATAGATTCGAAAAGAAATTCTCCGGTAATATCGCGGTCAAATGCCGCGAATGCGGTCACTGAACTAGTTCCGTTTCGACCCTGACACTGCCATTGCCCCCAGGTCGCGATTTGTGTCAGAGGCTCAATATTGTCGTGATTTTATTTCTATTGCGGATTTACTCACCCCTTTCGCTAGACTCCATCTCGAAAAGGCCTTAGACACCGTGCTGGACGTACGGTAGACGACACGAGTATCGAACAAGTACACGTGGAAAATTACTTTGTAGATTACGGGCCGCTGGCTCAAAATTCACCACGGTATAAACATGGCCGGTCGGTCTCTTGTCACAATTACCGTGAGGTCGTTGAACCTTTCCGAAATCGAAAGACAATTACACGAAACACTGCAAGCGTCTGTCCCTTTTTTCGATGCACACGAAAATTAGTAAAGTACCGTAGCTTAGTGAGTGCCGCCTAAAAATAGATCCTGAATTCGACGATTGTTTTGACTAATAGTGTAGTTCGCAACCTACTCAAAGGTGGCGCTACGCATTGGATACCCGATTTCATTGCGATACATGTGAAACAAAAGATAAATTTTATTAAAATCCTAAAAAAAACATATTTCTATTAACATATATACATATTACAAATGTAAAATAGAATTTCAATAAATCATTTATATAAATTTAAAAGAAACGAGTAGAAAATTTATGTAAAATATGCCACAAATATTTTCACTTTTTATAAATAAATTGAACTTTTTTTATATGTATCATAATTTTCCTATATCTTCCTTGTAATAAAAAATTACTATTCTTTATATCATGTGTTTTAAAACAAAAAAATATTAAGCTTTAATATATAATATTATTTTAAATAATATATTGTGTTGTTCGGTTTTAAAAATTCGGTATCGCATTGTATATTCTGCATATTGATTACGAATAAAAATTATATTGTTTACAATTGAATGCATAAAAAGTACGTACAGTAAAATTTTAATTCATAATTTAACGCAATTAAATAAGGGATACAGGCATATGTACATGAAATAAGTTGCAGAAATATTTTTCTTTCTCGCGCGTTTATACCAGCAGACTTAACTACGTATTTATTGGATATTTAGTGGCAGAAATTCAAAAAAATATCACCGTACCAATCAATATACAGTCTTCGTTAGCTATCAAAACCATATCGCTTTCATAAAAATCCGGAATTATAGCTTTAGAAAATATATTCAATGTTTTGGTAAAGCGCGTATTAAATGTCACGCAAAGACTGAATAGTTTATTTTAAGTGTATTCAGATATTATAGTGGCACGTATGCATTAATGGCAGGCAATGATATAAAACAAAATTTGCGAAAATTAGATTTTCCTTACTGCGCTAGAGAAGCATTATGCAGAATCGGTAAGACATTGGTTGAAATAGGTTAAGTTAGCAGATAACCTTATATTTTTTAACATTTTTTAATTTTATTACTATTTTTAAAGAAATATTATGCAGCAGACCTGGGAAACAAATGGATCTACAACTAGATTTAATATCGGAGTTTGTATTCGGAGAAATAGAGAAACGGAAAAAGCGCAACCTGACGACAGCGATACAAGAGTTGCAATTAATAGAAGTTCTAAGCGATTTTTTTCAAAGTCCTGGAGGAAGTGCCGCTGTACGCAACGCAGTATTTTTATCTCTTTTCCCCGCAGATAGTCCTAGATACAAAATCTTAGGCAATTTAGTATCTTTAGCCATTGCCACTCAAAATAAAGCAGTCTTAAATGCGACTGGAATTTGGATGCAGCAATTAGGCTCTACTTCACCACAGAGCGTAGGATTAGCAAGGCACGTACTTAATGACTATTTTGTCCTTACTCCAAAATCTATTGACAAATTGAAGCAGCTTCCTGTTCTTGCACCACATTTCACTGCCAACTTACTAACGGCAATAGGTGAAGTCTATGAGGACAAATATCCACCTGCAGAACTGCTCAGGTTGGTAGGAGAATGGATAGATGAAAACCCAAGTCTCTTATTGACTCCTTTGATGGATAATCCTGCTTTACCAACCGGTGGCATTCCAATGACACCAATAACTCCAATAGCAGGTTTATTCAGGTAACTCAAAAGAAAAATTTTGCATAAAATTAAATATAAAGTATTCGTAATTGTATAACTCTGTTTTAGGTGGTGTATTTTATCACCTGTACGTTCAGTTGGTACAGAAAATACAGAATATTCTGAGGAGCAGAAGAAATTGTATTCTAAAATTCAACAACTGCTTATGGATTCGGTATTACGATTAAAAAATAGCGGAAATAATAAACATGCTATATCCGCACAGCATTTTGCTGCTACCATTCGAACTTTAACGACTAGTTTACAATCTCAAACAAATATTAATTCTATTTCGCGTGAGTTAGCTATGGAACGCCTTGCACAAGCTATTAGTGCAGCTATGTCTGCAAATTGTATTTATGGAAACAAACGTACATATCATAATTATTTAACGTATAAAATTAGTCCTTAATTAGAGATTAATCTGTGTTTTTTTTTTACAGAAGAGTTACTGGCTTTGTTACAGCCTTTATCATATCAACACTTCTTAATTGAATGGACTTTACAGACATATGCATCTAAAGCCGCTTAATTACATTATTGTCTTTCTATTGTAGTTATTTTTATTTTGTGGAACTGTATATAAATTTAAATACAATTATATAAATACAAAACCATACTTGTAAATGAAAAAAAGAATTTTTTACAATATAATAAATATATATTTCACGTTGATATGATTAATCTATGTTATACATACAATCTTAAAATGGCTTAAACGTTCTCTTAGATTTTAAGTCTTGTAATCTCTTTTTGTCTAATTCGAACTTCTTCCTTAACTCTGCTAAATCTGTAAAAAAAATTTAATAAGCCCCCAAATATCAAAATTCTGCATATATTTATTAAGACCAATCTGACATAAAACTTACTCTGTCTTTTACTTTCCCGAATTTGGAAAGTATAAAAGTTAAGCAATTGCTTTTTCTTATTTTTTTGTTCTTCTTTGCGTTGCACTTTATTAATAGTAGATTCTTTCCTGGAAAGTGCAAACTGTCCTCTCTTCTTTCGTCCTGTTACTGTTACCCAACCATCATTTTCTGCTTCTTCCTCCATAGCTTTTTCTTTTGCTATTTTCTCAGAAATTTTTTGATCATAGTTCTGCATATAAGTTTCAATTTTCTTTTTCATTTCCTTCTCATTACATACTGAACGATTATAGTTTAAGCACCATTCTGTTAAATTTATTAAAATGAATTAGAGGTATTTTACATAGAGAGATATCCGATAAATCCATGCATAAGTGTTTAAATTACTTACTTTCCACTCCTGTAAAACAAATCTTTTTCTCTTTATTTAATGTTATTACATAGTTTTCAGAAATTTCTAATGCTCTCTCTAAAGCAGATTCTTTTTCAAAAACTATATATGCTGTTTTAAATCCTTTAGGAGTTACAAAATAAACTTTAGAAACAGTTCCACACAAATCACTGAATATTTTAATTAATGCTTTATGTGTAATATAAGGAGGAATATTTAATAGAAATAGTGTTCTTCCTTTAGGATGTATAGGTTCTTGATTTCTAATTGAATGTTCTTTAAAAAATAGTTGGTGCTTGTCCGTAGTTTCTTCGTCAAATCGAATCCATAATGCTACAAGTTGAATAATTGAATAAAAATTTATTTAGATAGGTAAATAAGCTGAATATTGTATTTAACAAAGAATACTGTACTTACTTTTAAAACCCTTAAGACTTCCTGTTTTACTTTTCATGATCGCTTCGTTGTGCATAACCTTTATTGAAATTAATAACAGAAATTAATAGTAATTTTTAATTTAGATTTATGAATGTTGCTACAACACATAATATAAAAATTATAAATGAGTTTTAGAGGTGCTAGGAATTTTCTTATAGTTAATATGAATTATCATTGCACTTTAAAACACAAAATACGTGTTTATGTTTCAATCAGTACGACGCGACGCGTATGACTAAAGCATGAAACTAATTTAACATTTTTAACAAGAAGATTTCCTTATCATCATGTTATGTATATTTTCTTAATAATGATTACAAATTTACGTTAAAATAAAATGTTTATATTTAATAAAAAATGTCCCAGAAATTGATTTATATATAATAATTTATTAATCATAAAATAATATTATTTTTTATATTCATATGTATCATTTACTAAATTTAAATAGACTCGTAAGTTTCTAATTACACCTTCTATCGTAAAACATTAATTCCAACAATATAATTTAAATAAAATTTTTAATATTTCCTGTTACACTCAATACATATATGTATACGTATTACTTTGTTATATATTACTATCGTATTATTGTAAAGAAAGGTCAAGGTCATAAAAAATATACACTAAACAATAAAACGATTCTAAAGCTCTAAATTACGATTAAAAAATATAAAACTTATATATTTACCATTGGTTATTGTTTTTTCACATTCAATATTTTTTTATTTCATATGTAAAATATTTATTATCACAACATAAATCAATACACTAATTGAAATGCATACATAGCTCTAAATAGCAGGGAAATATTGATCATGAGAAAAACAGCAGGTAGCATGTAGCAGGTAACATATTACAGATATGTAGATATCATTTCAGTTCAGGAAAATTGTACGGCCGTGTATCAACCATGTTTAACATATTGTCATTCTTTTTTATGTTATTTAATTTTTTATTAACATACTCAGAGACCAAAATTCTTCAAGGACACCTTGT
The DNA here is from genome assembly GCF_024516045.1 of Bombus affinis. Classification (NCBI taxonomy): domain Eukaryota; kingdom Metazoa; phylum Arthropoda; class Insecta; order Hymenoptera; family Apidae; genus Bombus; species Bombus affinis. The sequence continues at coordinate 13,671,444 of NC_066352.1, read as the reverse complement.
AACACGTGAAGTAATAAGCATTTTTTTCGAATTTCTAAGTGTATTTTGAAACAATAATATTAATACTAAATTTTGAAAAATAACACGTAAAAGTAAATTAATAAAAATATGCTATTTCTAAAAATATATGTTAATTACTACCACATTTAATTTCAATCAAATAGAGATAGTAAATATAAACTGTATTGTTACATCGTACATGATATTTCTATATATTACGTAGTAATATCAAGTGTCATTAGTATCATTAATTGTCAAGAATTATATTTCGTAATTATATATATTATATTTCATAATCTTCCTAATAATTATTAGTCTAAACATTTGTTGATTTCTTTCCACTCCATAGCGCTATAATTTTTTTCAGAATTGGGCATTTTTAGCAAGATTTTGCTTCTTAACGCAACAAGGCACGTTTCGGTACGAATTCGAATTGGGAGGCAAAGAACAAGATTTAAAAATACTATTGTATTATGATGCGCCTGATCAATGGCCAAGCGTTTACCCTTCGAATAAAACATGCATAGAAAAAGAAGCTATACTTTGGGACGGAATTGGTCAAATAGTACCATTATCTACATTAACATCTGAACAATCAGGATGCGTCGAAAAAGAAGAAACAACAGTACAATGTTCTAGTCATCGAAGATTTCGATCATCTCGTCCGAGATGGTGGTTTATCGCACTAGCAGATTGTTCATCAAAAACTGGTCTAAATGTGTCGTATTGGATATCGCTAACAAATGCCCCGCATGGTCATTTTTGGAAAGAACATTTTTCAGCAGACGAATTCTGCAAGTAACATTATATTGTTTTAAAATTACTCAATACTATTTAATTAAATCTATTTTTATTTCAGATATACTGCCAGAACTAATAACAATTGCTTGTATTTACGTGATACTTGTAATACTTAGTTTTTACATAGCCATACAACTAAGGGCAAGAAGACTACTACATGTTTCTTACAAAATATTTATAGCCTCGCTACTTTGTCAATTAGTAGGAATATTATTTGAGATTTATAGTTACATAAATCTTGGTTTAAGAGGGATACCAACACAAAATGCTTATTTATTAGGTCAACTTCTAGAAGCATGTTCAGACGTTTTGTACACTGTACTGATGTTATTACTGGCTCTTGGTTTTACAGTGACTAAGAGCGTTTTAACAGCCAGACAAACTCGATGGCTTATATGTTTCATTTGTCTGATTTCTTTCTGTCAATTTTCATTGTATATTTACCAATCCGATGTCTTTGATCCTGGATTGGTATTGTATATTTATGAGTCACCACCAGGCTATGGATTAATAATACTGAAATTGATTGCATGGATTATATTTTCTCTTCGATGTTTTAAGACTGTTAGAAAAATGTCAACAAAACTTCATTTTTATGGTTCATTATTTTCATTGGGATCAGCATGGTTTTTATGTCATCCATTAACGGTATATAAAAAACTATGCATTTAATTGCATTTACAATAATGTAAAATATTATGTAACAAAATATTTGTAAAAAATTTATTTATTCTTTTTACAATGTGTAAAAAGATATTTATAATTTTATAGGTACTCTGCATTACTTTATTAGTAGATGAGTGGGTACGAGAAAGCGTTGCTAAAGGATGTTTATTATGGACTATTTTTATGGGACACATAATGTTTTTATACATCACCAGACCATCTATGGCTAACAAACGTTTTCCATTTCATATTAGAACATGTCAAGTCATGCCTGTTGGTGGTGAAGGACAAGATCACAGTTATGAACCTCATGTTAGAACAACAAGCTCTGCATTCACTATTTCACACTTAACGCCATCTACTTTGCAATATTAATAGTAAGGATACTTCAAAACACCTGACAACCTGCATAACTGTAATTGTATGATGAATCTACTTCTATTTTTTTTCTTTTTTGAATGTTCACAATTAAGAAAGGACATTATGTTTAACAATTAGTTAACAAAGATAAATATTAACCGTTTGAGACCCAAGCAGCGCGATCGCGCTGTTTAGATTTTGCCTCAAAAGACCCAGTACATTTGAACGCTACAGACGACTGACTGTATTTTGTATTTCATTCTTATCTCCTCAATAATGTTTATCGAAAAAAACTTGATATATTTATAAACTAATAGTACGCATATATAATAGTAAAGATGTATTTCATGAAACTAACAAATATGACGAGTGCTACTGCGTCGCTTGTTTCTCTTCGCAATTGATTAAGACAAGCGCTATCGCGCTGTTAGGGATTTTTCGACCCTGTTTTTTCAAAGACCCCTGGGACTCAAACGGTTAATTTATATGTTATACGAACATTTTTAATTATTATAGCATTCCTACAAGTATTTACAATAAACTTACATGGTGCTTTTTATATCATGTATAGGTTTCATTACAAAATTTACAATCATAACTAATAATCATCAGTCACATGAACCATCAAGCCAGCCATCTCTCCACCTTTGGTCAACTAATTTACAGTCAAATTCAGGTTTTCCAAGTTTTTTATTTACTTCATTATGTATCATACAAAGCCATTGACTCAATTGTGACTGTGAATTGGTTTGTGGTGGAGTTTTTTTTAATTGCTCTTGTAAATCTTCTGCACATACATAACAAGGATAAAACTTGGAAAATGTGTGAAAGAACTTTGACATATCCGACTTTTGTTCATCAGTTGGATTATCAGGGTAATATGCTGCCATGGTATGTAAAAATGACCATGTTCTTGAACCTAATTCGTCTTTATCTAATGGACAATCATCACGTTTAACTTTATTTACAGGTGGACTTTTCTTCTCTATTTTCTCAGTTTCCTGACATGATAAAATATATATGTAAGAATAAATAATTTATTTCACAACATAGAGTGTAATACTATTTTTCACCTTTTAGAAACTAATCGGTATTAGTTTTTAATATTACTATTAAGAAAAAAGATAATTTATGTATCCTACACAGCTTTATTTAAAAAATCCTTGTTTATACCTTTTCGGAATCGAAAGCCTTCTTTTGACTCTTTGCCCACGATTTAAAATCCATGCATGCACGACAAGGTTTTTCGTGAGACATTTTGTATTTAAAATCGCAGTATACATTCGTTTAAAAATTGCTGCAATTAACGATATTTCCACGTGGAAGATAACCTCTATCACAAAATTATAATTCACGCACCTATTACATTGAAAAATTAACATATAAATATTTCATATTACCGTATCACATTTTGACATAATAACAAATGTTTACTAAGTCAATCATTTAAAATTATTTTTATCATCAATTATTTCAATACACGATAAGTGTTTTACTAGCTAATTTTCTTTGAATATGTACTGATACAAGCATGTATGCATATATATATATATATATATATATATATATATATATATATATATATGTATACCTTTATATATACATGATCACTTGCAACTCATTTCAGATAAGGAACTGAATATAAGAATAACTTTATATTACGAAACAGAAGATGCAGTTAGAAAAGTTTAAAACATACGCCGCTCCTACGTTCACATTGAGTTCTTGAGTGATGAAAAAGAAGAAAAAGTTACGTATGACTAACCTGACCCGACCTGCAGACAGCGAGTGACAAATGTTAAGTGCAGTTTTGACTGTTTGACTGCACCGCAAATGATACGGTCGTCGGTAAAGTTGATCTTCTACATAGATGATGGCGAGTCGTAAAAAAAGTAATGATTCGTCTCGATCCGTATCTAAAAATGCGAGGCGTCACGTCGGAGAGGTCATGTTTTCGTCATCTTCATCTTCTGAAGAAGAGGTAACAACGGGATGTCGGAGTTGTAGAAATACATCGAAAGAGTACTTTGCTAGGAATCGTACTGAGACAGAGCCTCAAACAGGTTAGATTTAACCTGGTATTTGTCAAAAAATTTAGCTGATAATTAGCTTAATATTTGTTGTTTCTTATTTTCTACAGGGCAAAATACGTCGAGAATTGAAGAGAATCCTTTTAGCTTTAAGCATTTTTTAAAAAATGGTTCACAAATAAATTATCAAAATGCTGGAGCTCGTCCAAAAGTTTATTCATCTCCAACACAGTATAATCTAGAGAAAAGTTCGGCTGTTTATTCTCGTAATCCAACAGAATTACCAGACTTTGTGCAAGATCATTTGGTCATAGAACAATATTATCTAAATCATGAGCCCAAACAACAGACAATTTCAGATGTGGATAATCTTCCTGATTTCGCATTAAACAGTGTAGAACAGAGGCAAGCTCGACTTAGAAATGAATCAAAAAAGAACGGATCTAGTGCTTCATGTGATCTTTCGTTTGATCTAACTGGAAATTTGGACAAAGCAATACCTCAGAGGAATCAATCTTTACCAAATACAAGTTGTTTTGCCCATTTAAATTTACCTGGTTTTGCTAGATCTAGTATAGGATCTACTGAAACTTCAGAACCATTAGGTATTTATTAAAGTGATATGTTAAAATTAATTATTAATCATAGCATGATTTATGTAGGTTGTTTATTTATAGTATCTCATTATTTAGGGTTTCCATTAGATTTACCAATATCTACAGTTGAGCCTGATCCTGAGTCGAATGTGATTATAAGAGATTGTTCTCACTCAGGGGCAAGTGAACCAAATGTTCCAAAATCTTTACCAGACTTTTTAAATGATGGTCCTATTCATAATAGGACAACATTATCAACAGAGTCTGGATCTATTCCAAATAGTGCAGAGACTACAGAAAGGAGGGTATGAATAATGTTGAATTTTAAATTATGATATATTTATTATAATTTTTATAATTATAAAATATTAATTCTTTTTGTAGTTACTGCTGGAAAATGAAAGATTGCGGCAGGAATTAGAATTAGCTCAAAAACAGATTAATGAGAAATCGGAAAAGTAAATTTTCAAAATTCTTTTATCTCTAATAATAGAATATATTCTCTAATTTATTTATACAATGTCTGTTACAGGATTCAATTATTAGAATCAGAATTGGTATCTAGAAAAGAAGTGGATCATGAAGAGACAATCCATCTTGAAAAAGCAATGGAACAAGTTGAAGATAATCTAAAACGTAGTACAGTGAGTACAAGAATGTTTTATATATCTAATTTATGTCTATAATATATCTTGTTTCTATAGAGGAGAGCGGTAAATGCAGAAAGTACTATTTCAGCATTGAAAAAAGAGATTAAATCTTTAACGGTTGGTATAGATTTTCGTCTCTTTTTAAATATCTCATAGCGCACTTGATTATTAAATGAAAAACATAATGTTAATGCAGACAGAGATATCGTTACTCCGTTTAGAAAACAAAGAGCTTAGAGCTGGGATTGCGGCGGGAAATACAAGCGAATATGGTTCTTCAAACATGAATCAGACAGCAAAAAGACTAGCAGGTGACTTGAGACATGCTGCCTCATCAGCAGAAGTGTCTTTAAGGTAAAAAGTTATATTTCAACAAGATTTCCAGATTAAGTAGTTCAAATAATAATATATATTGGAATCGTTATAGACAACTAATGTCTGGCGTGGACAATTTAAGAGTACTAGCTTCAGTACTTGAAAATATGAATAGGATAGAAGACCGGACCAAAGATTTTCTACCAGATTTTGATGAAGATAATGCTGCTGGTCCTGCACTTTAATACATTCTTGTGTACATCTTTTTCTGCATACTACCCTTGTTTCACTTCTATGGCATGTATCCCAACCTGTGTTAATAAGTTCCTTGAACTCACGTAATTGCGTTGAGTACCCGTTTTGGAGTCGATTAGTGATTTGATTCGATTAAAAAGCACGATATTCATATCATGTTTGTTGTATCTTTATGTGTTAATAATAGCTCTTGAATTTCGACTTATATAATTCTAGGTGTACGACAATTATATATCGTCCCTGCTTGGCAAAGCATGACCTTTTAAGTGTAATTTTAAACCTTAGCAACAAACATGAATAAAACAATAGTTTAACCGTGATCTGTCACCATGCGGCTCCGAGCAAAGAAAAAGCTAAAGATTTTAACTTTTATATGTACGTTTTGACATGAAGCTATAACGGAAAACACTGGTTGGGATTCAATGCATAATTCCAACGCAATTGTTAAAAAAAAAACAATATTTTAATAGTTATTGTAACAATGTTACGTGTACAGTTTCAAATTACATGTTCCGTTTCTTTGTAAATGTTGAAACTATCAGTTAAACAATTACACCTCAAGCAGACAAGATTCTTTATGTATTTTTCTATTTAAGGGGGTATATGACTCTTGAGTCTCAGAAGCATGAATCTCCTTTCGAATAAGATTGTAATTATACGAATTGACAAATGTTTTTCTAAGCAATGTATAGTAATAATACAATATATACAAAAAATTAAATTTTTTAAAATTATCTTTGTATATGACACACGAACGATTGCAAATATTTCAATCTAAAGATCATACTTCTATTTAGATGTATTAGAAAATTCATTAAGTTAAAAACTTCAAAACCATATGTTGTATTATAAAAAAATGTCTTATCTTCGTAATACATGACATGAAAATATCTTAAAACTTATGAATTAATATTTATAAATGAAAAGTGTTTTTTTTAACATATGTATGTTGTAATAGCAAGTTTATATTTTACATCTGTAGATTATTTTGAAGTGCAATAACTTGAGTCTATTATTATACACCTTCAAATTTCTTAATTCAATTTATTTGTCATATATTATTTGTGTGTATAAATGACATTATATTTCAGTTAAAAAACAAGTTTTAATTCAAGGCTTATTTGCCCCCTTAAAACTTAAATTGAATATTAATAATACTTTTCATAATGCAAGTTTTAAATTAATAGCTTTAATAATAAGTCATATGTATAAGAATTACATTGCCTGCAATGTGTATGTTTTTATTCTGGAAACACATGTATAAACAAATCGTGGCAGTGGCTAATGTGTAATACAGTAAATTCAAAACATTTTCTTTTTAAAGAAGTACAGTTCTCGATCAATGCACGTAATATTCCATCATCAAATTGCACATATACAGGAACTTAAATAATTAGTTTGTAACAAAATATAAAAAATACCAAAGTACTAAATAACAACACGAAAAATTAGTCTTATTTTACAATACCAAATGCAAATTATTTTCACTTTATACATAAAGTATTTTTTCTAAATATCAATTATTATACTGCCATATGCATAAAAATTGAATATCTTATTATTGAAGACCTTCAAAAATACTAAGTAAGTCAGTTTGTGTTTCAGTGTGACTAGTTTGAGTACTCAACCAGGAACGACATGCACCTATTGATATATTGCAACCTGTTTCACATATCAAGGACTTTGTTTGTGTTTCAGCAGAAACTGTAGTATCCTCGAGTTGAGTCCAAGGTGTTTGTGTTTGAATGTTAGATAATCCTAAATCAGTCGGTAGCATTTCATTACATGTTTGTGTGCATGTATTACTATATAATAGTTCCATGTTGTCAAGATTATTTGTAGTTTGTGTTTCAATGGTAGAACTTAAAGCGAATGATCTAGTTAATGGATCTGAATCAAAAAATGATTGTGAATAAGCTTGTTCCGTTTGAGTTTCTATGCTGCTAAACTTATCATCAAAAGTTTTGTCTGTAAGCATGGGATCTGATCGTGATATGCTATTTGAGGATACAAAGGAATATCCTTCAACAACAGTCGACGTTTCTTCAACATAAGGTAAAGTCATTAAAGCAACCGTACTCTTCGGAGTACACTGTATCAATGGATTTGTACTATGGTTATAAAATGTTTCGAACTCTGTCTGAGTAACATTATCATTGAGAACTTCAAACATGTCTTTTTCAGGTATTGTTTGAGTACCCGATGTACTCTTATCTTCCCAAAAATCTTGTAACCCATCATCATGGCGAAGTGGTAATGGACTGCTAGGAAATAAATTTGAAGCTGTAAAGTTGCTAAGATTAAGGTCTTCCTTTAACAATGTATAATCAGAATTTTGAGATACAGAATTTTTTCCATGTTTCTGAAGCTTCAGCGAATTCTTAAATGCTTGTGAAGCTTGTATCGTTTGTGTTTCCATAGACATTACATTTTGTCTAATTCTTTGAGGGATACTTGTCTGTGTCTGTTTAGATATTCCACTCTTTCCATTATGATAGCAACTATTGTTAACATACTTTAATGGACTTGATATTCTTTTATTCTTTTTGCATTCATCAGTTTGTATACCAATATCTGATGTAAGTTTCTGCATTGTATTATTATTAGAATTGGATATTTTATTTTCATTTTGATTTACTGGTAGTATTGTAACTAGTTTATTTATTTCTGTTTGATTACTTGATAGAATTAATCTCACTGTTTTAGAATTTGTGCGCCTGTGAAAATGTTAATAATTAATATAAATTGATGATATTGTATTTAAATGTGTCAAACAGTAGAACATTAAAATATTTATCTTTCATGATCAGCTTACCTCAAAGAATTTTTATATTTATCATTTATTGTATGTAAAGATCGTTTTGCATGTGTGAGCAAGGCTTCATAGGAGCTGTACATTTTTGAACAAGAACATACAAATTCAATTCCACATACTCTCATGTGGCCTTCTTTTGCTGATTCGGTAGAAAAACTTTTTTCGCAACGAGTACATGCATACGTTTTTTTCGCATGTACTTTAAGATAATGCTAAATATATGTCAGAATATTAAATTTCATGTCGTAATTGAAACATTGATCAATTTCATAAAAAAACTATTGTTTTACGATGACAACACTAACCTGTTTAAGATATTTCATAGTACTAAAATGTCTTTCGGCTTTTAGAGCATAAATACAAGACTCTACCGGACAATGATATTGTACATTTTCTTTTATTGTTTTATCTAAATTTTTACGTTGATGTACTTTAAGGTCGTGTAACCGATATCTCGGCCCATTTTTAAATACCAGTCCACATTTATCACATTTTACGTTATTCGTTATGACACTAAGTTCCTCCGGTGATGGACAGATAGTTTTGATACATTTCGAAACGTTTTCTACCGGTTTTATCCTCTTCATCAGAGGTTATTTTTCTGCGGCACTTAACATGTATACAAACTACCGCCATTTAAGTGACTGGTCCAATCGATCTGAAGAGATATTTGTTTGTATTTTTCGTAATACAGCGCCACTGTATTTTATTAAATTATCATCAAAACTTTTATGTAGATTGAAACTCAAAATCCAAATTTTACTAATTAATTTTTTCTACTTTGGAAGTAGTGAATATATATATATTATACAGAATATAATAGTAATAATAATAATGTATACATGAGTTTTATATGCAATTAATAGACACTAGCATATAGAAATGACATACGTATAAGAATATTTCGAAATTTTAATATAACATCATTCTAACAAATTTCATTGCCAATCCCAATGTGTTGAAACATTTAATAAGTTGATAAATTTAATGACAAAATTCTTAGTAGTATATAGTTTGCTAATGTTTAAAGATTATAATTGTATTATTTAGAAATATTATAAGGTAAGTACTTCAATTTTTAATCTTTTGGTACCTCAGTATCTAAATAGAATTCACATTTTCAAACTCGTAAATTAATGAAATAAAAATTTGACCAATTAGGTAATAACATAATAGCAAAGTATGATTTATTATGTTTTATGATATTTCAGTAAGATGAATTGTATTTGTGCATTGTACAGAATTTTGTATAATAGGTTAAAAAAGGCACATTACACATAGTATTACACATCGTTGAATGCTTCCAATAAACTGTAATATGATACAATTAAATACATACAACTATTCTACTATTCTACGTACTATACCAATGTGATAAGCGCGAAAATTGAATAACCGATAATTCCAGTGTTTCTCCATCTTTACATTCTACATTTTCGTTTACCAAACGTATGTCACAAATCATACTTCGAAGTGTGTTTAGACTACTCAATCAATCAATTTCCGTCACTTAGATTTGGCATTAATTATTTATAGCAAATTATCATAAATCATAATTAAATTTTCAAATGTTTTTATTCAGATTTCTAAAAAAATCTGGGGAACGGGACAAAAATCCTCCAACTTCTATTACCGCGCGTACGCCTGATATCGATTTTTTAATTCACATGAATAATATTGAATATATCCTTATATTTAACATTAAAGATAATCATCGCTTATACATCATGTTCTTATAATCTACCTTATTTTATCTGTTAAAAGATATAAATGCATTGCAGTATAATAAAATATTAGTTAGAAAGAAACGATGCGCGAATTTGGAAGTGCAGCAGCTTAAGGTCGTCGTACGCTGGATCGACACAGTCTGCTCTACTTCTACCACACAGCAGGCCGTGCTATATATATGCACGACACACATCCACATCCATATAGCTGCTTTCTCAGCCCAACTAGCAGGGTATAAGCGGCGCTGCGCGCTACATCGTCAGCTACTTGTCACTCGGTCTTTGGTAGTCATACGTTAACCGAACATCGTATTCGCAGTGTTTTTTTATTGTATGAGTGTATACGTAGGATTTCTCGTCGAAGACAAGGCCGCTTAATTAATTCTCGTCGAGACGAAGCCACGAAAGCAATATAAATCACACGGAATTTGCGATTTGTGAGCAATTTTATTGTGCGTGTTTTACCTACCAGCACATCGAGACTAGATCCTTCGACGTGCCTCGGATATTAAAAGGGTTTCGCGATCCTTGAGGGTAGGATATTTTTCTCAGAGATTCTGTACAAGTGTGCGTTCACTTCCTTATTCATATTTTGGAAAACGTAGAGATTGGTGTAGGTTTATATACATTTATCGAAAATATCTCCATTATTGATTTGGAGTAATAAGTACCGCGTAGTTGTATGCCCATGTTTGATTATAAATTGCTCGAGTGCATTAAATCGCTGATACTAAACAATACAATAATTGTGTTTTCGATTAATTAACTATTTATCCCAATAACAGATAATAATCGTATATAATGTATGGTTCACCTTTTATCTGATTTCTATTATCGTTTATTAAATAGGAAGCTCTTCTTCGATATTCCTTGTCTTTTTCCTTTTATGATAACACGTGTAAAGTATTCGTTGTAGGTACGTTGGTATATCTTCTATCAAAATTAAAATGTCGTTTTTCCATATAAAGTAACAGACTACTTCGACTGGTGTGATGTAGTAGTATACATATGTATGTAAGTAATGCTATTAGTTTCAATGAGCATCGTTTAAATTTAAGTCAAAGTATTTTGCAGTTCCAATTAAACTAGACGAATAATTATTTCATTTAAGGTAATCTTCGGGATATTTACTATCTGTATATGCTTCTTTAGGAAATCGATGAAGCTCTTTTGTTTAATTTAAAAGTAGGTTAGTAGCAGTCGTAAGCATTATCCGGTTAAGTGTCTTTGCCGGTTCTTTCCAGATTCCATCAAACTTGACTGAAAATATATCTTCTTAAAATAATCGATACGTTACATGTCGATTGTTTATTAGAAATAAGTATGTAATTTTTATTATATGATCTATCAAGTTAAATATTTATAGATATCGTAAACAATAAGTGTCGCAAGATCATTTAAGGAGGACAATATTCATCCATCTCTACTGAATACAATATCGTTCTACTCACTGTCAGGTGTTGAAATTCTTCGAATCTTCTAGCAAGCGTGCCAACTTGTACATTCCAATGAATCTACTAAAATTATTATTGTCTTTTTTGCCGTTGGTTATTTGACAATAATTAAATTACCAAGGATCTTCAGAAATGCATTCGTTTGACCTTCGCGTGACTGGGAACCAGCAGATATTTAATTTCCTCACATATACACATACAACTATAATATAGATACTACATCGACGTTGTGCTAGAAGAGTGACACATTTAAAAAGTCGTCAATCGAAATATTTGCAAAAATTAATTTTAAAAATAAATTATTTTCTATGATTAGGTAAAATTGTTTCGTAACTTTATTTAATAAAATTATACCATTTGTCACAGTTCAAAAAGCTGTCTTGATTCTTTCTTTAATAGTAAAGTATATACAGAAACAATATTTTATTAAAAATCCATAAAATCCACGGAAAATTTTTTGTTATCAAATGATTCAATAATTAATAATCTTTTATTTCAAAGTTCTTATTTCAAGCCAATTTTGTAATTTTACTTATTTTATGACTCAATTTTAGATATCGGTCATTTTGGTACCACTCTTCTAGTAAAAATCAATGATATGCAATACATGAGTACATACATAATATTCGGTATATATTCAATGCCAACACGTTTTGACAGGAATTCATTCGGACCATGAGCTGTGTGTTTCCTTTTTTCGAAACCGTAAAACCGGACTGACGGATAGTAACGTATATTGTTAAAGAGGTATTGCGAAATCCTGTCTCCAATAAGAATTTTGACTTTAAAATAAGCGACGTACAAAATCGTCGTGGCATATATCGTCGATAATTAACGAGCTAGGAAACAAAAAAGAAAAATAGAACGTGGCTTAGAAGAGATGAAAGACACAGCGAGTAAGAAATACGAAAAACTTTTCGAAGATAATGAACTTGATGCTGCCACCGCAGCTACTGACAAGGAACGCAACGAAAATGTACCGGTGAAAGAGGTAAGAATTATCTTAAATTATAATAATATCGCATTATCGAATTTACAGCATTTTTAAACATTCCCATGCAATTTTTTATTTATCTATTTAATGTTAATTATTCTTTATAATGTATTTTTCCCTTTAACTATATTATACGGCATTATGTACGCTGTTTTATTTTGTAATAAACAAGGTTTAGTCTTTAATATCATATCTCTTCCTTATTAAAAAAGGGACAGTTCTGAGTGACATTCTTTATATTTTATTATTAGGATCATAAGAAAGAATCAAAATGAATTGTAAAATTAGAGTGTGAAATGAAAAATTGTTTAGAATATGTTAACATGAAAAGTTCATTGCTACCATTATGTCTTCAAATGTTTCGCTATCGATCGAATATTTAACCTGCCAACAGCACCTTCTGGAGCTCCTATTGTTACCTCTGATTTCATCTACGAACAATCTTTTTCTCATTCCGTTGTTGAGATATGTCATTTTTATGTTTGTTAAAAAATTTTATTGAAAACAATCGTATCTATAACGTATCTATACATTTTTTTTTGGATGGACTATCTAACGCATTGAAGATAACGAGAATTATCTAACTATTAGCGTAATACAGGTGGTATTGATTGCGAATGGTAATTTTCTGGCGTTAAAACACAGGCATGAAGCAGCATTTTGAAATGTTTGCAATGGTAGTGTAGGCAGCAAATATTCTGAACATGTTGACCTAAGGTAATAAGTGTAGCAATGTGGCCTTGCGCATTCTATGGAAAACGGATCGATAATTGCTGGAATGGAAAATCGAATATTTACAATTTGTACAATATTTTAAAGTTGATGTTGCATGGAAATTTTTTACAGCCAACAATTAAAATTCTGTTTTCTTTGTTACTTTGTAAATTAAATATTCAAAGCGAGTACGTATGAATTATAGATATAATTATATGTTATATAAATGTTAGTTCCTGGAAAAGTAATTCCCCCTTCCGTACTTTAGGAATCAGTTCTTACAGTCGAAAGTATTGGAACGTTATTTCAGGCATAAACTGCGTAGTACAATACTTTCAAATATGATAATGGAAAATACATATAATAGGTATATATATTAATTAGTTATCGTAAAGAGGTTATTATTATATCTATATGTAATAGATAAAACATTTTCAAAAAAGTATATATATTGAGTACAACCATCTGTAATATTCAGTAAATTCGTAATATTTTATAGAATCATTCATTTTTTTACCAATATCCTTAGATCATATTTGAAGTAAAGTAATAATAATATGTAAATTATACATTTGTCAATAGTTTCGTGAATTTTTCAAGGTTAGAAATTGTGGTTAATCATATTTCAATGTCTTTACCTTACAAGATAACATTATTTTTAAAAAAATTTATTGAAAAATATGCTTATTTATAAATGCTTTGTTATTTTTGCAAATATATTGCACCCATTTCTGTGTTAGATTGATACGCCCTATAATACAAACAGAATACAAGGTACACGTGTCACCTTACTAAATGTCGGTTTGACACTGATGATTTATTTTACATTTTTCAAGTGCAAATAAATTAAATGCAGTTACAATTCCATTATGTATATATATTTATAAACAAAATATTATTTATGTTTATATTTTTTGTATAAAGATATTTTGTAGTTCCTTTGATGTATACTGTAAAATGTGGAAATCCCTTAATGGATTTAACAATGCATCATCAATATCGGCAATATATATCTCGGAGTAGCAAGTGTTTTGATAGCAAAAAAGATAAATATTTTTGTCAAAAGGACAATGTGTCTAGTTTTATTAAATTTGTTATCTGTTACTTTAAAATGAACGAAAGTTCGTGATAAAGGTTAGAAAATCGTTTTCATGTCTGTTAAAGTTGGGCGAACATTTGAAAAATATTGAATAGAAAACATTTAGTTTTCATTTTTTAAGGGGAAAGATCAAACATCAGAAATGTGGTTAACAACAGCTGAAGCAGCCAGCCTTGGCGCTGAGGAAGTAGCAGCTAGATTACATGTTGATATAAGAACAGGTCTTTGGTGGCAGGAGGCTGATCATCGAAGACAATTAGTCGGCTTCAATGAGTTCAGAGTTAAAGAGGAGGAACCAACATGGAAAAAGTATCTTGAACAGGTACTTGAAGGGTTTTCAGTGTATTATTTAATTTTAAATTAATATGAATAATGAAATATAAAATTTATTATATCCTTTTCTTTTTGCAGTTTAAAAATCCTTTAATTCTGTTACTTCTTGGTTCTGCCTTCGTCAGTGTATGTATGAGGCAATTTGATGATGCAGTCAGTATTACAGTGGTATGTTTATCATAGTTCTTGTCAACATGATATTTCTCAAATTACATTTTAATTAACATTTATACTAATAAAGTATATCTCTTCTTAGGCTATCATAATAGTGGTGACAGTTGCTTTTGTACAAGAATATCGTTCTGAAAAATCCTTAGAAGAATTAAATAAACTGGTGCCACCAACTTGTCACTGGTAAGAAAATTTGTAGTATTTATCAAATATTTGTCCAATAAAAATTATGTAAAATTATATTAAGTATAGTAAAGATAAAAATCGTTGATAACATTTATTTAAATTAACATTTCCTCTAGAAATATGGTCTTTGGAGGATATATTAACCCTTTGTATGGAGTATTACTTTGCTTTCTTAAAACAGAAGATATAGTATCCAATTCCAATCAATAGATTAATAAGGTGAAATTCCCTCCCCTTTATTTAGAATGTCCAATTTTAATGATGCCCAGTTCTAGGTTGAGAATGGAAGTTAAACTTTTTAATTTAATTTTATAATATACAACAATGTCTTAAAAGGTGTTAGAAAATTTTAATATCAAAATAATTCTTTGAATATATTTTTACAGCTTAAGAGAAGGCTGCGTAGAAACATTTCTCGCACGCAATTTAGTTCCTGGTGATGTAGTTTACTTAAATATTGGTGATAGAGTACCTGCAGATATCAGGATATTTGAAGCAATAGATTTAGCAATTGATGAGAGTAGTTTTACTGGAGAAACTGAACCAGCACAAAAATCAACAGCCCCATTACTTAAAACTAACGGATTAACAACAAAGAGAAATATTGCGTTTATGGGTACATTAGTGCGTTGTGGCAATGGAAAAGTAAGCTCTACTAAATTTCAATGGATTCATAACGTAGCAATTATGTACAATTAATCTAAATGTATAAAAAATATTCTATAGGGTATAGTAGTGAATACAGGAGAAAAGAGTGAATTTGGAGAAGTTTTCTCAATGATGCAGGCCGAAGAAGCTCCAAAAACACCACTTCAAAGAAGTATGGATATTTTGGGTACTCAATTATCCTTTTACTCATTCTGCATTATTGGTATTATTATGCTTCTTGGCTGGATCCAAGGCAAAGCTATACTCGAAATGTTTACCATCAGTGTGAGTTTAGCAGTAGCAGCTATACCAGAAGGTTTGCCTATTGTTGTAACTGTGACCTTAGCATTGGGTGTTATGAGGATGGCTAAAAGAAAAGCCATTGTGAAGAAATTACCAACAGTGGAAACATTGGGTAAATATATGTGCAATAGAGTTTCATAATCATTTATCAAAGCTATACAAAGATATATAGGTATTATGTCGTCAAATGCGTAGGTTGTGTAAACGTGATATGTTCTGATAAAACTGGTACTATTACGAAGAATGAAATGACTGTAACCATTCTGATGACATCAGAAGGATATATAGCTGATGTTACTGGAGCTGGTTATAATGATAAAGGAGAAGTACGAATTCGAAAATGTGACAACATGGATCTTGCACGTACCGCTATCAGCAACATGTTGGAAGTAGGATGTGTTTGCAACAATGCTATACTGCAAAATGATACTTTACTTGGTCAACCAACGGAAGGTGCGTTGATAGCGGTGGCAATGAAATACGGAATGTACGGAGTTGCTGATAGATATCTACGATTACAAGAATATCCATTTTCATCCGAACAGAAAATGATGGCTGTAAAATGTACTCCCAAATACGGAGAGGTAAATAATAATTTGTTAAATAATTCTTTAATTATTAATACCATTTATATTAAATATTTTTATTATATTTTTGTAAATATATGTTACAGAATAAGCAAGAAATATATTTTGTAAAAGGTGCTTTGGATAAGATTTTACCGTTATGTACCAAGTACTGTATCAATGGTCAAGTACATTCTTTGAATCAAAAGAAAGATGAAGAATTTTTAACAGAAGCTTATGATATTGGGCAACAAGGATTAAGAGGTACGTTTTAATGACGATAATAATTTCAATTTCTTTACTTAATATTTTTTAATATATTTACAGTAATTGGATTGGCACGTGGTACATCGTTGCAAGATCTAATGTATGTTGGTCTCGTTGGTATATGCGATCCTCCACGACCACACGTTCGTGAATCTATAACGACTCTTATAAACAGTGGTGTTAAGGTAAAAATGGTTACTGGCGATGCCAAAGAAACTGCATCCGCAATAGGTACAACATAGATTTATTGAATTTTTTATAGTTTGTAAAGATGTTGCAAGAATAATGCATTGTAACAAATTTTTTTATTTTAGCAAGTATGATTGGGTTAGATGTACTTCATTCGCGACTAATCTCTGGAGATGAGATTGATTTAATGTCCGAACACCAGCTAGAGCAATGTATCAATAGCGTTAGTGTATTTTACCGGGTTACGCCTAAGCACAAATTGTGTATCGTAAAAGCCTTGCAGAGGGAAGGAAATATAGTGGGCATGACAGGAGATGGTGTGAATGATGGAGTTGCTTTGAAAAAAGCAGACATAGGCATAGCCATGGGTAAAAATGGTACCGATGTTTGTAAAGAAGCTGCGGACATGATTTTGGTGGATGACGATTTTGAAACTATTATGTACATATTAATTTCTTCTTTAATAATTCTCAACATTTTTTACATTCACTTTACTTTAATTATATATATCTTTTAGTGCTGCAATTGAGGAAGGAAAAGGAATTTTTCATAATATACGAAATTTTGTAAGATTTCAATTAAGTACTAGCATAGCTGCTCTATCTTTAATTGCACTTGCCACTTTGATGGGTATACCAAATCCGTTAAATGCAATGCAAATTCTATGGATTAATATTATTATGGATGGACCACCTGCTCAAAGGTAATGTAGAAATCAAAAGAGTTCTCTATGATACATTAGATGGTTCTGGATATATTGCCATATTTATATGTCGGGTTGACGTTAAGATTAGAGTTAGGGTTAAGGGCGTGAAACGAATCCCTATTGACGCTAGACGTGATCATTATGCAATAGAGGAGATATTTACTAGTGCAAATATGACTATGATGGAATTGGACAAGTAATCGCGATAATTAGATACTCGAGAAGCTAATGACGATGATCCTAGGCTCAATAACGAATCCGCAGTCAACGGGATGACGAACTCTACTTTTCTTCAGCGTCTAAGTTGTACTCAATGTTAATGCATGGGGCAATCACTACGTATCTGAGAGTTACTTGAATCGTCGTCGAGATCGTACGGGAGAGTGCCTCTCCGTCTCGACGATGCCGTCGAGGAAAACTATAATGGGTGTGTCTAAGGACATGAGATCCTCGGATTCGTCAAAGAAAGCTTTCGTTCCAAAGGTGAGGGAAATTAGCGCTGTTGCTAATTGGTCGATCTCCATATCGGTGTTTAGAAAGAGATGCTGGCCGCCCTTGAGGGAAGGTTGTTAACGGGGAGCATCGTTCGTGGAAGAATTGGTTTCTCCTATCTTCCTGTAGTTGCAACAAAGACTGCTTGTCTATTTGAAGGACTTTGCTTGACTAACTCTTAAGATTTATAGCGGGTCCTCACGTTAGCTAAACATATACTGCGGAGGTATGTTGACATCTGGCGATCATCTTATCCGGAGGATAGAATCTGCGTGTGGCGAGCCACGGGACAGAAACCATTGAAATATTTACTGCCGCGTGTCGCTACGACTATTTCTTTTAAGGAGAGATATAGAATTACTCTGTGCCTTTGTTAGATAAAACGTTCATCCCTTTGACCGCGGCTACGTTCGGCGACTGATTGTCGCCTCGAGCCCAAGCTTATGATCATAAATCTCGAACAATCGGAGCGGCATTTGTTTAATCTAAGTTACAACGTTACGGTATTCCCGCGAATCCAAGGAGGGGTTCCGGTGTTCTTTCATCTCCGACATATATATTTAATTATTTGTTATAGTCTTGGTGTTGAACCAGTTGACAAGGATGTCTTAAAACAAAAACCACGCAACACGAAAGAACCAATGATCACTCGACAGCTTATTATTAATGTGTTGTTATCGGCTACTATTATTATTATTGGTACTTTGTGGGTTTATAATAACGAGGTACGAAATTTATTGTAAAGAACATTCATGTTTTATAAACTTTATAACTTTTCTCGTGTCTTGTTTTTATTAGATGACGACTGATGGTAACACTGCAAGGGATACAACCATGACATTTACATGTTTCGTTTTCTTCGATATGTTTAATGCTCTAAGCTGTAGATCACAGGTAAAAAAAAAATATAATGCAATTGTTTAACATTGTAATATATATTTTCCATAAATTAAACATGTCATAAACATTTCAGACCAAATCAATATTTACTATTGGTTTATTTAGTAACAAAATGTTCCTGGTAGCCGTAACATTATCAGTAATAGGACAGATGCTAGTGATCTACTTTCCACCGCTACAACGAGTTTTCCAAACCGAAGCTCTTTCGGCAGTAGGTGCGTATTTTAAACGAAGATTTATAATATTTCATCATTATTTTTGAACTTTTGAAGGAAATATTTGTTTCTGTTTTCAACAGATATCTTGGTTCTTGTTGGAATCACGTCAAGCGTTTTCATAATTAGCGAAATAAAGAAATTAATAGAAAGGCAGCTGTATAACCTACGAGCAGGTACACGATATTATAATAAATCCGAAATGGATTTTGTATGACAGTTACAGTCTGCCGAAGATAAGGCGGACAAGGATCATTTGGAATAAAATACCCAATACACATCGTACGGGTAGTAGTCATTCGTTTATCAATAATATCTCGCTATACACTCGACTATGCTTGCACATTTGTAAACTTGTATGTGCACTTGTCACGGAACGAACATTTTCTGCGTCTAACTAAACGCTTTTAACTAAGATTTAAAACGACTGCGTTTTTTAACCTTTACAAGTTTTTCTGTCTTTCTGGTGTACGATACCCGATTTCTAGGCGCTAGAATCTAACCGTTTTTCGTCTTCACGGTGATTATATTGGACACGTCATAGATTCTAGAAATGCTATGCACATTCCACAAATTTTTCATAGATGATCAATTTTAATGATATTACTCGTAATTGTATTTGTAGTAACTTCTGCATCGATTTATCATAATATTCTAATGTCTAACACATTTTTTCATTCATCTGACTAACGAAGTAATTTGTCTTTTGAGATAAATACATAGACTCGTTTCTACTTTCGAGAAGTCATATTGTCGAACAAAAAGATCATAATCCGCGGCGAAGAAACATAATGTTTACATGTTTACAACGTAATTAAGCATATCGATTGATTGCATTTAAAAATACAATTGGTTATGATTGGGAGAATAAATGATCTTGTAATGTTCCTTAATTCCATAGCGTGACTCGATGTGTTTCTGATAACAAGAAAAGATGTAAGGATATAAAGCAAAGTATTGAAAGTTACATATTATATGTTATTATTGTGCAACATAGAATATATGTAATCATTTTCTTGTAATCCGAAGCAAAATCGTGTATGTACTATATATCATTTCACAAACGATCACCCTATATGATAATAATCACAACTCATAGAATGATTATTAACTAGATGTCTTAATAGCGTAATTTAATACTCCTTATCTTAATGAATTCCCTCAAGGGCACTGAAAGTTTTGTATTGATACAGATCTGGTCCTCCATAACCATAGAGTAATTTTCCCCTGCCATTTTCATCATAGTATGGGTAGCGATATTTAGGCCTATAAATAATCAGTTAATAATTAATAAAACCTTGTGATTGCATTTATTTTTAAACAAAAATCGATGCATATGTATTTTACACCTTTAGACGATTATTTCCTTAATAATATGTATGTAATATTACAAATTGTAATTTAGCATGAGATCATTGTAATCCTTTTTACAACTGTGTAACAGCGAACTATTGTTTACCTCCTTTCAATATGTTTAAAACATGAATTTATCCTCTTTGTATGTTTTTTTTAATCTCTTACCGTTCGAAATATTGGAAATTAGGTGCCTTTGGTTGAGCTATCGTCGCCGCGGTTTCAACGATTAATCCAAGTAAACAGGCAACGATTATTGTCGCAAAGATCATGGTCGTCCACTGAAAGTAGGTCAGTTTGTATTAGCGTGTCGAAATGAAAATATGCGAAAAGGTATCCTACATTTAGCGTATACATATATCTTAGATGAATCTATTAAATGTTTCATAATAAATAGTACGAAAAAGAAAATGAAACGAGCATCGTTTTATGTGGCACATGCACCGTAAACAGATCAAGAAGTACCTACTTTAGATCTACTTTAGCCAAAGATTACATATTCCTTGAATCCCTTTTAATTTACTGTAAATGTTTACACAAGCATAATTTTATCTACGTATGTCTCTTTACTTGCACATTTATCTTTATTTTTATTTTGAAGTTTTATTTCGTTCGTTTTTTAGTTCGTTTACTTACGGCAGCGTGTCTTGGCATTTCGGTGACAGCAAGGCAATACTTTCAATTTGCAGAACGATAAGCAAGTTCGTCACAAAGGGTAACACTAGATATGCGAGTGTCTTTATTCCAATGTATCGTTTTTCATCGAAATATAAATAACGTAGATTATTTTAATTGAGAAAGAACGAGAGTAAGACGATACTACGGCCCGTACGATCGGTCTGTTTCCGTTTTTCTGATTCTACTTTTAGTTTGCCTTATTCCGAAGTCCGTTACTGTGCTTCATTCCGTCCCCACTTCGCCTTTTCTTTGTACGAAGTGAAAGTCGTTCATTTTACATACGCGCACCTGCTAGGATCGCGACGAATTGAATTTTTACGTACTCCTGTTATTTCAAATTCGTCGATTATACAATTGTCATTTGACGAAATTCAAAAAGGCATGACCTTGAAATGACATACTTTTAAAGCAGAATATATCTTTTTAAATAAAAAGAAAGACGAAGAAGAATTGTATTTAAGTATAAAGTATAATATATTTAAAAATATTATATACAAAATAGAATACCATTTATCCAGGTTAGATACTTGAAAGAAAAATGTTTATTTTTGTTTCATTAAAATACACTTGATTATTTTACAACGATTAGCGTAATCAATTTTACTTATAAGATAGTTTTCATTAATTTTTTGATATATTTCTTTTTGCAGATTAGCAATTTCCTATTAGTTTTTACGCAGATCTTATCGATGGCTCCTGGATTCCGACTCCCATACCGATCTTTGCTATTGCGATCTCTCCATGACGACCATTTTCCTTCTCGTATCTGATTCTTCTCTGTTTCCCATCTTCTGGATCAAAGTCCCATTGTGTTTGCTGCGAAGCGATTAATATACGATTATTCACTCGATGCAAGTAATCGTTCCATTCTTAATTAGATTTTCTCAGAACTTTTATTTTAACCTTGATTTTCTATTTCACAGAACGTTATACTTACCTCGTGGACGAGCGGTATCCCCGCTATGTTATACTGAATTAGATCGTGAATAAATGAGAAAATGCTGATGCCTTCGGCGACCGATACGATTCTATCAGCGTTAAGCAGCAAGACAAGAAAAATCGAAATTGTCTAGAATGTCCAAAAATTTATCGATGTAATTCAATCTTAGTTCTATATACATAGAATAGTTTATAATAAACGTGTATTCTTGCATGATTATTTTATAAATTATTATTCTTTATTTGAGCATGTTCAATCGGTATAAGGATGCTTTATACGAAATTGTTATGTAAATGTAAAATTTACAGTTTTTATTTTTGTATATTATTAATCTGTGAACTATAATCTTATATCTTCTTCTGTGTATCCTGTTACATTATATTTATTAAATTTCTCAATGTTTTATTCATATTTCTTCTGTGTCTACAAAAAATTGGAAAGAGGATTAGCAACGAACGACGATATTAGTAAATTTAATCTATTTATACAAATGTGTCATCCTTTTCAAGCTATTACGAAATTTATTATCCTGCGAATTCACCCGTATCGATTATACAACTTAATTTTGAAACACGTCATGCACGAAAGTAGCTTATCCCTCTTATTAAGTTCAAGCATGCGTTCAAATATAAAATTATTCCAATAGTTTCTCTTATTTCTTCCCTTGTAAATAACCACAAAACACAAATTTTACATCTATACTACTCATTCTAACTGATTACTAGCTTCAAAACCACTTCAGAGAAGGAACTACAAAAACGATCGAAAAGTCGCTGTTTGCAATCGTGTAGTAAATTATAACTACCAAACTACGAGGGAAATCCATGTTGTTGCTCTTCGAGGTGGTCACGTAGGATCACGTTGACGACAGCCTGATTGATGATATCGGAATGAGCGCGGAATACCAACTAACTCTGCTCAGAAGGACACCGTGGAAAAGAAATCAGTTGGTATATTGTGGCGGTCTGGCGCAATGCAATCAGTGAAAGTAAAGAAAACCGATGTCGAGGAAGGAGGCGCGAATCGTTTGAAGAACAACGTTACTGCTCAACGCTTCGACGATTGACAATTCTATCACGAAAAAATCACAATGTATTCTATGCACGAAATTTTCACCCACTCGAAAGACATAAAGGTGAGTGGGCACCATGAATGATGGGATATTGCTTTCCCTGTCTTCCTACCTGAAGGTTCGGTAAAAGAAAATGCGCGCGAGCCACGCGTTAATATTAATCTGCGCGGTAAGTGGGTCTACGCTCCGATATATCGATCGTGATCTACGGTAAAAACTTATCAGAAAATCGTTTCATGATTGTTTTATTGCATATACAGCTGTGCATAGTAGTCCAGTGTGATGGAACTGTTTCAACTCGAGTCGCTAGGACACTTCCGTTTGGCTTGTCTCCCACGAGATGGATGGCCACGATTCGTTCGCTATGGTCTAGTGGAAGATTTTGGGAATGGCCAAGAAATGGTGTGGATGGTTTTCTGAGACTGGTAGCTTCTCCGGACACTAGGAAGAAGATGATGTTTGAATTCAGACCAGAAGATGGACCTCGTGCCTCGTTTGATTATCAGAGACGCTATGGCTATCGAGGACAACGACTGATCGAATTGCTTGGTTCTGGTTTTCATCCGGATGACGTGCCTTATCAAGAACCGTTGCCTGCTTCCGTGTTGGTACCTCCTCCGCTTCCCTTCTAATTGCTGTGTATTTTATCAATTTATATAAAGGAATACGAAAGCGATAGAAAATAGAAAGGAGTGATTAAACGTGTTTTTTAATCAAAGTGAAAAATGGAATTAGACAGCCAGGATTTTAATGTAGTCTATATGAAGACCGGTGTCACTGTTCCTCCAGGTTGCTTGCCATTTGTCTGCTGCTGTATAGAAATTGAGGAGTGCCTGAAATCAATGATATTGTGTTTTAAATGTCCTGTTTTTGTAATGGAAGACGAATTTTTTAAGTAGATGTACCTTCGATTCGACGTCTCTCCAGGGCTTTGCGTACTCGCTGCTGACACAGCCATCTGGGAAGACCAAGTGACCTCCTACGGCTAGACCGATGTTTATATAAGCCTGTTAAAACATGGAAAATGTTAAATGAACTATTTAGAATTAAAGATTATAGAAAAGGCACAAGTCATATTCTTCTTCTGTAAGAAAGCAACTAAATTTAAATTTAATCCTTCAACTACTTAATGCACATGCTCGTGACACGTACGATATATCACTCTAAGTATTTTCTAATTTAATTAGATCCAGGTACTACGATATTTTAAATTAAATTATGTATGTATTTTAGCCGTTTTTTATTATAAAAAGATTTAATTGTTTACGTTATTAAACCAAAGAAAGATTTGCGCGTGAAGGAGTTGGTTTACTCTTCTTTTTTCTACAAAAATTGTGCATTTGCTGCCAAGTCTTACATTTTTTAAGGTTGTTCTAGATTTCAGTTATGTATTTCTTCCTACCACCAAATAGTATAAACATCAGAAAATTACTAAAAATAGACTTGTCATATTTCTTCCTTGTGATCTTAGATTGTTAGCAATATTACGAGACGAACAGATAAAGAAAGATAATGAAATAGGCACGGGAAAAAATGTAAAAGTAGTTACATATTTGCAGTTTAAAGTACTAACCGGATTATTGAACAAACTTGGTGGAACTTCTTGATCGCCATACTGTTCTTCATCAACCTTGAGCGTGATTCGATCGCTTTTCCATTCCAAATCGTACACATGATAATCATCTGACCATAAATTCGTTGAGGTCTTTTTAGGAAGCATTAATCGATTATCACGTGGAGAATGTTGGTTTATGGTCGTCGCATGAGCTCCAGCTACAAGAATGTGCCCGCTAATGTCGTTTCCTGTTCGCGTTTTGAGGAATGGGTTTCCATTTGAATGAGCCACTATGATGTCAGAATAGAGCGGCGAATTTGATGTATATTCGTTTATGTTCTCTAGAGTGAGTACTAAAATATAACAATGAATTACACACCATTTACTAAATTAAATAATCAATCTTGATAATTGAATTTTTTAAAATAGCGATAGAGTAAAATAGTGAAAGTACAGTACAGAGCCTCCCATATCCGTACTAATAAGGAGACAAAATTCTCCGGATAATGAAATCTTCGACAAAAGAAAAAAAAATCGCTTTTCTCAAAATAGAGATCAAAAAAATTGTTAATTTGTTTCAATATTTAAGGATTTCATATTTCTCTGGCTGCTAGAAGCCATTAAGGCCTTTAATTGAATTATTTATCATTTATCTGTACGTAATCCTTGCCTCGCGGCTTATGATAGCTTCTGGTTTATACAATACATTCCGCTTTTTCTACAATACATTCTGGTATCTATATTAAGATATATCTATAACTGTCTATATCTATTTGTTCAATTTTCAGTATCTATCTCAATTTTTATATGTTTACGACACATTTGTCACTCATAAACTATATATCGTATCTTGGCAAGTATTTTCTGTAGATATGAAAATAAGTCATATAATGATATACACATTCAATAACATACATCTACGTACATAGTACGTAACGAGAGTTCGGATGCAAGAGGCTCTACCGTTTATTAATTGGTATATTTAGCAGTTAACAATCAATTAGCGAAATATCACGACTATAAAAAGATCCACATAATGTACGATAGAACTCACAAGGATATAACCAGTCACCACGAGGCAATTTGGCACGGATTTGAATGCGTCCGTACTGGAAAGCGAACGATGACTTGGTATTTAATCGTCCTGATATAACAGGCGGTAAAATGTACGCTGCAAATGCATTTCGTTTGCAATCATCGGTATTAGCTACGCCTGTACAGCTAAAGAGACATTCAAGATTTTTAACACGACGTTTATGACTTCATTATGATTGACCTTACGATAATTAAATTTTTACCTCGTCAAAGTCAGATTTCCGTTTGTAACGAAGTTGTTACCAAACTTATCATTGGTGAAAGTTGGTTTAATATGCAAAATACCATCTTTGACTTCCACGTTGTCGCTATTCTTCATGTATAGGACAAATTCATAATTCTAAAATAAAACAATAAATTTTTAACTGGCTTAATTCGATTTTATCTATGTTATTCCTTAACATATTAGATTTATTATTTCTAGAGAGAACAGAATACATGTTACATGTCTTCTCCTATCTTCTTTAATAATCTAAGTCTATCTATAAATTCAAACGTGGTTAGTATATTTACCGGAATGCCAGAAAAACGTTCGAGGTTCGTCCAAAGATTCGTATTAAGAAAATCGAAATTTTCTTCGAAGATCGTTTGTCCCGGGCAGACGGTTTTTCCTTTCGTCTGTTGATTTATACTACCTTCGAAGATTTTAGTCTGCGATGGTGTCGAACAGGTGATGTTATCCGCGGTACCTCCGTCCACTGGAGTTCCATCGTAATTGTAAAATTCTAAAGACAGAAGGAGTAAGATGAACAGTCAAAGTTTTACAGAGAAACAGTACGAAGATCGTTTCTTTCATTTTCAACAAACCTTTGACTTCATATTGTTGGTCAAGTAAATTATAACCAAGACCTTCGTAAACGACATGGAGCCAATAATAAATCCTGTCGCCTCGTTTTAATCTCGTGCTTCTATCTTCATAAGTCCAACGGCCGTTTCTTTTTTTTATGATGTCCCTGGCAATAGTACCCGCTTCGAGGCTGTAGAAATCGTCGTTAAATTTTACGTGAAATGCGACCAAACTGATACCATCCTCATCTGAATGGAAAAAGTATTTTCTTCGTCAAAAATTATCAGTGTTTTTAGAGATACATCGATCTTCGGATATACAATTTAAAATAGTAGAACTTTGTAAGTATGTAGAAATATAGCTCTAAAAAATTAAATAAGAGATTCTTGCGCACAGATTTGTTTTATCTACGACAATTTACATGATAACGAGTACTATACTTTGGATACTTATTTACATATTTTTGCCTATTATGTATATTATAATGGTAAAATGGATCATTGAAGAAAGTACAATATTCAGAGTACAATACAAATTTCTTCGCAGTAATTTAATTCAAAATTATCGATGATAATCTCTTTTTTATATAAGCATAATCTTGTTTATCGTTTGATATATCGTAACGAAGAAATTTCAAGTGCATTACTATTGTATCAATGTGAGTGCAATGTACAAATTAAAGTATGCAAATTCTCTATTGAACCATAAGTCAGAGATTATCACTGGAACTATCGAATTGCGCAATTCGACGCCTGAGTAATTTCCTTTGCGAATTAAAATATTACACTTGCAATTGTTATATCAAACGCGAAAAGGATATCGCAAGATATTTTATACGTGTTTTTCGTGTGTATACAATTTTCGTACTCTTCCTTTAAACGAGCACATTCCTTTCGTTAAGCTGTAAAATATTTCTTTGTTCCCGTTCACCTTCAACGGTTACCTCCATCAACCATTTCATTTGAATAATTTTTAGAGATGCACCGACTAAGTCGACCGATAAATCGGCTTTCAAGGCTATTGCCGATTATTCTCAGACGCGTCTAAACCTAAGCAGAAAATTGTTGAACTTTTTTCTTATCTTTATTCTATTATAAAATTAAGAAATAATGACCAAAGTTTCTAGTTAATTGGTATTTATTTAGTTTATGTATCTATAAGTATATTTAATTACTTAGGTTATTTAATTGATTTAATTAATTAGCTTTAATTAATTAGTTTAATTAATTTAATTTTA
Organism: Bombus affinis; assembly: GCF_024516045.1. Classification (NCBI taxonomy): domain Eukaryota; kingdom Metazoa; phylum Arthropoda; class Insecta; order Hymenoptera; family Apidae; genus Bombus; species Bombus affinis. The sequence continues at coordinate 13,643,275 of NC_066352.1, read as the reverse complement.
TTTATTTAATTAAATTAATTAACCTGTGTTAATTATGTACCTGTATGTAAATATACTATGTTACTACATATTGAAAAATATTAAAATTATACTAATGACGAAAAAGAAAGGACATTGTATTTTTATTTCTATGCTTTAGCAAGATGCCTTAGCACTTAAGCCGGATAATCGGTCGCAAGTCGGTACATCTCTAGTAATTCAAAAAAATAACAGAACGCTAAAGTTGCACAAAGATACTGGTACCAAGCAAATATACATATAGATAGACATCAAAAATAAGGAATCCCACTCACCTGGAATAGACATTCGTAATCCTTTTGGATAAAGAGGTTCTACGCTCGCTGCTGGAGGAATATATTGTGCTGAATTTTCTTGGATTATTACGTTAAACAATAAAATGGCATTAAGAAATAGCCACTTCGTTGCGAGGACGCTCATGATGAGCACGTTCGATGATGCTGCCGGTTCAAGCGATACTGAGGAGTAGAACGCTGCCGTGGCTTTTTATTTGAAACAGGTTTTTATATAAATACATACGTATAAACGCATATTTATCTCTACGAAGCTTCCCATCTCCGAAATGATCTTCCACTATTTTGCCGATTGGCGATTCTCCGACTGACGCTAAAAAAACTCTATTCAGTTAATCGAACAACGTAAATATCATGAACTACAGAAATGATTAATAATTGGTTTGATTCATTTCGTTGAGTGCCAATACATGCGTATATTCTTTACGTATATTGTTGCTCCGATGAAACAGTCCAAAAATTGAAGTTAAAAATCGAACTAGTTTATATATCTTATTAATCTTTAAATATATGCGAAATTTACTTCTTAATCTACTTTTTGTTCCAATAATTTTGATTTTCAATTGCTATTTTAATTACAGACAGCAAAATTCAGTAGGAATATATAATTACGTAAAAATGATTAATTATTGCTCTTTGAAATATTGTAATTGTTGTAAATTATTAATCGTCGCTCAATTTTTTTTAATCGAGTAAAGAGAATATCTGGCTGAAGTAAGGAAATAAATTAATTAATTTATGTGACGCAATATTCTCGGTTTTCCCAGTATTTTGTAAGAGTTAAAGAATTTCTCCGACAGATAAAATATTTCTCGATTACGATATGTATTGGTACTAATATATGTTTCTTGTCTCTATCATGTAGTAGTAAATGATTGTTGATATCATTTCATAATCTTTATATATTCATTTTTTTTTTTTGATGGCAGTGACATGAGAACGTTGATAAAACAGATTTAATCTGCAGAAATGAGATATTTTTATTCATTTTGCTGGTTTACTTTTTTTGTAATAATAATTCATTTCGTAAAAGGCAGAGAAGGACTTAAAATTAATAATCTTAATTATGGAAAATACATTCCTTATGAAAACAATATTATCAACTTTGATTTTTCAATTTCACTTTTTTTATTTTATTAAATTTTTCTTAATTTAATCAACCTAAAATACCAACACCTGAAACATTATTAAAGAAATAACAAGAAATATCAGAGAAAAGAATTATCGATATTCCTGTTATTTAACACTGCTTTAAAACGACCTATGGTCGACATTACGTCTCATTGTTTAACGTGAAGAAATGTGTAAAGAGAGTAAAAATATATTTTTGTAGCCCGTTATATAAACCGCGTAAAACGCAAGAATTAAACGGCATTTAGGGACTTCTTTTTGTCGTTTAGTGCCTAAATTTAATTGACCCACCCACGATCGTATAAACAGGTCTCGACCATATTCGTATAAACAGATATCTCGACACTCGTATATCTACATGATTAACGAAACAGATCTTGATGATTATATACCAAAGCCTAGGAAAAATAGTCCGAAAATTGAGTCGTAAAATATCAATATGGAAGGTTCTCGTTTTGCGCATGCGTAAAGTGCTATGAATGCTTCAGACAGAAACGGGAACATTCTACTCATCTTTATCTGTCTCGCAAGAACGTAGACTTTATTGACCTTCCGTGTTGATTTTTTATGATTAGACACGGCTCAATTTTCGGGCGGTTTTCTCTAACGAATATCGAGACCTGTTTATATATTTGTTTATATTGATTTATCTTCAGAATGTCTCCGGATCTCCAGTACAACCCTATTACGCTATCGCGAAAACTTGCTTTCAATATAGTTACACAAATTTAAATTTAAATTTACTGACTGTTTGTATATACGGATAGGAAAGTCTGCGTTGTTCAGATATTTACCAGGAATGGCCGAATAAGAAAAAGCCAGAGCTCGGGAAATAAGAAGCACTTCATCGAGTAATGTCCAGTTGAAAGCCGCATTGACAATTATGGGACAAGTCACCTATAGTCTGTAAAGAAGTTTGGATTTTCTCGAGATCTTTTTCTCTAACAATCCATGTAAACTTTTCTAAACGTTTTACCATCTCTCATGAGATATTTTTTTTTCGCGTGTGCTAGTTTCTAAGTACATACAATCTTGGAAAAAATATTAGATTTGAACTACAAAAGTTCTTTCAATTCTCACGGACTCCGGTGAACAGAACGGTTTAGCGCACCATGGGCACCAACCCACTTACTCTTTTATCCTAAAGCTGCAAACGTAACGTAACACCTAGTAACGTTCATATGAAACAGGTCTGGACACTCACTAGGGGAAACCGTTCATCTTTTGATTCAAAAAATATCAAGATGGAGAGTAAGGAAAAGCCTCGTTCTGTGAAACAAACAGAAATAGATGGAGTGAGTCTGTCATTGTGTGAAATATTCGTAATATCTATGCATATGTATATCGCGTTACGCTTGCGTAAAACGGGACCTTTTCTTGCTTTACATCTTGATTTTTTTCGACTCAAAAGATGAATGGTTCTATCAATGCTTTTAGTATCGAAGTGTCTATACTCCAGACGTGTTTATACGACCGTAGTCTTCAGTCGCCATAAGTTCCGATCAGTTTCAACGTTTTCGTGCCAAGTTTCGATTTAGTTGTTGTACAATAAAAAAAGCTTTCCGTGAATTGCATTTCAAAAGTGCAGCTGCTTCCTGGACATCCAGTCGTGAGTACTATCTTATTTCAACTACTTACATTGACATTCTTATTTTCGTTCTATACTTTCGGAAAAATGTTGGATATTGCCGAGCGAGTTTTTCGGATTAATGTGTTTAATATACACAAACTTCTTTTATATTTATTATATTATCTTAACAGAAATTACTATATTATCATAAATGCAATTTTAAAGGATATATTCTAACTAAATTTAAATTGATACGTCTTCGATAATCATGGCGATCACATTTGGATGCTTATGAGAACGTACTCCTGGAGTTTACAAACTTCGATACTTAACGAAGGCATTTTGAAGTTTTCGTCAGCATCATTAACCTATTTAAGGAAAAATCATTTAATCCTTGTCTTTTTCTTTATTATTGTGTTTAATCTCGAATAGATTAATGCATTTTATTTGGTCCAATTCGACTTCTTACAAACTTAATATATTGGATATTCTCTCTTTTTATATACAAGTTTATATAGCACAATACTTTTGTGCACTATTTATATATTATGTAATAAGATGTATTTTCGATCACTCTGTATTTCATTTTGTGAAATATAATAAATATTGCAGTATGTTTGTTATTGGCTCTAGGTTATTTCCAACAACTGCAGTTTTGATGTTTAAAACACATATCTGTTTTATATCATATGTTTTGTTGGATGTAATATCTTGTAATATTATAATACTGTTTATATTCTTCTAAGTTAATGAATTTGAATGTTTATAAAAACATATTAATTATACATATTTAAAACATATTTTTATATATTCTGAATGATATTTAATATAATAATTTTAATTCGATCTATTTCAAATCTACTTCTTTGTCCTTTAAATAATTTTACCATACATCTATTGAAAAATATAACGTAATTTTGGTTTTATATATAATTATTTTACATAACTTCAACTTTTAAAAGGTTTTATTTATACTTGATAAAGGGGAAAGCATAAATATTGGCTAAATGTGAAAAATATTTATATATATTCAGTCTTAATACGAACCTAAATTTTTTAAAGAGTTTAGTTAACAGAGTAAATCTTTTTATCTATAGTTTCTTTTTACATATTACTGTTTATTAATGTTATATTGCATTTATATTGTCAGATATTTATTAATTTTCATATATTATTTCATATATATTACTTATAAATGTGTTATTGATTTTAAATTCTTTTGCGAGATATTTTGTGAATGAGTGTACCTTATCTATCAAAGAAATATATTGTGCATATATCAGTATATAAGCAAATAATTGCATACTTATGAAATTTACATTGTTTGTATTTTAACAATGTATCTTATATCTACAAAATTTGTAATGTTTTGCATTTAGTAACTTTTTGTAGGATATGCCAATCATCTTATAACTATTTACTAAGTGCAGAAGATTAATAGACTGAACATTTAACTTATTATATTTTTATGTTAATGTATTTGTACAAATATTGGCGAATGTGTGTTTCTGATTTATACTGAACATATTTTGTATTATTTTATTGACTTGTAAGTATTCTGATGATGTATAGTTCTCTTTATATCCATTTTACGAGTGTTTCTATTTCTTTGATCCTCTATATTTTACCTATTACAAAACAATAAAATCACTATTGAAATTTAAGAAATAAGTTTCTACATATTTTATTATTGTGGCGATTAAGAAAATTTTAGGTAATTTGTAACACATGGTTGAAACACATTTTATATTTATATACGTAGTTTTAACTTTTATATTTTTGTAAAACTGCCTTAATATTGACTAAAACTTACAGATATTTTTAAACTGCTGTATGTATAATTTTTATTAATATGTTTAATTAATAACTCCTGAGACATTTTTTCATTTATGTATGATTGGTGATTGTACCATAAAAGGAAAACAAATAACTGAATAGAGATTTTTACTATATTTTATACACATATGTGGTGGTAACTCTATAACAATTTTCTTTGAATATAAAATAGCGTCCAAACGGACTGCGGCCCTTAAAACAGTTTGGAATGCACTAGCAAACCATTTGCTAGAGTGAGAGAGATTTAAAAAATGCAAAATTGGAACCAATGGCAATTGTCAGCTGGTGCTGTTGCTACTCCAATGCCACAACCACCAGTTGGTTATGCTGTACCAGGAACAGATCCTACGGCTATGATGCAAGCATACATGCAGTATTATAATCAACCAGTAAGTATCTTATTAAATATCTTTATCTAATATATGAAAAAAATAAATCTTGCATTAATTGATATATATGAAATTTTCTTTGGAAATTTGACATGTTAATTACAATTTTGTTAAAATATTGTCATATGTACTTATTTTCCATTTAACTAATGAATTTATCAATTTATTTAACATAATATATAAATATTTTTATATTATATAATATATGTAGCATACCACAATTATACTGTTTTATTAGGCACCTAGTGGGTATACAGCTGAACAATGGGCTGCAGCTCAACAACAAAACTGGGCTCAGTGGCAACAATGGCAGCAACAATATCAGCAATGGCAAGCACAGTATGGAGAAAAAGTATGTAAAAGGCATAAATAACACAAAAATGTATCCATTCATTGATTCAATTTTGAACTTTGTTTCAGTACCAAGAAACAATGAAACACATGTCAGCCCAGAACATGAGCTTAGCTAATCAGGTGTCACAGTTACCAATTGTACAACCTCCACCACCTCTTCCAAAAGAGGATACAAAACCGCCATTACCTCCTAATAATATGAACACATATCAATTTACAAGCATGCCTCCTCCACATCAAAACAATCTTCCATTATTTCCCGTTAAACAAAACGCGAATACACCAATGCAACAAACAAATATACAAAACTGTCCTCAAAATCCCCCTTTACCTCCAACTCAGCCACCATTACCTCCTGAAAATAACAATAGTACTAAAGAAAATAATAGTTTAAATGGTAAACGCAGTAATAGTATCGGTAGTGAATCTAATAGTGCTAAAAAGTTGAAAATCGAAGATGAAGAACTAACTGAAGCTGAGAAAACATTTGACGCTCAGTTTAAACAGTGGGAGGAGCAGTTTAATAAGTGGAAACAGCAAAATGCTAATCATCCAGACAAGGTAAGTGATATTACAATTATTATCACATATCAGCTACAGAGAAAATCAAATATGATGACTGAAACATCAGTAAGTGATTTACTGCTAGTTCTAGTTTTATTCGAAAAGGGATTATTTTATTATAGACACAATACAAACAATACGAAGCTAAATGGACATCCTGGCGAGAGAAGCTTATCGAACGACGTGAACAAATGCGTAGGAAACGCGAGCAACAAAAGCAAACTGTTGTTAAAGTAGATGTTGAAAAGAATAAAGGGTCTGGTGATGATAAGATACTGAACATTCTATCCAGTACAGAAAATCAAGGATTAATCAACAATTTATTGGGTATTGGAAAAACTCTTGGCTTAACTGCAAAGCAGAGTATTAACGTACCTCCACCGCCACCGCCGCCACCAGCAACAGAAACAGTAGCGTCTAACATTCAAACGGCAACTTCCTCTCAAGTATCACAGTCGTCGACAACTCAGCTACCAGTCATGAACATGTCTTCTAATATGACTTCGTCACCTTGGAATTCTCAACAATGGACAGCACAGTATAATGCAGGCATGAACGTATCGAATTTCTCTAACTTCCAAGCTATGACTGGAGTACCTCCACCTCCATTCAATATGCCACCAACTCAAATGCCTCCACCAAACTTTACACAACCGCCGCCGAATTTTCCAGCTATACCAAATTTTTCACAACCACCGCCAGGTTTTGTTAGCAACGATTCACGACAGAATCACAACGTACGACCTCCAGTTCCACCCAACATGCAAGGAAGGCCTCCTTCATTCGGAATGAATACTGGTAAAGGCGCAGATAATAATTTGATACACAACGAACGTCAAAATCAACCTGGTTCTATGAACAACTTTGACTCAGTAGGTCATCAGGGTAATTTCAGTATAAATGATACTGGGCATCAAAAGGAAGGCGTGCCAGCAGAACGTTTTGGTCCAGATAGTATAAATGATCAACAAGGTAATCAATTTCGCAATGATATGTTTGGTCAACGAAATGAAAATTATAAATTAAACGATGAACGAGTATCTGAAGTCGAACAATTTAGAAGAGAAGATAGGAACTATCAAGAACACGGAAATAATCAGTTCAATCAACAGAAAATAAACTTTAACAACGATAGATTTGCTTCTGGAAACGATCGGTTTGGGCCAGGTAACAATCGGTTTGGTCCAACGAATGATAGATTCGGACCTGGAAACGATCGGTTTGGGATGACAAATGATCGATTTGGACCTGGAGATAACAGATTCGTTGTTGGAAATGATAGATTTGGACTAGGAGCTGACAGGGTGGGACAAGGAACTGAACCTGTTAATGATCGTTTTGGAACAAACAATAATCGATTTGGTCCAAATAATGAATCTTATGGTCCTGGAGGTGATAGGTTTAATAGGAATAGTATGGATCGTTTTGATCAAAAAGACGTAGTAGATAATAGACGTGATAGTTTTCCAAATATTCCAAGGGGTTTCAATAGGAATAATCAATTTGAACCACCAGATAAATTTGCTCCAGAACTAAAGAAGCTTATGGAAAAAAGGAGAGCAGCGATGGACGTATTCAAACCAAGCTATTTTGATTCTGATAAAAGTAGCAGCGTTGGTTCACTGAGTGAAAGTTTTAAGAAGATTACAGGTGATTCTCCATTCATGAAATCTGCTGGAAACCAAAATTTGGGACCCCGTGGATCTTCTAACTTTGGACCAGGCGCACCTGGTAATTTCAGAATACCTGGAGATTTTAAGCTTCATGGAAATCCTGACTTTGGACCCCGTGCTTTTCTAGGAATTGTACGCAACAATTCGTTCGATTCGCGGGATTCATTCAAAGGATCTAATTCTACTTCACAACAAATGCAAGATCTTATGCATACCGAACCTAGATCGGAAATGGTGAATATCGGAAACGACACGAATGTGAAGAACGAGATTAAAAATGAATCTACTACTGCAGTAGAACAAGTTGCGACAAATAATTCGAAATCGACTGAACAAAATGTCGATAATACACAAAAAGACAGTTCTGAGAATTATTCAATACAGAAAGACATTCCATTATTAGAAAAACCACCTTGGGTTAACGCTCAACTTCCTGAAGATAGCTTATTACAGAAGGATAGTATTAAGGAGGAAGAAATTCCGTCTACAAACTATAGCTCTTCAGAACAAGATCCACAGAATGCTTTCAAAGAACAAACAGAGGTAAAGCAAGAACTATCTAATAATGATAGTGAAAATACCGAGAAAAAACCTGAAGTGTTACCTTTTATGGGAGAAAATGATCTAAAACCTGAAGATTTAAATATGGAGCCACCACCTGAATTACCCAATTTAGGTCCTGTTCTTACAGACACTAATGAACCTACTGATTCTGTACAAAGAACAGATGAACCATATGATGGAAAAGAGTCTTCCTTGAAATCATTTGTAAGTAACACTGAATCTTATGAACCAAGGGGACCTTTTGATTCTACATTTGGTCCAAGGGGAATGCCATTTAGACCAAGTACACCTTTTTTGAGTCCAAGAGGTCCTAACAATGTAAGATTTCCTATGTTTGAACCACCATTTAATTCTTCTGGTCCAAATCCGTACTCATTAGGTCCTCGTGGACCCAATGATGTACAATTTGGTCCAAGAGCTTTGAATGATGGGCAGTTTGACCCAAGAAGCTCGAGCGATGGACAGTTTGGTCCAAGAGCTTCGAACAATGCGCAATTTGGTCCTCGAGGTCTTGGTGATGGACAATATGGCCCTCGAGGTACTGGTGATGGGCAATTTGGTCCAAGAGCTCCTAATGATGGGCAGTTCGGTCAACGGGGTCCAAACGATGCACAATTTGGCCCAAGGGGACCTAATGATGGACAATTTGGTCCTAGAAGTGTCAATGATGGAATGTTTGGACCAAGAGGTCCTAATGATGGACTATTTGGGACGAGAGGTCCCGTTGAAAATCAATTCGGATTAAGAGCTCCTAATAATGCACAGTTTGGACCTAGACCTTCGAATATTGGACAATTTGGCCCCAGATATGATGCTCAGTTAAGTTTAAGCAGACCTAATGATGGACAATTCGGTCCTAGAGGGACAAACGATGGTCAATTCGGGCCCCATGGGCCTAATAATAGACCATTTGATAATCGAGGTCCTTGCGATCAGTTTATACCCAGAGGACTTAACGAAGGACAGCCAAGATTTTCAGGACTCAATGATAGACTTTTTGGTTCACGACGCAATGATCCACCTTATCAACGAAGTCCAGGTGGTTCGAAAGGTGCAAACGACGGCCAGTTTCCAAATAGATTTAATGAAAAACAATTTGATAATTCTACTGATGGATGCTTTGGTTCACAGAGTTCTAATGATGCATATTTTGGTCCACGAGGTCCAATAGGTAGCTCAAATGACACCTCTTTCTTATCTCGGGGTCAATCTGATAGATCTTTTGATAATCGACAACTTGATGTCAGAGGAATTGGAGAACTTAGATCAAAAGGACTAATTGATAATAATTCTGGTTCCAAGATACAAGGTACTTCAGAAATAAGTGGTGATGGTGGAGTATTCGCTAATAATGAGCAAATATCAATTGATGAAACTATGCAACAGAGGCAATTCGATTCGAATGATGCGCAAAACTCAGTTTGGAGGCAACCATACTCTAAAAATAGCTTCGGAGATGTAGATCAAAGATCTGGAAGAGGCTATCTTGATAAATCCATGTTGCCTCAGAATGAATCATTTAATCAGAGTATAGCGAACGAAATAGAACGACGATCTCCTAAGAATGGAAATAAATGTAACGTTCCTGATAAAAGATCAGAAAGAAATATGAACGATATAACGGTGAGTGATTACAAGACTGGATACGCAGAATCTTCGTTAGGTCCTGATTATACAAAATTCGATAACTCTAATATGTACGTAAAACGACCTATAGATAACAGGCAAAGCCAAGTCAGGTGTTCAGCTGTGAAAGAATTTTGTATAGAAAAACAATTTAATTATAATCATAGTGGGGCTAGCAGCGACAAGAAATTTATCGAACATATACCTGTTAAAGTAATAGATTATGCCCACACTTCCCGATCATCGAATCAAGATCACTTAACTCCTGTGCAATGTTTCGACTATGGACATGGCAATTTAAAACCTCTAGTGCCAGAGCATGAAGTGTACCCAAAGAAAGATTTTAGAAATTGGGAGGAGAACGAACAGAATTTAAAAGATTATACAGAGAAAATCAGGAGGTACGAATGTTATACGAATAAAACAGAATCTAGACACCCTCGAGACTACAAACAAAGAAGAAATAGCGAAGAATTCATAGACGATAGAAAACCTGAAAGGGAACGCAGAGAGAAAGAGGATTATAAAGCGAAAGAACGTGATGATAGGATATTTGATCATACATCTGACAAAGATCCAGATAACCGCTATGATAAGAGCCCCATTAAAGGTAATTTGATGTTAAGTTGCAAAAATATACAATTTTTCATTTCAAGTATTATTATTGAAATCTGTAAAAATATATTCAGAAAAAATACATAAGTATTTATTGGTATTTAGTTATTAAACTGTATAGACAATTTTATGTTTATTATCATTTTTCCCAAATGTAGAAAGACCGCGAGAAAGATGTGAACCGTCTCAAAAGGAAACGACTAAAGAGAATGACAAAGATGAAGACAGGTATAGTACAACAAATATATTATTTATAAATTTATCTGCGTACTTATGTATATAAATAAAGTACCATAAATTATTATTCATATTGTTTAACATTAATGTGAATTAATTACGTTTGAAAATATATAACTTTATTTAGATCGAAAGGAAATATAAACTGGCAGGAGAATTCGAACAAGAACGTCATAGATACAAAGCCATCAGAGACCAGGTATGTTTTTTTGATTACTAAATGCGTCCTAAATGTTTTAGTCTTTGAAATATTGTAAAATAAACGCTTTCATGACTTTTGTGTTCTTAAATTTACATTTCGATACACATTGGTGTCCATCTGTAGATATAATGTCTCTGATAAGTATTGCATTTTGCATAAAGTATGAAGACTTATTTATGCAAATTCATACCCTCTCTCTCTCTCTCTTTCTCTCTCTGTGTCTTTCTCTTTCTCTGTTTTTAAACTGCCAAAATGCAGTTGCAAAATGTCATTATACATACTTTTATTCATCGTGTCAATATTATTGGCACATAAAAATATTTCGAAAACCATTGGTTTTCTTCATTAACAATGTTATATATACATATATACATGTATTTTTATGTGGCTATATTATTAATGCCACTATATTGATTAATATTATGTAACCACATATTAAACAACGAAAAGTTTATTTATACGCGTAATGCAAACGAAAACTATTTCTGAAAATTATTTATGCTTCTGCTATTTTATAATATATGTCGTAAAATTTTTTAGAATTAAACGCACGGATCACATAGCGGCATAATACAAACACGTTTCATTTTAGTCTGTTCGTATTATGTGCAAACATGTTTCTTGTGATTTAATTCATTTACTTTAATAAGATAACATGGAAAAACATTTGCTATTTTCAGGTGATGGCTATTTTTTAAAATAGCTTCCAGAAGGTTTCACTTATTTACGGTGTTTAATATAATTTTGAAACTTTTTAATATCATAATACCTCGTGCAAAAAACATCAAATATAGCACATTTAAATTTGAATATACCAGTCCTTACTACTTACAATTATTTATCTCTATTGTTATTTCTTTTCCGTTATGTTATACAAAAAGAGTATTATATGTTCTTTATTCTATACTTAAAGATTATAAGTAGATTATATAAAAACCTTTTAAATAAGTTGACATTGTTTATTACAGTGTTACAGATGCTCAGCATAATGTGTTGGAATCTACGCCAAAAACTTTGGAATTGGCAAAAACACCAAACTGCACAATGGTGGATGACTTATTGTGTCCTCCAGGTCGTCAGAACAGACCACCAAAAATAGCTATAATTTTAAGGGGTCCACCAGGCAGTGGAAAATCTTTTGTGGCGAAACTTATTAAGGTAAAGTTATATTTATTAAGATATAATTTACTTTGTCTTATAAATAACGATACAATTTCGAACATATCTTTTTATAGGATAAGGAAGTTGAACAAGGAGGTTCTGCACCACGAATATTAAGTCTTGATGATTATTTCTTGGTAGAGAAAGAGATAGAATCCACAGATGATAATGGAAAGAAAGTTACGGTTAAGGTATAAAACAAATTATTATTTTTTTAATTAAATTTGAAGTTTTAAGCACAAATAAATTGCAGCACTTTTTGATTTAATAAACTTTACAGGAAATGGTCTATGAGTACGAGGAAGCAATGGAGCAAAGTTACATCACATCTCTTGTTAAAGCTTTTAAAAAGAATATTACCGATGGTTTCTTTAATTTCATTATATTGGATTGTATCAACGAAAAAATATCCGATTATGAAGAAATGTGGAGTTTTGCTAAAACAAAAGGCTTCAAAGTAAGTTTTCATTGTAGCATCAAAATTCGAACAAATGTCCTTTGTTAATATTTTTTTTACATAAATGTTTATAGGTGTATGTTTGTGAGATGGAAATGGATTTACAAATTTGTTTAAAAAGAAATATTCATAATCGTACAGAAGATGAAATAAATAGAATTATAGATTATTTTGAACCAACTCCAAGTTATCATCAAAAATTGGATGTTAATTCTATGTTACAGGAACAAGCAATTGAAGAAGTATATCTTTTTTTATTAGGTTGTATATTTATCTTTTCAGATTCATGTTAATTATTTACCTGATTTTAGGTTCATATGGAAGACACTGAAGAAACCCAGGAGAAATCTCCACTACAAAATGAAGATAGTCAAGATAGTCAAGATGATACTCAAGATACTATTGTAATTGACCAATTTCATACATATATATTTTTATAAATATTAGGTTCATGATGTGTGTGTGTGTGTGTGTGTGTGTGTGTGTGTGTGTGTGTGTGTGTATATGTATATATACTGTTATCCATTTATAGGGGGTTAGCAAGTGGGAACGTATGGAAGCCGAGGACAAATTAGGTACGTTATTATATACTTTAGAATTATATTATTAAGTTATTATATTAATATATCTTACAAACAATCTGCATCTTATCTAAAGTTATTAATTATATCAATTTAAAATAGATCGTTTGGATGGGCTTGCAAAAAAGAAAAATGAAGGAAAGGTGCAAACTATGAAAGATTTCCTTCAAGTTCCTGACTATTATAATATGGAAGATACTTCTGGCAAAAAACGTGTAAGTATATTTTTGTTTGATTCATTGATAAAATATACAGGTAAATTTATCATGAACTGTTGAATTTGATAGGTACGTTGGGCAGATTTGGAAGAACGTAAAGAACAAGAAAAAATGCGCGCTGTAGGATTTGTAGTCGGTCATACAAATTGGGATCGTATGATGGATCCCACAAAAGGAGGAAGCGCCTTAACACGCACAAAGTATATATGATTTAACTTTACCTCTAGGTTATCTAGAAAAAATTTAAAAAATTGATATTATTCGCGTGTAAGTTCTAGTCTACAAATTTACACGATTATTTATTAAGACCCGTAAGAACGAATCTTTTTGCATTTTTACAAAGAATGAAGAATACTTCGTATTTAGAAATAAGATGTATGTAAAAGTGGAATTATAGAATTTACGATTAATTAAAGCTTATGTAAAAAGTTGTATTACATAATATCAGAAAGAGTGTTTATGTTGCAGTATTATTGATATCGTATAAAGACTGTTCTTTTAGCATAATTAAATTAAATGTTGCAATTAAATGGTACAATTTTATAAAATTTCTTACGAATCTGTTAATGTCGTGCAAAGAAATACTCTTAAAATTCGGCAAATCTTACATTATTGTATTGACAATAATTTCTAATAATTTGTTTCAATGAAAAACATATACAATGCCAAAGCATTACGTTTGTATCTATGTAATTACATATATGTTATGTATGTATTCATAAATTGTTTTTTTCTTTTCCTTTTCGGAAAAGAATATTCAAATTTCATTTTAGAAATTGCGTATAAAGTGATGTATGAGCATCATTTTAATTTTCCTATAATCTATAATGTGTATTTTTACAAATGTAAAAGATCTTTTTGTACATTTATACATGAACAGTATTTTTTCTGATCTAATTTTTTTTAATTATATAAAAATTTCCTAAAATCATAGATGTTGTTTTATTCTAAGCATTTAGAGTGTCGTTGTTACGATAAGTGTTTTTTTTTAAATATATATCTTTATACAGATATTAAATATTCAATGCCTTATATGATCATTATTATATTGCAGGTTTTTCTCACTATCATAATGACATATTTTTATTCGACTACAGTAGTGTACAGAAGTGAACACGAGATGTCTTCAAACTTTCAAATTCTTCAGATGATGTATGGTTCTAATATAGCCTTATAGAAAATCTAGGCTAGTGTAAATCTTGTTAATTTATGTAAAGCATGCTGTAATTATTGTATATAATATTAATGAAATTGTTTTCACGATACATTTCTATATTTACTTCATACATAATTATAATAATGTATAAGATATACTGAAAGCTTAAATATACGTGATAATCGTACACTGCCCGTTCAGGATTATGAAGATATACTCATTATTTGATTCAAAGAATAATTGTATTGATAAAGTAAACAAAGAGAATAATAAATTGTAGAAAATTGTTTCATACTTTATAATTATTATTATAATTACATTAGATTTGTTTTTTGAAAATAGAAAAATGTTTATTTGCAAATTTGTATGATGTTGAATATTTAATAGAAAAAAATATGTACAAACATGCATATATGTATATATATAATTATGATACTTTTCAATCATATTTTTTAAATCAATATTTTGGACAAAAATGTTAAATTAATTTTTTTTTTGTGTATATATATATATATATATATATATAATATCGTAATTAAATTATTTTTGTAAGGAATGAAGCAATGTAAAAGTAATAATGAATAATTTTATGTATCTTTTATGTATTATAATAGTATAATGTTTATTAATAATAATAATACTTATTAATATTTAGTAGTAGTATAATATTCTTCATATTGTTGAGTATTTAACAGTATTACATAATCAAGATTAAGAATTTTCAGTATTCTAAATTTTAGTACATCTAAAACTTCATATATACACTTAAAATATGCGGGTCTTGCGTGTGGCGCCTTTTTGCGGCACTAACATGGCATTCCGTTGCAATGTACAGTTGCCTTAAAACTTCTCAATGTTTACGTTTCATCGTATCTTATAGTTTTTGTTCTAAGGTTTCTGTCTGTCTGACGTGTACAAAAATCAAAGTGCACGATCACTAGTAGGTTAGATTGTAACATCAAATCAAACATTTTTTTATTACTAAGAAATCGTATAATCATGCTCGACTTATTTACTATATTCAGTAAAGGTGGTATTGTTCTATGGTGTTTCCAAAGCACCTCGCAAATATTTGCTCCTAGTGTTAACGCTCTAATACGAAGTGTCATATTGCAAGTAAGTGTTGCTGTCAATGATATTTATTTTTTTGAATTTCGTTACGTCCATATGGAATACTATTAAAAGTTTGATCTTAATGTTGAAGAGGGATTAAATTCGAAAAAAAGAGTAGCTTCCATATTTAAATAATCGATCAATTAAACAACTAATATTTATCATAATGACATTTTGTATGTTTTATTGCAGGAACGTACGGGAAATCATACTTTTGAATACGATTCCTTACGCTTACAATATAAACTCGATAACGAGTTTGAGCTAGTGTTTGTTGTTGCATATCAAAAAATACTACAGTTGTCGTATGTAGACAAATTTTTAAACGACATCCATTTAGAATTTAGAGATAGATTCAAAAATGAATTGGAGAACTCTAAGTGGTTTTACAATTTTGAATTTCAAAATAATTATGAGCATGTACTTGCTATGGCTGAACAATGGGCACGAACTCAGGCTAAGATACCTAAACAAATGCGTACTTTCGATGAAAGTCAAAAATCAAAAAAGACTGTTGCTAGTATGATTGAACGGAAAGATGACAAAGATAATAAAAAGCAGGGTATGTAATGAATGTAATTTGGAGATTTTATTCAATGTCTCTTTCATTTATTTCAAATGCTTTGCCTTTTATAAGCTTAAGATATTACTAATTACTTTGTTTCTGTAGCTTAACACTATCTGTATATTCTTTTTACATTATTATTTCTTTTTTATATTGAAAGGCTTAAAATGGTTTAGGTATAATTCTTTATATAATACGAGTAGTTCTATTATTTATGATTATAACATTGCCAATGGTTTTTTGGAGTAATCTAGAATTACTTTTTATTAGCCTCTTCATTTATTTTTTACTGTTGAGTATTTTAAGCTGTTGAGGATATTTGTCTAGGATTTAATATAGAATCACAAGCAATTTTCATTTAGGTAGTAATATGTCCTTTCCAATGTGGGTATCACTAACAGGAAATGGGGATCTTCGCTTCTAGGTAAAAGGAAGACGGGAGTTAATACTAATAGAGATGATCAAAGTAAGTGATTTTGGATTTTACATACACACATAATCTGCTGCGTAAATGAATTATATGTTACTGCTATGGATTAACAATATTAACAGTGACTGGGTCTATGAGAGAATTAATATCTTCCATGTTATGATATAAGTTAAATGTCCCCAATAATGAATTATTAAATTTTAAAAAGATAATTAAATGTCTGTAACAGTTTGTCTATTTTCCTTTTTCTTTTTAGTAATTTTTAGTCTTTTATGTTCTGACTTTTATTTAATTCCACAGTGAAAATTCAAGAGGTCCCTAAACAGGATTTGTCAAACAATCAAGTAAATCATAATGGAGAAATGGACGAAGAAGTTTTAATCGCAAACCGTATGAAATTGGCTCAAAAAATGAATAATCAAAAGAAAAAAGTTGATAAACAGTGAGTTTCTTACATTTAGAAACAATAAATTTTGTATTGTATGAAATAATATGCTATATACAATATTTATGTTTCATAGAAAAAGCCAAAAACCTGAGAAAGCTGGCAAGAAACCCCGTGTGTGGGAATTAGGTGGGACTATCAAAGATCTTGCTGCTTTGGAACGCACCAAAGATAAACCAGAAGAAAGTGGCGATTATGTCGGAGCTGATAAAACAGTATAAATTATTTATTTTTAATTAAATAATTATGTTTAATAATTTATTCATAATTAAAAAATGGAATTTTCAAAATTATCTTTTTAGTTAGTAGGCCAGATGAAAGGTGGCATTCGTGATATAGTTGTTGAAAGTGATTCGGAGGATGAGTCTGATGAAGAAATGGAGAATCCCAAACCCCAAGTACAAAAGAAAAGCAACAGTATGTTTTCAATGTTCAAGAGTTTGGTCAGTAACAAGTCTTTGAAACATGAGGATATGGCTCCTGTTTTGGAAAAATTAAAAGATCATTTGATTTCGAAAAACGTAGCAGCTGATATTGCTCAAAAATTGTGCGATTCTGTCGGTGTAAAGCTCGAAGGAAAAGTACTTGGTACGTTCGATAGCGTGACTAGTACCGTCAAAGCCACGCTGACCGACGCACTGGTGCAAATACTGTCTCCAAAGAGACGTGTGGATATTCTGCGAGACGCAATGGAAGCAAAAAAAAATAACAGACCTTATGTTATGACTTTCTGCGGCGTAAATGGGGTGGGAAAATCCACAAATCTAGCGAAAATTTGTTTTTGGCTTATAGAGAATAATTTTCGTGTGCTAATTGCAGCGTGTGATACATTTAGGTGCCTTATTTATTTACTACAGTTCCTATTTCATTAATTTTTTATTTTAATATAGACGTGTTGTATTTTCAAATAATTTTATTTCAGAGCTGGTGCAGTTGAACAATTAAGAACTCATATGCGCCATTTGAATGCTCTTCATCCGCCAGAGAAGCATGAAAATCAATCTATGGTTCAATTGTATGAAAAAGGTTATGGAAAAGATGCTGCTGGTATTGCCATGGAAGCGATCCGTTTTGCTAAGGATCTGAAAATCGATGTAGTTTTGGTGGACACCGCGGGCAGAATGCAAGATAACGAACCATTAATGAGAGCCTTGACTAAGTTGATCAAAGTAAACGAACCAGATTTAGTACTCTTTGTTGGTGAAGCTCTTGTTGGAAACGAAGCTGTTGATCAATTGGTAAAATTTAATCAAGCACTAGCCGATCATAGTCAATCCACCAATCCTCATATCATTGATGGCATCGTGTTAACTAAATTTGATACAATCGATGATAAGGTGAATAGAATCTATCAACAGGATATAATTAAATATTTATTACGATATATTGTTATACTGTCTATTGTTATTGGTTTTCAGGTAGGCGCGGCGATTTCTATGACGTATATTACTGGACAACCCATCGTTTTTGTTGGGACAGGACAAACTTATACTGATTTGAAGTCATTAAACGCAAAAGCCGTGGTACATGCATTAATGAAGTAATTGTTGATTTGAATAATAAAAGACGATATTAAAATTATTATATAAAAAAAGTTAATTAAAATTTCGATGGATTGTTATCAACTATTTCGTGGGATTAATTATCTCTATTATAATAATAATTATAATTATATGCAAAAAGTTTAGCAGGAATATAATATATTATCGTGTTTAAATACATATATATTATTTTTGATTATCTTTCATTGATATATATTGCTCTTATGATAAATTTTTTAATACGCTAGCATTTAAACGACTCGGTAAATACTGCTATTCCTAGAATCGCTCGAATTCGTTATAAATGATTTATGATATAAATTTATGGTGTTTTCCAAGAAATATATAAATAATGCGACTAAAAAAAGAAAATAGAATGCCATACATTCTTCGTATGCTTTGCTTTTCTTTCAACAATTATTTTATTTTGTATGCTCTGTCTGTAATATTGATTTTTCACTTTCCTGTCACTTGTTGAATACGTAGCATATAAATTGACTGTTCCTCTTGCAAGAATATTGTTGCACCAGTGAAGATGCGTCGTGTATGTAATGTTTAACAAATTGTTTAATAAATTTTACAAGTTTTCCTAAGTTCAGGGTTCTATTTTTGTCGTTTATTTGCATTCACGTGCTAGCGTAATATTTTTGCTGTTGATTATAAGGATTCGTCTCAGATATCCTCCATCGATAATGGGTCGCTGTCACTGCTTATTGTGTCTTCCTTGATTGGCGGCTTCTGTACGATTTCCTCTTCCAATTCCCAATGGATTTTATCGTCGAACTTTTGCTCCTCGGAAATCGAACCGCAGACCAACACCCGCATCAGTATACCTACGCAAGAATTTATTTGTCCCAGTGTGATGTCGATATGATTTTAAAGC
The DNA here is from genome assembly GCF_024516045.1 of Bombus affinis. NCBI lineage: Eukaryota > Metazoa > Arthropoda > Insecta > Hymenoptera > Apidae > Bombus > Bombus affinis. The sequence continues at coordinate 13,623,653 of NC_066352.1, read as the reverse complement.
GAGCTATGTATAAATTTACATTTCTTTTCTACGTATCCTCTCCCAGAAGAAAAAATAAAAAAAAAAAAAAAGAAAAAGGAGAATAACACAATGTCCTAGAAAATGTGACTACAATTAAAATTGAAAGAAAAGAAATTTAGAAACTTCTATAAATTTGCATTGTTGATTCTGTGAAATTGAGTAAATATTTAGATGCCAATCAATATTCTAATAACTGTTTATGCTCTTTCTTTTAATTCGACAAAGATCCAACGAGAAGTTGTGCAATTTATTATTTTCAAAATGTCACCTGGATTATCAATGAGAAACGATTACCTGTTATTAATCCTGAAACGATGGCCATTCCCATTGTAATTGCTAGTACTATTAATTGATAGCCAGCCTGTTCCATTGCTGTTCTGTCAAGGCCAGCTGATATACCATAATTGTCTCTCATCTCGGCCAACTTTTCTTCAGTGTCTGGTGCTCGCGCGGGAAAGATCTAACAAGAAGAAGCGAGATGAATTTTCTATGAAACAATATGCGAATTGAAGATCACTCGTGATTTTCAGCAAGTAGATTGCGAAAGTAAATTGCAAGTAAATTACATAATTCTGAATCTTTCAGTAATAACAATAAACCTATATACGTAAATCATATTTTATATAATATCATTTTTATCAAAATCATTCAAGAACCTTCAACGTGCACTTCATAATAACGACGTATTATTTTTTAGACGTTTGCCGCCATCTGACTTTAAAGACAAATTTCAAATGTCGCTACTGTACCGACATCCATCTTTGAAGAGAAATTTAATATTTGTCTCCAAAGTCAGATGGCGGCAGTATTTAAATATTTGGTGATCCGACTAATTAATAGTGTCATCAGAAAAATATGCCGATCGCATAAAAAATTGATCAATAAAAATTGATCGAGCTGAGTTATAACAGATATTTAGATTGTACGTTTGATCAATGAAAATGTGAGTGAGAATGTGTAGACATCAGACATAATAACGACGTATTATTTTTAGACGTTTGCCGCCATCTGACTTTAAAGACAAATTTCAAATGTCGCTAATGTACCGACACCCATCTTTGAAGAGAAATTTAATATTTGTCTCCAAAGTCAGATGGCGGCAGTATTTAAATATTTGGTGATCCGACTAATTAATAGTGTCATCAGAAAAATATACCGATCGCATAAAAAATTGATCAATAAAAATTGATCGAGCTGAGTTATAACAGATATTTAGATTGTACGTTTGATCAGTGAAAATGTGAGTGAGAATGTGTAGACATCAGACATAATAACGACGTATTATTTTTAGACGTTTGCCGCCATCTGACTTTAAAGACAAATTTCAAATGTCGCTAATGTACCGACACCCATCTTTGAAGAGAAATTTAATATTTGTCTCCAAAGTCAGATGGCGGCAGTATTTAAATATTTGGTGATCCGACTAATTAATAGTGTCATCAGAAAAATATGCCGATCGCATAAAAAATTGATCAATAAAAATTGATCGAGCTGAGTTATAACAGATATTTAGATTGTACGTTTGATCAGTGAAAATGTGAGTGAGAATGTGTAGACATCAGACATAATAACGACGTATTATTTTTAGACGTTTGCCGCTATCTGACTTTAAAGACAAATTTCAAATGTCGCTAATGTACCGACACCCATCTTTGAAGAGAAATTTAATATTTGTCTCCAAAGTCAGATGGCGACAGTATTTAAATATTTGGTGATCCGACTAATTAATAGTGTCATCAGAAAAATATGCCGATCGCATAAAAAATTGATCAGTAAAAATTGATCGAGCTGAGTTGTAACAGATATTTAGATTGTACGTTTGATCAGTGAAAATGTGAGTGAGAATGTGTAGACATCAGACGGTATCTATATAGTAACTTGAAGTCACGTAGCTATCGGGTATCGAGTGTATGATTGCTTATAACGAGAGAATTTAGATGGCAAGTAATGATTATAACATTTGATTATAACATTTAACAACAAATGAGTATAACATTTACTTCAGAACTTCTGACATATATATATGCTTGCATACAGTCTTTATACAGGCTTACAGTGATTCGGTCACGCAGTATTCTATATCTTAACATAAAAAATTTCCAATATATGTAGTATCGTGGACAAAAGACGAGGGTCTCATCGTCGGGTACCTCAATGTGTCGTCGGTCCTTTTAAGTTAGTTTTGTGGAAAGGGCCCGCGTAAGCCTAGCCACGGGTGTTTTCGGGACACGCGCGCGATAGGACGTTTTCGGGACACGTGCGCGATAGGGCGTTTTCGGGACACGTGCGCGATAGGGCGGGAAAGACAAAGAGATGTTAAAGGCAGTGTTAGTTGAGAAGCCGGAGAAGACGGATGCAGAAGGTGTCCAGAGCGTGAATCGGAAAGTCGCAAGCCGCTTATGAGAATAAGACGTACAACAGCATTATAATCATTTCGTTGCTTCGAATATCATTTATTAAATCAAAACATCATTATTTATCCTTTCCTCTAAGACCCGTTTAGATACTACATATATTAAAAGAAAAGCCAGTCGTCAATTAATCCTTCGTTAAGGAGAGGAAACTTACGTACCTCGTAGAGGGAATAATCGTAAGAGTCTTCAGTGGCGAGGCCTGCCATCAGTGCGCCAAAGAGAGCACCTAAAACGCCGGGAATGCCGTGGAGATTGTGCACACCGCACGTGTCATGAATCCTCAGATATTTCCGGATCAGCGGCTGGAAGAAAAAGTGGAAGAATCGAGACCAAAAGCCTGGAAATTGCAAGTTCGAAGGAAATTGCTGTAACTGGTGAGTCAAGTCATTCCTCATTTTTTCAATTTGATCTTTCTACTGATACCGAAGGCGCGATGGTAAACGTTGATACAATGAGATGATAATGAATAGGTAAATTTGAAAGTTCTTTTATCGCACATAAAAAGAAAATAAAATTCGTATATGTTCAGGCATAAGATTGCTTGTTGTATTGTTCGTAAATAGGTTATGTAGTAGTTGAAAGAATTGATGCAGTCAAGATGTTAACTTTGCAAATTCTTTTATCGAAAAGTAACGAGGAAAAGTATGATTTTTATATATTCAAGCACAAGATTGCTTATATTTTTTTACAAATATGTGATACAGTAGTAAAAACCGTGAACAATTCCAATTTGAAATCAATCGCTTGGTTTTCGAAAAATTGAATATTGCATTAAGCATACAGCCGGTATTTTTATATTTATCGGAACGTATCAGATTAATGCGAAGAATGAACGAGGGTTAAGAAGATAAATTGCAGGATGAAGTTAAAGTGGATGACTTTCGGGGAACGGCGGTTAGAATCGTGAGGGTTGATAGTAAGGATGAAGTCTTGGGGTTGATAATTAGGGTATTGGGGTTGATGAAGGGTGTAGATGAGAGGTAATGATCGAGTACTAATGGGGACAAGTGGGGGATTTGAACTGATTCACGGAGTAGTTTGTGAATTTTTGGTGCGACAAATTGGCCGTATAGTTTTTTAAAAGATATGCACTGTAAATTTTCTATCTCTGGAAAAATTGTATTCCGTTTCGTAACTGTTTCATTTATTTTTGTTTGTTATTCACTTTTTTTATTAATATAAAAAATTACTTCTTTGTAGAGTGATTATAATTTCGTGAAAGTTTCTCCAGTTTTCTTTTTATCTGTTTTTTTTTTTTTTTTTTTTTTTTAATTTCTCTTTACGATCATTCATCATCCTTCTCCAATTTCTTTCAACATCATCTTTCATCTTCTGTCGATCTTCTTCAGTGGATGTTTAAAAATAGAATTTGATTTTTTTCTGTTATTAGAATAAAATTTCGAACGTCATTTTAAACATGTATTTAGCACATATTTTTTTTATGGTCACTGTTCGAAGCAATTTGACAGTGGTTGACTAAATGGTCTTACATTTCCTCGATTTTCGTTTGTTGTTCTGCTGTGTGTTATCTCTGAATAAAATGCATTCAGTTTATTGGAAAACCAATTTGTTAATTTATTTCCTGCATCAGTTGAACGCTTCTTCCCCTCCTGTTTTTTGTTACCATTCCTTGTTTTAGTTTTTTTTACTTAATATCGTTGTTTCTTTTGAACACGAGGCGCGCGCTGCGTCGAAACACGTTACTCTCGCGTAATTTTCATTTTTACAAAATTTAGGAGAACAAACTAAGAGAGAAAAAGTTGATGGAAAAAATGTATCTCGTACGAAAATGTAGCATTCGTATATTTGTTGTTCTCGTCGTTTTTCCAATCAAAGTGAGAGACTACAAACAATCGTAGTTATCACGTTCTTGTTTCTTTCTCTGTGCTATTTATATTTTTTTCGCTAGAAGAACATGAAAATTTAAGTTGGCAATTTGAATAACGTTTAATTAAAATGCATTTCGTTAGAGTATTCAATAGAGTATTATTAATTCTTTCAATTTTCCTTTATATTTTATCATACGCTGTTAATCGCTATTAACGCTAATAATAATAACGCATTCGAAACGTACGATAATTGTTCCTCCTAAATTTCACGTAAATTCGCGACTACCTACGCGTTTCCCAGATATGTTTATATTTACTGTTATGCTTTCCACTGACTGTTCCGTGGAAAGCATAGATCTACGCGAGCGTTAACCGGACGAAAGATAACAAAACCGGAAAATCTAAGTGGATGATGCGTACCACGTTGAAAACAATTTAGTTTTTTTAATTTTTTCTCCCTTCTTTTTTTTTTCGTCGTTACGACTTTCACGTACAAAATATTACTTCCATGTGCTTTATCGTTCTACTTGCAAAGACATTAGTCCCTTTTTACCTTTAATAAATATTCATTTTATATTATCATTGTTACCTTTAAATTTTATTCATCATCCTTTAAAGCTCTTTATAATACTCTGATAATTTTTTGGTAGAAGATCCGCTTGTAACAAATTATTATTTTCTCTTTGATAAAGTTGGACTCTTTAACCCGAGAAGAAATATCTTATTAGTTTTGTATAAGTTAGAATTTCCACATTATCTCTTCTGGATTACAGTTTCCAATTAATTGGAGTTTTCACAGAGGCGTTGAAATTTCTGTTACCTCTCTTATTAGTTTTGTATAAGTTAGAATTTCCATATTATCTCTTCTGGATTACAGTTTCCAATTAATTGGAGTTTTCACAGAGGCGTTGAAATTTCTGTTACCTCTCTTATTAGTTTTGTATAAGTTAGAATTTCCATATTATCTCTTCTGGATTACAGTTTCCAATTAATTGGAGTTTTCACAGAGGCGTTGAAATTTCTGTTACCTCTCTTATTAGTTTTGTATAAGTTAGAATTTCCATATTATCTCTTCTGGATTACAGTTTCCGATTAATTGGAGTTTTCACAGAGGCGTTGAAATTTCTGTTACCTCTCTTAATTCTTCTTAGTAATATCACACGAAAGCAGTAACTCTACTAATAACTAGATTAATTTCCCGAGAACTTTCAACGAACAAATTTAGCATAGACACGAGGAGATTTTCGTTGTCGAAAAAAATCGCTGATTAATACGGTTAAACCGCGTTTGATCCGTACGTGTTCGGAAGTTCCACCGCGGAAGGAAAAGGGCGCGGAAATCAGAAGAACAAAGTACATAAAGAATATGGAATTAGCGAGCCGCGAAGGAAGCCTCGTCGCATGAATCGCGCGGATGATTAAAAGAACTTTTGACGAAAGTTCCTCGCGATGATTATTCGTCTTCCGCGGATCTCCCTAAGACAATACCGTCATCGCGTGTTTTCTCTATTCCGTTGTCGAGACTCGAGGCGAAAGGAAAGGGTTTAAACATTTTAAAGTCTGTGTTCCGCGCAAATTAAGGAACAATTGGTTAAATTACGTGGTATCGATAGTTTGACTCTTCCTTCGTTACTCTTATCTTTTATTGATCTTTTCTTTATCCCCTTGTGCTATCCTTCTTTGCGATGCTTTAAGAGTATTCTAAACGTTATTTTTTAACATTACAAATATTTGACCGTATACAAAGCGCGTATTGTTGCATAATTATTGTAGTAATACGATTATCAATGCGTGACAAGTACAAAACTTCATTGAAGAGTATAGTATTTATAAACGCTATCGAGATTCTAAATATATCTGTTTCGTGCTAAGGTTATTAGCGATATTAATATTTTAATGTAATTTCGCCATCTAAAAGATCAATGTAACATCGTTCTTCTGTATTTTGTAGGAAATTAGGCGGATATTTGAAACTTAATCAAATTAAAAAGCATGAACTTTCGAAGTCTAAAGAATTTTCAACGAGAATTGCATCTTTTTATATTTAGAACGCTTATTCGTATATTTTCTTTTGCATTGACTACATCCGTAAAATAAATGCAACTTCGGAGAAGAGAAAAGTTTTTCACTCAGTGAAAAACTGGATTTAGCGAGGAGCATTGCGAGTAAAAAAAATTCTTTTCTCATTTTACAAAGTATTTTACGATTTAATTTCGAGAGAAAAGATATAATCGCGGTGGTAACTTCTACGATGTGAAATCACGGCACTGACACGAGATTAACGAGAATCTTGCTACTGGACGGTAACGAAATACGAAAGTAACGTAATATAGGCTGTTGGAGGTAACCATCAAGAATAAGCGACGTCAGAGCCGATCACGTGCCGGTAAATTTAATTTGCTCGCGATTCATAATCGTTTCCCGGGGTTCACGTGCACGTCGTTTCATCGATGAAAGCCACTTTCCGCGAAATTCATGTTGCCCAGGTATATGAACTTCACGAGAATTTTCGCCACCACTTTGGCAGCTTAAAAATTTCAGTCGACCTCGTCAAAGCTTTGCACGGAGCTTCTAATATGATTATATCGAACGAGACCACTCACCCTTTGAACTTAAACTCACCTTCATTACGTAATATCACATCGTACTGTCACTTTTGATTCTTTTGTAATTAATTTTACCTCGACAGCTTTACGTTCTGAATCGTGTAATTATTAACTGTCGTTGGTATTTTATAATTTTACACGTTCTACGACTTTTCATAGTATCCGAAATAATATTAAATCGTTTAAAATAAAAAACGTAAAACATCGTTCGGTGAAAAATATCCAACTGACTTACAATGCTCGTACGTACAGCGATCATCATAGTCGTTTTGTAACTACGTTTCTGTTTCGAAATAATTACGATCTCCCATGAAATCTCGCTACCCGTACGCTGTTGTAATTTCAAAAAATCCTCTTGTTTTATTACGTTGTATCGTTTAATCGACGTTTTATAACTTTTACCTTTATCAACAGCGAATAGTAAAATCCACCCAACCACTGCTTATCTCCGATCGATCGAGGCACGTTTATTTCGCGCAATCTCAAACATTCCGCATTCTCGTTTTTTTCTTTCTCAAACGTACCAACTACCAGCGAAATCTTTATCATCCATTCGATTCGTCCGTTCTTCTCGCATACGTTTAAAGCAAGAGAGGAGCCAATTACCGTGAGATATTTGTATCCTAATACGCTGAGTAGTCCAGCCAGACCACCTATGGCCAAAGCACCCACCGGTTTGCACATCATGCCTGTATTTATTCAGAAAATGTTAGACGCACGGATCGAGTACCGTCCAATGTAAATCTTCGATTAATTAAATCGTCTTGTACCTGCTGCGGTGCCGATAGCTACACCGCCGGCTAAAGTCGAATTCTGCACGTGCACCATGTTGAATTTGCTATCACTGGAGACCAGGGCGGAGGTCGCGAACGCCATCACACAGCTGGACGAGATAGACAGAAGAGTGTTTATAATGGCCCTTTGCTGATCGTCTCCTTCCAGAGTGGCGCTGTTGAACGATGGCCAGAACAACCACAGGAACACGGTGCCTATCGAAGCAAACAACGTTCTCCTTTCCTCCGTTTCCCTCAAAGATACTATCTTTGTATTCGACGTCGATGAATTTGCTCGCGATACGTGAATTTGTGGAACGTGAGTTTATGCAACGAGAAATGACGCGATGTTTGAAGAGATGGCTATATCTTTGATAGTAGCTTTTAGCGTAGAGGCGTGGTTAAGTTACTTCAGCTATCAGCGAAATGCAGTTTCATATTAAGACGATATAAATCGTTCGCCCGTGATTATCGCGTGCACGAACCTTCGAAGAAAATTCAATGCTATTTGTATTAGCTTGCGAGGAAAGTTTCTTTCGTTTTATGAGAAAATAATAGACGCGCGACGTTTTTTGTTTGATATTATTTTCTCGAATTCATCGTAGGATTCGTTTTGTTCTGTGGAGACAAACACCGCGACATCTCACGGACTTGCTTTCACGTTTGTATAAAGGTGTACTGTTGTAAAAAACACGTTTACGAAAGAAAGATACTTATCGGACAATCTAATAATACGTGGAATATTTCGCTTAATTTCAATCGCGCAAATGGTTAATGTACCGAAGACCAAACAACAGTATATCGTGTGTACTAACTTGTCCAATTACTTCGAATTTCATAAAATTGTAGAATCTAGTAAAAAAGGAAGATATCGAACGAATCTTTGGAATTTCCTTTCATAGTTTCCTCCGTATTAAAAAATTGAATTTGATAGTATCGATCGATCGGAAGAGATTCAAAGACTCGATAAGTCAATGATCCTTCCGTAAGATTCTTCGAACTCAAACGATTATTTAACGTTGGAAGTGTAATTTGACGAAGTTAGCGACGTTTCTCGATCGTGAAGCGGAGAAAAAATGAGAGAAACAGACCAATCATCGCGAAGATGTCAGAGTTGTAGGATGCTCCCTCGAGATTATGTTTCGTAGGCTTGTCCTTTATTCCCAATACGAAACTGACGGCAAGTCCAAAATATGCTCCGAACACATGGACAAACATGGTATCGCCTGCATCGACGGCCTGCGAAATGAAAATTCATTTGACAAAAAAAAAAAAAGAGAAAAAATGAAAAATTGACAGGACTCATTTTTATCACGAGTTCCTCGATCTGTAATTATAATTTTTATTTTTTAAATCATTTTGTTTAGATTTCTGCTTCGTAGAGTAACGATATTTTCATCGATAAGCGTTAACACGTGTAACACAGTAGAGATTTCATTTCTATTTCGAGCAAAATCCCAAAGTAAATTGAAAATAAAATCGATAATAGCGAAAGTAAATAAGTTCGATCCGCCAGGACAATATGGAATACTGTGGAAACATGTTTGTTCACCGGTAATACACATCGTGCTTACAACTTTTTCGAACATTCACTGCCAACATTGATTCCAGCGTGTGGTGGTCCAAGTTCTAATAATTTTTAAAACGGAACTTTCGAAGAAATTTAATAACGAAAGTAAGGAGGAGAAACGATTTGATTAGTACGTGTTCGTTCTACTTTTTTGGCTATCGATTATACGATAGCCGACTTTAGTTTGTTTTTTAAAATCGACCGCTTCGAATACTTTTTCGCAACTTTTCTAATTATCGGTATTCGCTAATCCTATTCCAACGTCGCGTCGTTTAAAAACTTTGAAATTTACGGAACTTTCGAAATTATACCGCACGCGATTGCTCCCTCGAAAATATCAAACTTTTTGAAACTTTGCGACGAACAGAGATCGAAGTAGATCGAAGAAAATCTATATAAATGTTTTTTTCGATCGTATGTCAGCGATGTTTCACTTCTACACATATATCGATTATTCTGCGAAATAGAAAAAAGAAAAGGAGCGGTATATTGTCTTTAAGGAAGAGAATTTAACAAAGCCCATTTTCCCAACTTTCCCGTTTTCGTTATTCAAAATTTATCATATAGAAGACTTAAATTTAACTTCATAGATAAATGTTTCAAATGCTCGAGCTTTAGTAAAAATAAAGAATCCTCAATTATAATAATTATAGTACGGCACGCGCGTAATAATTTCCCGTTGTTCTTTATTATTTGAAATATTTTTAGATCGACTAGCGAGCCTGTACATACACTTGACACCTTCTCCGCGTTATAAGAAATTTCCTGCCTCCATTATTTTAAAATTAACCAACAACACCGCACGCTCCCGACACCTCATTTTATTAGCAAAAATTCCTCTTCGATCTCTGCGCCCCATCCATCACCCAATATCCATTATTTTCTTCCGCAGAAGCCGATAACGCGCCTGGCGGAAAGCCTCTTTACGTGCCGTTAAACCAGTCGTTTCCGGTATCGAGCAGAAACTCGCGCTCTCGATGGTGGATCGTTTGAAAATCGAGCGTGACGCTCGTAAACGCGCCCGAAGAAGCAGGAGTTGACTTACCATGAACACATGCTCTCCCACGTATTTGTTCACGCTGAACATGATCAGTTCGAAAATGCCCATGAACACGAGCTGCATGTAGGTCGTCTTACCCAGCAAAGCACCCATGGATATCAACGGCGTGACCACCGCAATGTCCGCGTTCAGCAGGCTGAAAGTTTCCACGTGGGTTGATCGATATTAACCGGCGCGTTATTAACCGGCGCGTTATTAACCGGCTGCTAGTCGCCCCGAAAACCGGAGATCAGTATTCATAACATGAAAGCGCGATCTCGACTGTTATGCAAACAAGTCGGATCACGGAACACGGAACACGGACGTGATATCCTGGTGGTTCGTTCTCGCGGACCTAGCTCGACCATTCCTCCGCGCCTTTGTGGCTCGTGTATAGCAACCAAACTGAATCTACGTTTTATTTTCTTTTCTCGTTTTCTACTTTTATTCCTTTGGAATACCATGGAAGATAGGACGTTGCTTCTTTCGAACAAGCTTCCCAGCCACCTTGCTCTTTATTCTTGTTTTTTAACGCTGTTTGGGATAACTGGAACAATGGTTGTCAGTGAGAGGCAAACGGAAGGCGGCAAGCGGGTAGCGCGTGCATAATTTCCGATGTTATTGATATGACAATGATAATGACAATGATAATGACAAAATCATTAGGTGGCATTGACAAAATGCCCAATCACTCGGTTGCCAACCCAATAGTTCGTAAGAATATAGGTAGAGAAAAATTTTTCGTAACACCGCATTTAGAAAGCGAAGATATGCAGAACGAAACTTGAGATGGGAATAAATTGAAGTTTTGAATGAGTTCAGGGAACGGAAAATTCTGGCTGAAGGAAGTGATTAAGAGATATTAACCATTCCAACGAAGAATTTACCGGTCTATTTGCTGAACAAGGTGATGTTAAATTATCATGACGCGATGTATTATTAATGCGATACGAAGGATAGGATCGTAGAAGATTTTGCAGGTGGAGAATATTGTACCTATAGATATTTATCAAACGATAATTATTCTCTGGGAATATATACATTTTGAAGAACTTGTCTAGCGTTTAGACAAGAACTTATCTAAGGACGTTGTAGCGTTTTATTCGTATCATATATTAACGAACGTAGAGCTCAAGGAATTTGGCGTTTAATGAAAAAAGTTTATTTGCAAATTAAACACAGATCAAACGCTCCGTTTAAAAATTCAATGTAAAATATCTCTTTTATTTTCGCTCGATCCTCTTGTTCTATTACCCGTTCTGTATATTTTTCAATGCACTTTTACACATATTTGTGTACGAATTACTCAATACGAGCAAATAATTGTTATAACAGATACGAACGAACAACGTAGAAATTGCGAAAGTAATTACACTAACAAAAAGCAATACAGCGATATTCCACTTTATGATCACTTTTCGTTTGGAAATTCGAGCGGACTGTTATTCGAGACTGACTATTTCTCTTATTGCGATCGGCCAGCGTGAATTCATGGCTCGACGAAGGGAAAAGAGAGGACTCGAAACACAGAATATTCGTTGCACACTTTTTCGGCTTATCAACTATTCATGTATCAGGTAAACACAATTCTACAAGCTGGCTTTGACATTTAATCGCGCATCGGCCGGTTCGAATATATTTTGCAGCAGTATCCGATAAAAATATCCTCGGACTTTTCTGCCGATAGGAACCTGATGTGTATATTACCGGGACCGCTATACGAATTTATTTATTTCCAATAGCTACATATGTACGTGTACCATGCGTTTTTCGAATACAGTGACATAGATAAGACGCAAACTTCGGCCTTGTGTCACGCAAGAATTTTCATAATTCCTCCCGATGACGATAATTTTGCAAATATTTGTAAAAATCTCGATCGAAGCAGTAGAAGTTCCAAACAGAATGATATTCTCCATGATAATTTTTTTTACAAAAGCGAATAGCCTATAAATTGCTATTTACAAATAGTTGTAAATATAGTGTTCTCTTTATTCTAATACAAATTTAACGATTCGTAATTCGCCGATCGAGAAGGACCAGCGCTATTTTACACCGTTCAACTAACATCGTCACAACGAAATTTCTTATTTCTTAAAAATATCTTGATTCTTGAAATTGAGAAATTTTACTTTCGAATCGTTTATCTTGGAGAATATTTTGCAAAAAGGAAATTCGGATTCCCCGGATTAACTTCAATATATCTTCTCTCGCGTATGGAAAGTAACTTGAAATATCGAAGTGTGCAATGGTATTTCGTAATTAGTCAGATTATTCAAATGGAAAAGCACCTGTAAATTGAGCGGGGGAAGGTAGGAAATATGGAATTAATACATCTGTCTTAAGCAGCGAGCTTCAGAAACTTGTGGCAAACAACTGCGCGCTTTGTTATCGTGGTTCGTGAAACCACTTAGGGAAGCTATATAACATTCTGCGATATTGTTGCGGTGCCTTAGATGCTTTAGGCCCTAAGTCTGCTTCAAGCTGAATACCCAGAAGATCTTTGCTGGATTAAGGAAACTTTATGTAACATCATGCAACAGACTTCGTACAGTATACTCTAAAATTGTTCTTGCAATTTAAAGCCTCGCGTGACGCGTTAGATTCGCGTTAAAATTATTTCCAACTTTCTTGCAAGATTGTGTAGCATCAACGCGTACGAAAGTTGTGAGAAAATCTCGCGACGTTACGCAATAGTTTTTCCACGCATTGGAAGTTTATAAAACGTTTTAAAACGTGGCCGAGCCGATTTGAAATATCGTTGCAAATAGGAAAGATTCTGAGCAACATTTCCATGTTACACGCGCGGCTATTTGCAATGTTCTAAACGATATAGAATACTCTACAAGTTTATAGAATGTTTTAGAACAGTTTGGAATATGTCGAAATTGTATTTTCCTCTCTCTGAACGATTTCAACGGTACACCATACGCGCTATTGTTTTGGCTTTGTACATTGTTGTTGGGTATTACAGTACACAATGTGGTTTATATGTAGAACATTTTGCAAACAGTTTGGAATAATTTGAAACGTAGTTATATATTGGAATTCCCTCTGTAGGGAATTATTATGTTACTGGGAAACATTTTTACGATACCTTGAATATTATAGGCTATCCATAATACTGTAGGGTAGTTTGTAACTTTGTCGTAGTAAATCTGTAGATCGATGACATCTTTGAAAAACTTTCAGTTAAGTTGGTAGTGTTGCAACAATGATTTAAAAGTTCGTGGAATTTGTCAGAACGTGTCTGACGACATTTTCAAGTTTTCTATAACGTACCGATTATTTGGAAAAATATATCGAAATTTGTTTTCTATTTTTTTTTTCTTTTTACTAATAATAACAGCGACTAACCGAGTGAAATCGAAAGTTAGATTCTTTGTCGAAACGAAATACTATTAACAGCGAGACAAAAGAAAAGTAGTTGATAAGACTTTCGTTAACCAAAGTTGGAAAAATATAAAGTCTACTATTTAATGGACGATATGTATACGTCCATTTTAAGTAAAATTCTAAGATTTTAAAGTAAAATCATGGAAAGGGCTGGTGTATGAAAAGGATGCTCGGGAAGAGTTAATTTAATTCTGAGAAAAGTCGCGTAATGAATATTATATGTTTCAATTAGCTTGCTTACAACCTTAATTCCATGATAATTCCGACTCGGAATTATCCGACTCGAATCTGGTCAAGCGAGGAAGTTTTCAACGATTCAGAATATTCTCATTATGAATGCGACGACATAATTAGCCGCGAGAGTAATTACTTTCGCTTCCGTTAGTTTCTACCTCTCAAAGCACCGTTATCCGTTTTCGTGATCCTCGTGAAAATTTTACCCTCAGTAATTTCGAATCTCCTTTGACTGAAAATTTTTGAAAATCTCGTTTACATCGTCCTTAATTAATAACTAAAACCGAAATACGTTTCTATCATTTCATCGCGGGCGGATCAGAAACGAACCAGTCCTGTGATCGAAAAAGAATAATATTTCCTGTGCTTTGTTCCTTGCGTAAAATTATTATTTATGAATATTTCAGTTTTAAAGCTTTTAACTGTATTATCTGCTATACACGTTTTTGTAACAGTTGCCGTTATTGTAAATATTTTAGTTGGATGTTGGACGTGAAAAATATTCGAGTCGCAGGAAATGTTTTATTCGTTGTACGTTAACGCGAAGAATCGCCGAGTTAAATAAAATACGTTTCACGATTAAATAAAATTACAGTGGATTTTATTCAACCGTTGTATTCCTGTGCTTTTTCTCCCCTTGCGAATTGTTATGCAAATTCGTTAGCGCTCCCATTACATATATGTATTTGCAAAGCGCGAGAACCAATCACCATTTATAATTCCATCAGCCGTGTAATTTGTAATTCAAAGTTTCGAAAGCAACTCGTGGATTAACGAAGCTTAGTCAAACGATCTATAATTCGTGAGGTTTGAAACTTTTAAAACTACGAGTTCCACGATGGACGTTTTCATTTAATTTTTTAAATGGAACGCTTCGTCAGCTACATATGCATTGGAAAAATTTTTCCATGGAATTAACCATAGGCTCTCCGATTTACGGCTAGACTATCCGGTTTTTTCGGTAATTTCCTACGGTTGGTCGTGTTATAAAACTTTAGACACGACGTTAAATAACAGACGTAAATATAAATTATTCGTATAAACGTAATAGGAAATAAGCGTAATAGTATCGCGATATTGCTGAAATAATACGAGAAATTAAAATAAAACTGTGATAAATATCGTGATAAAAATTTCACCAACCTTCTTAACGACAAGGAAGCCGCGGTGCCTATCCGAAAATTCATCGCTCCCTCGCAGACCATGGCAACCTGGATCAAAATAGCGCCGAGTAGGAACGTCAGTCCCATCCCGCTTTGTCCGTATCTTCTTAGAAACGTCATCAGGAAGCCGAATCCGATCCAGATCATCATGTGGACATCTTGATACACTGAGTCGTTTTAACGGTGGCCCGAAATCGCACGCATGCACAAGGAGAAAACAGAAAAAGCTCTTTGTAGGCGCATGCACAGCTCGCGTGCGGTTAATCAGTTTGGCTGGGTCGCTCGTTTGTTCGCCGGAGATCGGTGTTAATCGCTCGTTAATTGATCGTTGTAATTACGTGGCCCGTTCGAAGGAAGAACGCGGGGCAATTCGAACATGGCTGTGTGAGCTTTCTTCGCTAGGTATATCCATCGGTGTTTCCGAATGGAGGATAACTCGTGGGTGAAACGAATGTTGATAGACGAATCGTAAGGTGTAAGAAATTCAAAGGGAATCGCGCGTTTTCTTTCGTAGCAGAGAAGAATTGACATTTGGTACTTTTGTCTTTTTGATACAATTTTTTGAAAGGACGGGGGTGAGTTTGCTGCGCGTGACGGAGAATCGTTAATTCTCGTGTCTGATATATTAATAGGCGAGTAGATGCAACAAATTTAAAACTAATTGGACGACTTCTTTTAATGGTAAAGAAGAGTTGGTCTTTTCCTTTTCGCGATGGAATTTTTTGAGAAGCCGGATGAACGTGTTTTTTAGGGTGGAATCTGGTTCAGTTAAGTGGATAACGTAATACAGGTCCAAGGTATCACTTAAAGCAGATAGGATAATGTAATGGTTTTTATACCAGAAGAGACTCGAAGCTTCCATGTGCTTCTTTTTTCAACGGCATGAAGTATGGTTTGATTGATGAGTTCGTTTGCTTATGTGAATAATATAATGTAATACATGTTTTATGTACGGTAAATAGGGTAATCATTCTTGTAGGGAAGAAGATTTGACGTTCCTTTCATAGAGTTTTTCTTTTCTTGTCATTGCTCAAACAGCTCAAAGAGCGATTTCGATTAAATTTGATTCTTCGATACGACCCTTTTTTGGTTTTCTGAAGCGCGGTTCGTTTTACGTATTTGTCAGGAATTAAGGTATCATTCTCGCATTTCCTGTGAAAAGCGCTAATTAGCTACGTATCTTTGACCTGTCGACAATTATTCGTTGGATACGTCGAAAAATTGATATAACGTGATTGATTATGTATCAATGAGATTACGTGGATACGTAATACGTGGATACGTCGAAAAATTGATTTAACGTGATTGATTAAGTATCAATGAGATTACGTGGAGGGACTCATTAGCTGACACGTTGCTACAATTTAATTCCCCGACGTTCACAGAACATCAAAATCATTCCGCATAATTGACACTGTTACGTTTATCCATGTATTTAGCTATTAAAATTACCGTTAATCGTCGATCTATATAAACAATGATGAAATTGAATCGATTCGCAGTAGGAACTGTTACCGGAAATAAAGAGAAGTCTGCAGGCAATTGTGTTTTTTAAAATAAACGTTCCGAGATAAACGTGTCTTCGTACTTTTATATTCAGAATTCGCTAAATTCTACGGAATCTTATTACAGAAAAGTTGGACATTCCATTTGAAAAACCGAATAAAACACCGTTTGAAAAATTCCTAATCGAAATTCCTGAATCTTTTCCCTATAGCTCTATCTGTAAAGAATTTCTAATCATCGTATCGTACGTTATTTATTCTCTTCTAATTCCAGATAACAAAAATGTTTCATACGAAGAAATAACAAACTCTTCTAATATTATCAATGTAGTATCGTGGACAAAAGATCTAAGATATCGGCCGAACCGTAAACAAAGTGGCGAAAGCCGCGGCATTGTCGGGTATCTCAATGTGTCGTCGGTTCTTTTAAGTGGAAAGGGCCCGCGTGACCCCGGCCACGGGCGTTTCGGGACACGTGTCCCGAAGGACGGGAAAAGGCAAAGAGACGCTGAAGGCAGAGTTAGTTGAGAAGCCGGTGAGGACGGATACAAAAGGTGTGCGGAGTGTGAGTTGAGAAGCGAGAACAAGCGAGTGTAGAAGCCGGAGAGTGTGAATCGGGAAGTCGAAAGCCGCATATGAGATTAAGACGTACGGCAGCATTGTAATCATTTCGTTGCTTCGAATACTATTTATTAAATCAAAACATCATCACTTGTCCTTTCCTCTAAGACCCATTTAGATACTACATCAATTTCAATAATTCTCCTCTATCATCCCGCGTTCTTAATTAAAACGTGACACGGAGACCGAAATAAAAAGGCGACCGGTTGTCGCCGCTCAAGAAATCGATACTAATTTTCGCGATAAAAACCTGGTGCTTCCGCTTCGCGTGAACCTTCCGCGCGAATGATATCCGGACGTTCTATCCCCTGACGTAGACGGTCGTGGGGGTAACTCTTCGCCGCTGCACGTAATCGATTTCGCCGGTTTGAATTTTCATCCGTGGGCGAAATTAAGCGCGAATAAATCAAACGCGTAAAAGAGGCTGGATTAAGAGGCGACACGCCGGCCATTCCGCTGTAAAATATGTTCGTAAATCATTGGGAAACCGGCGGACGTCTTAGGATTCGCTTCGAAACAGATAATTCGCGCTTCGCCCCGGGACTCATCCATCACCGGGTGTCGCTGCTTCACCGTGAATGCATAATAACCGGAAAATCGCGCTGATCCGGGTCACCGTTTTTGCTGGGGAAACGAGTCGGCTGATAGCGACTGGCGGCGGGATTCGAATTTTCCCTTGTAATTCCTTCGAACACCGTTGATGCAAGAAAATCGGCCTCCGTCGATTTTCGTCGCGAAGAAAGTTGCAGCTCGAAGTTGCATTTGCCTGTTATTGATCATTGGCCGAGCAAAGACGTGAAAGAATTGCTGATTATTCGACGAATGATAGATTGCTACTTGAACGTATTTGGATATCTGCTTGGTTTTGATAAGACGGTGCTAACAAAATGGTAGAATTATTAATATTAATTATTAATTTAATCGCGAGATGTAAATTTCCGTAGTTAGCGATTCCTTTCATCTTGGAAACTCGAAGCGCAAGAAAGAAAGAGACGACGTTAGTTATGCGATGATTCGATAATTACTTTGTAAATCGTTCGTTTTAACGTTTTACGTAGCTTTATCGCGTTGTCAAAGGATTAATAATATTCTCGTTGTACGTATTTCTGAGAGTGAACGGTGCAAGAATTTCTGAATGGCGGACAACTTATTCCAACATTTCCTTAGGAAGTGGAACGGTATGAAAGAAGAAGAGACTTTCCCGGTACTGGTGATCTATTTATTTATCATAGGTATTGCGGTGTCACTGTCATCGGTGTAATTTATATGCGGATATATGATTTATATGCGATGATCGAGGAGTCGAGTCGAAATTCAAGTGGGTCGGAGGCACATTTCATAAGAGGGAGGAGCTTTTCTTCGAGCGCCTAGTTTCTCGTCGAGCGTGTGCATACATCGTATCGATACATCGAGACGTCG
This sequence comes from Bombus affinis, assembly GCF_024516045.1. Classification (NCBI taxonomy): domain Eukaryota; kingdom Metazoa; phylum Arthropoda; class Insecta; order Hymenoptera; family Apidae; genus Bombus; species Bombus affinis. The sequence goes on along the minus strand of NC_066352.1, from coordinate 13,605,064 downwards.
TCACTGATATAGCAAACGCCACCAGAAAATGAAGACTAAGAATCTTCGAAACATTTGCAGCTGCACTTCTACATGAAAAGGGACAAATATGAATTATTAATAGAATAAATATGAATAACTTTTGACATTCGATCTTAAGATTTAAATATGAATTCTATCGATATCGTTAATAATTAATGAGAATTCTTCTTTCGATCTTTTTTACCAGTTGCAAATTATTTTAACTTTTTCTCTTATTTTGCAAATGAAATTCAATTAAATCACGATAATAGGAAAAATTCAAACTTCGTGATAAATATCCTTCGCTAACGAAGATGTCTCATTTTCGCCAATCCGTCGAATCTTTCTCCCCCTAAACAAGCAGTTCTGATAAAAATCCTGGATCTCACGGTTCTTTAAACGCACGATAAATTACCATCGATATTTTTATTCAACTCGAAGCCACCGAAAGAGGAGAAAAGGTACGAGACGAAATATAAAACGCGAATTCGACTAAAAAGGGGAAAAAAGGAAAACGAAGGGGATAAGACTTGGTTACGCGTTTACGCCGCAGAAAACCATTGGTTTCCGGTGGAAATTATTCGAGTCACGTCCGGATAATCTATTTATCACTTGAGGCATCGCTGTCGCTGTCGTGACTTTTATGAGAAACAGAGAGAGAGAGAGAGAGAGAGAGAGAGAGAGAGAGAATGATAAAGAGAGGGAGGGGGAGGGGGGGTGAAAAAAGGAAGGTTCGACGGTGGGCTCTCTTTTTGCTCGTTCGCATCCATCAAACAGTAATTTTGAAAAGCCAGCGAGAGAAACGGAATCGACGACGATAAAGTTGCAGCGGAATCGCATTAGCCGACTTTCAAACCAAAGATAATTGGTCCCGATGTCGACGCGACTCGATTATTCCCTCGAACGAGTAGTTAAAATCACTTCTCGATTCCCCTCTCGAAAGTTGTTTGTTCGAAAGTTATCTGATTTCCAGTTTTTATCGCCTTTATTTTCCTTTCCACTTTGATAATATCGCAATTTTCTTAGGATCATTTTTACAGGATGAAATTTTAATTGGACGAGATATGCAAATGATAAGATAAGAATTTTTAATAACATCGTTTCTTTTCAAGCACGCGTTTAAACAAAACTACACGAAATGGAAAGAAAGTATTAAAAATGAACGAGACTCTTATCGTCAGTTTCACCCTATAATACGCTTGCGCCGCCTATAAAAAAAAAAAAAAAAGGAAAAATACCGATAAATTGTATTTTCCGAATAGAAAAGAAAAAACGGAATATCCCTTTTAGCTAATTTGATAACTTTCTCGCTAATCCAAGGATTCTTTCGCTAGCTTTCATAATTTTATATTATCCACGATGGTTACACCGAAAGCTTTGCGGTTTAATAATCACGAAGTTTCGCGAAACTGTCGCGTAACGCCATATTTTCTCATCCAAACGTTCCGTTAGACTTCGCTGAACTCTCAGCCAACGTTCCGATTTTTTTTCAAAACTTGTCACCCTTTCACTCGAGTTGTGCAGCGTAGCATAATCCAGCTGGTATAAGTTGGCGAAACTTAAGCCTGCAACTTGTATATAAACAGGTACGTATAGTGTCAAACTTGGTCTAGCTTCGCATGGATTGCGCAAAAGTTTCTCCCGGAATGGCAAAATTTACACGTTTCGCGTCGCTGTGTATCTTTTTCGTACGAGTAACGATTTTCCATCACCATTTCTACCACACTGTCTCTATTTATCAGGTTTACGTATGAATAAGGGATTCGCGATCCATTCATTTGTAATGAAGAAACGCGTGTTGTATTATCCACCGTTTTATCGTTAATTGGAGCTGATCGATCACTGTTATTTCGCATGAATTCTCGCGATAAAGTGACGATACGAACGCTTTTATCTCTCATTATTTTTTCACAAAGTTATGTCGTTTTCATTTGCACGGTCCCTTTATTTCGCCCGTGGATATCGTTAACGTCATATGTAATTTCTCATTTATATCCAGACACGCTTGTGCTTCTGTTTTGCGGAATTTAATTTAAACCGTGTAAAGAGGGTCCTCGGTGATAATATTGACATTTACTAATTACGCCAGATGTTACCGTAACGTTCCTTGTTCACGGAAGAGGAGGTATTTTTTATCGCATATTTCATTGGTCCGGTATGAAAGAAATTTATTATAGGTTGGAAAAATAGGATAAATAAAAATCGCGAGTTGCGATAAATGTAAAGTGGAATTTCGTCGCTCGATTACGCAGTACGACTTTAAAGAATGCAATTTATTCGGTCTTGCTGAGCACCATTGTTTTTCTTTTTACATTGTACGCTGTTTTGTACGTTGAACGAATAATAAAGTGGTGAAGGGGAAAGAAATTGTTCGTTACGAGTTCCTATTGGAAGGAAATTATGGTGGAAAAGCCCTTTGTCGGGTCCGGTTTATAGAGGTATAAAGCTGGTTTAAAGAGCGCAGTATAAAAAACGTAACTTACAAATGAATTTATAACAAGAGACTTAAATCATTCTGCTGGAAATATCGATAATAACATTTATGAAACATCAATGCCAGAATTTCAATTACCGCTCGTTATTAGCTACTTGTATTATTCAAAGGCACGCGTTACTAAATGCGTATCGATTTTTAACAAGCCTCGAATTACCTTTCGTTTCTTCGTGAATAATTAATTTTAATCTCGTACCTTTCAGAACTCGAGCTTTCAGAAACAGAAAATACCAAGTAACATTTCTTTCCAATTATTCTTTCGTTTTTTTCTCAGCGCGCGTTTCTGAATACGATAAAAGTGACGTTGACGAGTTGATAAGTAAACGAATTTCTTTTACCGCATTTCCTGTCACGTTTCGCCAAAGAGAAAGCGTTGTTTCTCGACGTTGCATTCAAACGAAAGACGACAATAGGACTTTTACATTTCCGTATCGTTCGCAGACTATTCCCAAGGCTTTCTCTGTGACAGTCGCGATTTCCATAAGAAGGAAATTTGGTGGTGAAAACCGATTTCCATGAGAAAACACGCGTCTGCCCTGGCCGTAGACGTCTGAAAATTTATAATCTTTGAGAAGCAATGAGATTAACCCGCCAATTATGCCGCTGCCCGTAGACACAGTTAAGTAATCTACGCAAAGTATCACTTTGAAATTCAGATTCCACCCGATGAAGTGTTTACGTGCTCATCCGCGTTATTCCGCCCTCGAAATTCCAGAGATATTGGCGTTTCTATTACGTTTACGCGCGTAATAACCTCCTTAATCGTGTTATTATCGTTTGCTGGAATTCGCGAATCTACACCAAATTATCGAGTCACAGTTATATCTGAATCTCGTCTTTACTAAACTCTCTTGTAGATTCTTTTATTTTCATATTTCCCTGTTACATATTTATCTTGAAGTTTATCGTACACTGTCTTTTCAAAAGAATATCTTAAACTAATCGTATCGTATATTTGATGCAATCGTTGTGGAATGATATTTTTAACGTACATGTCGAGATAGAAATTGTTCCGCTGCTGTTACTTGCGAGTTTTAAATTAGAGATATTGATTTGCAATATGTACCTTTGAATACGTAGCTTTGAATTCAGTTCTTTTAGATCTATACTTTTATTGAGATTTTTTGCAGAACTTTTCTCGACGCAAAATGAAAGACATTTTAATGTTGGAATTTTTCGACCGAATGGTATTTTTAATATGCGGATTGTCGCAGAATTTGTTGATACTATTCCGTGCAATATTAATGTTTTGACGTCGGTATGCTGCCGCGTGCACGTAGTCTCACCACCCGCATATTTTTACAGGGTAAATATGTAAATGGAAAATATGGAAACGTTGGAGAAAATAAAAAGAACGTTCTTCCACGTGTGCCATCGGCGACGCTCGAGAAACTCGAGACGTGGATTCGCATCTGGCAAACGTCGATCTGTTAAGATTAAAATCTTCGATTACAATATCTGTACTTTTGTACGCGTTTTTTTTCAAAACGCTTTTTGTAAAGCGTTTTGTTCAATTGGATCGCATGTTTCTGACGGAGAAAAAACGCAAAATGAAAGATACTTGGAAATTATAACTTTAGGAAGAAAGGACACTTTTGTCAACAACAAGCACGTAGTTTGTCGTAAAGCGTAAAATAATAGAGTAGTTTGTTATTTTACGTAATACGATCCTAAAAAGGGCAGAGAAAATTTCGGGACATTTCCGACGACAGCTAAATTACGCGAGCGTTCGAAATATTTTTCAACAAAAAGTATTTTTCTTGACCAAGTGGTAGGATTTTTGACTCAAGTCGCGAGTTTTTAACGAATATTTAAATGTACGCGTTTGAGAAAATTGCCAGCCTAAGACGAATGGAACGGAACGTTTGAGTAACAGATTTTATAAACAATGAAACGCTTGCTTTAAAGGAATGGGGCGTTTCCACCTCTGGATGCTACTGGAAGCTTCTCCTTTCATTTCCCTAAAGGCGTCCATCATAAAAAACAAGCATCCTAATTTCCATTCTTTTTTCACGAACTCCCATCTCAACGATCAAACGCGATCTCAGCTTCAATAGAACTTCCTTCATCAACCATTTACAAACACATCCGATTTTCACAGTCTTTATACTTTGAATTTCTTAGAATCCATAAAAAACAGCTATTTTGCGTCTCTCGGAATTCAGAAGAAGAGCTGTAAATATTTCAGTAAAATCACAATAAATTCAACACGAGCTTCATCGACTCTATCTGCTGCTCTACCGTAGTAGCTTCATATTCTTTAAGGCTCGCCAAATTGACGATATTTTATTAAAGTTAAATTCGACACGATCCTCGAAGCTTGAAATTGTTTCGAACGTAGCAGAATCGCAGATATCTCGATAGCGTTGAATTTTCCAAGGAATTTAGCATTTTCACGTGCGTTTGATTGATATTGATTTCACGTACGCAGAAAGGACACGAAACTCTCGCGAAACGGAGACAATGGAACTAAAAAATTCGACGAACAGCCGGCACACGAAAACAAAAAAAGAAGCCTATCAATAAAAGCCCAAACAATAAAAGAAGCCTATAGAAGAAATCATGACGATTATCGTCAGCGAAGAGACCAACGATTTCGTAATCGTGAAGAGTTGGTCGTTCTCAACGACGGCGTAGGACGATTTGGCGAAACACAGTGCCGGCCATATCTTATAAAGAGGTTTCTGGTGTAGCTGTACGACGTTAATATACGTACTTTATCCGACTCCATGGATAAAGTTAAGCCCTGGCGTCGACTCTTTACATCCTTCCACGGGTAAACACGAGAATATTACGCAAGCGTATCTGTCTCCCTGCCTCTCGTTATCTTTCACTGGCTACGATTCTCTCGCCGTCTTTCGTTGCTCGTGATCTTTCACGAAACCGCACGATGAAAGAAGACCGAAGAAAAACGCGTAGTTTCTCGTTGTAGGGGTAAAAATCGCAACGAGAAAATGAAGAAGGAAACGTATATACAGCAGAGTGGGTGGAGATTCGTGGTTGGAGCGTGCTCGGGCAGGTTCCGCGGTTCGAAATAAGGCAAAAATCAGGAATAAGAAAACCGCGTTTGAAGAAGAAACCGTCTTTAGTTTAAATATTCTGTCTGGCATTTGTTCGTTTCTCAAGATATAAATACATATTTGAGGTGCCTCGCGGATTTTTATCTTTTATGTAAAATTACGTTGTACAGGTATAATGGATAAATATTTACGAAAGCGAAATACGATTAAATATTTGAAAATTAAAGCACGGGGACAGAGACGGCACAAAGAAAACGATAAGAGCTTCGACTTTCTTTGATTATTCCAGATGACGGATAAGGATATCTGGTTCGACGAGTTTTCGCGAAACAGAAGTTTCCAAAGTAGTTCTGGTATCTTTAATTTTCATCTCGCGATTAATTAAGGCCGTGGGCGTCCCAACGCTTACACGGATGATCGTGTATTTACAGCACCATGTAACTAATCCAGTATTATTCAGAAATATAAGAGAAAGATCGTGTTTTATTACGAACGTTCTACTTCCACCAACTAACCACCACGAATACGTTGAACCAGGTAAAAGAAGAAAAATGAGAAAGAAGGAGGAAAAGGGAATAAAAATACAAAAGAGGAAGACGAATAAGGGTAGAAAGCCATAGGTGGTCCCCATCGAGAGAGACCGAGATCGTAGGACTTACGTGTGTACGAGACCGGCAAAGCGTTCGTTTTTCCATTTAGATGAGGCAAGTAGCTGTTCTCTCTGACACTGGCGTTCGCCTCGGGGGCGTAATCGAACGTAGCCAAAAAACTGCATAGGACAAAGCCCTCGATAAAGAGGAGCACGATAGCGTTCCATAGGGTGTTCGTCGTCGCCATCCTTTCCTCCGCCTTCCCTTTACCCTCGCGAGAAAGCTTTTCTTCGCGGGCAACGCTGGTCGCGAAATTACCACGGCACTCTCTGGCACCTAGGGGGTGATTTTTCCTCTTCGTCTAGTCACCTGTCACAGCCACGGTTTAATCATTTCTCGTTTCTATGAATCGAATCTATGAATCGAATCTATGAGTCGAAGCACGATTCCAGCTCGTTCGTTCAACGTCCCTTAGGAGTTATCGTTTCCACGTTATTATATCGAACTTCTTCTCGATTTTTAGAGGGTTTGAAGGGTTGATTGGTTGCGAGGATGCTTGATTAGTATAGTATCGGACGATAGGGTAGATAAGGATTTTTGCATTTCTTTTCTCTCGACGCAGTTCAAGAAGAATCGAATTGCCGAGCTTTTGTAACCTTTTGCACTCTGAATTTTATTTCAATTTCGTTACCAGTAGCTCTCAACGCTTTTAAGTGTTTTATTTGAAATTTACTTTAACCAAAGAACGAGACAATTTAAATAAATAAAGGAAGAAACAAATTCGCTTAAATACCAGTTTTATTCACACTTTCGTTGTATTTTGTAATTTTTAAGCGTATGATATATCTCGAAACAATTTTCAGGATGCAATCCTGTTTTTCTTTCGCGCGTTGCACAAGAAATAGGTAGGACTGAAAAAATGTCGAGCGGGACTCGACGAAGGAGCTCCTCGGATAAAAACTGATGTCGATTCACATAGGAGTGCAAATTCACTTGGATCGCGCGTTTCGATTCAACGTTAAGCTCTTCGAACGACGCGAATCTCTTTTGGACAGGAAGAAAAGTCAAATTCGATAGAATTTCCTTCCTTTGTCGTTCGCGAGTCCTTTAGTTTAGACGAATCTCTTAGTAGACGGCGAATAATACAACGGTAACGCTTAGAAGCTACTTTGATAGATCACGCGGAACTTTGGATAGATAGCTGTCACTTCTTTCGCAACGATAAAGTACTTTCCTTCCAGTTAGAACATCTTTAACTTAATAAATCTTCGGACGTATTAATCAAGTTTTTATTCTTTTGCCTCGTAATAAAATACGGTACGATGGTGAAGAATAAAAAGGAAAAACAAAGGGAAAGAAGAGGCAACAAGACAAAAAGGGGAAGGAACGAAGACACGCGAGCTGTATCGATTTCGCGCAAAAATAAAGAGAAACAAACCTATTGAAATGGTATCCAGCTTTTTCCCTTCGTTAACGCACGTCGAATTCGCTTAACCGTCGATTCTCGTTGCAAAGGAGGACGTTGGGTAACCGACCACCTCTTCTGTTCACTGTTTATCGGAATTCTATCTGGTAACTCTTACGATACTCGATCTGTAGCGCATCCACGGGGTTCTGGTATGCCACAGTGCATATGCGAGCTACGCGAGAGAACCGCGGTCTTTTAAATAAACCTGATAAAAATCGGTGGCATTTTGTAAAGCAATGAGGGAGTTGAAACCTATGGCCTCTTTCTTTGCTTTCGTCTTGGTGCGTCACGAATTTGTATCGCCTATCGACTAAACAGTCCAATGAATTCGATTCTAGACGACGCGAAAGAATAACGAGGAAGAAACGCGTGCTCCTTCTGTTTTTATGGAAATTAGATCGCCACGAAGTCTCCAGTGCACATTTTGCTTAACACTAGGTTTACGGGCGTTTCGTATATACTTATCTCTACGGGACCCGTCAAATTGACGTGTAAACGAAAATACGCATTTTTCATTAAAAAATCGATTTATTCAAATTAAGTCTGCAAAGGAACAATATTACGCTTCACATTTAAATAAATTATTAATAAATAAAACGTCTTTTTTTCAAATTATCACTAAAAAAATTAAAAATAACGTTAACACGACCCGCCAATTTGTCGGATTTTGAACTTCGAAATGAAATATCTCAAAAACCATAGCATTAATTTTAACCATTTTGCATCGTAAATTAATCACTTCATCTAAAGAATTTATGCACAAAATTATTTTTTCCTAGGCTTTCTAATTTTTGAAATCTGTATGTAGTATATCTATCTCTACGAGATCCCTCAAATTGACGGCTTAAGTGATTTCATAAACAATCCGTTTTTCAAAGATAGTGTGCAAAAGTTTCAGTTATCGTAGACATTTCCCATTATTGTCTCCACTTATTGTAAGTATTTACAATAGGATAATTGAATTTGATCACAGTATTTTCTTATTTTGAACAATCCCCCTTTTCTAGCAGTCACGAGTAAATTCAAGAAATATAATAAGATATTGAACAAAATGTCAACATCAATGAAGATTGTTCTGAGGATATCTCCGAAGAAGATCAGTATGAATTAGGCCAAAGCGAAGCTGACAGTGAAAGCTTTGAATACATCGAAAGTGGAGAGATAGAAGGATCTTCGGATAGTGAAGAGGAATACTTCTTGAAAGTGAGTCGTAACAAGAAAAGGATGCGTATTCTTTTTAGTTCTGACTCCGAGGATGAAAGGACGAGCATTCCAAGCATATCCCAAAATGTAATAGATGAAATTGAAATTGCAATTGACGGGACATAGTGCATAAAACTGAAAGCAGGCGAATCTAGGGATAGGACGCCCGTTCGTATGATATTGAAGGATATCGCAGGGCCTACTGGCTATGCTAAGAGAAATATTATGTCGGGTTATGTAACTAGTGCTTTCGAATTAATAATTGACAGACACATAATGGAACACGGAAACGATTGCACTGAAACCGAGGCGCATCGAGTTTTGAAAAAGGACTGGACAATCACAGTTGCTGAGTTGCGTAGTTTTCTAGGAATTCTATATACCCGGGGCGCATATGAAGCGAGATCATTGAAAGCCACCGAAAGATTACAAACAGATAAATTTGCGCTGATATCCGAAGTATGGAACAGATTTATAAGTAATAGCCAGGCCTGTTACAAGCCATATGAAAATATCTCAATAGATGAACAATTATTTCCAACGAAAGCCTGATACAGGTTTGCGCAATATATACCGAATAAGCCTCATAAATTTGGCATTAAGTTTTGGTTAGCAGTTGACGTCCAAACAAAATATATTTTGAATGGTTTCCCTTATATGGGGAAAGATGAAACTCGATGCTCAAGAGAAAAAAGGACAAGATGACATTGTTTTCCTCAAATTTATATAAATCAGAAAACTGCACACTTACTGTGTATAAAAGTAAATCTAAAGTAAAAGTCCTCCTTCTAAGCACCTAAACATACAGGTGTACGAATAGAAGATAATTATAAATGTGTTCCAGAAATCATTGCTTTTTAAAATAAAACAAAGTATGGTGTTGACCAAATGGCACGCAAATATAGCGTGAAAGCAAGGAGTTTCCGACGGCCCCTTCAAGTCTTTTTCAATATTTTGGATTTGGCAGCGATAAACGCGTGGATACTATATAAAGAGTGTACCAGATCGAAAATATCCAGAAAGGAATTCATATTTTGTTTAGCCGAGGAATTAACTGAAGAAAACAAGCACAACATTTGCCAAAGATCAGACGCTTCATTTCTGTCACCTTCAACGTCAGAAGTGCGAAAAAGTTGCCAAGTGGATTATTGCAAAAAAAATAGAAGTAATAATTATTGTTTATATTGCAAAAAGATCGTATGCGGAAAATGCACAAACAATATTCAGTATATTTGCAAAAAATGTGCTCAATAGATATGATTAGCCTGTACTGTTAATGTTATTGTTATTTTTTTAGTGATAATTTTAAAAAAAGACTTTTTATTTATTAATAATTTATTTAAATGTGAAGCCTAATATTGTTCCTTTCAAATTTAATTTGAATAAATCGATTTTTTAATGAAAAATGCGTATTTTCGTTTACCCGTCAATTTGACGGGTCCCGTAGAGATAGATATACCACGTACAGATTTCAAAAATTAGAGAGCCTAGGAAAAAATAATTTTGTGTATAAACTCTTTAGATGAAATGATTAATTTACGATGCAAAATTGTTAAAATTGGTGCTATGGTTTTTGAGATATTTCAGTTCAAAGTTCGAATAAATGCACAATGTTTTTTGTTTTATATTAGTTTATTTAATTATGCACGAATATAATAATAGAAATAGAACGAAATGGATCACACCTAATTCGATAAAATAATATAAAACAGAAATTGTTGTTCGTCTATTATCACCTTATGAAACGAAAGAAACGTTTTCGGGCAACCTAATGTGCGAGTTTATGTGTGAGCTTACGTGTCGTTCGATACATCTTGGTATATTTGTAATTTGTAGTTTCAGTTTGGTGAGACGACGTTTTTGCTAGCAATTGGTAGAATTGAAACGTTGGTAAATGAGCTCTATTTTGTATAGTTGAAGCAATATTATTAATGAGATTAAGGAGAGCGACTGCGTAGAGCATTGTATACTTTAGCCGACGCTTGTATCGAGATTATTAAAGTTCTGCAAGTAAGTTAGTCGAGTCAAGTAACTGTACTTAGTTAAGGAATAATACAGTTCGATTATAAAAGCAAATTTCTCAGAAGAAAATTGTATAGATCGCAAGTCAGTTGGTCATACTATTGAAGGCGAAACCAACATATTAGTAAAACTATAGATCTACGAGTAAATTGGCATCGTTCGTTGAGTAATTAAACGACTAGCAATAAAGTTCTCTAATATCGTAAATAATAATTATGATTTATTTACAATGGATGGATTGTACAGATGTTGATTAAACAAGAAACGATGGTTGTTTAACATGAGCTAACCCCAATAACGTACTATAATTTAGACAACTCAGTAATAATAATTTGCAACTCTCGTCGCCACGGATCCAACGCTCTTTCTCATGCGGATCATACTCTCTCGACAATGCAACCCGCACTCCCTGACTTTTCTGGCTTCTCTACTGACACTGCCTGTTCCAGCATCCCTTTGTCCCACCACGCATGTGTCCCGTACCCGCACGTGGCCAGGGCCACGTAAGCCTTTTCTATGAAACTAATCGATCGAAGGACCGACGACACATTGATGGGCCTGCCGGTACCTTGGCTCTCTCGCGACAATGTTTATGGCTACCCACAGTGAAAGAAGAAATATACAAGTTCAGAAACAGGTATAATGTAAGAGTTAACAACCATCAACATCCATTAGCTAACCAACTATTCGACACGACGGATCAGATCCGCAGACTAAAAAGACAATACCCTTTAGATTGAAACATTAGATTCAACTAGAATCAAACATACTATAAACTATTATAATCCAAGTTACAGTAGCACGTCAAAAGAATTTACTTATAATTCTTAATGAGAATTGATTATAAATAGTCAACCAAATAAAAAAAGAAAACAAAAATGTTTATGGTTCACTCGATATCTCTTAGGCCTTTCGTCCTCGATACTACAGTTCTATGAGATCATTTATAAATTATACAAATCGGAGGTTTACAGGTCGTGCTATTTAACGTAAAGTTATAAAATTGTAAAAGAGAAATTTGCGATCCGCAATATTCGAGCTATAGATTGTGTTATATTTTGAGCTTGTTCTTCCGTCTTCAAAGTAATTATTCGTTGATTTTCTTGACGCAATATGTACCAATTCTTTAAACTAGTAGAATTTGGTTTCAATAGAAATAGCCTCGTTATATAACGTTATATAACGCACAAAGATTACCGTGGCTGATTACGTGTTTTTCAAAAGAAAATACTTCTCACTCTATCTTGTAAAGTTATCGGTATGTAACTGTTTCTTACTCTAGATTCCGAAATATTAATGTAACTTTTATTATTTACGAGCAAAGAAAAATCTAATTATAAGACTAAACGGCACTGGTGAACACCTAAACTCGCGTTTTACGCGTTTCGCTGCGCGTGAAAGCAGATCCTGGAAAGTTCTCGCCAGTCACTGTCGTTCTTCGCCGGATAATGCCCGGCTTAATTTCCGGCTGTGCTTACGTTTTGATACCCAGCCCCCAATTAAACGGCCTCTACTACGATCCTAGTCTCGCAAATTCTATTATCTCGCGGCGCGAGTTGCCTCTGCTACCATTTTCACGAGTTTCATATGTTGCGAATATTTCCGGTTAGAACGTGTTTTACATGTTTTCTTTTATATTTTCTTCTTATATCCGTTAGACCGGACTGGCGGAGAGATCGGTGTGAAACAATTTTCGTGAACTTTGTTGAAATTATTGTGTGATATCTTTTGCTGTTTAGCGCAAGTTAATTGTTTTTATTATCTTTTTAATCGCAACTGCTTTCTCTTTATTTCGAATCTCAGCGTTCCTTCTAAACGAAGACACATTGGAAATTTCAAGACAAATTGCAATTAATAAACTACTTATTTTACGCATAACTATCAGAAACAAATTCACGCGATAAATTGTTTTATACGCCATCGTTTTTATTATCATCACGAAGTAAGCAAATACGTGGAGCTTTATATTTAGATGGACAATATTTCCACGACCTCGACGTTAATTAAATTATTTCAATAAAATTGAAATTTCGATTTCCAAGTCTCTCTTCATCGGTTGGTTCTCATCTCGCTCGAAAATTCATCGCGTTTTATATCTTCGATAAAATTATTCACGGGGACATCAGCTATGAAATCAACGTGGCATTATTCAAATTCTCCAAGCGACAAAGTAAATGAACGAATTCATACGGATTATTCGAGCTGACATCGAATAAACGTTCAGTCAGAGTGAAAGAGTGAATTAAATTAATAGAGCTCGCGAAAGAGTATGACCGGAATGGATTTATTATTAAGTGGACGACCATTTTGGTCTATCGACGTCGAAATTCTGCGACGCGTTAGATTTTTAGATTTGCAGGAAACGATCACGCGAGTTAATATTGTTTCAAGCGAAGAATTATTATACGGGAATATGTTATCAATTATTTTCATGCAGTTTAGATAATCCAGATTTCACGTATAGACGGAGTAGATCCCAACAACAGAACCTTATTTCTTTTAAGCTCAAGGTTGCCCCTTCTCTTTTTAAACGACGTTATAAACTCTCGTTTACGATTAAATTCATATACTCGTTGGTGCCTTTTTTATTTAAAACATTGTATGCGGATATTTGCGATCGTACATAATTATTTTGTAAATAACGAAAATGAGAAAGAACTCGAGAGCCATTTCAAACATCACGTAGTTTCTTTTTTCTTAATAGAAAAGCAGATTTAACAGGATAGTCCTTGCATTTCAGTTCTCATAATTTCTTAATAATTATACAGAAACTAATCAGAAACTTCTGCGTTATAAATCAAAGAACACGAAAACTGCATATAAAACCGAGATCAGCATTTTTATGAAAGAAGATCGTATGCTACGGGGCCGGTAACATAATTTTAACACTCTGCATAAAGTATAGCGTATACAGGTGGAGGAGCCATAAACCCCGAACTTATTACAAGCTAGACTTCAAAGTCGAGGTTGAGGTTCGTTCTCATTAAGGCAAAGACAGAGCTCTCCGGGATTCGTTTCTCACGGGGCGAATATAAATATGGAATTAAGTAAATTCGTTCGGATACTCGCTCGGATAAATCCGTAATGGATCCGTATCCGGTTTCTTGACATGCTTCCAGCCGTGGTCGCCTGAAAGTTTAATTACTCCTTCAGTTATATGCACGCCACGACGGCGTGGAAATTTTATGAATATCCACCGGATCCATGCCGGAGGACATTTTTCTTTTCTCGTTACTTTCCCTTGGTCGGGAAACGACGGAAACATTCTTCGTTTTTTCTTCTTCGATGCTCTTCGAATATTGCTCGAGATACGTAGCTCAAGGTAGTCTACGTTAACGTTGCCAGAGGATAACGATGCTTCCAAGAGAAGTTACTTTAACGATCTTTAGAACGGTATATTTCTCGTGACACTTTGGAACGCGAACTGTACGATATTCGAAGTACAAGTTCCATTTATATTTCGACTCGTCGTTCGACTGTGGATATTTATGGAAGTTCGATCTATTTATTTTTTGCGATTGTGACCGAAAAAGAAAATAGGTCCGGTAATTTAGAATTGTATACGAGATGTACGAAACAATATTCAAGGAAAATACGACGCAAAGATCGTTTCCTTCTCAATTTATCGCGACGCGACACGGTGCAACTTTATTCGCGGCAGAGTAAAGGAATAAAAAAAAAGAAAAGTAAAGAGAAACAGAGACGAGGGTGAGTAATTGTTTGCTTCCTGGATCTTGTTCGTTTGTCTTTTCCTTTCTTCGTTTGATTTCACCCGGTGTATCTTGTAATTTGCCTGGAGATAATGGTAGATTGATGGTAAGGGAGGAAGGAAGAAGCGACAGTTTCTTCGTCTTGGGATGCTTTCTTTCTTCCTTCACCGAGACAAAATTAGTCTGATAAAGGAAACGTGTACCACTGTTTATATTTAATTAGCTTCTATACTTGACGCTTACAAAGGAAAGTCATTGGACTGGAAGTATCAAATTTTTGCCTATGTAAATGATAAAAAGTGGTAATTGTAACCCTTTGCGATACGATGGTTCTGCAGTTTTACGATCAATTTGCCACCAACAAAATACGCTATTCCATAAAATCATTAAAAGTAACGTTCCGCGTTACCTCTTGTTACGTTTTACAAAATTTTCTACGTTATTTAACCTCGCCAACTTTTATTGATTTCTTTACGTTTAATCACTACGTTTCGATCATTACGGAAAAAAAGTTTCGTAAAGGACCAAACAAAATTATTCAAATTCCATCTGTACCATCAATTCCATTAACATTTACGAACGTCATGTGTTAGAAAAACCAGGTTATTCGCATTTATTTACGTATTTTCGTCGTTGCACAAGATTTATTCGCGTCGTAATCATTGGATCGTAAAGAGAATCACGGATGAAAATTTTCCAAAATTAATGTACAATGACCGCGTATATTTTTCGACGCGACGTCACGAGATACATGTTCAACGATAATAACGGCGTGCTGGCCGTTGTGATAAATTATATCGTCGAGTATAACTCGTCGCTCGTATGCACTCTCTTATGGAACTCATACAGACCTGACTGTCCGTGTTTTTTTAGCGAATTAGCGTCCGCCTCGGGCCCGTACGTTATCAACGCGCCCATTAGGACGATTAGGATGACTTGGACGAAGAACAGCTGGCATACTTGTTGCTTTCCACTCACTGAGTACATTGCCTAATGAAAGAAGCAAGGATTTAGCGGAAACTGGATAAATGTTTATTAACATTAGCTTTAACAACCGGCCGCGTCTTAAGACGTCTTTCGCAAACTGAACGTTATTGGCCGGGTACGTGTCTAAGCATTTTTTAAATCTGATCTTTGTTTATGAACAAATGCACCATCGTTAAAGCGATTAATGTTATTTACCGTAGATCGTTTAGCTACGTGGAACAAGCAATATTTGCTATTATTATCAGACCGCGAATATCTATGTAACTTCGATACAGGAAATTTAATTCAATTAAAATCTGTTATTTATTTATTTCACTTTAGATATTTTATGTAACTTTGTATACCATATTTTTCATTTGTTCGTTTGTTACGTTGCGTTCGAGTATGTTCCTGTATCCTTAAATTCGTCGTAAGTGCATAAACATTTTGCAGTCCCGTTATCATACGTAGAGCTGAGAATGTGAACGGTGTAGGTTGCGTTGCTACATAAAATAGCGTTCTGCGTTTATTGTTATTGAGGTGATGGGCGTGATAGGTATAGAAGAATCACTCGGTATTATTTAACAATATCTATTTATTTACTTGTGTCCGGGTATACACTAGCGCGGTGAAAGCACGGTACAATTATCGGTTCGAGATTACAAGTCCAAACTCGGCGCGGTACTTTACGCGGTGGTTCGAGTCGAGACGATTGCCCAGATGTCGAGGAATTCCGATTCGCTATTACGTACGACTGCGGGCGGACAATTCAGATCGGCGTTTTCCAACTTGCCTCGCGACTCGCGATAGATCAGAACGAATTTGTGTCGCGATGATGCTCCTTAGGAAAACTGTGCTTGGGTGTGTCCAAGGATGCGGAATCATCGGATTCGTTAAGAAAAGCGTTAGTTCAGAGAGTGAGGGAAATGGACGTCGCTGTTAATTGGCTAAATCGTGAGTTGGTGGTTGGAAAGAGATGGCAACTGCCCTTGAGAGAAAGTTGCTAGCGAGGAGCGTCGTACGTGAGGAAAAGCAGATTTCCGTAGTGGGTGGTATGTGTAGGGACTATTGAGACAAAGACTATCTGTTCCTTTAGAGAATCTTAGCTGCATGGATCCTAAGATTTATAGCGGGTCCTTAGGCTCGCTGTAAATATTCGGAGAGAGTGTATCGACATCTGGCAATCATCTGTTCGCAAGGTAGAGTCTTTGTGTAGCGAGGCACGAGACAGAAACCGTTGGGAAGTTTGCTGTCGAGTGCCGCTACATTATGAAGCATTCGTTACATTTCTTCGAGTCGAGAAATCATTTCCTATAAGATACACGGTATTACAGATGTGGCAAATGTAGAGGGATTGTATGAAGGTAAATTAAATGATTAAAGGTATGAAGGTAAATTAAGTGATTGAAGGTATGAAGCTAATTAAATGAGAGAGAAAGAGAGAGAAGAGAGATAGGATGCAAGAGTAGTATAATTGCGAAGGATTGCAGGAAAGTTCCGGATATAATTCACGAATAATATTATAATTAATGACTAATTATTACAATTATACCTAATACGATGGCAGACACGTTGCTAAGCGACTGCAAGTACATTTTTAACTACCTGTTCGTGAAGATATTTACAGTTTCGTATTATACCTTTTTAAAATCCATCTTTCCAACAAAGTTCTACTTCAAACAAATGTCATATTATTAATCCGCACAATCATTCAAACGAATCATTTGACGATTCAATATTGCGATCATATTACACATTCTGTTTATCAATTATAATGTAATATCGAAGTTTCGATACAAGACAGCAAATACGTTCCATAAACATATTTACATTATTATATTACGACCAAATTTATTAGCAAATGTAGATGTAAATAGAAATTCTAATAAGCAAATGCAATATCCTCGGCAATCTCAAACTATTACACGCATCGCAGCTGTACATGCAATAACAGATCGAAATTTTCTCATAATCTGTTCATAAATATCTTCTGGGAATATACAACGATTCGTGAAATTGTACATATTTGGCGTTATAAATATAAAATGTTCGTCGTTTAGGACGAAAAAAAGGAAATAATGCTTGCAATTATCCGAAGGTTTAAGCAGAAAAATCGCAAGCGCGGTACGATAGAAAACTCGATAATTCGTTAATCGTTTACAGAGATAATATTTGTAAGGCAAATTGCGTGCACGCAAGCGATGCAGACAGATATTGCTCGGTTTAATAATATCGTATGATGTTAAAGCTGAAATTTCAATCGCGTCGCCCCCAGTTATGTCACTCTCTATTTGTTTTTCGTTTTATCTTTCGATAATTACAAGCGGGAAACGCGCAACCAGCAAGAATGAAATTAATGAACCCGATACGTACACGCAGATGTTATTTCATCATGGATTTCGCTCTGTTTCAGGTTTTTCGCCTCTCTGAGCTAAAATACAGCTATTCGAGCCGATCAAGTTTCTACGTTCTAGGATTCTGAACTTTGCACGGAATAACCAAACTCGGTGCGTATTATAAGATCGTCTGAAAACGTTTATTTCGTTTTATAAGGAAATATTAGATGCATAATATTTCCTGTTTTATATTATTTTATCGAATTACGTATGATCCATTTTGTCCTATCAAAATAAGGATCACAACGTTCGACAGATTAGGTTTCATGTTTGTATAAAGATATATCGTTGTAAAGGACGTGTCTGTAAAAGAAATACACTTTTGGGATAATCTAATATTTTAGGTTTAGCGAGAAAAAATATCGAGAACGAGGAAATGATTGCTATTTTTTTCTTTCTTTTTCTTTTTTTATTTATTTATTTAAATTCACTATTTGTCCAATTTAATGATTGCTATGATGGCTATATGATATTTTATCGTATAATTGTTGTTTATTTCACTCACCGACAAAATACGAATACTCGTATTTTGCTCTATATGGAGGAAATCGTAAACGAAAATTCGTCGACTTTTCGATTTCGAAATCGTTTGACGAATCATCTGTTAGTCAAAGAGGACGAGTTAACTCGATCCTTGAATTACTTGTTCTTTTGGATATCTCGCGATAAAGATAACTTGTTAATTCAAATTCTCTTAAGAAGAAAGGTTTTCCGCGAAGAAACTTCGTTCCACTTTTATCATCTAATTTTACACGTAATATCACGTTGTGCACATGCTTGGAAAAAGACTGATTAACGAAGAAGAAATCGATCAAAAGCTGCGATCATGCACCGAAGCAATTCGTATCCAAATTTCATCGTTCGCGGCAACATCGTTGAGGAAATATTTTTACCATTTTGATTTAGACAGCTTTGTAACTTGCGGCCGGTTGTAGAAAGCTCGTTCCACCCTTCACTGGCCGTCGATCAATTCATAGTTCTCGCCTGACGCGGTAGATTTTTTATTGTTTCGCAATTTCGTTTCGCCAAGAACAACTGTTCGTCTAAATGGAGCAGATCGTGTTCCCCGACGAGGCTATCTTAATTCGAATGACGTTGAAGAATGACTGTGCCGGGGCAAAGATCGATACAACGATGACTGTAAACGACGTAACGATGATCGTTGGGCGAAAAGGATTCTTTGGTCGTTCGAATAAATTCTTGTCTTTCGAGCTTGTGAATTCTCTGAACGGTTTGGGGAAAGGATAGATTTCGCAATTTTGCGTTACATTATTTAAGGTTTATATTTTATATCACAATAATTTTATAATACTTAATATTCTATAATACAACGCTATAGTCAATTTTATCAAGTTCCAAATTAAAAAAAAAGAAATAAAAATTAAGGTAAATATCTATCGATTTATTTTTGTTCACTCTCTTTATTTGGCAAGAATACAACCTAACAGTCGCAAAAAGAAGTTCCAATTAAGATTTGTTCTTTGAATAAAACTATTTATTTCAAAACAAATTACAGCTCTATCGATGCCATTTGTTCCGAAACGACGCTTATTACTGTAATAATCTAAAAATACATTGGTTTGGTATCGGTAACCCATGAAAACCTATTTCCCAATAAACACACGAACGATAGTTTCGTGATATACCAGGCGGTTTGTAGAAGAAACACACAAAGGGTCAAAAGTATCTGTCGTGAAATCAACGATTCTCGGCCAATATATCGGTTCGTTCCCGATATTGTTTATCCGTTTCTACGATGGACGATCCAATTGCAACACGATTGATCCTGATTGACCTCGTCGTCTAAATCTCCCCAACGGATATACGCCATTCCCTTAATGACGACACGTTTGACGCGCGAACAGTGTCGCGAAGCTAACTTATGGCGTTTTTCAACGGAGGCGATCCGTTCGACAGAAACGTTATTATTCAGTCTTGCCCGGTGTTAATCGATTTCTCGTATAGTTCAGTGGGAAAGGATCGTTGAAAACGTTCACGCCTAATATTTCATCGTAGGACGTTTGGCCGGCGAACGATTTCTCGAACGCGTTGTTCGTGCCGTGTACTAGCAGTTCCAGTGATTAATTAACGCGCAATGAGTAGTGGAATTAGTGTTAATTCTCCTTTAAGTCGCGTAACACTGAAATTTGATCGAATTAAATCTTAGTTGAAATTGAACTGCGAGTGTTTCTGCGGATTCAAATACTTTCGAAAAATCTGGAAATTTCATATTTCAAAAATGTAGAGTATCGTAGAACTTGCTATTAAATTCTTTCTGCAAAGATTCTTGAATTTTAATTTACTTTATTCTTTTCCTACCAACCTTTTTCACGTTTCTCTGTTTTAAATTGCACGATATTGTTTTCGTTCGGCGAGCGAACAATCGATAACACGGAAAGTCAATCGGCTATTGTTATTACTCGTTATTACTCGATTAACTCGTAACCGCAAACTAACGTTCGATTGTTCGTCGACGATTCGAGAGGTGGTTTCTCGTCGACGATGCAAAAAGTGTCACGCGAGCGTCAAACGAAATACCAATCGAATGTATTAGGAATGAAGTCGTGATTGAACGATCCTATGTGAACAATTTCATACGGAATAACGAAAAGAGATGATAGACTTCTTTGTAATTTTCTGAAAACAACACGATGATTTAACTCGTCGCGATCGAATATTTTGTAATTAAAAACTAGCGTATCTCGTTTATTTAATTTTCGTAACGTAACGGTAAATGAACTGAACGATAATAATTATAATTTTGTAGAAATAATTTTTAATTGATGATATTCTAATCGATCGATTAATTTTAACTATTCTTCCAACTGCCCAATTTTTTAATTTCCTTATTTAATAAATTCTTTTAATCGTCAAACATTTAGAGCTTCGTCGCTCGTTGTTCGTTCGACAATATCACGTTTAATCAATTTCTCTGTATTATTTTATTGCTCAAGCCCTAATGGGTTAACACAAGGACAAAAGAAGATATCGCGACCTATTTTTATTAAAAGTATAATAAGAACTTCTATCGTTTGAATTCTCATTATTTAAATGCTTTTACTATATAGAAGATTTTAATGGCGCTCAGAAGCAAAACGTTAGATATTGTCCTCCTTCAATCGTTCGTACAATGCGGAAAAAGCAAACAAAAAAATAAATAGAGAGAAAAGAAAAATATCGATATCTGTATGCGAGGAAGCTCTCGAATTCAATGGAAAATCGACTGGAAAGGCTGAAAAACTTGCGTGATTCCGGCCCGCCGGAAAAATATGGTACTCGTAACTCAAACCTTTACCCAAAACATTCTTTTTTCTCTTGTTATTGCCATTTTGCTTTCTCTCTTCTGCTGTTCCTTTCTTTTTAAATCGCATAAAAATCAATACCCAACAAAAACAGGTATTACGTTGCTGTATGTCGAATAGAATAGAGGAACTCGCCAACTCTTGATTAAATTGCCTCCCTTTTTCTAAAAATTACTTTTTCCTATTTTTTATATTTTTTTACAACATGCTACAAAAAATTCCATGCCTTGAAAGCATAAAAAAAATGTTATTCTATCTGTATACCCCTCCAGAAATATTCTACTATTGTGCAGATGTTAACAATATCAAACCATTTTACAATTATAACGATGGAAACTAAAAAATCGACACAGACAGGCAGATCTGCAGAAATTAATCGTTGTGAATTTACAAATTTCCTATGAAAAATTATAAACTCGTAATTTTGACCACTCTAACATCCGAAATATCGAGACTCGAAACTCACGAATTTTTCAAATCGAACATACTTATTATTTATACCATTTTTTCCCTAAGTCCATGAAACGCGTTGATTTTTCAAAGATATCCAGTATGGAAATTAGCATTGGAGGAACTAGTATCGATGGAAAACCAAATTTCCTCTTCGCATAACAAACGAATGTCAGAATATCGGAGAACCAAGCCAATCCCTTTATCCTAATCAGCGTTAAAAACAATTCTTTGTTAACAGTAGAATTCTATTAACGACCGAAATAAAAAATTTGTATCAAATCAAAATGAAAAGCACATGATAAAATATAAGATGGAAAAGAGGAAAACAAACTATTATCCGTATACTCTACAAAAAAATCTCTTCGAAATCATTCGATTGTTCTGACTACTCTGTTAGTTCCATCGTTAATTCCATTCTTATTTACAAATTTCTCAAATTAATTGTTCTTTCGCGTTCTTTAAATACTGCAGCAGATACTTCAAGGATATTCCATTCGAAAATTAGTATCAAAGGAACCAACACCGAAGAAAATTACCACAAAATTACCTGTGTTCCTCGTTTTGCATAGCGAATATCTGCTAACACGTGGAAGAAACAAGCCAATCCCTTTGTCTCAATCGTCGTTCCTTTATGGCGAAAGGAGGGCAGGGCTTGATTTGTGAGCGACACAATTATTTCCATGTGGAAAACTCTGCCAGTGGAATGGGTTTCCGATGGAAACAGAAGCAAATCACGGCTGCAGACACTGCAGAGGATTATACGGAAGCTGCTTTCATAAATTATGCGATTTATCTTAGAGCTCGCGGATGCTTTTTTAGAATAACGATGAGCTCGAGTAACTAGCATCCGCCGCCCTTCTTTCTTCATTTTTTCGCCTCTATTTTTCGCGAACCAGGACCGTTTCGTGTCTTCGCAAAGGTTGGATAAGGTACACGAAAATCAATTTGCTTCTCTACGAACCTCCCGGCTCACACAAGATATTTCCTTGACCGCACAACAAAGAAATCGAATTTCCTTTTTATTGAACGACCACACGGACTCGTTTAAATCATTCGATTTATCGTCATCCCCCTTCTTCTTCTCGTCACTTTCGCGTATTACGCCGTTGATTATTTGTATTTATCTAAATCAATTTGCTTTATCTTTGCCGGTAAGAAACTTTTACAACGAAATTTGCTAAATCATTTGGTAAGATATTTGAAGATTATTTGAAACGGTGTGGCATATTATGACAAACACTATGATAATACGATAGGCTATGATACACTTTACAGTCGCCATAAAGCATGATCCTAAAGAGTGGAAAATTTCATTGCAGAAATAGAATATAGAAGGCTACGAAAAAAATTATATTTTAATCCCGTTCCATGTCTGTCAGAAAAAAGTTTACAACGCTTAATTTCCTTTTATGGGGTGTTTCGTATAGCTACCTTGTTCCAAATACCTTCTCATTAATGTAACTAACGACAAAATAAATCTCAATTTAGAGGAAAAAAATTTAGCCTGAAATTTACCTTGAAAAATCTACGATACGCAACAGACTGAGAACAAAATACACAGTAATCTGCCTTTATTCGGTCATTAACTTATCCGGTCAATCGTTCTCTACGTTTAATCAAATAAACCTCTTCTACCAAACACCCAAACTACCGATCGGTTCTTTCGTTATCCACTTTGTTTCTACCCTTTCGACCAAACCGTCAAGTCCACGTTGTCCAATGTAATCGATAGATTGCGGGCTTTTCTGCATATTTACATTAACGGACTCAGTTAAAGAAATAGAATTTAAATAGAAATAAATGGAAGTTAAACTTTATAATATTCTTATTTCCCCTTTCATTCTTTACACTCTCCACGTTTTAGCACAATCAAATTTCTCATAAACGCATCAACACCCGCAGTCTATTAATCTCGAACCTCGAGTTGGCTCGTCAGGGAATCTCCGTCGATCTTCCTTAGACACAGAAAAGAGAAGAAAAGACGATTTCCGCGCACAAAACAACACAAAACACGACAGTAATCCGACAAGAACGTACAACATGTTTATATAAACTGCGTGAATTAGCTATAATTGGTCCTTTTACATAATTCTGCGTGGATGGCCATGCGGAGGCAGTTTACTTCTCCAGAAATAGGCGGGTAGCAAGGATCCCACGACGTTGAATTTCTCAAAGTTGAAACGCGATACCACTCGGCCGACTGTATCATCGCCGACAATTAGCCTTACTAATTGAAAGTAGGCCGGCTAAGAATGAGGATTTATTGTGTCCAGTCCTCTGGACGCTAATGACGCGCAAGACGAGTGGTTGGTTCGCTGTGCTACGCGCGTAACGGCGAGGGAAGGTCAACGAGACGACGAGACGATGGACATGGCGGAAATAACATGGACGAAGTCGAGATGAAAGTTCAGGACGAGAAGATTTTTCGCTCAAGAGGAAGATTTCTTTCTTGACCGAGAAAGCGGGTGTCGAAGTTATGAATGCTAGATGCACTCGAGTTTATACGTTTTTGGCGATTCTTTGACTCGTGTTCGACGACCGATCGTTCAATGATAAATTAATTGACTAATCGCTCTTCCACCTAACGATTTCCTTATTATATTATTTCTATATTATTTCTTTTGCTATATTATTTCTTTTGCTTTTCTTTCTTGTGAAGCTCGCGTTCGCTCCGGATCGTTAATGCAGCTTTCATCTCTGTAAACAGGAGATGATGAAACTTTCGAAACGAAATATTTAACGTCCCTTGAATCTTCCTTATTTAACCTTCTTTAGAATTTTTCTTCTTTTATCTGTAACCTTGTACGCTTATATTATATTTATTATGTTTTATTACAGTAATATCACGAGATTTTATCTCTAACCTTGCACGCTTATATTATATTTATTATGTTTTATTACAGTAATATCACGAGATTTACTTTGCATGCGAGTTCATGTAATTTCGTTTATTATGTTTGTTATTCTTTACGTAAGTTTATTTCTTGAAATAATACGCGGTTTTTACGGCAGAATTATTTCCCTTTGCCCCAAACGTACTTTATTAACATCGTACATGCATTTCCCTTCGTTGCGAACAATTTTCCAATTTTCTCCAAATTTTCATACTTGAAGGATTTTTCAAAATTCTAACATTCCTACGACTTCTTCAAATCGTAAGGCTCCAAGGATCGTTCGTGATGCCATTTTCAAAATTATCTTTTTAATTCTCCTCAAATTTCTTGCATTCTAACAAACACAGGAAAAAGTCGCTGCCAAAAATTGTCAAATGACATTTTTTCGCGGTCCATCTCTTTTCCGCGAATTCCAGCAGGTTTTTTTTTAAGTCTTTCCATGGATCCGCAGTCGTGGAACGATTTACCGGAAGTGAGATTGAATCGAGGCAATCGAGCGGTCGCCATCGGTCGAATCCATCGGTCTTTCATCGTTCGTGGCTAATTATATTCGAACCACGACTTCAAATGCAGCGATTCAACGGGAGAGTGTTTTCGACGTTTGTCAACGAGCCTCGAAATGGAAAAGGTGAACGCCGTTACTCGATATTTTTCATTTTGTTCCCTCCGTGCCAAATGTCTCTATCGTAATCGTGTTCCTCAATCTCATTCTACACAGGGTGTTTCTTTTGTAACTAAATATACTGGAAGCACGTCGTAAATGGTTGAAAATATAAGAAAGAATTATTACACGTAATACGAGTTTCTTGATACGAGAAAGAATACCGTGCGGTTTAAATAATTTTTGTGCTTCTAAATGAAGTTGATGAAAAGATTCCAACGTATTTGTTCAAATACACGGTTCTTTTAAATATTTCGAACGTAGTATTATACAATTTTGCTCGTAATATTAATTCTCTTTAGTGGAATTTCGTGGAATTACGAGTTTTTTTCTATACAATTTTATTTATAACGCAATATGTCGTTCGTTAAGGTAAATTCAATGGTTATACACGCTATACAAGATTAGTCACGCGATATACGTATATTTACCAAATCGGAAATTGCGGATGGAAGAAAATTTCCAAGATAAAAATTATAAGCTCTGTTTAAACAGGCGCAGATGGTACGTGTGAGCGCATTTTTTGTTTCTAGCATGATCAAATTCTCCAAAATTTTCGTTCAAATATTTGTTGAAAATATTTTTTACATTCTCTGTATCGACGCGTTAGTTTACCTCGCTGATAATTGTAATTATTTCCGTAGAATAATTCTTCGCTTTGTATCTCGTTGTTGATTTTCTCAAAAAAAAAAAAAAGGCAGCAAATAATTATCTTCATCCGTTGCCTTGATAAATTTCCGTTTCTGAAGAAGTTACATCGTTTCGTTTCTCTTGGAAACGAAACGGAAGCTCGATTTCTCCAGCGTAAAAGAACGTTTGGTTGGAAAAGAAAAAAAGGGGGAAGGAAATTAATGAAATTCTTAGCGACGCAGAATGCTTTTCTAACTGCAGCGCCATGGGAATAGGTGAATTACAAAAGGGCCCTTTTAGACGCTTTTAACAAGTGGCCGAGAAGAATGGAGTTGCATTGCGCGTGTTACGAGAAATCCTTCCAAGAATGACTGCAAGTGAAAAGGTTTCTTGCTGCGAAACGGAGAAATTCTCGAGGCGAAAGAATACCGTTGCAAGATACTTGCGCGACGATGGCTTTTTACATATTTATCGTCAACTACACGTCGAATCTAACGTTTCCGAATTTCAGAAATTCCGACATCGAGTACTTCGTGTCCTTCGTTATCCATTGGCGCACGAAATTCCATGAAATTCTTACGATACGTCCAACGACGTATCAAATATTGCTCGAGTCAATTCGCAAACGTTAACTCGCTAAACGATAATTCTACGAAATCTTCCGAAATTCTATGAGCGTGGAAATTTTGAACGCAGCGGTTATTCATAATAACGCGCGATATCGAAAACAACGTTACAACGTCGCTAACAGAGTTACGATTCATTTAGGAGGTGAAGATCGTTACGACGTGGAAACGTCTGGTTTGCAGTCGATGATTGCGTTTCCGATACGGTTAGTTTCGAGGTATTATACTTGTATCGTTAATTGAGCAGGGGAGATCAACATGCGCAGCTGAGATAAATTAAATCGAATCTGTAAATGCGGACCAATTACCGCGGCTTTAGCTCCCTCCTGTATAACTCGCTGTAATTTATAGCCGACGTTTTGCGTGTTGATGCTTTCGAGAGTCTGATTTCACTTAATCTCCGTAACGCTCGATGCGTGCACAGTCTGGTCCACGAGTAATGGGGTTAAAGATCTCTTGTTATGTCGAGGTACATTTACGATTTAGGTGGATTTCAAGTTAGACAAACCAGAACCACGCGATACATAACGTAACGATGTAATTCTGATGACCGAGACGCGAGAGATTTTTAATTCAAATCCGATTACAGTGGAAATTTATTGTAGCTTTTAACGATTTAGCTTGTAAATAACGAACTTGAGGAATTTCGAATTAAGCAAATCACGACGATGTAATATATCGAGTAAAAGCATAATTCTTGAAAATTTCATCTTACTATCTTCTTTTTTCTCCAATACGATCTTCTTTACGTCATTATTACGAAATATAATGATTTAATTCTACTTGCAATAGAAATTTAGCATATCGATTTAGTTTCTAAATAACGAAATTGAGAAATTTCGATTTAAACAAATAACGACGATGTAATATATCGAGTAAAAGCATAATTCTTGAAAATTTCATCTTACTATCTTCTTTTTTCTCCAATACGATCTTCTTTTACGTCATTATTATAAAATATCAATATTTATTACGAAATACAAAGATTTAATTCTATTTGCGATTGAAATTTAGCTGAATTTAACGGACGGTCGACGAGCAACGAATTTCGAGATTTCTTAATATACAGTTTAACGAAGCTTCTAGTTTTTCGAGCGAGGGAAATCTGATTCAAGATTTAAGGTTTACAAATAGTGGAATTTTATTGCTATGATCTCCGAGTATTTTTCCCACCAAGGAAGAATTCAACGTCTATAGAATTTTCTAGTGTTCTCGTTGAGAACTCGAAGAACTGATATAGAATAGGTTTCTGTGGAGTCGTCGATACCGGAATAATATTAGTTCCACGTGAGAAACGTCACCGTCCATAGAAAATTTCTCAGGTTTCCCACTAGTGAGTTTTAAGATCCATAGAATTGCTTCATGGATTTTAACCGTAGAGCTATAGATGATAGAATTTCTCTCTTGCTCTTTCTCTATGAAGCGGAAAACAGGCAATTCACCGTAGTTGATCGATGTAGATCCATAAATTCGCGACATCGTTGACCCGGTAATCGAACACGGAGATATTTATTATATTTATGAGCTACTTACGGGAACACATTTCCCAGCGTATTTATCGTGTCTCTGTAGAAAAGCCTTGGATGGAAGTGAGCCACTCCGTAGTAATTTATGCCGTCATATCGGCTACTTTTCGTTCGCTCTAAATTCACGCTAAAACCGGTCGTTCGTTTGCCACTCGCGAATCGATGCCTCGGCCAATCTCACCAATTACAATTACGAACAATTTGAATTGCTAAATATTGTCGAATTAAAAATTAAAGCAACGAAGAAGAAGTCAGAAAGATGAGAGAAGCGAACGATAAAATAGATTTATAAGGGGAAATAAGTTGAAAAATTCGGGTAAATCAAGGTGTACTTTTTCTGGAGAAACTTTCGCCAAGATCGATGCTATCGCACGAAATCGTTGGTTTGTTCTCTCGAAGACGGACAATCACGCACTCGGAGCAAACAGTCGTTCTATGAAACTGTTCTGTTTTTGCGTCCAGGCTTTCAGGACATAAATTAAAATATCGTACATAAGCACAGCGCAACAGCGGCTTAATTTTATCTTATTTAACAATAATAATCTTAAAGAAAAAAAAAGAATGTAATAATGCATGGCTACGTCGTTCTGTCGCGTATCGGTATTTTTGCCTGTACCACCCTACAATTAGAATTCAGCGTTTATTCTGGAAAAAAAATCATGTAAAAAAATATATGTAAAAAACCTGGAATTAATTAAAAAAAAAAAACTAAAAAAAAAATAAAAAAAAAAAGAAAAGAAAAGAAAAAAAAAGAATGTAATAATGCATGGCTATGTCGTACTGTCGCGTATCGGTATTTTTGCATGTACCACCCTACAATTAGAATTCAGCATATATTCTGGAAAAAAAAAATCATGTAAAAAAAATATATGTAAAAAACCTGGAATTAATTTAAAAAAAAAAGAAAAAAAAGAAAAGAAAAGAAAAGAAAAAAAAAGAATGTAATAATGCATGGCTATGTCGTACTGTCGCGTATCGGTATTTTTGCATGTACCACCCTACAATTAGAATTCAGCATATATTCTGGAAAAAAAAATCATGTAAAAAAAATATATGTAAAAAACCTGGAATTAATTAATTAAAAAAAAAAAAAAAAAAAAGAAAAAAAAAAAGAAAGAAAAGAAAAGAAAAGAAAAAAAAAACAGTCGTTCTATGCCGACGGATGACACGCGATCAATTTGTGTCGGAACACGAATGGATGGGTGATCGTGTATACCTAAACGATTATGTATTGCGACGAACAGCTAAAATCACGACAGGACGCTCGAGTCGCAGGAAGTCGATTATCGCGTGTTTCAGAGTTTGCCGAGTTAAAGTTAAAATGTCTTTTTAACCGATAAAAAGTCGCGTTTAATACATAGATATTTAAATAAAAATATAAACATTATGTAGCAATCAAAAAACCAAGGGAACAAAAATAGTAATAGATAGGAACCGAGAACGAAGTATTTTCAAGATATTTTAACGAGGTTAAACAAAAATGCTATTGATTTAATGTGTTACCATTATTTCGAAATTAGTCGGGTGATTCAAGGAATAAATATGCCACTTAAATGCGCATCAGACATGGAATTAGCGAATACGCGTTTGTCGTAGGATAAACGGACTATAGAATCACGTACGATTTACTAATTTCAATATTTATTCGCTTTCTAATGCACCCGAAATGGCAGTGAAAAGGAAGAGAGGCATCCCATGGTCGTCTCGTATTCCGGTTTTCCGCTTCGATTCTTATCAAACCACTGACAACCTTTGATCTCGTTAAATTGCTTCCGTTTAATATATGCTCGATCTTAAAAAAGGAAATTACAAACCAGGAAATGCAATAACCAGGAAAGGCAAAGCTCGTAAGAATCCAGACATCTTTGTCAATTTAGAGCAACAATGTATAAATGTACGAGTTAAAGTAAATTTAAAAAACTCGTAGATTAATAGAATTTCGTGAACAAGTGACTTTAAAAAATCAATTCTATCGTATTGTAATATTTTATGATATATATGTATATGTATAAAGCTTTTTTAATTATAAATAAAAATGAAAAAATGTCCCTCTTGTTCGAGACTTTCTAATGAAATGAAATTTTGTCGAGATAACAAAGGCAAGCAAAGATACGGTAGAAAAGGTAAAAATAATATTTTGCTTCGGCTATAAGCAACAAGATAGTAAGTAAAGTCGATGGGTAGACGGACGAAGGATAATAACTGGAAAAGTTATCGGAACATGTTTTTGGAAATGATTGGCAACGTTCTTCTTTCTCGACGATTTATTTATTTATCGCTTAGATTTTACAAAACATGTAACACATATTAGGGCTTGACAGTGAAATCAAGCGACAGTGAACAGTAGCACAACATTCAGAACTTCATCGTAACGCACTCACGCTTAAAAATTAGAATCGCTCTGTGTGAAAAACATTCTATACGTACGTGCGTACTTACTCACCTTCAACAGGTGTATATGACGGCGAAAGTATTGATGACAATTTTGTGCGCCGTATATGTACGCACGTACGACGTCTGATCGTCTCCGCGTTTTATCCTCTTTGTAAATAGAAACAACGATAATCACCGTAATTACTTGCGCGTAACGAAAGAAAAAAGAAAAAATTAAAAAAAAAAAAAAAAAAGTCACGAAATTTCGCTGTGTTTTTCGTTAAACTATATTCTCATATCTTTCACATAATTTTTTATTTCTTTTTGATCGGAGCGATTTTAGAGCGATTTAGAGCGATAACTCGAGTATTAATTCTGTTTTTAAAAGGCGTGATCGATCACAGGCGGATGATGAATTTCCGGTTGTGTTAATGAGCTTTCCTAACGACTAACACCGAACATTCCTTATCTTTGGTTTATCTACGAGTTTAATATTTTTTTTCCAGAGAATATGTATGTTTTGTGACTGTGTGTAACGTATGTGTGTGTGTGTGTGTGTGCGCGCGCCCGCGCGCGTGTGTGTGTGCGTGTGTGTGTTCGTGTGTGTGTGCGTGTGTGCGTGCGTGTGCGTGCGTGTGCGTGCGTGTGCGTGCGTGTGCGTGCGTGTGTGTGCGTGTGTGTGTGTGTGTGTGTGCGTGTGTGCGTGCGTGTGTGCGTGTGTGTGCGTCGTGCCACAAAATGCCATCTTGCAGGACGCATGGATGACGATATACATTGAAGTTGACGAATAACAATGACAATGAGAAAGAATTGGATTAGAGTAAGACGACGCGGTCGAAGATGAGAAACCAGGAGACTCATTTATGGAACTTCGTACTCTTACTTTTATTCTCCATAATGGAGTCCCTTTTTCGAACGATCGATTATTAAATATAAACTCGTGTTTTTCGTGCGACTTTTTCATTAGTTCGCTCGATTATAGAGAACGTTTGTACATAATTGGTCGGGAATAGTCTTCGTGTGCTTTATGGCCGATCTTTCGTATCCTTTCCACGGCTTTTTACACGCGTCTCGTGTCAAGATTTATTATCGGTCGAGAAGGTGTCAGGGAAATCGAGGCTCGATGTTTCGTGAGTAGCAGAGAAAAGTTCTTTTTAATAATTGATAACAGTAGATATAAATCTTGTCTAGAAGTAGAACATATGATTAGTTTCGATGATTATATTATGATTTAGTTAATTAACCCTTTTAGCGATTTTACTTCGTTTACTGTTCTTTTAATTTTCTACACGTTTACCGCAGAAGGAACAGCTTTTCTCAAGAAGAATGGAAAAAATATCTTCGAAAACTATCAATAAGTAAATTATAGACTGAATTATCGATTACGTAGATATCTAATTTCGACTAATTTCCATCGCATGATCAATCAGCGATAACTTATCAACGTTAATTGGATATAAATCCGCAAATGGAAATGGGAATCCGCGATCGGATTGCAATCGACGAAATTACAGCCTCTGATGAACTGATACCTGTTCATTTTATCAATCACGGAGTATCCCTTACTAATTAATTCAACTATCGTCAAAGAATTCGAAACTACCCCTTTCAATTCTATCGTATTTTCAGATTTTCTTTTACGATTTCTCTTTTACGATTAAAATCCACGAAAATCCTTTTATCCGCGATGTAATCTTTTCTATATTAGATAATAACAGGGTATATATGTATATGTATATGTATATGTATATGTATATTTAAAAAAAAAAAAGAAAAAAAAAAAAAAAAAAAAAAAACAAACAAACAAAAAAAAAACCAAAAAAATGAAGTAAGAAATATCGATATCACGTAATTTCCAACTTTGAAAAAGTTACCATATATATCCAATTAACCAAATATATCGAACATATCTCGAATCGCTTAAAATATTACCACAAATATGCTCAAGCTAAACTTTCTAAATATATCGTGAACGTTTATGATATTTGTATGTATTTTTTAATCCGCACGAAGATTATTCCAACCAAATAAATCTACATACACATATACGTGGTCATACAGAACACATGTACAGAAATTGCCAACTGGTGGAAATAATCACACGTGTACATGTGTAAGATTATTTCCACTAGTTGGCAATTTCTGGCCAACCGCGTCCTCGCGAGGCTCTCGGAAGTTCGACGGGAACGGAAGTTGACCGAGGAGACGATCCACTCGAAGCTTAGTCAATTCCCCGTGCAATCGAGCCGGTTTTATCGTTGTGGATCAGTCTCCACTCTCTTAATCCCTTTCTCTTTCTATAAACGCACAAAATCCCCTGGAAAACCGCAACGGTAAATCCATCTCGATATGTAGAAACGATTATCGAACACTGTTAACGTTTCTTTGGATTGCTTCAAAGATAGATTTAGGGACGCTGATGCTAGTATCGATAGCGTTGGACTTTGATGTAAAATTGTAACGACGCTGGAGGAGGAATGGGAGCAATCTGATGTCGTAATTTTCTCACAAATTCATTTGCTACAAATGTGAAATTTTGTCGTTTTATTTTTAGTAGCCAGATACGTCTGCAATATTTTGCAAAATTTAAGTCTTTTATTTAGTCAAAATTAAGTCAAATTTTAAGTTATTGGCTATACTATGGAATTTGCAAGCTGCGAGAGAAAGGACGATTGAAATTCAGCCATTTTTTGGAAATGCTGAGATAGGTTTGGAATAGAAGATGAAAGATATTTGTTGAAAACATAGATTTTAATTAAAACATAGATTTACAGAGACGTTAATTAAAACGGCATTGCTTGTGATTTTACAAACGATACTGGAGGAAGACTAGAAAAGAGTGGATCGTGGCTGGGAAATTTATTTCTGGCATAAAGATGGAATACAGTTGCGGAATACTGGTTTATAGATCACTCGGTCAAATCAGCTTTCATAATCTTTCTTTCTTTCTTTCTTTCAAGAGGATCTTGAGATTGATCGAAAACATCGAATAGAGTGATCAGTTTCGTTTCACGGATACTGCCACTTCTACTACTTGCTCTCGTTTGTCCCAATCTCAAGATCGTCCCTTGCAAAGGTATCCAGTTCACCTACCTCAAACTTTTTCATCTAAATCATTTGTCTTAAATTATTTCCTTCCAAGTCTGCAAAGAAAAAAAAAAAAGAAAAAAGAAAGAGAAAAATGGAAAAGAAGGAAGAGGAGTAAAAGAGAAAAGGAAAGAAGTTCTCCAAATTTTCTCATCTCGTCTCGCGTTCCATTTTCCCTCCTTTATAATACCGGGAAGTAGAAGAAGAATAGAAAAAATGGCTGCTCCTTCAGAATCTACGTTCCGTTTTCTACACGTTGCTCGATCAACCGATTAAGGGATAATATCGAACGAGATCTTGAAATAACCGAATCTTGAAATAATCGTCGAATAATTTAAACACTTTGTCTGACATAGACAGAGAAGCGTATTACGGTGATACATAATTCGTAAAAGTACGGAAATCGGATCTCTGTACGTAAGTCGGGAAGATTTCTGACTTCCTCGACCCTCGTAAGGTTGTATGGCCTACATATTTCATCGTAGATAGGACGAAATAAATTTTTCGTATCTCGGTTCGCAACTTCAAACTGTTGAAAACAGCGGAACGTAAAAACGTAAATTGACGGAAAAACGACGTTGTGTAAATACAACATTGTCCCTTAATGGTTCGAGGCTTGTTTTCAGTGCGTGCTATAATCAAATTTTATCCATCAACTCACCAATCCCATCCTCTGCAGCCAAAGGTCATTTTGCAGTTCGACCATTCATATACTATATATCGTGATACTATATATATGACAACACATATTAGTATATAGAAGGGTTGAAAGCACCCCATGATAACAGCGAACGAACGATCGATAACGTGGAGTATCGCTTGCCCCGCGCGATCTAGAGAAAGAAAGTAGTCACAGATAATCTCGACATCATCGATAATTTTCCATTTTCTACTTTCTTTCTCTAGATCGCGCGGGGCAAGCGATACTCCACGTTATCGATCGTTCGTTCGCTGTTATCATGGGGTGCTCATCGTTTCGATTGTTCCTTTCAACCCTACACGCCATTCTATCTTCGATCATTTCGCGTTACGATAAAAGCGACGCGCGGGCTGCGTCCTTTAAGGGAGAAAAATGAAAGATAAAGCATAATACGAAGCTTTACGTTTCTTTTCAATTTTGTTTCATTCGCGCGCGTATATCGTCGTCTTTCTCGTTTGTTTCTTGCTAGACAGACGCTTTAAATTAACGTAAACGTACGATTAGAAGGAGAACTTAGAAATACGCTTATTATATCGTATCAGCCGATTTTTCTGCATTTTTTGGGAAAGTCGTTGAAATCAACCGGCGGGAGAATCGAGTTTCGACATCCTTTTGTTACCAGTCGCCCTTAGTTTTGTGTTTTCTTAACAATGCAGCAAACATACATACATATATATGTCGGATTAAAGTCAGGATTATGGGGATGGGCGTTTAATGAATTTTCGTTGGAATTAGCCATTGCCGTGATACAATGGAGAGTTTATTAGCACGGGCTTATTAACAAGATTACGCACTAGTGATGATGACCTTAGGTTCGAAACGAATCCGCGGTCACGGGATGGTAAACGTATGTTCTCGCACAGTTCAAGTCTAACTCTTTATTAACTAGAAGTGATGTATTCGCTGGTTGTAAGGTGGCACTGTCATTCGTCGATGAGATCGTACGAAAGAATGAATCTCCGTCTCGACGATGTCGTCGAGGAAAACTATATTGGGTGGGTCTAAGGATATGAGATCCTCGGATTCGTCAAAGAAAGCTTTCTTTCCAAAGGAGAGGGAAATTAGCGCTGTTGCTAATTGGTCGATCTCCATATCGGCGTTTTGAAAGAGATGCTGGCCGCCCTTGAGGGGAGGTTGTTGACGGGGGGCAACGCTCGTGGAGGATAGGTTTCTCCTATCTTCCCGTAGTTGCAACAAAGTCTATTTGACGGACTTCGCTTGACTAAATCTTAAGATCTATAGCGGGTCCTTACGTTAGCTAAACATACGCCACAAAGGCATGCCGACACCCGGCGATCATCTTACCCGAAGGACAAAATCTGCGTGTGGCGGGCCGCGGGATAGAAACTATTGAAGTATTTACTGCCACGTATCGCTACGACTATTTCTTTTAAGGAGAGGTATAGAGTTACTCTGTGCCTTTGTTAGATAAAACGTTCATCCCTTTGACCGCGGCTACGTTCGGCGACTGATTGTCGCCTCGAGCCCAAGCTCATGATCATAAATCTCGAACAATCGGAGCGGCATTCGTTTAATCCAAGTTACAGAGTTGCGGTATTCCCGCGAATCCAAGGAGGAGCTCCGGCGTTCTTTCATCTCCGACACGGCCATTCTGACTATCACACGTCCTCGGGTGTAGCTACAATATTGAGAGTTTTCTTAACGTTAGTCTCGGTACAATTAACATTGTTTACAATTTAACTTAATGTCTAAATAAGCTGAGGGTCCAGTGTAACAATAAAATTTTGTTCGGAGGTTTGACAACAAAAGGAATAGAAGAGAACATGAATTAGTAACGTTGTAATTAATATTGGAAGTGCTAGTTGCATCCTGTGGGTTATCAGTCGGGTCATAACGGCGAAATGGACCAGTCTCGATTTCGTACCCCAATGGATCTCGTTTTTCTAGATCGCACGACCGCACCAAGCTTCGTAACGCTGTAGCTCATGGTGCGCGTGAACACATCACTTGCCCCTTAGTCGAGCTTCATAACACTATAGCTCATGGTGCGCGTGAACACATCACTCGCCCCTTCACCGAGCTTCATAACTCTATAGCTCATGGTGCGCGTGAACACATCACTTGCCCCTTTACCGAGCTTCATAACTCTATAGCTCATGGTGCGCGTGAACACATCACTTGCCCCTTTACCGAGCTTCATAACTCTATAGCTCATGGTGCGCGTGAACACATCACTTGCCCCCTTTACCGAGCTTCATAACATACTCCGTAAGGTGCTACGGTCTTTGTGCTAAGGATCTTCCGAGATCGAGGTACTCATGTCGTCGTGGTCACTGTTATTGCCGTCACTACCGACGTCTAACTCAGCGGGAACGCGACTGTCCGGCATTTTTCTTAATCTGTCGTGACTGTCTTTATACGATCGTTTACCGTCTAGCGTTTTTAGAATATATCTATCTCCTTCCAAAATCTCGGTTATTACAAATGGACCCTTGAATTTCGGCTCTAGCTTGGTTTGGTTTCTTTCCTCGTTCTTACGTAGTACGAAGTCGCCGAGGTTAAACCTAACCACTTTAGCTTTGTTCCTATCAAATCTTTCTTTGTCGTATTGGGCGTTACTTTCTATGTTCTGTACGGCCTGCTGCCTTACATCGGAGATATCGACTTCTTTTTCTTCAATATTGTCGGGTAGCAATAGGTCATACGGTCTCGCCGATCTACCGATTAGTAGTTGTAAGGGGCTCGAATTAGTCACGCGGTTGACGGTGCAGTTCAACGCTAGCTGCATTTCCCCAATCGCGTCTTGCCACGGCCGCCCGGTCATCTCTACTGTCGTGAACATATTTTTCAACGTGCCCATAACACGTTCTACTTGTCCGTTAGCCCTACTGGCACCGGTCGCTATCAAGTGAACTTTAATTCGTTTGCTTTCGCAGAACTCGCGAAATTCTTTACCCGTAAAACACCTTCCCTGGTCCGCTATTATCCGACAGGGACTCCCGAATAGAAATATAGCGGATTTAAGCGCTTTAATGGTGTTAAAAGAATCTATCCTACGAGTATGATGCAGGTATACGAATTTAGTGAAGGCGTCGATCAACACAATGACGTACTCCTTCGAATCGCTTTTACCACTCAGCTTGCCCGTTATATCCATGTGGACCGTGTGCCAAGGTATGCTGGCCTTGGGTATGGGATGCAATTCGGCTTGTATCTTACCTGAACTAGCCTTCGAAACTCTACAAGCATGGCAGTTCTCTACGAACTTGCGAACGTACTTCGCCATTCCTTCGAACCAGTAATACTCGTACAGTTTCTCGAG
This sequence comes from Bombus affinis, assembly GCF_024516045.1. NCBI lineage: Eukaryota > Metazoa > Arthropoda > Insecta > Hymenoptera > Apidae > Bombus > Bombus affinis. The sequence continues at coordinate 13,567,660 of NC_066352.1, read as the reverse complement.
CGTCTTATCCCAACCCAAGTGCATAATTGACTGATGCACATGGTTAATAACGGACCACCTAAACCCTCTTGGAACAATAGGTAAACTGAGAGTCCTGCCTCTTCTTTGAATTTTCCGGTAGAGAGTACCGGACCGTAATTCGTAAGTATTCGCGATGTCTTCCGCGAGCTCATCATTTTGCAACTTTTCGACAATTCCCGAAATTTGGGGGTCACGACGTTGTTCGGCTAGTAGCCAGTCTTCCGAAATTTCGGCCAGATTAACCATTTTCTCTTTGATTTTGTCGAATCTAATAGGGTCAACGCCTGTGGGATTTCGCGAAAAGAAATCTACGTGGGCCATTCGCTTGCCCTCCCGATACACAATGTCGAAGGTAAACGTTTGCAAGTAAGCCCACCACCTGTGTACCCTGTCATTCAAATGTACTTTGCTCTTAGACGCCTTTAATGAATTGCAGTCCGTGACGACAAGAAACTCCCGTCCGTGCAGGTAGTGGCGGAAATGTTTTATGGCGTTTACAACAGCTAATGTTTCGAGTTCATAAGAGTGATATCTGGATTCCGTGAGGCTGGTTCTTTTACTATAGTATTCTACTACTCGATTTTTACCTTCCACCTTGTGCATTAAAATAGCCCCAAATCCTTCGGAGCTAGCATCGGTATGTAATTCTATTGGGTAATTGGGGTCAAATAGCATTAACACCGGTGCGTCGGTCAGAACGGAGATTACCTCTTGTCTTATTTTTTCGTGCCTGTCCGCCCATGTTATATTTTTACTGCCGGACGTAAGCGCGTATAAGGGTTTTAACAATTGCGAAAATTTAGGGATGAACTTCCGAAAGTACGAGGCTAGCCCTATGAACTGCCTGAGCTGTGTGACGGTCGTCGGCGCGGGTAGGGAGCTTAAGGCATATACTTTACCCGGGTTGGGACGGACTTCTCCGTTCTGGATTACGTATCCCAAATAGAGTATCGACGTCTTCAGGAAAGAGCACTTAGAAAAGTTAAACGAAAACCCGGCGTTTACAAGGGTACTTAACACGATGTCCAACCTCTCTAAGGCTTGATCTATTGAGTCGGCGATAATTAGGACGTCATCCAAATAGACAACGACGTAGGAATACGCAAGGTCGCCCAGGGCATTGAAAATGGCCCTCTGAAAAACAGACGGTGCATTTTTCAATCCGAACGGCATCGTTACGTACTCGTACTGCCCGTCGGGTGTAACGAACGCCGTGTATTCCGCCGAATTAGGATGTATAGGAATTTGGTGGAACCCGCTGGCCATGTCCAGGCTAATGAAGTATTTCGCCGTTTGTAACCTCGCGATTTGGTCCGCGATAAGGGGTAGGGGGTACCGGTCCGCGACCGTATTCTTATTCAACGCTCGAAAATCTACGCACAATCTATCCGAACCGTCCTTTTTCTTCACGAGTAGCATGGGGCTCGCGAACGGCGAATTGCTAGGTCTTATAATGTTAGCTCTGAGTAGTTCGCTGATTCGCGCTCGTACGATTCTCCGTTCTTCCTCACTAAGTCTATAGGGGCTTCTTTGGACGGTGATGTTAGGGTCGATCAACCGTATTTCTAATTGACCCGTATTTACGCGGGTACGTGGGAAACCCGTGATGAACGAGTTTTTGAATCTGCCGAGAATGGAAATCAATCGGTCTTTATCGTCGCCGAGTACCTCGGTGTCTACATCATTGAGATCGATCGCAGGTTCGGCGATATTATTACAGACATTAACCGTTTTCGACTTACAAATATCGAGGCTATTGCGCGTCATGAGTACGTCGAAGCCTTGGCTTAAAATTTCGCACCCAATAATAATATCGTGTTTTAAGTAATTGTCGGCAAGGACGTGAAAAATTACCTCCAGTGTAAGACCGCTGATACATACGGCGGACAGAATTTGGGTCGTACTCTTAACGCAAGTGTTCCCAATTCCACGCATTACTACTATCTCGGTCGTTCTCTTGCCGGAAAATTTTGAAGCTACCGATTCTTTGATTAATGAGCATTCAGCTCCGGAATCAAAACAAAACAGGAACGACTCACCCTCGTGACTTAATTTACCGGTCGGGGCCTCCACCACACAGAAGTTAACCTGTCGCTCCTCTTTCGTAGCAGGGTTTCCTCTACGTAAGGTCGGGCAGTTGGGCGCGATGTGGCCCTCCTCGTTACACCTGTAGCAGGACACCTTCGAAGACGTGGCAGCCCGGTTTTCCCCTGATTTTCGATTGCGTTTCTCCGCCTCCAGTCTTGTCCTCTCGCGGCACTCAGATGCTTTATGTCCGTGTCTACCACAGTGGTAGCACTTGTGTCGGGAGTCAGAAGGCTTATGCCGTTTAGCTTCGGGACTCGCGGAGGAGTTGCTTACTGAAGACGCCGGCCTCTTCACAGAATCGGAGAGCACTGTCATTTCGCCTGTGAGCTGGTCCTCGGTCTTGATATCGTTCGTGAGTGCTATCCGTAGGACGCGCTGGTCCTGTGAACCTATATGAAGGAGCACGGTAGCGTTGACTATCTCGTCCTTGGTACACCTTTCCCACCTCGCCATCAGGAAGGAACGTAAACGGCTGCTGTAATCTCCCAGGGTTTCACCCTCCAGTCGTGCTTGGTTTTTCATCTTCCATAGCGTCGTGGCGGCTGTCTCTTTCCCACCAAAGCGTGTAAGGAAACGGTCTTTAAACTTTGGCCAAGAGGAAATTTGAGTAGCAGGTACTTGTGTAAGCCACTGCGCTGCCGAGCTTTCTAGAGCGGCACTCAAGGCACAAAGTAGCGCACTGCCTTGCAAAGGTTTTTCTTCCATGATCACGTCAACAGTCGCACACCATGCGGCTGGGTCAGAACCCAAGCTTCCGGGGTTAAAACGCGGAAGCGGCACGATCGTAGATGTTTCACTCGGTCTTTGCTCTCGCGGCTGAGTTATCTGGCGCACGATGGCCATGAGTTGTTCCATCGTTACGTATGGCCCTGATCCCACTTCTGATGTCGGATTAAAGTCAGGATTATGGGGATGGGCGTTTAATGAATTTTCGTTGGAATTAGCCATTGCCGTGATACAATGGAGAGTTTATTAGCACGGGCTTATTAACAAGATTACGCACTAGTGATGATGACCTTAGGTTCGAAACGAATCCGCGGTCACGGGATGGTAAACGTATGTTCTCGCACAGTTCAAGTCTAACTCTTTATTAACTAGAAGTGATGTATTCGCTGGTTGTAAGGTGGCACTGTCATTCGTCGATGAGATCGTACGAAAGAATGAATCTCCGTCTCGACGATGTCGTCGAGGAAAACTATATTGGGTGGGTCTAAGGATATGAGATCCTCGGATTCGTCAAAGAAAGCTTTCTTTCCAAAGGAGAGGGAAATTAGCGCTGTTGCTAATTGGTCGATCTCCATATCGGCGTTTTGAAAGAGATGCTGGCCGCCCTTGAGGGGAGGTTGTTGACGGGGGGCAACGCTCGTGGAGGATAGGTTTCTCCTATCTTCCCGTAGTTGCAACAAAGTCTATTTGACGGACTTCGCTTGACTAAATCTTAAGATCTATAGCGGGTCCTTACGTTAGCTAAACATACGCCACAAAGGCATGCCGACACCCGGCGATCATCTTACCCGAAGGACAAAATCTGCGTGTGGCGGGCCGCGGGATAGAAACTATTGAAGTATTTACTGCCACGTATCGCTACGACTATTTCTTTTAAGGAGAGGTATAGAGTTACTCTGTGCCTTTGTTAGATAAAACGTTCATCCCTTTGACCGCGGCTACGTTCGGCGACTGATTGTCGCCTCGAGCCCAAGCTCATGATCATAAATCTCGAACAATCGGAGCGGCATTCGTTTAATCCAAGTTACAGAGTTGCGGTATTCCCGCGAATCCAAGGAGGAGCTCCGGCGTTCTTTCATCTCCGACATATATATATTATTATTATATATTAATAAATATAAAATATAAAATATAATATAAATATAATATAAAATATAAAATATAAAATATAAAATATAAAATATAAATATAAAATAATAAAATTAATATATATTATTATATAGTATTATTATAGTATTATTCGAATAGAATTAAGAATTAAAGATTAGATTTTAATTTCTGCCCGGAGAATTTTTACGATCGTACGATAATAAATGAGTAGATGGTAGATGAGTACGATATTTTTATCTTTCGTTGTTTATTCGAGCAATCGAAGGAAGTAAATTCTATGGTCGAACCTTCCGAAACGGTATTTCGTAAATATAGAAGCTTTTGTAAGTTTTATCGAGTGACTATTTTTATAGGTTTCGATATAAACCGGTTTTTCTTTTTAGAACAAAGCGAAAAAGACCATCGATCCAACGAATATGGATTGGGTAAACAATGTCGATTGTGCGAGCTGGCTCCCGTTACGCAAAGCCGATTGACAAAGTGTAACGCGCGTGATTCAAATTTTCGATACCATGATTGTTTACTTACGTAACTTTATTCATATTGAGTTTCACACTGATATTTTCCTAACGCGGTTAAGCTACCGACATCATCCGTTAATAATAATTTTCGCAAATCCTAAAAACATGCAGCTAAATAAATAAAGTATTCAAAATATCAGCGAGATAAGTTGTCAATTATTCGCTCGAACGATTTCACCACGTTATTTCTCTCTTTCGCAACGTAAATCTCTAGAAAAATTTCATTCGAAAGCAAGGCCGACGAAAATTTCAATCTCAACGATTTTTGTCTCCAGAAATGCAAAGATAAACAATTTCAGTATTTCGTTGCTTCTCCAAAACTCACGACTTTCCAAGAATTTATAATTCGAATCACGGGATGATCGAAACTCCACTGGCGCCAATTTCCCTACAATTTTCCCAAAACGCAGAAACTTGCTGATAAAATCCTAACCGAACTATCCTGCTCCTTCGAACCTCGATAAAACCTAATCTCTACGAATAATAAGTTAACAGCTAAGGGATGGCACTGAGGGGTCGGCCGAGAAGCAGGTACTTACTTGTCCAATCTAGAACACAGCCTCTCCATCGTACAATAAACTATAACAAACTATAGCCGTTTCTTTCAACCGTCGCGCGTTTCGTTCTTTTATCGTATCGTTTGCTCTCCGCGGTTCTAAAAGAAAAGAAAAGACGATTCGCTGTGTGATATCGTCGCGAATGATCAGTTCACTCGATCCTTCCTTCTTTCTCTCGATTGTCTGACGTTCAATTAGCGGCGTAATTAAGCTAGCTACGGAGACGAAGGATTTGCAGGATCATCCTCTACCCTGTGATAACTCGTGATTGTTCTAACTTATTCATTGGATGTCGCGAAACCACGCGAAGCTCTCGAAAAACGATTCACTTGAGGAATTCGATTCGTCCTTGCTGCTGCGAATTGTGCAGTTGGAGGAGGAATATGCGTTTTCGAGCGCGAGATTTTTAGCTCGATCGGAAGAGACTGCGATCTGTCGAAACAGGTGGTTAAAAACTCGCAACTAAATCTCCATCGAAATCTCCATTACTATTAGTAATTTCGCTAATATTGTACGATAGATTAAAATAATCGGACAAGTATTTTTACTTCTGTTACTTTTAAATCGATTATGAAAGAAAGATTATGAAAGCTGATTTGACCGAGTGATCTATAAACCAGTATTCCGCAACTGTATTCCATCTTTATGCCAGAAATAAATTTCCCAGCCACGATCCACTCTTTTCTAGTCTTCCTCCAGTATCGTTTGTAAAATCACAAGCAATGCCGTTTTAATTAACGTCTCTGTAAATCTATGTTTTAATTAAAATCTATGTTTTCAACAAATATCTTTCATCTTCTATTCCAAACCTATCTCAGCATTTCCAAAAAATGGCTGAATTTCAATCGTCCTTTCTCTCGCAGCTTGCAAATTCCATAGTATAGCCAATAACTTAAAATTTGACTTAATTTTGACTAAATAAAAGACTTAAATTTTGCAAAATATTGCAGACGTATCTGGCTACTAAAAATAAAACGACAAAATTTCACATTTGTAGCAAATGAATTTGTGAGAAAATTACGACATCAGATTGCTCCCATTCCTCCTCCAGCGTCGTTACAATTTTACATCAAAGTCCAACGCTATCGATACTAGCATCAGCGTCCCTAAATCTATCTTTGAAGCAATCCAAAGAAACGTTAACAGTGTTCGATAATCGTTTCTACATATCGAGATGGATTTACCGTTGCGGTTTTCCAGGGGATTTTGTGCGTTTATAGAAAGAGAAAGGGATTAAGAGAGTGGAGACTGATCCACAACGATAAAACCGGCTCGATTGCACGGGGAATTGACTAAGCTTCGAGTGGATCGTCTCCTCGGTCAACTTCCGTTCCCGTCGAACTTCCGAGAGCCTCGCGAGGACGCGGTTGGCCAGAAATTGCCAACTAGTGGAAATAATCTTACACATGTACACGTGTGATTATTTCCACCAGTTGGCAATTTCTGTACATGTGTTCTGTATGACCACGTATATGTGTATGTAGATTTATTTGGTTGGAATAATCTTCGTGCGGATTAAAAAATACATACAAATATCATAAACGTTCACGATATATTTAGAAAGTTTAGCTTGAGCATATTTGTGGTAATATTTTAAGCGATTCGAGATATGTTCGATATATTTGGTTAATTGGATATATATGGTAACTTTTTCAAAGTTGGAAATTACGTGATATCGATATTTCTTACTTCATTTTTTTGGTTTTTTTTTTTTGTTTGTTTGTTTGTTTTTTTTTTTTTTTTTTTTTTTTTTAAATATACATATACATATACATATACATATACATATATACCCTGTTATTATCTAATATAGAAAAGATTACATCGCGGATAAAAGGATTTTCGTGGATTTTAATCGTAAAAGAGAAATCGTAAAAGAAAATCTGAAAATACGATAGAATTGAAAGAGGTAGTTTCGAATTCTTTGACGATAGTTGAATTAATTAGTAAGTATCAGTGACAAGACCTAAGAGTACGAAGTTCCATAAATGAGTCTCCTGGTTTCTCATCTTCGACCGCGTCGTCTTACTCTAATCCAATTCTTTCTCATTGTCATTGTTATTCGTCAACTTCAATGTATATCGTCATCCATGCGTCCTGCAAGATGGCATTTTGTGGCACGACGTCTGTTGTCGATGGAAACGCACGCACGCGTACGAAGGGAGACAAAAGAGATACAACAAAACGAAGCTAAAACAAAAGTAAACGAAAATGAAAAACGAAGGAACGAATAAAATGAAAGAAAGCGGATATTTATGCAAATCCGTATTTTGTTTTTGTAACGAGAAAGTTAAAGGAAAATCCCATGAACTCACCGATAGCCGATTTCCCATGTTTTACGTGTGCGTGGAGCGTTCTCGCTCGAGTCGAGAATATAAAAGATGTTCTAGAAAACGTCTCGAGTCTTTTCAATGATTCTCGATGAGCATAGGATATAAAAGAAAAGGAAAAAAAAAACGATATCTTCTAAGCTACGCTTAAGTACGATTCTGTGTAAAAGAAAAATAACAAAAATGTCTGTCTATCTGTCCCCCTTTCTCTCTCTTTCACACGAATATAAGACAGACACACACACACACACACGCACGCACGCACACACACACACACGCACACACGCACACACACACGCGCACACACGCACGCAAACACGCACGCACACACGCACACACACGCGCGCGCGCACACACACACATACACACATACGTTACACACAGTCACAAAACATACGAATTCTCTGGAAAAAAAATATTAAGCTCGTAGGTAAACCAAAGATAAGGAATGTTCGGTGTTAGTCGTTAGGAAAGCTCATTAACACAACCGGATATTCATCATCCGCCTTTGATCGATCACGTCTTTTAAAAGCAGAATTAATACTCGAGTCATCGCTCTAAATCGCTCTAAAATCGCTCCGATCAAAGAGAAATAAAAAATTATGTGAAAGATATGAGAATATAGTTTAACGAAAAACACAGCGAAATTTCGTGACTTTTTTTTTTTTTTTTTTAATTTTTTCTTTTTTCTTTCGTTACGCGCAAGTAATTACGGTGATTATCGTTGTTTCTATTTACAAAGAGGATAAAACGCGGAGACGATCAGACGTCGTACATACGTACATATACGGCACACGAAATTGTCATCAATACTTTCGCCGTCATATACACGTGCGTGCGCGTGTGTGCGTGCGTGTGTGTGTGCGTGTGTGTGTGCGCGCGTGTGTGCGTGCGTGTGTGTGCGCGTGTGTGTGTGCGTGTGTGCGTGTGTGCGCGTGTGTGTGCGTGTGTGCGTGCGTGTGTGCGTGCGTGTTTGCGTGCGTGTTTGCGTGCGTGTGTGTGTGCGTGTGTGTGTGCGTGTGTGTGTGTGTGTGTGTGTGTGGGTCTGTCTTATATTCGTGTGAAAGAGAGAGAAAGGGGGACAGATAGACAGACATTTTTGTTATTTTTCTTTTACACAGAATCGTACTTAAGCGTATCTTAGAAGATATCGTTTTTTTTTTTCCTTTTCTTTTATATCCTATGCTCATCGAGAATCATTGAAAAGACTCGAGACGTTTTCTAGAACATCTTTTATATTCTCGACTCGAGCGAGAACGCTCCACGCACACGTAAAACATGGGAAATCGGCTATCGGTGAGTTCATGGGATTTTCCTTTAACTTTCTCGTTACAAAAACAAAATACGGATTTGCATAAATATCCGCTTTCTTTCATTTTATTCGTTCCTTCGTTTTTCATTTTCGTTTACTTTTGTTTTAGCTTCGTTTTGTTGTGTCTCTTTTGTCTCCCTTCGTACGCGTGCGTGCGTCTCCATCGACAACAGACGTCGTGCCACAAAATGCCATCTTGCAGGACGCATGGATGACGATATACATTGAAGTTGACGAATAACAGTGACAATGAGAAAGAATTGGATTAGAGTAAGACGACGCGGTCGAAGATGAGAAACCAGCAGACTCATTTATGGAACTTCGTACTCTTAGGTCTTGTCACTGATACTACGTTGGCAAGAGGATCTTGAGATTGATCGAAAACATCGAATGGAGTGATCAGTTTCGTTTCACAGATACCGTCACTTCTACTACTTGCTCTCGTTCACGTTTCCCAATTTTAATTATCTTCTAACGTCTAAGTATTTGACTCGCCATTGTTCAATTTTGATTCGCTCGATGCTGCGTGTTGTCCTTGCGGTCGCCTTGAATTCTACCGAATCTCTTCCTCAAGAAATCCCCGAGGAAAAGTATTTTTCATTCGATTTTAGTCGGCCAAATCCCCCAATCCTTTCGTTTATTCTGGAAAAAAAATCATGTAAAAAAATATATGTAAAAAACCTGGAATTAATTTAAAAAAAAAAGAAAAAAAAAGAAAAGAAAAGAAAAGAAAAGAAAAAAAAAGAATGTAATAATGCATGGCTATGTCGTACTGTGGCGTATCGGTATTTTTGCATGTACCACCCTACAATTAGAATTCAGCATATATTCTGGAAAAAAAAATCATGTAAAAAAAATATATGTAAAAAACCTGGAATTAATTAATTAAAAAAAAAAAAAAAAAAAGAAAAAGAAAAGAAAAGAAAAGAAAAAAAAGATTAGATTTTACAAAACATGTAACACATATTACGGCTTGACAGTGAATTAATTCAAGTGACAGTGAACAGTAGTACAACATTCAGAACTTTATCGTAGCGCACTCGCGCTAGTGTGTTAGCTTAAAAATTAGAATCGCTCTGTGTGAGAAACATTCTATATGTACGTGCGTACTTACTCTCCTTGAACAGGTGTATATGACGGCGAAAGTATTGATGACAATTTCGTGTGCCGTATATGTACGTATGTACGACGTCTGATCGTCTCCGCGTTTTATCCTCTTTGTAAATAGAAACAACGATAATCACCGTAATTACTTGCGCGTAACGAAAGAAAAAAGAAAAAATTAAAAAAAAAAAAAAAAGTCACGAAATTTCGCTGTGTTTTTCGTTAAACTATATTCTCATATCTTTCACATAATTTTTTATTTCTCTTTGATCGGAGCGATTTTAGAGCGATTTAGAGCGATGACTCGAGTATTAATTCTGCTTTTAAAAGACGTGATCGATCAAAGGCGGATGATGAATATCCGGTTGTGTTAATGAGCTTTCCTAACGACTAACACCGAACATTCCTTATCTTTGGTTTACCTACGAGCTTAATATTTTTTTTCCAGAGAATTCGTATGTTTTGTGACTGTGTGTAACGTATGTGTGTATGTGTGTGTGTGCGCGCGCGCGTGTGTGTGCGTGTGTGTGCGTGTGTGTGCGTGTGTGCGTGCGTGTGTGCGTGCGTGCGTGTGTGTGTGTGTGTGTCTGTCTTATATTCGTGTGAAAGAGAGAGAAAGGGGGACAGATAGACAGACATTTTTGTTATTTTTCTTTTACACAGAATCGTACTTAAGCGTAGCTTAGAAGATATCGTTTTTTTTTTCCTTTTCTTTTATATCCTATGCTCATCGAGAATCATTGAAAAGACTCGAGACGTTTTCTAGAACATCTTTTATATTCTCGACTCGAGCGAGAACGCTCCACGCACACGTAAAACATGGGAAATCGGCTATCGGTGAGTTCATGGGATTTTCCTTTAACTTTCTCGTTACAAAAACAAAATACGGATTTGCATAAATATCCGCTTTCTTTCATTTTATTCGTTCCTTCGTTTTTCATTTTCGTTTACTTTTGTTTTAGCTTCGTTTTGTTGTATCTCTTTTGTCTCCCTTCGTACGCGTGCGTGCGTTTCCATCGACAACAGACGTCGTGCCACAAAATGCCATCTTGCAGGACGCATGGATGACGATATACATTGAAGTTGACGAATAACAATGACAATGAGAAAGAATTGGATTAGAGTAAGACGACGCGGTCGAAGATGAGAAACCAGGAGACTCATTTATGGAACTTCGTACTCTTAGGTCTTGTCACTGATACTACGTTGGCAAGAGGATCTTGAGATTGATCGAAAACATCGAATAGAGTGATCAGTTTCGTTTCACAGATACCGCCACTTCTACTACTTGCTCTCGTTCACGTTTCCCAATTTTAATTATCTTCTAACGTCTAAGTATTTGACTCGCCATTGTTCAATTTTGATTCGCTCGATGCTGCGTGTTGTCCTTGCGGTCGCCTTGAATTCTACCGAATCTCTTCCTCAAGAAATCCCCGAGGAAAAGTATTTTTCATTCGATTTTAGTCGGCCAAATCCCCCAATCCTTTCGTTTATTCTGGAAAAAAAATCATGTAAAAAAAATATATGTAAAAAAACCTGGAATTAATTTAAAAAAAAAAAAGAAAAAAAAAGAAAAGAAAAGAAAAGAAAAAAAAAGAATGTAATAATGCATGGCTATGTCGTACTGTCGCGTATCGGTATTTTTGCATGTACCACCCTACAATTAGAATTCAGCATATATTCTGGAAAAAAAATCATGTAAAAAAAATATATGTAAAAAACCTGGAATAAAAAAAAAAAAAAAAAAGAAAAAAAAAAAAAAAGAAAGAAAAGAAAAGAAAAGAAAAAAAAAACAGTCGTTCTATGCCGACGGATGACACGCGATCAATTTGTGTCGGAACACGAATGGATGGGTGATCGTGTATACCTAAACGATTATGTATTGCGACGAACAGCTAAAATCACGACAGGACGCTCGAGTCGCAGGAAGTCGATTATCGCGTGTTTCAGAGTTTGCCGAGTTAAAGTTAAAATGTCTTTTTAACCGATAAAAAGTCGCGTTTAATACATAGATATTTAAATAAAAATATAAACATTATGTAGCAATCAAAAAACCAAGGGAACAAAAATAGTAATAGATAGGAACCGAGAACGAAGTATTTTCAAGATATTTTAACGAGGTTAAACAAAAATGCTATTGATTTAATGTGTTACCATTATTTCGAAATTAGTCGGGTGATTCAAGGAATAAATATGCCACTTAAATGCGCATCAGACATGGAATTAGCGAATACGCGTTTGTCGTAGGATAAACGGACTATAGAATCACGTACGATTTACTAATTTCAATATTTATTCGCTTTCTAATGCACCCGAAATGGCAGTGAAAAGGAAGAGAGGCATCCCATGGTCGTCTCGTATTCCGGTTTTCCGCTTCGATTCTTATCAAACCACTGACAACCTTTGATCTCGTTAAATTGCTTCCGTTTAATATATGCTCGATCTTAAAAAAGGAAATTACAAACCAGGAAATGCAATAACCAGGAAAGGCAAAGCTCGTAAGAATCCAGACATCTTTGTCAATTTAGAGCAACAATGTATAAATGTACGAGTTAAAGTAAATTTAAAAAACTCGTAGATTAATAGAATTTCGTGAACAAGTGACTTTAAAAAATCAATTCTATCGTATTGTAATATTTTATGATATATATGTATATGTATAAAGCTTTTTTAATTATAAATAAAAATGAAAAAATGTCCCTCTTGTTCGAGACTTTCTAATGAAATGAAATTTTGTCGAGATAACAAAGGCAAGCAAAGATACGGTAGAAAAGGTAAAAATAATATTTTGCTTCGGCTATAAGCAACAAGATAGTAAGTAAAGTCGATGGGTAGACGGACGAAGGATAATAACTGGAAAAGTTATCGGAACATGTTTTTGGAAATGATTGGCAACGTTCTTCTTTCTCGACGATTTATTTATTTATCGCTTAGATTTTACAAAACATGTAACACATATTAGGGCTTGACAGTGAAATCAAGCGACAGTGAACAGTAGCACAACATTCAGAACTTCATCGTAACGCACTCACGCTTAAAAATTAGAATCGCTCTGTGTGAAAAACATTCTATACGTACGTGCGTACTTACTCACCTTCAACAGGTGTATATGACGGCGAAAGTATTGATGACAATTTTGTGCGCCGTATATGTACGCACGTACGACGTCTGATCGTCTCCGCGTTTTATCCTCTTTGTAAATAGAAACAACGATAATCACCGTAATTACTTGCGCGTAACGAAAGAAAAAAGAAAAAATTAAAAAAAAAAAAAAAAGTCACGAAATTTCGCTGTGTTTTTCGTTAAACTATATTCTCATATCTTTCACATAATTTTTTATTTCTTTTTGATCGGAGCGATTTTAGAGCGATTTAGAGCGATAACTCGAGTATTAATTCTGTTTTAAAAAGGCGTGATCGATCACAGGCGGATGATGAATTTCCGGTTGTGTTAATGAGCTTTCCTAACGACTAACACCGAACATTCCTTATCTTTGGTTTATCTACGAGTTTAATATTTTTTTTCCAGAGAATATGTATGTTTTGTGACTGTGTGTAACGTATGTGTGTGTGTGTGTGTGTGCGCGCGCCCGCGCGCGTGTGTGTGCGCGTGTGTGTGTTCGTGTGTGTGTGCGTGTGTGTGCGTGTGTGCGTGTGTGCGTGCGTGTGCGTGCGTGTGCGTGCGTGTGTGTGTGCGTGTGTGCGTGTGTGTGTGCGTGTGTGCGTGCGTGTGTGCGTGTGTGTGCGTCGTGCCACAAAATGCCATCTTGCAGGACGCATGGATGACGATATACATTGAAGTTGACGAATAACAATGACAATGAGAAAGAATTGGATTAGAGTAAGACGACGCGGTCGAAGATGAGAAACCAGGAGACTCATTTATGGAACTTCGTACTCTTAGGTCTTGTCACTGATACTACGTTGGCAAGAGGATCTTGAGATTGATCGAAAACATCGAATAGAGTGATCAGTTTCGTTTCACGGATACTGCCACTTCTACTACTTGCTCTCGTTTGTCCCAATCTCAAGATCGTCCCTTGCAAAGGTATCCAGTTCACCTACCTCAAACTTTTTCATCTAAATCATTTGTCTTAAATTATTTCCTTCCAAGTCTGCAAAGAAAAAAAAAAAAGAAAAAAGAAAGAGAAAAATGGAAAAGAAGGAAGAGGAGTAAAAGAGAAAAGGAAAGAAGTTCTCCAAATTTTCTCATCTCGTCTCGCGTTCCATTTTCCCTCCTTTATAATACCGGGAAGTAGAAGAAGAATAGAAAAAATGGCTGCTCCTTCAGAATCTACGTTCCGTTTTCTACACGTTGCTCGATCAACCGATTAAGGGATAATATCGAACGAGATCTTGAAATAACCGAATCTTGAAATAATCGTCGAATAATTTAAACACTTTGTCTGACATAGACAGAGAAGCGTATTACGGTGATACATAATTCGTAAAAGTACGGAAATCGGATCTCTGTACGTAAGTCGGGAAGATTTCTGACTTCCTCGACCCTCGTAAGGTTGTATGGCCTACATATTTCATCGTAGATAGGACGAAATAAATTTTTCGTATCTCGGTTCGCAACTTCAAACTGTTGAAAACAGCGGAACGTAAAAACGTAAATTGACGGAAAAACGACGTTGTGTAAATACAACATTGTCCCTTAATGGTTCGAGGCTTGTTTTCAGTGCGTGCTATAATCAAATTTTATCCATCAACTCACCAATCCCATCCTCTGCAGCCAAAGGTCATTTTGCAGTTCGACCATTCATATACTATATATCGTGATACTATATATATGACAACACATATTAGTATATAGAAGGGTTGAAAGCACCCCATGATAACAGCGAACGAACGATCGATAACGTGGAGTATCGCTTGCCCCGCGCGATCTAGAGAAAGAAAGTAGTCACAGATAATCTCGACATCATCGATAATTTTCCATTTTCTACTTTCTTTCTCTAGATCGCGCGGGGCAAGCGATACTCCACGTTATCGATCGTTCGTTCGCTGTTATCATGGGGTGCTCATCGTTTCGATTGTTCCTTTCAACCCTACACGCCATTCTATCTTCGATCATTTCGCGTTACGATAAAAGCGACGCGCGGGCTGCGTCCTTTAAGGGAGAAAAATGAAAGATAAAGCATAATACGAAGCTTTACGTTTCTTTTCAATTTTGTTTCATTCGCGCGCGTATATCGTCGTCTTTCTCGTTTGTTTCTTGCTAGACAGACGCTTTAAATTAACGTAAACGTACGATTAGAAGGAGAACTTAGAAATACGCTTATTATATCGTATCAGCCGATTTTTCTGCATTTTTTGGGAAAGTCGTTGAAATCAACCGGCGGGAGAATCGAGTTTCGACATCCTTTTGTCACCAGTCGCCCTTAGTTTTGTGTTTTCTTAACAATGCAGCAAACATACATACATATATATATATTATTATTATATATTAATAAATATAAAATATAAAATATAATATAAATATAATATAAAATATAAAATATAAAATATAAAATATAAAATATAAATATAAAATAATAAAATTAATATATATTATTATATAGTATTATTATAGTATTATTCGAATAGAATTAAGAATTAAAGATTAGATTTTAATTTCTGCCCGGAGAATTTTTACGATCGTACGATAATAAATGAGTAGATGGTAGATGAGTACGATATTTTTATCTTTCGTTGTTTATTCGAGCAATCGAAGGAAGTAAATTCTATGGTCGAACCTTCCGAAACGGTATTTCGTAAATATAGAAGCTTTTGTAAGTTTTATCGAGTGACTATTTTTATAGGTTTCGATATAAACCGGTTTTTCTTTTTAGAACAAAGCGAAAAAGACCATCGATCCAACGAATATGGATTGGGTAAACAATGTCGATTGTGCGAGCTGGCTCCCGTTACGCAAAGCCGATTGACAAAGTGTAACGCGCGTGATTCAAATTTTCGATACCATGATTGTTTACTTACGTAACTTTATTCATATTGAGTTTCACACTGATATTTTCCTAACGCGGTTAAGCTACCGACATCATCCGTTAATAATAATTTTCGCAAATCCTAAAAACATGCAGCTAAATAAATAAAGTATTCAAAATATCAGCGAGATAAGTTGTCAATTATTCGCTCGAACGATTTCACCACGTTATTTCTCTCTTTCGCAACGTAAATCTCTAGAAAAATTTCATTCGAAAGCAAGGCCGACGAAAATTTCAATCTCAACGATTTTTGTCTCCAGAAATGCAAAGATAAACAATTTCAGTATTTCGTTGCTTCTCCAAAACTCACGACTTTCCAAGAATTTATAATTCGAATCACGGGATGATCGAAACTCCACTGGCGCCAATTTCCCTACAATTTTCCCAAAACGCAGAAACTTGCTGATAAAATCCTAACCGAACTATCCTGCTCCTTCGAACCTCGATAAAACCTAATCTCTACGAATAATAAGTTAACAGCTAAGGGATGGCACTGAGGGGTCGGCCGAGAAGCAGGTACTTACTTGTCCAATCTAGAACACAGCCTCTCCATCGTACAATAAACTATAACAAACTATAGCCGTTTCTTTCAACCGTCGCGCGTTTCGTTCTTTTATCGTATCGTTTGCTCTCCGCGGTTCTAAAAGAAAAGAAAAGACGATTCGCTGTGTGATATCGTCGCGAATGATCAGTTCACTCGATCCTTCCTTCTTTCTCTCGATTGTCTGACGTTCAATTAGCGGCGTAATTAAGCTAGCTACGGAGACGAAGGATTTGCAGGATCATCCTCTACCCTGTGATAACTCGTGATTGTTCTAACTTATTCATTGGATGTCGCGAAACCACGCGAAGCTCTCGAAAAACGATTCACTTGAGGAATTCGATTCGTCCTTGCTGCTGCGAATTGTGCAGTTGGAGGAGGAATATGCGTTTTCGAGCGCGAGATTTTTAGCTCGATCGGAAGAGACTGCGACCTGTCGAAACAGGTGGTTAAAAACTCGCAACTAAATCTCCATCGAAATCTCCATTACTATTAGTAATTTCGCTAATATTGTACGATAGATTAAAATAATCGGACAAGTATTTTTACTTCTGTTACTTTTAAATCGATTATGAAAGAAAGATTATGAAAGCTGATTTGACCGAGTGATCTATAAACCAGTATTCCGCAACTGTATTCCATCTTTATGCCAGAAATAAATTTCCCAGCCACGATCCACTCTTTTCTAGTCTTCCTCCAGTATCGTTTGTAAAATCACAAGCAATGCCGTTTTAATTAACGTCTCTGTAAATCTATGTTTTAATTAAAATCTATGTTTTCAACAAATATCTTTCATCTTCTATTCCAAACCTATCTCAGCATTTCCAAAAAATGGCTGAATTTCAATCGTCCTTTCTCTCGCAGCTTGCAAATTCCATAGTATAGCCAATAACTTAAAATTTGACTTAATTTTGACTAAATAAAAGACTTAAATTTTGCAAAATATTGCAGACGTATCTGGCTACTAAAAATAAAACGACAAAATTTCACATTTGTAGCAAATGAATTTGTGAGAAAATTACGACATCAGATTGCTCCCATTCCTCCTCCAGCGTCGTTACAATTTTACATCAAAGTCCAACGCTATCGATACTAGCATCAGCGTCCCTAAATCTATCTTTGAAGCAATCCAAAGAAACGTTAACAGTGTTCGATAATCGTTTCTACATATCGAGATGGATTTACCGTTGCGGTTTTCCAGGGGATTTTGTGCGTTTATAGAAAGAGAAAGGGATTAAGAGAGTGGAGACTGATCCACAACGATAAAACCGGCTCGATTGCACGGGGAATTGACTAAGCTTCGAGTGGATCGTCTCCTCGGTCAACTTCCGTTCCCGTCGAACTTCCGAGAGCCTCGCGAGGACGCGGTTGGCCAGAAATTGCCAACTAGTGGAAATAATCTTACACATGTACACGTGTGATTATTTCCACCAGTTGGCAATTTCTGTACATGTGTTCTGTATGACCACGTATATGTGTATGTAGATTTATTTGGTTGGAATAATCTTCGTGCGGATTAAAAAATACATACAAATATCATAAACGTTCACGATATATTTAGAAAGTTTAGCTTGAGCATATTTGTGGTAATATTTTAAGCGATTCGAGATATGTTCGATATATTTGGTTAATTGGATATATATGGTAACTTTTTCAAAGTTGGAAATTACGTGATATCGATATTTCTTACTTCATTTTTTTGGTTTTTTTTTTGTTTGTTTGTTTTTTTTTTTTTTTTTTTTTTTTTTCTTTTTTTTTTTTAAATATACATATACATATACATATACATATACATATATACCCTGTTATTATCTAATATAGAAAAGATTACATCGCGGATAAAAGGATTTTCGTGGATTTTAATCGTAAAAGAGAAATCGTAAAAGAAAATCTGAAAATACGATAGAATTGAAAGGGGTAGTTTCGAATTCTTTGACGATAGTTGAATTAATTAGTAAGGGATACTCCGTGATTGATAAAATGAACAGGTATCAGTTCATCAGAGGCTGTAATTTCGTCGATTGCAATCCGATCGCGGATTCCCATTTCCATTTGCGGATTTATATCCAATTAACGTTGATAAGTTATCGCTGATTGATCATGCGATGGAAATTAGTCGAAATTAGATATCTACGTAATCGATAATTCAGTCTATAATTTACTTATTGATAGTTTTCGAAGATATTTTTTCCATTCTTCTTGAGAAAAGCTGTTCCTTCTGCGGTAAACGTGTAGAAAATTAAAAGAACAGTAAACGAAGTAAAATCGCTAAAAGGGTTAATTAACTAAATCATAATATAATCATCGAAACTAATCATATGTTCTACTTCTAGACAAGATTTATATCTACTGTTATCAATTATTAAAAAGAACTTTTCTCTGCTACTCACGAAACATCGAGCCTCGATTTCCCTGACACCTTCTCGACCGATAATAAATCTTGACACGAGACGCGTGTAAAAAGCCGTGGAAAGGATACGAAAGATCGGCCATAAAGCACACGAAGACTATTCCCGACCAATTATGTACAAACGTTCTCTATAATCGAGCGAACTAATGAAAAAGTCGCACGAAAAACACGAGTTTATATTTAATAATCGATCGTTCGAAAAAGGGACTCCATTATGGAGAATAAAAGTAAGAGTACGAAGTTCCATAAATGAGTCTCCTGGTTTCTCATCTTCGACCGCGTCGTCTTACTCTAATCCAATTCTTTCTCATTGTCATTGTTATTCGTCAACTTCAATGTATATCGTCATCCATGCGTCCTGCAAGATGGCATTTTGTGGCACGACGCACACACACGCACACACGCACGCACACACGCACACACACACACACACGCACACACACGCACGCACACGCACGCACACGCACGCACACGCACGCACACGCACGCACACACGCACACACACACGAACACACACACGCACACACACACGCGCGCGGGCGCGCGCACACACACACACACACACACATACGTTACACACAGTCACAAAACATACATATTCTCTGGAAAAAAAATATTAAACTCGTAGATAAACCAAAGATAAGGAATGTTCGGTGTTAGTCGTTAGGAAAGCTCATTAACACAACCGGAAATTCATCATCCGCCTGTGATCGATCACGCCTTTTAAAAACAGAATTAATACTCGAGTTATCGCTCTAAATCGCTCTAAAATCGCTCCGATCAAAAAGAAATAAAAAATTATGTGAAAGATATGAGAATATAGTTTAACGAAAAACACAGCGAAATTTCGTGACTTTTTTTTTTTTTTTTTTAATTTTTTCTTTTTTCTTTCGTTACGCGCAAGTAATTACGGTGATTATCGTTGTTTCTATTTACAAAGAGGATAAAACGCGGAGACGATCAGACGTCGTACGTGCGTACATATACGGCGCACAAAATTGTCATCAATACTTTCGCCGTCATATACACGTGCGTGCGCGTGTGTGCGTGCGTGTGTGTGTGCGTGTGTGTGTGCGCGCGTGTGTGCGTGCGTGTGTGTGCGCGTGTGTGTGTGCGTGTGTGCGTGTGTGCGCGTGTGTGTGCGTGTGTGCGTGCGTGTGTGCGTGCGTGTTTGCGTGCGTGTTTGCGTGCGTGTGTGTGTGCGTGTGTGTGTGCGTGTGTGTGTGTGTGTGTGTGTGTGGGTCTGTCTTATATTCGTGTGAAAGAGAGAGAAAGGGGGACAGATAGACAGACATTTTTGTTATTTTTCTTTTACACAGAATCGTACTTAAGCGTAGCTTAGAAGATATCGTTTTTTTTTTCCTTTTCTTTTATATCCTATGCTCATCGAGAATCATTGAAAAGACTCGAGACGTTTTCTAGAACATCTTTTATATTCTCGACTCGAGCGAGAACGCTCCACGCACACGTAAAACATGGGAAATCGGCTATCGGTGAGTTCATGGGATTTTCCTTTAACTTTCTCGTTACAAAAACAAAATACGGATTTGCATAAATATCCGCTTTCTTTCATTTTATTCGTTCCTTCGTTTTTCATTTTCGTTTACTTTTGTTTTAGCTTCGTTTTGTTGTGTCTCTTTTGTCTCCCTTCGTACGCGTGCGTGCGTCTCCATCGACAACAGACGTCGTGCCACAAAATGCCATCTTGCAGGACGCATGGATGACGATATACATTGAAGTTGACGAATAACAGTGACAATGAGAAAGAATTGGATTAGAGTAAGACGACGCGGTCGAAGATGAGAAACCAGCAGACTCATTTATGGAACTTCGTACTCTTAGGTCTTGTCACTGATACTACGTTGGCAAGAGGATCTTGAGATTGATCGAAAACATCGAATGGAGTGATCAGTTTCGTTTCACAGATACCGTCACTTCTACTACTTGCTCTCGTTCACGTTTCCCAATTTTAATTATCTTCTAACGTCTAAGTATTTGACTCGCCATTGTTCAATTTTGATTCGCTCGATGCTGCGTGTTGTCCTTGCGGTCGCCTTGAATTCTACCGAATCTCTTCCTCAAGAAATCCCCGAGGAAAAGTATTTTTCATTCGATTTTAGTCGGCCAAATCCCCCAATCCTTTCGTTTATTCTGGAAAAAAAATCATGTAAAAAAATATATGTAAAAAACCTGGAATTAATTTAAAAAAAAAAGAAAAAAAAAGAAAAGAAAAGAAAAGAAAAGAAAAAAAAAGAATGTAATAATGCATGGCTATGTCGTACTGTCGCGTATCGGTATTTTTGCATGTACCACCCTACAATTAGAATTCAGCATATATTCTGGAAAAAAAAATCATGTAAAAAAAATATATGTAAAAAACCTGGAATTAATTAATTAAAAAAAAAAAAAAAAAAAGAAAAAGAAAAGAAAAGAAAAGAAAAAAAAGATTAGATTTTACAAAACATGTAACACATATTACGGCTTGACAGTGAATTAATTCAAGTGACAGTGAACAGTAGTACAACATTCAGAACTTTATCGTAGCGCACTCGCGCTAGTGTGTTAGCTTAAAAATTAGAATCGCTCTGTGTGAGAAACATTCTATATGTACGTGCGTACTTACTCTCCTTGAACAGGTGTATATGACGGCGAAAGTATTGATGACAATTTCGTGTGCCGTATATGTACGTATGTACGACGTCTGATCGTCTCCGCGTTTTATCCTCTTTGTAAATAGAAACAACGATAATCACCGTAATTACTTGCGCGTAACGAAAGAAAAAAGAAAAAATTAAAAAAAAAAAAAAAAAAAGTCACGAAATTTCGCTGTGTTTTTCGTTAAACTATATTCTCATATCTTTCACATAATTTTTTATTTCTCTTTGATCGGAGCGATTTTAGAGCGATTTAGAGCGATGACTCGAGTATTAATTCTGCTTTTAAAAGACGTGATCGATCAAAGGCGGATGATGAATATCCGGTTGTGTTAATGAGCTTTCCTAACGACTAACACCGAACATTCCTTATCTTTGGTTTACCTACGAGCTTAATATTTTTTTTCCAGAGAATTCGTATGTTTTGTGACTGTGTGTAACGTATGTGTGTATGTGTGTGTGTGCGCGCGCGCGTGTGTGTGCGTGTGTGTGCGTGTGTGCGTGCGTGTGTGCGTGCGTGCGTGTGTGTGTGTGTGTGTCTGTCTTATATTCGTGTGAAAGAGAGAGAAAGGGGGACAGATAGACAGACATTTTTGTTATTTTTCTTTTACACAGAATCGTACTTAAGCGTAGCTTAGAAGATATCGTTTTTTTTTTCCTTTTCTTTTATATCCTATGCTCATCGAGAATCATTGAAAAGACTCGAGACGTTTTCTAGAACATCTTTTATATTCTCGACTCGAGCGAGAACGCTCCACGCACACGTAAAACATGGGAAATCGGCTATCGGTGAGTTCATGGGATTTTCCTTTAACTTTCTCGTTACAAAAACAAAATACGGATTTGCATAAATATCCGCTTTCTTTCATTTTATTCGTTCCTTCGTTTTTCATTTTCGTTTACTTTTGTTTTAGCTTCGTTTTGTTGTATCTCTTTTGTCTCCCTTCGTACGCGTGCGTGCGTTTCCATCGACAACAGACGTCGTGCCACAAAATGCCATCTTGCAGGACGCATGGATGACGATATACATTGAAGTTGACGAATAACAATGACAATGAGAAAGAATTGGATTAGAGTAAGACGACGCGGTCGAAGATGAGAAACCAGGAGACTCATTTATGGAACTTCGTACTCTTAGGTCTTGTCACTGATACTACGTTGGCAAGAGGATCTTGAGATTGATCGAAAACATCGAATAGAGTGATCAGTTTCGTTTCACAGATACCGCCACTTCTACTACTTGCTCTCGTTCACGTTTCCCAATTTTAATTATCTTCTAACGTCTAAGTATTTGACTCGCCATTGTTCAATTTTGATTCGCTCGATGCTGCGTGTTGTCCTTGCGGTCGCCTTGAATTCTACCGAATCTCTTCCTCAAGAAATCCCCGAGGAAAAGTATTTTTCATTCGATTTTAGTCGGCCAAATCCCCCAATCCTTTCGTTTATTCTGGAAAAAAAATCATGTAAAAAAAATATATGTAAAAAAACCTGGAATTAATTTAAAAAAAAAAAAGAAAAAAAAAGAAAAGAAAAGAAAAGAAAAAAAAAGAATGTAATAATGCATGGCTATGTCGTACTGTCGCGTATCGGTATTTTTGCATGTACCACCCTACAATTAGAATTCAGCATATATTCTGGAAAAAAAATCATGTAAAAAAAATATATGTAAAAAACCTGGAATAAAAAAAAAAAAAAAAAAAGAAAAAAAAAAAAGAAAGAAAAGAAAAGAAAAGAAAAAAAAAACAGTCGTTCTATGCCGACGGATGACACGCGATCAATTTGTGTCGGAACACGAATGGATGGGTGATCGTGTATACCTAAACGATTATGTATTGCGACGAACAGCTAAAATCACGACAGGACGCTCGAGTCGCAGGAAGTCGATTATCGCGTGTTTCAGAGTTTGCCGAGTTAAAGTTAAAATGTCTTTTTAACCGATAAAAAGTCGCGTTTAATACATAGATATTTAAATAAAAATATAAACATTATGTAGCAATCAAAAAACCAAGGGAACAAAAATAGTAATAGATAGGAACCGAGAACGAAGTATTTTCAAGATATTTTAACGAGGTTAAACAAAAATGCTATTGATTTAATGTGTTACCATTATTTCGAAATTAGTCGGGTGATTCAAGGAATAAATATGCCACTTAAATGCGCATCAGACATGGAATTAGCGAATACGCGTTTGTCGTAGGATAAACGGACTATAGAATCACGTACGATTTACTAATTTCAATATTTATTCGCTTTCTAATGCACCCGAAATGGCAGTGAAAAGGAAGAGAGGCATCCCATGGTCGTCTCGTATTCCGGTTTTCCGCTTCGATTCTTATCAAACCACTGACAACCTTTGATCTCGTTAAATTGCTTCCGTTTAATATATGCTCGATCTTAAAAAAGGAAATTACAAACCAGGAAATGCAATAACCAGGAAAGGCAAAGCTCGTAAGAATCCAGACATCTTTGTCAATTTAGAGCAACAATGTATAAATGTACGAGTTAAAGTAAATTTAAAAAACTCGTAGATTAATAGAATTTCGTGAACAAGTGACTTTAAAAAATCAATTCTATCGTATTGTAATATTTTATGATATATATGTATATGTATAAAGCTTTTTTAATTATAAATAAAAATGAAAAAATGTCCCTCTTGTTCGAGACTTTCTAATGAAATGAAATTTTGTCGAGATAACAAAGGCAAGCAAAGATACGGTAGAAAAGGTAAAAATAATATTTTGCTTCGGCTATAAGCAACAAGATAGTAAGTAAAGTCGATGGGTAGACGGACGAAGGATAATAACTGGAAAAGTTATCGGAACATGTTTTTGGAAATGATTGGCAACGTTCTTCTTTCTCGACGATTTATTTATTTATCGCTTAGATTTTACAAAACATGTAACACATATTAGGGCTTGACAGTGAAATCAAGCGACAGTGAACAGTAGCACAACATTCAGAACTTCATCGTAACGCACTCACGCTTAAAAATTAGAATCGCTCTGTGTGAAAAACATTCTATACGTACGTGCGTACTTACTCACCTTCAACAGGTGTATATGACGGCGAAAGTATTGATGACAATTTTGTGCGCCGTATATGTACGCACGTACGACGTCTGATCGTCTCCGCGTTTTATCCTCTTTGTAAATAGAAACAACGATAATCACCGTAATTACTTGCGCGTAACGAAAGAAAAAAGAAAAAATTAAAAAAAAAAAAAAAAGTCACGAAATTTCGCTGTGTTTTTCGTTAAACTATATTCTCATATCTTTCACATAATTTTTTATTTCTTTTTGATCGGAGCGATTTTAGAGCGATTTAGAGCGATAACTCGAGTATTAATTCTGTTTTAAAAAGGCGTGATCGATCACAGGCGGATGATGAATTTCCGGTTGTGTTAATGAGCTTTCCTAACGACTAACACCGAACATTCCTTATCTTTGGTTTATCTACGAGTTTAATATTTTTTTTCCAGAGAATATGTATGTTTTGTGACTGTGTGTAACGTATGTGTGTGTGTGTGTGTGTGCGCGCGCCCGCGCGCGTGTGTGTGCGCGTGTGTGTGTTCGTGTGTGTGTGCGTGTGTGTGCGTGTGTGCGTGTGTGCGTGCGTGTGCGTGCGTGTGCGTGCGTGTGTGTGTGCGTGTGTGCGTGTGTGTGTGCGTGTGTGCGTGCGTGTGTGCGTGTGTGTGCGTCGTGCCACAAAATGCCATCTTGCAGGACGCATGGATGACGATATACATTGAAGTTGACGAATAACAATGACAATGAGAAAGAATTGGATTAGAGTAAGACGACGCGGTCGAAGATGAGAAACCAGGAGACTCATTTATGGAACTTCGTACTCTTAGGTCTTGTCACTGATACTACGTTGGCAAGAGGATCTTGAGATTGATCGAAAACATCGAATAGAGTGATCAGTTTCGTTTCACGGATACTGCCACTTCTACTACTTGCTCTCGTTTGTCCCAATCTCAAGATCGTCCCTTGCAAAGGTATCCAGTTCACCTACCTCAAACTTTTTCATCTAAATCATTTGTCTTAAATTATTTCCTTCCAAGTCTGCAAAGAAAAAAAAAAAAGAAAAAAGAAAGAGAAAAATGGAAAAGAAGGAAGAGGAGTAAAAGAGAAAAGGAAAGAAGTTCTCCAAATTTTCTCATCTCGTCTCGCGTTCCATTTTCCCTCCTTTATAATACCGGGAAGTAGAAGAAGAATAGAAAAAATGGCTGCTCCTTCAGAATCTACGTTCCGTTTTCTACACGTTGCTCGATCAACCGATTAAGGGATAATATCGAACGAGATCTTGAAATAACCGAATCTTGAAATAATCGTCGAATAATTTAAACACTTTGTCTGACATAGACAGAGAAGCGTATTACGGTGATACATAATTCGTAAAAGTACGGAAATCGGATCTCTGTACGTAAGTCGGGAAGATTTCTGACTTCCTCGACCCTCGTAAGGTTGTATGGCCTACATATTTCATCGTAGATAGGACGAAATAAATTTTTCGTATCTCGGTTCGCAACTTCAAACTGTTGAAAACAGCGGAACGTAAAAACGTAAATTGACGGAAAAACGACGTTGTGTAAATACAACATTGTCCCTTAATGGTTCGAGGCTTGTTTTCAGTGCGTGCTATAATCAAATTTTATCCATCAACTCACCAATCCCATCCTCTGCAGCCAAAGGTCATTTTGCAGTTCGACCATTCATATACTATATATCGTGATACTATATATATGACAACACATATTAGTATATAGAAGGGTTGAAAGCACCCCATGATAACAGCGAACGAACGATCGATAACGTGGAGTATCGCTTGCCCCGCGCGATCTAGAGAAAGAAAGTAGTCACAGATAATCTCGACATCATCGATAATTTTCCATTTTCTACTTTCTTTCTCTAGATCGCGCGGGGCAAGCGATACTCCACGTTATCGATCGTTCGTTCGCTGTTATCATGGGGTGCTCATCGTTTCGATTGTTCCTTTCAACCCTACACGCCATTCTATCTTCGATCATTTCGCGTTACGATAAAAGCGACGCGCGGGCTGCGTCCTTTAAGGGAGAAAAATGAAAGATAAAGCATAATACGAAGCTTTACGTTTCTTTTCAATTTTGTTTCATTCGCGCGCGTATATCGTCGTCTTTCTCGTTTGTTTCTTGCTAGACAGACGCTTTAAATTAACGTAAACGTACGATTAGAAGGAGAACTTAGAAATACGCTTATTATATCGTATCAGCCGATTTTTCTGCATTTTTTGGGAAAGTCGTTGAAATCAACCGGCGGGAGAATCGAGTTTCGACATCCTTTTGTCACCAGTCGCCCTTAGTTTTGTGTTTTCTTAACAATGCAGCAAACATACATACATATATATATATTATTATTATATATTAATAAATATAAAATATAAAATATAATATAAATATAATATAAAATATAAAATATAAAATATAAAATATAAAATATAAATATAAAATAATAAAATTAATATATATTATTATATAGTATTATTATAGTATTATTCGAATAGAATTAAGAATTAAAGATTAGATTTTAATTTCTGCCCGGAGAATTTTTACGATCGTACGATAATAAATGAGTAGATGGTAGATGAGTACGATATTTTTATCTTTCGTTGTTTATTCGAGCAATCGAAGGAAGTAAATTCTATGGTCGAACCTTCCGAAACGGTATTTCGTAAATATAGAAGCTTTTGTAAGTTTTATCGAGTGACTATTTTTATAGGTTTCGATATAAACCGGTTTTTCTTTTTAGAACAAAGCGAAAAAGACCATCGATCCAACGAATATGGATTGGGTAAACAATGTCGATTGTGCGAGCTGGCTCCCGTTACGCAAAGCCGATTGACAAAGTGTAACGCGCGTGATTCAAATTTTCGATACCATGATTGTTTACTTACGTAACTTTATTCATATTGAGTTTCACACTGATATTTTCCTAACGCGGTTAAGCTACCGACATCATCCGTTAATAATAATTTTCGCAAATCCTAAAAACATGCAGCTAAATAAATAAAGTATTCAAAATATCAGCGAGATAAGTTGTCAATTATTCGCTCGAACGATTTCACCACGTTATTTCTCTCTTTCGCAACGTAAATCTCTAGAAAAATTTCATTCGAAAGCAAGGCCGACGAAAATTTCAATCTCAACGATTTTTGTCTCCAGAAATGCAAAGATAAACAATTTCAGTATTTCGTTGCTTCTCCAAAACTCACGACTTTCCAAGAATTTATAATTCGAATCACGGGATGATCGAAACTCCACTGGCGCCAATTTCCCTACAATTTTCCCAAAACGCAGAAACTTGCTGATAAAATCCTAACCGAACTATCCTGCTCCTTCGAACCTCGATAAAACCTAATCTCTACGAATAATAAGTTAACAGCTAAGGGATGGCACTGAGGGGTCGGCCGAGAAGCAGGTACTTACTTGTCCAATCTAGAACACAGCCTCTCCATCGTACAATAAACTATAACAAACTATAGCCGTTTCTTTCAACCGTCGCGCGTTTCGTTCTTTTATCGTATCGTTTGCTCTCCGCGGTTCTAAAAGAAAAGAAAAGACGATTCGCTGTGTGATATCGTCGCGAATGATCAGTTCACTCGATCCTTCCTTCTTTCTCTCGATTGTCTGACGTTCAATTAGCGGCGTAATTAAGCTAGCTACGGAGACGAAGGATTTGCAGGATCATCCTCTACCCTGTGATAACTCGTGATTGTTCTAACTTATTCATTGGATGTCGCGAAACCACGCGAAGCTCTCGAAAAACGATTCACTTGAGGAATTCGATTCGTCCTTGCTGCTGCGAATTGTGCAGTTGGAGGAGGAATATGCGTTTTCGAGCGCGAGATTTTTAGCTCGATCGGAAGAGACTGCGACCTGTCGAAACAGGTGGTTAAAAACTCGCAACTAAATCTCCATCGAAATCTCCATTACTATTAGTAATTTCGCTAATATTGTACGATAGATTAAAATAATCGGACAAGTATTTTTACTTCTGTTACTTTTAAATCGATTATGAAAGAAAGATTATGAAGAAAGAAGAAAGAAAGATCGTCTCCTCGGTCAACTTCCGTTCCCGTCGAACTTCCGAGAGCCTCGCGAGGACGCGGTTGGCCAGAAATTGCCAACTAGTGGAAATAATCTTACACATGTACACGTGTGATTATTTCCACCAGTTGGCAATTTCTGTACATGTGTTCTGTATGACCACGTATATGTGTATGTAGATTTATTTGGTTGGAATAATCTTCGTGCGGATTAAAAAATACATACAAATATCATAAACGTTCACGATATATTTAGAAAGTTTAGCTTGAGCATATTTGTGGTAATATTTTAAGCGATTGGAGATATCGGCGATTTTAGATATGTTCGATATATTTGGTTAATTGGATATATATGGTAACTTTTTCAAAGTTGGAAATTACGTGATTTTTTTTTTTTTTTTTTTTTTTTTTTTTTTTTTTTTTTTTTTTTTTTTTTTTAAATATACATATACATATACATATACATATACATATATACCCTGTTATTATCTAATATAGAAAAGATTACATCGCGGATAAAAGGATTTTCGTGGATTTTAATCGTAAAAGAGAAATCGTAAAAGAAAATCTGAAAATACGATAGAATTGAAAGAGGTAGTTTCGAATTCTTTGACGATAGTTGAATTAATTAGTAAGGGATACTCCGTGATTGATAAAATGAACAGGTATCAGTTCATCAGAGGCTGTAATTTCGTCGATTGCAATCCGATCGCGGATTCCCATTTCCATTTGCGAATTTATATCCAATTAACGTTGATAAGTTATCGCTGATTGATCATGCGATGGAAATTAGTCGAAATTAGATATCTACGTAATCGATAATTCAGTCTATAATTTACTTATTGATAGTTTTCGAAGATATTTTTTCCATTCTTCTTGAGAAAAGCTGTTCCTTCTGCGGTAAACGTGTAGAAAATTAAAAGAACAGTAAACGAAGTAAAATCGCTAAAAGGGTTAATTAACTAAATCATAATATAATCATCGAAACTAATCATATGTTCTACTTCTAGACAAGATTTATATCTACTGTTATCAATTATTAAAAAGAACTTTTCTCTGCTACTCACGAAACATCGAGCCTCGATTTCCCTGACACCTTCTCGACCGATAATAAATCTTGACAAGAGACGCGTGTAAAAAGCCGTGGAAAGGATACGAAAGATCGGCCATAAAGCACACGAAGATTATTCCCGACCAATTATGTACAAACGTTCTCTATAATCGAGCGAACTAATGAAAAAGTCGCACGAAAAACACGAGTTTATATTTAATAATCGATCGTTCGAAAAAGGGACTCCATTATGGAGAATAAAAGTACGTAAAAAAGTCAATAATACAAAATGGTCACTGAAAAGTGTCAGCTGGTTCAGCAGCCTGTAAACGTACGCGGCCATAACGAGTCCGTGCGTAGAAAAACGTGAATCGAACGTGTTTTTTCCCTCGAAGATACATATATTATATTCCAAGTGTACTCCGTGTCATCTCGCGAGATCGCGTTCGATAAATCCGATTCGAATCCCAACGACGTCCGATATCACGCGTTTCAAAATTCTTCTCACCGTGTGTAGGTGGAATTCAGCCTCGCGAACGATCCGCCGATCGTTTCGGGACGATTTTGACGCGACTTGAACGCTTCTTCATTTACGAGAAGAACCAAATTGATGTTTCGCTCGTCGCCTCGGAGTTTCTATCACTCACCTCGGCTTCTTGTTGGCTGAAACTGACGATCGACGTCTCTCGAGTCGACCGTTTCATCGTGTTCAAGTTCTCACGCTTGTAAGTTTCATTGGTTTAGTTAGATTTTGCGGATAGCGGTGGAAGGAAGAGATTGATCGAGATACGTAACGTTTGGCATGCCAGATTTTCTCATTTTTTGAAGAAGAAACATGAAAGCTTCTTGATATTGGAACTCGAAAAATGTTGGAATACGTAATTGCTAAACTTGTAGAGTACAATCGTATCGTTGGCCATAAACTAGCTTCGTCTCATCGAGAAACGTTGTCAGCCGGATTATTTCCAACGTTAAAAATTCCAGAAACTCGATACATCGCTTGATCTCGCGCCAAGGATCAAATTCGGCGAGATAGTATAGCCCACGATCCTTGCTACAACGAATTCTTTCCACCGGAAGAATACTCTTGCCAAGCGACGACAGCGGAGAAAGCTTGTTCGAAGTGAGAAAATAAAAATTCCTCGGCAAGAAGAATCGTTCGAGACGCGTCAAACCTCGAAGAACAGCGGTGAGAACGCACGCGACGATACATACACATACACACCTTGCACGATTCGATTGTGCAAGCTCATATGTTTGGAATATCAAGAATTGTCCTTGTCCTCATGCGTGGGTCGTCTTTCCGATCTGTTTGTTGTCCAGTGAATGTAGGTGTTTTTACATGAACAGAGCAGACAGAATCAGGAGCAGAGAGTGGTAAATGAAGTCATGCGAAGACGAAAGCCATGCGGAACCCGAGGTATTGCCACTTGAAGGATGTTTGGAGGCCATTAAATCTTCCTTCTTCGGGCACGGCAGCTCTTCTACTTTCAAGTCGAATAGGTTCTTCACGTAGTACAGTTTACCGTCCACCATCTGCATCTGTAACAGTATGCACGAAGAAGGGTGTTTTAGTCGGGGATGGTTGTGGTTCCAGGGTGAAGTGACATTCTTGTAAGCTTAAATTAAAGCACTGTGCAGAGCGGGAAAGATGATTAGCGAGATGACACTGGGTAAGGGAATTAGTGCTCTCTATCGCTCACCGTCACGCGTTGCTATATACCAGTGTGGTTCAGTAACCAGTGTTCTAAGCGTTCCACGAGATTAAGTTATTTCATCTTGACGAAAGAATTATCCAAGCTACGGTTTTTACGAACGTATCTTCTTCTGATTAACGTTTTCCTGTCTTTTCTCTTGTTCTTTTTTTTTTGAGGAATATTCTTACGATTAGACAATTCAGTCTACTAATAATAAGATAAAAATACAATTTCTACGACAGTATTAGAATTTCTATTTGTATAAATAACATTTCCTTGCGACTGTATGGAATTCGAACGATGTTGATCGTAGTTTCTCGCCTTTTTCGAAAGGATTGCTGGAAACTATGCAAGAGACTGGTATGGAGAAAGTTGGGACAATTGATAAAACTTTCGTCGTTTCTTGCTCTTCCTTTTTTACTTTTGGCTTACTTTATAAACACGCGAATAAATGATATTTCTATGCTTCTTTTCGAATTTTATTAGACGTTAAGTTTATACGTGGAACGTTGATACACGTCATTCATTTAACCTCGGTTCACGATTAATAAAACTTTTGTCATTTCAGCCGCAACTAAACTCAGAAATATTCGATGGTTCGAATTTTTTGTCCGCTGAAAACGAACGGACGAATTAAAACTTTAGTCGCGGCATTATTTTGACAGGTGAGTCGATGCGTACATATTTTGAGAATAAATCGAGCGGCGAAAAACGTGGTCGAGTGCTTTGGCCAGTTTTAATTGTATATAAAAATAGAATGCGGCGTTTCGTTAAACAAATTTCACAGTTTGTTAAATTCACTTGAAATTTGTTCACTTGAAATTTTATGGCGTGATACATTTTTATTGAAAAGATAAAAGAAAGAGCAGTACGAATAAATAAATGCCTATCGTCATGCAGAAAATTAGCTTACGCTATTTCGAATAAACTGTTGATTCTACTCGTGGTTTTTCCGAAATATCGTCATGCCTGGTCAGCTTATCCGCGCCCTATGCTTCCGTTGGACATTTAAATAAAAAATAGTCTCAAAAAAATTCCGAGCACGTGGAAAAAACCGGCGAAACCAAAGGTCGCTTCGTGATAAGAAACTGCGTTTCATAACCAGGCAGTGTTGCGCGCCCATGTCGGCGGTATGCAGCGTTTCGTCAAATTCCAGACGATTTTTCTACATGTTTTAATTCGGTCGCGTGTCTTTTGAATATCCGATACATTTTATCGCGACAGTTGGATATGCGATTAAAGCAATTTGAAAATCTTCTCTCGCGACACTCGCACGATGTCTATGGTTTGCTTACAGTACAGATATCTGCTCGTACGTAAAATAATATAAAATAAAATGAAAATAAAATCAGGTTACTGAAATTCGAGTCGACATTGGATCAACGTGACACTTTGTTCGCTTAAATGCACGTTCGGGAAACGGCGCGGTGTAAAATCAAAGATTTCCTTAAAATATTAGCTTGTCCGAAAAGTTTCTTTCGTTTTATGAGGAAATAACAAACGCGCAACGTTTTTTGTTTTATATTATTTGATCGAATTACGTGCGATCCATTTCGTTCTGTTGAGATAAACATTTCACAGACTTGGTTTCGCGTTTGGGTACGAAGGTACACTGTTGTAAAAAACACGTTTGCGAAGGAAAGACACTTTCCGGACAACCTAATACTGGGTATCGACAGGGAAATATCGAAATCGTTCACGAAAGGAGAAGAAAAAAGACGTTGTAGAAATTGTAGACAAATATTGCGTGATACGTGATATTATTATACCAGGCACGATAAACGTAACATAAAATATAATGGCGACAGGTTATTCGTCCCTTAATTCAACGACAGATTCGGAGAAACGTGGTGATGGAATTGGGGCGAAATTGATCCCGTTCCCTTCGATGGCAGGAAGAAAAATATAGAAGGTAAACGTATATCTTACCTCCGGCTGAAAATCGGAATTCGACGAAGAATCCTTGTATCCATCTTTGCTCTTGTCGCCCAAGTCGATGCTGCCTGTAACAGCAGAGAATCGAAAATTCGAACAAAATGCATATCGAGCAGTCGTTGAAAATACGTTCTAGATTGTGGCTGTTTCCTTCCTTGGTCTTCTATATCGCAAAATGAAATAGAGAGGAGAAAAAGGGTTGACATGTCGTAGATAAAGCGAAATAAAATGGAAACTTTTTATTTAAAAAAGAACGTACAACGTGGTTCGGATAACTGTCGTCGCGAGGAATCTTAGGATCCCTTTTCTTGTTCATTTTAGTAAAATGGAAAGAATGTCGTTGAAAGTGTAGTAAAACGAAAATTAAAGAACCATGGTTCTCATTGTGAAAAATTCGTCTGCTTATTAGAAATATGAAAATTTCGATATTCGCGATATCTTTTTTTTTTCTTTTAATTCATGTACGGCTACTGTTACGTTAATTTTCTGTATTTTCATTTTGAGCGACGTATAATTTGCCTGTCAGCTTTTAAAGAGAATATTCATTTGTAATTTTCATTTGTAATATTGTAATAATAATAACATTTTCATTTGTAACTGCATTTTCGATTGCTAGGAAATTGAAATGCTCTCGAGGAATATCGAGCAATTAAACCGATATCAAATATTCCTTTTGAAGGATTCGATTATCGAACAGAGAATTTGAAATTCGAAATACCGAAGCTCTCTAACAACGAGTAGAATATCGGAAATTCTATTTTATTGGTCGGGTACTGATTAAACGTTCTAGACATCGGTAAGTTCAAGCATCGGCTGGATTATTAAAGATTTCGTACGACGGAGAATTTGATCATTAAACGGAAAACGTTGTAATTTAATTCTGAAAAATTAGATTGCAGAGACGAACAACGAAACTGCAAAATTTCCCTCGATAACCCGAACGTTGATCAATTTGTTTAGCGTTCGCTTTCAGCCGCAATTTTATGCCCTGAACATTAAATTTTATCATTAATTCGATTAATTCAGCTAATTTTTAGCCGTCGCATGATATCGTTGAGACACAGGGAATTATTACAAAATATTTGTTTTATGAAATTTTATCCTGTGGTATATAATGCGGGTACTAGGCGCAACGAAACAATGGAAAAAAATTTAATATAATATTATTTGTCGATATGGTTTACAATGAAACGAAAGCTCCTTTGTTTCCAAGCGGTGTTCGTTCTTTTTTTTTTTTTTTTTGTATTTCATTTTATTTTTGGAGCCTTTATTCGTATCTGGCAGCAATAGTAAACGTCACGCACCAGCAAAATAAATGAATTTAATGGTTTCGTGATTCATGTTATGGCTGGTCGTTATAAAGGTTAATATTCCGGCAGACTTTGTACCAATTGAAAGAAATTGTAACGTGAAACAGGTGTTTTTGCGATTCAATTTTGCGCAAAGTGGTTAATAAACAGAAACGATTTTTTTCCTTTTAAATGTATCGATTAAAAATCCAT
Organism: Bombus affinis; assembly: GCF_024516045.1. Lineage (NCBI taxonomy): Eukaryota > Metazoa > Arthropoda > Insecta > Hymenoptera > Apidae > Bombus > Bombus affinis. Next base: position 13,533,029 of record NC_066352.1, on the reverse strand, counting down.
TTATACACGGTACACATATCGCGTTCCGATAGTTCCGTAAAATAATATTTCCTTTCTTCCGTTTAACGGTAAAAATATTGTACGCTTTAATCTGAGGCATCAACGAAACTAGATTCGAGTAGATAAATTTTTACTACGAATAATTAGTCAAAATTTTTCTTTTTAATTTTTGTTAAATCGAAATAAATTCGGCCAACCAGATGGATAAAATGTCTATTCTTCTGTATCTCAGACAATCAAAATTGGATCAAAATATTCGGTACGAAGTAACGTTTACCATGAACTGCGAAAACAATGTAGAGAAAGGAGCCATCCTAGCGGACAATGGAAGATCACAAGAAGCAAATCTTATTCATTCGTTACAATGACGGAAATACACTTGGACGAATTCAGCCCACTGTCCTCAATGCCTTTTTGTTCACGATGAAAGATAATATTTTGAACGATGAAAAATTAACATCTGAATACGAATAACCGAATCATAAAGTGCGATTCACGCGTGTTCATGGTTTTCAATTCCGTTACGCGTTTCATTTTCGTGTTACTATCTGAGAAAAAGCTCATTGTTACATTTACAAAATGCGTAGGTTATAGACTTCTCTTTTACAAATTCACTCGACTTTACCTCAACCTGTATTGACTTCATAAAATTTACTTGCAACGTCTTATCTAATTTATCACGCGACTCGCGATTCGTAAAACTCACCTCTCCAACATTTTCTTCGTTTTGTTACTTTGCTTTATTATTCGCTATTTTATTACAAACTTCTCACTTTCTTGTTTCGCTATTACCGAATATCTGCATTGATACTATCAACGTGTGACTCGCAACGTCGTAAAACTTCTATCAACGCTGTTACATAATTTTACAGAACAAGTGGGCCTGAGACAAAAATCTGGCTAGCAGAATGTCCAAGAAAATTGAACGGACAGACAATAGAAACCCAAAGCATCTCGAACCTACCTGTCTTTCGTGCAATTTCGGGCGCTGCGTTCCATTCAGGGTTGCCTTTTTTCATCTTCAGCGTTGCGTTATTTTTCTCCAGGAGGCAAGTGAGCTTCTCCAAGGACTCCCGCAGATTTACGTTCTTCGTCTCGTTCCTCAGGCTCCAGATCCATGCCAGTTTGCAGTTGCACATCAGTTTATTACCTGAAACCGAGATACCGATGTTTGATTAGATAGACTCTCGTCTTAACGTGTTTCTACGCTGTCGTTCATTGGAAAAGGACGCAACAATGCCAGAGGAAGTTGACGAATACTCGGATTTTATTGAGGAATTTAATAATATTACCAACGAGCTTTCACAATTATCCTATATTTGGTAACAGTATTAGGTTGTCCGGAAAGTTTCTTTCGTTTCATAAGGTGATAATAGATGAACAACAATTTCTGTTTTATATTATTTCATTGAATTAGGTATGATCCATTTCGTTATATTTCTATTATTATGATCGTGTATATTTCAATAAACTAATATAAGACAAGAAACATTGTGCGTCTTATAAAACGAAAGAAACTTTTCAAATATATATATACTTTTTGACAATACTTTCGACAATACCGCCTAGTGACAAAATCCGCAATTACTTAGTTGCCAACCCAATAATATCCAGTGGAATGGAAAGGTATAAGTTTTTAAAGGAAAAAAATACAACAAATCGAAGATAAATCGGTACTATCAGAAGATACAAGCACCCGAAGAGTCTTGTTAGTTTTCTTAGTTGCAAATTAAAGTTGGTACAGTCCTTTTTGAAAAATTAATACTACGTTAATTCTTTAAAAATAATAAAAAATAATAAAAAATAATAAAAACTCGAAGAACCCTATTAGGTTCATCGAATTGCAAGTAACAGTTAATTTAGATATACAGTTTATGTATACTTTTAAGAGGATATTCAAGGGGAAGAGGATACTCCCTTTTAAGAGGATACTCAAGAAATGAAATGAAATAAAATATACTCGGCGAAAATACCGTTCGTTGCTATGTTAATTCGAATATGTGGCAACATCGTAATTCAGTGACGAAGAGTTACAACCGTCTGCACTGAAATAATTCAGGAATGATCTGGCTGGGCTACAAGGGATGGGAGACCGCGTGCTGACCATAGTAATTAATTGTTTAATAATACATTCCTAGCAGAGGGGAAACTTCTCCAGAATTTTGTCCCCTGTGGTCCTCAGAAATTCATGCGATTGCGGTGTGTCGTCCATATACAACCGGACACGAGAAACGAAAAGCCGACTAGAGACCGGCTTTTCGACTTTGCACGCGTTCTACCTCTAAGTTCGCCTCTTTATGTTCGCCACTCTTGCGGAATTTCCATGGCGAAGTTCGGCTCGCCAGGAGTTTCGCCGATTACACGCGATTCCCTCGGCCCATTTTAATGAGTTCTATTTGTTTTCGCCCCCACGAGTGTTGGGAATGTTTTCACGTCGTCTGAAAATCGCGAGAAAACGAAGAATCTTGCCGATTCAGACAGCCATGAAATTTATATGAAATTAAGAGATAACAAAATCCTCCGATGAAAATAATCCAGTGAAAAATACGAGCTTCGAATACAGTTTTCATCTCATCTTTTTACCTTTTATTTTCCATTTTGTTCCCTTTCGTGTATCTATTGGTTTCTCGATTTTGACAGATACAATGGAAAAATGTCCGAGGCGAAAAATATACACACGAGAAATATCAAATCTCCAGTGCATCTGTATAGAGTAACATCGTAACAAATTCCCCGTACAACGTTACAAGTTATTAAAAAACAAGGGAAGGGATTAATTTTTCGGACATTCTGTATCTCCACCAGTGAAACGCACAGAATACGCGATTCCCCGGAGGGCAGCTACAAAATTACAGAAAATTCATTGTCATTTACGGGAAAGCAACGTGGATATCTTTTCTTCTTCGCTTTTTTTTTCTTCTCCTCTCCCCACCGCGATGGCGAAGAGCGAAGAAAGAAAGAAAGAATGCTATTAAAGTTGGTCGTTTCATTTTCGAATTCAGTGAAGAAGGATTAGCGCAAGACAACACCTCGCTTCTGTGAATGTAATGGATACGAGCGTGGTGATTGTTGCGTGGACAATGGCGCTTAGCAATTATTTTAAAGCGGCCCTCGAAACAATGAGAGCGAGTCGCGTATATAGTAACTTGTTCCATATTCCAGCTTTGAAGCTCATAATGACTCATAATAACAGCAGAAGCGGTGACTGAAGACGAGCCAAGACAACCGTCCCTGTCCCTTCAATCTCCATTTATCGTGCTTTCATTGTTACGGGGCTCGGTCTCGCGATACATCCGTTTAGATACACGTGTCTCGAACCTCGCTAGCTACTCTTTTAAGGAGACAACAGTAGAAATCATCGAATCTCATTTTTTGCAACGACGAAACCAGAGTAAGAGGAGAAAGATGAAACTATCGTTTGTTGTCTATCAGATTTTTCAAAATTTGACACGCTACGAGATGTATTGGTACCTGTAAGAGCGAAAAAAAAAAAAAGAAAAAAACGTTATGGTGCAATTTTTTCAGAAAGTCAGAGAGGATAGCGGAGTTGTAGGACAAAAAATAAAAGTTTTCTAATCTTTTACCAGGCTTTTTGTTTATTTCGTTCATTTCGTTTATTTTTGTACAGGGGATTTGAATGATGGAATTGCGACGAGGAAATGGCAACTTTTGTATTTTTTATTAGAATCTCGTTCCTCTTGATTACTTTTTCACAGATCAAAATAATAGAATCGTGAAAAAAATGGAAATTTTTTACAACTTTTTCACCGGCTTCCATTTTTGTGGAAATTTTTCCCAGAGATTTAAATACACGCGTGAAAATTATCGTAACGCGATCGGATCGCAATTTTTTGGCGGATAAAAAAACCAAAGTGTTGGAATCGGTTGTCCTTATTTGTCACAAATATTATAAAATTTATTTCCGAACAATATTCCATTTTTTCATATTCCCATGAACATCTCCCGCAGGTTTCTGAAACTTTCTACAAAGAGATAAGTTTCAAGAAAAGAGGTAAAACTCCTAAGAAAACAGAACGTTCGATAAATTTACAATGTCCACGAGCTCGTCGAAATAAAGAAGGCAATCTCGTAAATAAAAAGGTTAAGGATTTCATGAAAATAGAGTGTTCAAAGAGGCACAGCTTCGAACCTATTTATCAAGATTTTGTAAACGAAAGAATGATTTATGTAGAGTCTTACGCAAACGAACCTTACCTTCTACGGCGAAACAAGCGCCGTATCTAAATAAGATCTTTTAACAAATAGAAAAAACCGATAGAAATATTTTCATTAATTGGTAAAACAGTTCGATCATCGAGTACAGAGAACCTTGCTATGAAAAGAAGATAAAATGGTGAAAATTCTAATTTCAGTATTTCAATATCAGCAACCTTTGAATTGACGATTATAACGACTCTTAAGAGGCTTTATACTTTTTCTATACTTATGAAATAAGAACTTTTCACGAATGGGAACGATCGGAAACGAAAAAAGAACTGTAACTTTCAAATGTTTCGTATCTTGCGCAAGGAACATAAATCGAAGAAGAGACAAGATCAAGAAAACTATAGAAAGAACCGACAATATCAAGAAAACAGCGCGTCCATGAAAGTTTAAAAAATGCAAGCGATCGAAATTCGCTGGGCGGAGGGGGAATTAGCATAGAAATTCGCCTCGAGGCAGGTGAAATGATATTATCGTCGCTGATTGCTTCCGTCGGCTCGTCCAGCGACGAGTTACAAACGAGGAGTAGAACGGCAAAGCTCGTTGCTCTCTGCTCGTTCTTCCTGCATCTTTCATGGCCGACATTTTCTAGTACCTCGCGTTGTGTTTGCGGGGTAGTGCGCTGAAAATTGAAAGGCCAACCTGGCGAAACAAGTGGACTCGTGGGCTCGACTCGTGAAAAAATAACGAAATAATATAAAGAGATTTGGAGGACGGATCTCGTTTGCTGGAACGTGATTCTGCCTGATTCATCGCGGAATCGAGGAAAACACGGGTCAGAATAGGGACGTGCTGTTTTCGGATGAGCGACAAAATTGAATAAGTTGTCTCTCTTCGAGCATGAATTTGTACAGGGTTACATCTCGTGGCTCGTTTTCGTGTTTCCTTCGTACGGGCAACGTCGCTTCTCTGCTTGACGGTTATTGCCTGCATTCTAAGTATTTTTGCCGTGATTTGTCTGTTGTGCGCTGTCGACGAAATTGCTACAGTGTAGGTTCGCCTTTTGTGCAAAGAATTTATCAAGGACGAACAGAGATAGTTTTTAGTTTTTAGTTTTTCTCGTAAATATTCGTATCGTACATTATTTTATCACCTTTATAATCAGTCTTTTTTCGCCGCGCTCAAACCTTCCTTTTATTCAAATTATTAAATTTTATTAAAAACCAGAAATGGAAGAAATGGAAATTGAATTTTCCTAATATTTCAAAATCCGCGGGCACGCGTTTTTCTCAATTTCCTTTGTCAGTGAAGAGGAAAATTCTGCCGAATCGTTTCATCGGCGATTATCGGTAACCACGCGTTTCATACCGAGAAGTGGCAATCAAAATTTATTCAATGGTTTCAAACGAGCCGAAAATAAAACAGGATAGCCGTTTGAACGCGGCCACTTCATCGTTGAACGCAGATTTAATAGCGACATTTAACAGCATACCTATCGAATTTTCCGTCGGAAGCCGCGTCGATTATATACAGGAAATTTACGGTATCAAACGAGTCAATCTTTCGATTTTCAACGTTTTCGTTTGATTCGCATACAGAGTCCAATTATGCTCGAATCACCGATCAAATTTTCGAATTGGGAAAAAGTTAGAGAGAAAATGCTGTTTTTACTTATTTAAGGCGAACATTTTCGCCGGAAATCGTTCGAACGAAAAGGAAAAGAAGGGAAAAGGGTGACAATTTTCGACAAGCTGCAGGAATTGTTTCATTATTGCGTGAAAGACAAGGGATCATTTCTAGCGACGTCTTAGAATTCTTTCATCCGCTGTTCGAGCGACCTTCGACGAGAACGAGAACTTTGCAATTATTTTCAATCGAGTTGACAATGTCCAGACGAAATTCTGAGACGAGGAGTGAAAGATCAAAAGGGTGCAGAGTGTTCCATAGCTACTTTTTTCTCCTGCGAACTGTCGCAAATATTTTCTCCGTGAATTGTATTTTCCCTCGCGACAGGGGTAGACAAGGTAAACGGAAAAAGAAACCAGAGAAAATGAGTGGCTTATTGAGAAATTATTCGTAAGACTGGGCGAATACCTGACAGCATTTCATGTTCAAATATCGATTCTTCAAAAGATTAAATTTCAATTTTGTAAACCATTTCCAAATAGGTGTATTTCTAAAAGCAATTTTAGACTCGATAATCCCGGGAGATAAAGTGCGTCAAAAAAAAAAAAAAAAAAAAAAGAAAAAAAAAAGAGAGAGAGAGAAAAATAGAAAGGAACAAACAAAGCTACTACTCAGAAAATTACTTCTTTCAGTAGCACCTGTGAACCGTTCGAAAAATTCTTTTAAAAGTCCCACCGATCCGACAAAATCCCAACTCTTCGCCGCTGAAAACACTTCCAAAAGTAATTCTAAAGCTATCACGAAAAACCTTTGAAATCTTCCTGTGCTCGCTAGAAATTCTCATTGATCAAACAGCGAAATACGGAATTCATAAACGTATTAAAAATCGATGCAAACGAAGAAACAAAAGAAACGAAGAATATCTTTGAGATTTTCCAAAGATTTGCCATTTTTCCATGCTTTCGGTGTGCTTTACTTTAGCTTCAATCTTTACTTGCCAATGCCTGTATTCGTTCTAGACGGTTTTGTAGTACATCGAACGGCACAAACCGCTTTCAATCAGCGATATCATCCAGGAGAAGAGTCTTCTACTACGCAAGATGCCGTAGAGAAAGAGAAGACAAGGCGAGCGAACAACGTTTTCCTTTTTCGAGCGAGCTACGAGTGTTTTCTCGTCGCAGTCCTGCCCGATTGAGATAGAGGGCAATATCGAGAACTGATCGTCGATTCTATCGAGATGAAAGCGAACGAATACTCCTCCCTCTACCTTGGAAGAACGTGCTCGCGCCAAGTACAGCGAAAAATTATATGGGTTATAGAAGAATTTTTCCGAGGGATATTGTAATAATTAAACGGTGGATTTTTATGCCAGCTCATTTCTTTCGCTAACGCGATTAAAGAAGTGGAAATTATATCAGAGATTACCGTTCGCTAAATATTAAACCAGTATTTTACTTTGGATAATTTATATTATATTTGTATTTATTATCGCTTGCGTTTCGGCTTCACGGAGCTTCCGATTTTCAACGTAACTTCGACCAAATTTTATACATCCGCTTTCCTTACATTTATTCGATCTAAGCTCGCTCTTTACTCTTCATTGCGTGAACTATGGATTAATTACTTGAACGATTAGTGCAAGATCAGTCTTAAACTCTTAGCAATCTTCTAATAATTATACTTTGATCTGATTCTATTAGGTCGTCCGAAATGTTTCTTTCGTTTTATAAGAAAGTAATGGATGCGCAGTATTTTCCGTTTTATATTATTTTATCGAATTACGTATGATCCATTTTGTTCTATCAAGGTAAAGATCACAACGTTCGACAGATTAGGTTTCATGTTTGTATAAAGATATTTTGAGGAATTTTGTATATTATACGCCTTTCTCCAGCTTCAAATTTCCCAAAAATGCATAAAATTTACTTTAGTTGCTTTCTATTTTTCTTTTACCAATGTTTTGATTAAGATTCATGTTTCGTGATGAAAATTTGTACGCGTGCAGAATTATCGAAAGCGGAACGAAAGATCAGAGACGTTTCACCGGCGGTAATCAATCAACGTGTTTCAAGCTGATGAAAACTCGGTTCACAAAAGATGTTTGGAAAAGCTCGTAGCTCGTTGCGATTATAAAGAACGCGATTATAAAGATCTCTCTTTGAGAGAGAAATCTTTGATACACAAGAACTTTGACGGTGCACAGGATTTCAATCAGATTTTGATTTCTAGTTGGCGGATGAAATTGCCGTGAGCAGACACGGTTCTTACGGATAATCTAGTGAAAGCCCTCGAGCGATCCGCGCTGCGATGAGACGGAACAAACGATCGTTAAACCGATCGCCGAGTTTTCACGTAAAGATTATTATCAGAGTTCCGGGAGAAACCACGAGGAACTTGTTCTTCAAAGAGAATTAACAGTACCGTTCCACCTCTATCGTTTCGACGTGGCGAACTTTGAAAATGTTATATAATTGAAAATGATTAAAATCGTGAGAAAATTCGATATACCCCGCAGGGGTAGAAAAATTATGAAATTATATATAAAAACGATTAAAATTGTGAACGAAATTGGACGAGATATCGCAAAGTATGGAGTATCATATTAAAAAGTGATTACAATTATGGGAAAATTGTGGAAAAAGTAAAGAAGAACTGGAAGTTACGAAATTATAGACTGAAAAATGATTGGCTCCTGGTATTCTGAAAGAGTCGCAAGAGCACCAACGAATGGTAAATGTAAAGCAAAGAATAAGAGAAACAAGCGAACGAGAGTAAAAAATCGTAAAGCGAAGAATAATCGAAGCTCGGAGAAAATAAATAAAATTGCAAAACGGAAAATGATCGAAATGATTTATGAGACGAAAGTAGAGATTAAAAAGATTGTAGCGAGACGCGAGGATTACAAACTTGTAAAGCGAATGGTAAAATAAAGTAAAACTAAAGCTGTTTGGTAAAGTAAATAGTAAATCAAAGCAAAAGTGTAGCCAATAAACTAAATAAATGGTAAAGTAAAGTAACGGTAAAAGTAGTAGGACAAACAAAATGTATAATAGATGGAAACTTGAAAAATACAGCATCGTACGATTCATGTGAGAAGTTGCTCCTGGGATGGTAACTTTTGTGAATCGGGTAATATCCGGTACTTCCCTGCATTTACTTCCTTCGGATTCGATATAAGGTCAGCAGAGGATAAGGGATTTGAGAAACTTCAGTTACAGTATCTCGATAATAATGACTGCGACTCTATTATATACTTTGCACCTGATACTGGCTCGTTTAACACGAGCGCGAAGGTCTATAAACTGCAGCAAACTAACTTCAATTATAACGGCGATGTTAATCCGGGATTCTTAATGACTTCCTGTTCAGTTGCCACTTGGCAAGCTTTAACGAATGAACTCGTTAAAACTCTCGTCAAACTACGAGGATAAATCATCTTAGTACGCTTTACTGCTAACAAGCATAAGCAAACGTTTTACGTTTACGTTTGTATCTGCTGATCGCTTTCGCCGTAAGAAATCCCCGCTTTCCGTTGCTATCGAACTTTATTTCCCACGGGGAGAGTCTCTCCCCGCGGTATTGGATTATTGTTACGCACACCATCTTGAAGAACACGTCTCGTCGTCTCATCTCTTCGCTCAACGGTGATACGTTCCTTCTTCGATTTCCTTTCTTTCCAGAGCTTTTCGTGGTCCTTTTGATCCTTCCAGACCAGACAGAAGGCATCCAGGATCGATCTTCCGGAATGAAAAACGGCAAAGAGTCCTCTGCTCGCGGAGGGAAATGGAGAAAGGAGGGACGTTTTACTTCTTCCCTTCGATCCACTCTTCCAGGCTGGCTCTCCTTATCCTTGGTCGTTCCTCTCTTGACTTTGGAATTTTCATCTACGTACGTCCAGCGAATCTTTAACCGGATCCCTCTTTATTGCACAATTCTCGTTTCTCCTCTCTGTCATTTCTCTCTTTCCTATTTCCTACTTCGTCTCCTTTTTCGTTGTTTTTTCCTCTTTCTTCTGGCTGGTTTCGTCGGGCGTTTTCCGAAGATATGTGGAGGTTCTGAGTCAGACTGGAACAGAGAAACGGCTAGGCTCGAACAGAGGGAACGATGGCGGATGATTTCGTTTGCCGGGTGATTCCGTGTGTTTCCTTTGAGGCTTTCGGTTAGCAGAGGTGGAATCTAATTCTGGGCTCCTTTCTCGCAAATATTCTTCCAATCGTGAATGTTCTAACGTTCACACTAGTAAAAGAGAAAGGACATCTTTAGAACGGTTTAGTTAAAAATTGCGTTCCATTTTTAGCGACGATTACATCATTCGAGGGCAACAATAAATTAATTCAGTGCATTTCGCTACGAATAATCGTTGGTGGTTAAATTAAATTGGAATATTAAGCTCTTCCGTGAGATTGGAACGTGGTAAAAATTCAAAATAACGAGCGAATAAGTAGAACAATTTTGGAAGAATAAAATAAAATTTCCCTCATTAAGCTTTATTACTTGCCTGCTTTATTACTTCATTATGATTACGAAAATCCGAAATAAAACTGGAAGATCGACCCATACAAAAACGTAAATCCATGGAAGCTAAATGGTTAAATCCAATCGCCATTACATCGACGTCCAGCGATTTCTGCTCACGTAATTACAGGCACCGTTGTATTTCAGCCGGATGGTACAACAGCTAAGTGGAATAATTGTGATTGCAGGGTGGCCAGCTTTCGTTCCGGACTGCTAGTCCATAAATTTCAACCAGCGACGTAACGCTGTTTATTAAAGTTGAACGAATCCTATTTTTGCGAAATAATCGCGCTCGACGTCGGCTAACGAGGGTTAATCGTGTAAACTTCGACAAAACGTTCGTTAATTTCAAAATTAAATTCTACCCATGTACGTTGTTTGCGCCTTGAATATTTATCGAAAGGGGTGTATCCTCTGTTTCTCCACGTACTTCTTTTTTTTTTTTGTACTCGTATTTTTATTCTTATTCTCCCATTAAATTATTGTTTCGTCGAACGAGGAACGACGTTAACGCGTGATTGCTTATTTCAAATAATTCGAAGTACGATATTTATCGATTTTATTGGATTATGAATATTCTTTGCTTTTGATTTTATGGAGTCTTTCATACAGGTTTCCGGTTTTTTTTTTTTTTTTCTTTTTTATTGAAAGCAGTAAGAAGTTCATTAGAATTGGAAAAATGAACTAAAAATACGTTTTGTACGTAGAGATCTTATCCCATGAATATTTCCACTTCCATTCGCTACAGGCACGCATTAATTCACCGTTTCAAGCCGCGAGTTTGCAAGATGAAAAATTTACAGAAGCAAACAGCGATAGGTCCGAGATGTCGAATGGTTCGAGATCTTTCTACATACTTTGGGTCATTTGCACGCCATGAATCGTGAATGTTCTCCGTGCTCCTTCGAAGTGCCCTCGCTCTCTCTCTCTCTCTCTCTCTCTTTCTCTCTCTCTGTATCTGACTCTCAGTGCCTCCAGCCACTGTCTCTTCCAATTCTTTTCAGCAGCTTTTCTTCGTTTTACGATACTCGTGTGCAATTCTTCGTGCTTCCAGTGGTGTTGGATAGTATCAATTAAACAATTAAACAGCTTGCTCAGCTGGCCGAGATAAATCGTTAACGATGACTCAGTTTGTGACAATTGTTTCAATTCTGGTTTCGTTAAAGCTTCGAAATAACTCGACTAATGAATAAAATACAAAAATTAGATTACGCCATGATGATTTTTATTCCATGGCCTCGTGGATTCAAGGCTTCACAATTTTATATAATATCGTCGAGAATATCGTCTTTTCGACGAACGATCTCTTAATCGTCGTTCTTTAAGTATTTTACATATTTGCGGCTTATCCCCAAAAACAATTTCACGCAGCGAAAATGTATCGACGGATTTGTTGGCCGCAAAATGGAAATCGGAAAAATAGTAACCAAATTTTCGCACAACGTTGAAACACGCTCGTATCTGGAGATACTGCAAATCGAGTCTGCAAATGAACCTAACAATTCAAGAGAAGATTCGTGGACAATGCAACGTTCCAATAAATGGAAAACGAAAATAGTGGGAAGAAAAAGCGACCAAACGAAAAGAAAATCGAAATAGGAAATGTAAACCGTTGGGGAATCCTCGATTGAAACTCCCGAAATTTCATCGACGCTCTATTCCCTGTTTTCTCTTCGTTATACTCCCAGTTTCATCGGTTCCTCCAATATCGGTCTCGTGTACAAAGTGTTCGAGGCGATGAAACAAAACGCAGAGTGCACGACAATAAATGGAAAGTTGCGGGTAGCGCGCGTAAACTACGCAGCTTGCACGGACGCGGATTAATTCGGGAATTAGCGATGGTCGACGTTGATATCGGACCAGCGACAGGGAAAATAGATTAATAAAATGAATCTGGACCGGTTTCGGATTGTCGGTCGGTTCTCTGGGCTAATGGATTCGCCAGGTAAGAGAAACGATTATACTCTGGAAAATAGAAACGGAGCTATTTCAAGCGAATTTTCTACTTTAGCGAGAAGTTTTTCATTGGGACATTGTTCCCACATCGGTTGATTTAGCCAGATCCAGAATCGAGCGAATTTTACGCAGCATCTTAAATCTCAGGCTGGAAAATCGTGATCCTGGTTTGATATTAGGTTGTCCGAAAAGTTTCTTTCGTTTCATAAGTGAAATAATAGATGCGCAAGATTTTGTATTTTATATTATTTTATAGATTTATGTATGATCCATTTTGTAGTCGGATCAAACGTAATTCAATAAAATAATATAAAACAAAAATAGTTGTGCATCTACTACTTTCTTACAAAACGAAAGGATCTTTTGTGACAACCTAATACATCTTTGTAACGTGACAACATTTTATAAAAAGTAGTAAACTGTGTGCTTTTAAAATTCGCTTTCTTACCTTTTTAAATATACCGCAAGCAAAGAAACAGTCGCATCGTGCTCGAAACAAAATCATGCACGATTGAAAACAAGATTTTACGTTGAAACTAAGAATGTCGAGACTTAATTTTTTTCTTTCTTACGTAATATACCTGCTATTATACGCGAGCTTTTGGAAAAAGTCAGTTAGAATTAAAACAATAGTTGGCTCAAGTTGTGTTGATTTAGACCAAAATTTTTATCTAATATATATATATTGTTACGTTTCGCTATCCAAATTTTGAAATTTTAAACAATGTAGTAGTCGCTGCCACCAGGAACAGTCTAAGAACTGTTTCAATTAGATATTTCTTGTTAGATTATGTAGCGTTGATCGGAGTTTAGGCCACTGGTCAACAATCTCCACGTTTCGGCTAACCTGCTATGCGCAGGAATACTAGCACGGGAGAGGATTGTTTGGAATAAACAATTATATTATAAATAATTATTACAGGCGGAATTAATGACGAATTATACTAATCATTGATATTATTTATTATTTTAATTATTAATTATTAATAATAATTAAAGTTGACTCACCTGACGTTGGCCTCCGCTGATGAACGGACAGGCCGCTGGGGTGATTCCGGTTTTACAAAGATCGACATTTCTATAATTTTTCGTTTTAATCTTTATTTAATTTGAACAGTGTAAACAACAGTGTGTCCGGACGTGTTTAACAATTCGAAATTCTAACACAAAATTTGAGCCAACTATTGTTTTAATTCTAACTGACTAATAACTTGTTAATTCTAAATCAACTTTGTTAATTCTATCATGTTGAAGGAGACAAGTTTATTTGTCGCTATATTTTATTAATTGAAAATTGAGAGAAAAAAGAGGATAAGAAAAACGGGGCAACCGTAGCAACCATATTTACTCGAAGGCGTGTCGGCTTTTCGTTTGTTATTAGGGGAAACATACCCGCGTGCAGAGAATACGAACGATACAAGATTCCTCGAGAGGAGTTCCCCTTTCATAAGAATATCTCCTGGACGAGTCTACTGTAATAACAACGCATTTCCCTCGTATTTCCTTTCGTATTGTTCGCGTTGCTTCTGTGTTACGGTAATAATTGTCGCGTGGCAGGATATTATCAGCTGTCTGTTTCTTGTTAAGATTATTTGAAGAACGAATCCCTGAAATTCTTCATTTTTCCTCCATTTGTCTATTTATATTTTTGAAATAAATTTTTAGAAAGCTCCTTTCTTCTGGATTTTCTGGTAAATCGAAATTTAATAAAAATTATATTAGATTAGATTAAATAATTTTTACAAGATTCCTAAATAATAAATATCGTTTCGTTTCACTAATTCTAAAATTATAAAATATTTGACAATTTTCAATTTGCATATCGTTTTATACAGCAGAGGCTTTAGCGTATTTCTTTTTCTTCTAAAAGATTAAATCATCGCCGAAGTAAGAAGAATCAACAACCAACAGATCTGTATGATTTATCAAACTTACGTTTATATAAAATTGTACGATTATATAATCGAGAAAATGTTCATTCGAACAAATGTTTACTGTTTGTTCATCGAACAAATTTTTATTCACGTTGAATGAAAAACGATTTATATTTATTGAAATCTTTCGTCTCTGTCGAAAATGTTGTCCATTATGTAACCGTAGCTCCAGTACAGTAAACGTGGTCAACCACATTTCCCATATTTTTCATATTTTGTAACGCAGAAATTGAAAAATTTAATACACTGTCAATCATTTTATATTATAGGAAATATCTTTTTATTTGGGTTTCGAATGAAATATGTATTTTTGCTACAACGTCGAGTATTTAATTAAAAATATCAATCGTCATAAAAATGGCTATTCCGTGTTCCATTCACTTTTTATGGAACATCGTGAATTTATTACGCCCTAATAAAAAATTTAAAGGATTCTTGAATTTCATAGATACTTCACTTTTTCAAGTATCTCGTATTAAAATATTCCTTTTTAGTCACCAAACGATATTAAAATAAAAGAAGATGGAGTGCCGTGGCTTTTTCATATAGCTTTCAATTAAATGATCATGATTTTCTGCAATATTTTACCTACCCATGTTATTAAAATTAAAATATTCCTTTTTAGTCACCAAACGATATTAAAATAAAAGAAGATGGAGTGCCGTGGCTTTTTCATATAGCTTTCAATTAAATGATCATGATTTTCTGCAATATTTTACCTACCCATGTTATTAAAATTAAAATATTCCCTTTCAGTCACCGAGTGACATTAAAATAAGAAACCTAAAAAAGTTTAATTTATTCTGTTTTTTCACGCAATCTGCGAGTGATTTCTATTGCCTTTGAAATTTTATCCTACTTACGTTTCTACTTTATTATCTACTCATTTCGCGGCTTTATGTCTCATTTTTCGTTAATGCGCTCGCATTACCTTTTTCGTTAGAAACCATAGATGCAACGTGCCGCTTACAAACGGCGACTTTGTTTCGGTAAAAGCGATACTTTTGATACCTTGAGGGACAATTTCTGCAACAAGGAACATGCAGGTCCGTATTCATGCTCACGCGTACACTCTATGACAAGCGTCGTAAAAACGAATCGTTCAAGAATCCACGAAGCCTGTATCATGTGTAAATATCGAAAATCGATCTACCTGAATTTCAGTTACACTTGCTGTGCATTATACGACCGTCGGAGAATTTGAAAAAATTTAAATTATTTAAACCGTTGTTGCCCATATGCGTGTCACGTATTTCAGCCTGTTATCGATGTCGCTATACCTCAAAGGTATCATTTATAGAACGGAAAATTTATATTATTCGCGCGATTAATTTTCTTTGTAAATCGGTTCGAAAAATTCGCAGCTGAGGACTAACGTTCATCCGGATTCCTTCGATAGAACAAATTTTTATTCTTTCCAATTCTTCCGACGTTACCTGGCTTCTATGCAAACGTACGAACAAGTACGAACTTTGTATCAAAAATTACCAACGACAACGATAGAAATGCCGTTCTACAGGTTACGACAAAATTGCAAATATCCAGCACGATACTCCAGACAACAGAATTCGCGATAAGTTTACCCGCGAAAGCAAGAATAATCAAGCGCTCAGCCCTCAGCGTATCCTGCATAGTCCGCCAACTTTCAATCAAACTTACATTTAAATTTGAAACCTGTGTCTTCGTTTCGAGATGAACAACGCCTCATCCACGTTGCAGAGAGCGACGTATTTTCGACTGCAGCCTCGAACCTACTGCGTTTCACAAAGCAAGCCCTATTGGCAGGTTAGTCAGCTATTCGAGTGTCGTCAGAGGTTTCGGTTCGGTGCTTGCTGAAGACAACGTAGACGGCACGATATCGTGAACGCGTGCTCGCCGGAAAAATTGAATACGTAGTCCGCGTGTTAGGACACCGGATGCCTGGAAACCCGTTTCCTCTTTGATCGCCGATATTGGTAACCGGATCGACTCGTTTCCTGCCAGAAACGATACCCTTGATCGAGCTGGCAGTTTCGATTTCCCTCCACCTCGGTCTATTTCTCTTACACGTCCTTTCGTTTGGCGTTCCTGTGGAGAACCGTGTGGATACGAGATAGAGATCGGGAAAAAGACAGGTTTTTGCGCTACGACTCGTCGATAATTTCCGCCGGCCAAGAATTATTTAACGATCGGTATTTCCTGTCGTATGGTAGAGAGATAGTATTGGCAGCAGGGCGACGCTATATCCGTATCGAATTTTAATCCGGTACTCCGCTTTGACGTAAGCGAATATTCTGCCGATGGTATGTCGTCGCAAATCATTTTCTCCTTTTGAGCGAGGCGAGGTCAGCTTTTTCTGGTTGCTCGTTTGATGGAATTTGGCGGGTTTTTGAGATCGGTAAAAGTTCTACGCATTCTTTTTTCTGGAACGAAGTTTGAGAGAAATTCTCATACTCCATAGTGCCTTTTTGATTTTCAAAAATTTGTGAAATTATAGGAAATTATAGGATAATAATTATAGGATAATTATTATTATAAGTTATTCTTGTGAATGAAATTTATCTATATACTTTTCGTCTTTATAAAAATATCGTATCGTAACGTTTATAACACGTAGTTCGTTGATAAAAATTTAAAAAAGATACAGCGCCACACGAGACGTACAAATAAATCGTCTTCCGGTATTTTTCTTATTATCCTCGGTTCTCCTTTATTCCGTTCTTCTCTTGTACCTATTCACCATTCCTTTCTTATCTTTCTCTCGACTTTTGTTCCGACTATGTAATTCATCCCTTTCCACTCGTTTTTTACTTCGGTCGTTACTTTGATCCGTCTTGTTTCTCTTTTATTTATATCTCTCTTCCGCCTGTCTTTCACCTGTCCTCGCTTTTTTTTCTTCCTTCCGTTTCACTTGTTTTTCCACTCTTCTGGTCGTTACTTTATCCCCCATCTCCCTTTCTCGCCCCTCCAACTCCTGTTTTTTTTCCCCTTTTTCCCTCCGTATGAGCTGCTTTTACTGGCCCTTGCTCATTAATTCGATATACTCCTCTTTTTTCCTCTTGTCATCTACATTTACTCCACGCGTTCCACGTTTCTTTGCATTACCTCGGTTCTTCTTTCTATGTTCAACTTTTTTTCCATCAATTGATTGTGAATAATTATTCTCTTCTTTTCTTCGATATTTTTATTCGTTTCCACTTACAATTATTTTCAGGTTCTTGCAAAATATACTTTCATTCGTTTCTTATCTTTTTATACTTTTTGTTTTTCTTCCTTGTATTTCACTTCTTTTTCTCGGTCGATTTTTATATTTTTCTGTACGTTTCTTCTTTCCTTCTTTTGTTTTCAATTGTTTTCAGTTTTTTTTCTGCGGAGTTTCCCGCGACTCGTTACTTTTAATTGCCTGTCATTACTTTTTTCCCAGGAATATATCGAAAGTTTCCTTTTTCTAGTCCGTCGTACTTTTTACGTTCGACCTTTCTTATTGTTTAAGAAAAGGGAAACTTCGAGTCTTGGCGTGGTTTCTTCTTTTATTTATTTTTTTTTCTTTTTTATCCTATTTATAGTATGTTGGACTTTCTTTCATTGCCTCAATTTACGCTCCCCTTGTATTCCTTCCTCACCACCGCTTGGTTTTTCATTCCTTTCTTCTTCTTTTTTTTCCCCTTTTGTCTCAATCGAGTTTCTTTCTCGCGTTCTTTGTTCCTACATACACTCATTTAGCTCTTTGCTTCATTTAATTCCCTTCCTCGTCTCGCTACATTTCCCTCTTTTTATTTATTTAGCTCTCCTTTCTTTTACGGCATTTCGCTAGTTCTTGTTACGACAATTTACATTAACTTCTGACGTACAGTCTACACTAAGACGCTAAGATACCGATTCAATTTTTTATTCAAACTGAATTATACGAAACTTGTGCTTTCTTAATTATTCTTTCTAAATTGCTTTCTTTCTTAATTATCTTCTAAAATTATTCCTTGAAATGTTCTTAAATTATTTTCTATTATCCCCGAGCAACATCACGAAATCACGATACTATATTAAATATAATAAAAGATATATTCAAATAAAACCGTGCAATTAATCTAATCGATAGATTTATTAAATTTAATGATAAAATAATGGATCGCGAACTAATTGTTCAGAAATTACGGAAGCAAATGAAAATCTATAAAACGGTTCATTCGCCCTCTTCCTTTGCCATTTCTCGTTCTGCTTACATCGATCCTCTCCTTTCTCCTTGCGACTCGCATTTTTCTCTCTTTTTTCCTTTCACCCACGTCGTCCCTTTCGCGCTCGAAGACGATGTTATAACATTTGCACATTTTTATCGCGGACGAACGAGCAGGCCGACGAAAGGAGACAACTAAATCGATAAGGCTCGTGGTGGCTAGCCCTGTTGCGTGATATCGCGAAATATTGCTACGGCACGCGCTGCAGACAGATATTTCACGCGAATGTGCACCGTCGAAGCGAGGGTATACTTTATCCCCGTTTCATGTAAAGTGGAGGAATTAGTTGGCCCTCGAACGTTTCTTCGGAGCCGCATTAAAGTTGAAACTCGTATCACCCGATTTCCTCTAGCAAAGTTTCCAGTAAAATGTACGAGTCATCGCGAAGGAAGAATTTCAATGGAAGTTTCGTAATTCTTGTGGATTACGTGGCTTTACATCGTATAATTCTAATCTTATTTTAATACGAGATTTCGGTGTATTTAAATGGAAATACTGAAATATCCTTGTTCCGAGCTATTCTACCGTTATGCTTGAATTTGTCGCTTTATTCTCTACGATAGTACGAAAGGGACTAAGTATACGTATGGTATCGCGTATAAAGAAGCATCGAAATCCTTGAAATTTCACGCAAATATCTTGCAATTAGCGAACTCGATTTAAAAAGAATTTGCGATAGAGCGTCTCGCGAATGAAACGATCAAGAGAAGGCAAGAGGATAATTATATCGTCGGGAAAAGAAACTTTTCACCGCGGTCGCTTACCAACCAGTTAGAAGCTACTTTTTATTCGATTTCTGGTAGAGCAGACCGGTTTTTAATTCGGAACTTTTTACCTTTTAGTTTTAATGCAGCGCCTCGATGGAAATCCCCTAGCGCGCTGTTTTATCTTAATGAATTTACAGAGTCACTTGCGCCGCTGTGGCGCGAAGTTGAAGCGTGTCCCACGGGGATGTTTCAGTTTGTTTAATACGCGACAACATTTTAGTTGATTCAATTTGTTACATCGCGCGGATTTCAGTTTTCGCGTGCTGACGAAAATCGAAGGCGATACTTTCATTCGTCGTACGCTTTCACCGTGTTTCCTTATTCCCCCAAGGAGCAACTGTAATCTATTTTTTTCCTTCTGTCCGGCTTAAGTAAGCGATCGAAGGATTTTAGAGTAAATGAAACGAAAATATTTGATGTTAGATCAGTGGCCCCTGTCATCCTCTCGAACGAGAATGGAAATTACTACGAGAAACGGGATATTGGACGAATGTAAATGATGTCCGATGGGACGATAATTTGCAATTAAACGTTTACCGTTGGCTCGATGAAGGAATAAAACTTTTCTTTTTATAGTAGAAAATCTTTGAACCAATACAAATGGAATTTGTTGGTTTGTTCTTAGAGTTTGATGAGTTATTTAAGTTCAAAAGAGAATTTCATCGTGGCCGATGGAAAATGAAGTTAGATTTATAATTTAAGTTTTCGTTCCCTTATCGTCTTACTTCTTCGTATTTCGATGTTAAAAATTCAAACTACGTTGCAATTTGGCCGCTGGGAGCTTCGATTCGTAAAAGACGATTTATCGCCTCTTTTTCCTTTCCTTTCGTTTCAATGATCTGCACGAAGAAAGTCGGCTCTCAAACTTGATCGGTATCGTTCATTTTTAAAAGACGCGTCTTTCGATCTAACAAGTCTTTTTCATCTTCGATTATGTCGTATCGAAAGTTTCAGCAGTTCGCTCATAGATACAGCGACGTTAAAAATCAGGAAATCTGATCTTCGCGTACAATTTTTGCGCAGTTACCATTTTCATTTTGTCGTAGTAATACGACATACTGAAAACCTCGTAGACAAATATCCAGAATCCACGACAAACATCGGACCGATATAACTTTCTGATCAGCTTTGAAACTCCCATCAAGTTGTTCGGAGGAATTATCTCTGGCTATACAAGTTCTCACCCATATATCAACGACACCAACAACAACAACAACAACAACAACAACAAGTGAACAACTTAAATTTCATAGAGTAAACTCAACTTCGACGAACCGACCACAGTACGAACTAGTGCTGGACGGATCACGTTTCTCCTCAACTTTCGAGTAAACGCAAGATATTCACGGTTCAGCGCTAGAAATTAATAATAGCGTTTTGATGAATCGTACATAATACAGGTGCTGCTACACGCTAAGAGTTCTCTGGATCTCGCACAACCACCGAGACCTATTAATCCTTGCGGTAACGAGAATTTAACGGTGGTCAAACTTCCGGAAGTTGAGCGCCATCCTCCGGGTCGCCGCAAGTCACGTGCACTCTCGGCCTGGGTCACCGGGCTTTCACTCCTGTTTAATTGATTGAAAATGGATGATAGGGATCGGTAGTGTCGACGAAGAGCCGGAAGGTTCTCGAGGAAATTTGTCGTCGATGGCGGAAATTGGCAAGTCGAGGGACGCTTCGAATCGATGAATTGATAGACCGACTTTCAACCAGTTGTTTTATACTTTTTCCTCGGTTATGGTTGATTGGAAAATTACACAGTTCCATGATTGAATATCATTGCGGCGTTTTATCATATCGGACTAAATTATAGCGCTGATTACGTTGGCGTTTCTTCTTCTTTTTTGTATTTAGGCAAATTCTCGTACCGTTTGATTAAATTCTGAATTTTATCGCTGGTTTCTTGTATTTGGATTTGCCCTTTTACAGATTTACATTTTATATAGATAAATAATTGTCTCGTGTATTTATTAATTATTATAAATGTCTCGTGTATTTATTAATTCGTATAACTATCCTACCTGATTGAAAAACAATTTCAGACATAAAAGTATGTGGTATTATTAAATACATCGTAGAAAAGTGGGAGAAACTCCGTTACGTGTTAAATAATAATATCAGCATTGCGCGTCTCGTCGTGATGTTTTCTTATCGCGCATAAAACCTAATGCACCAGTACGTAAACGACGAACACGCGCAGTCGTAGCTATTTTAAAAGCGGAGAAACGATTCGTTCTTCCTTGTCTGTTGGCAAAAAAAGGGATGCATTATGAAGGGAAATGTTGAATTTCTCGAAAGCTTGTATAAACGCGAAGTACCGCCCGTCCGTCGGACGATGGTAGAACAACGAAGATGAAGACGAGCGTCCTGTCACGGCGAATGTAACTTTACGTCAGGCGGTCTCTCTTAAATCCAGAATTTCAATTTACCCGGCAAGTTCGTGCGAATACTGAAGGAGGGTTATGTTAGACGTTGCCGTAAGATGGTCTTGCGTTTTGTTACTGAAATCTCTCGTACTAAACTTCTGAGAAGCATATCCGACGCTAAGAAGGGGTAGTTCAAGGTTTAAGTGTTTGTCTCATGGGATCCTGTAAGTTTGCCTTAATTAATATTTCAAATTTTCCTCGAGCTCGTACAATAATTACCGAATTAATTTTTCACTGTAGAAATTAACGAGTTTTAGAAGAGCTTAATCGTTACGTGACCTTTTTTCGCTCTTCCTTTCAGATTCCTTTTAAATTATATTTTCATTAACGCAGAAGGTAAAGGTCGTTTTAAAGATTGCCAGACGGATATTCGATCGTTATTATCGAACTAACAATTTCCAATGACGATACGAATCAAATAACCGTAAAATCTTGTCGAACGATGCGCTGTGTATAAGTCGACCGAGTACCCGAAAGGAAGCCATTTCACGAGCGATTTGACGATAGCTTTGTCGAGCCAGGAAATGCATTGAAATAGATGGAAGATGCAACAGAGGATCGATAGAGACGCTTCATTGGCCGCGACGTCTGCCGTCGTGTACCAATAGTCTATCCACTTTGTCAGTCGGACCATAACTCAGCGCGACAGGCTTCTTGCTACGCGAACTCCCATTGTCGCAGCTGCTACACGTATTATTTCGTTGACGCAAATCGAAATCCACTGCCGAATTGTGTCGAACGAAACAAAGGATAGGAAAATAACGAGAAAGGGGAACGCCCATTTCCTGCACGGTATTATCGTACTCGCTATTGTATAATATACGAATTTTTAAGCAAGAACGCTTTATTCCGAGCTCTGTCGATGTATCGATACTATACCACTTTCTAAACATTGTATGCATATTTAATAGTTAGACTGCGAATATTTATGCAAATTTAGACTTTTACGAATACCATTGAATAAATGGAAATTTGTTTCGTTCCTCGAATATTATAATTTTAGTTATATTATTTTGGATATTTCCTCTATATATTTGCATATTATGTGCGTTTTGTATATTTTAGCATATAATATATAACTCAATATCAAAGTTCTCATAAATGCATAAACGTGCACGGTCTGCTAAACTCATGAAATGTTAATAATATTAACGATATTAGTAGTACTAATCAAACTATCGATTAACGTTAATAATGTTCTAAATTTTATTATCAGCATTCTATGCCATTCTAATTCCATTGGAATAAAATTCCACACAAGCGAAACCTTCCATTCCATCAATTCCAAATTCCACTTTAAATTTCTCTCTACGAAGCAACACGTACATATACAAAACCAAAGATGTCGAACTGGCGACCAAGAAATTCTATCCGAGAGTCGAGGCGTTTTCGCGTAAATTTCGAGGAAATTTTCAGATTATAAATCGTAGGGAGAGATGGCGAAATAACGCGAATCCATGGAGCGGCTTAGATAGTCGTGTGAAACCATCGTACTGTGGAGAAATTTACTGCAGATTACATGCAACTCGCAGTCTTACAGACTTTTTCCAATGTTGTGCCATCTTTGTACTGTACTTTGCGACGAGCTACGAGCTCGTGTTTACTTCCGAGATGGCTGCTATAGTAATAATTATTGTATTAGGTTGGCCGAAAATTGCCTTTATTTTACAGACACGTCTTTTACATTCGCCTTTTACGATCGTGGTAATTCGATAAAATAATATAAAACGGAAAATATTGTGCATCCTCCGTTTTCTTATAAAACAAAAGAAACGAAAGAAACAAAGAAAGACGATTTTTAACACTAGTCGTGGATATAGCGTACCATAAATGTAGTACCGGGGCCAAAAGGCCTAAGGTATCGGCCGAACGGTAAACAAAGTACCGTTTAGCATCAATGTACCTTTAAGTGGACAGTTTTCGTGAAAAGGTTGCGTGACCTTAACCACGGGGGGTTTCGGGATACCGTTCCGAAGAACGGGAAAAGGTAGAGGGTGCAGAGCGTGTAGAGCGGGCATAGCGTGTAGAGTGTGGAGAGCGG
This sequence comes from Bombus affinis, assembly GCF_024516045.1. Taxonomy (NCBI): domain Eukaryota; kingdom Metazoa; phylum Arthropoda; class Insecta; order Hymenoptera; family Apidae; genus Bombus; species Bombus affinis. Next base: position 13,509,386 of record NC_066352.1, on the reverse strand, counting down.
GCAGAGCGTGGAGAGCGTGTAGAGTGTGGAGAGTGTGGAGAGCGTGTGGAGTGTGCGGAGTGGACAGAACTCGAATTGGGAAGCAGAAAGCTGCATGCGAGAATAGAACGTAGAACAGCATTGTAATCATTTCGTAGCTCTTAATAATGTATATTAAATCAAAACATCATCACTTGTCCTTTCTCTCTAAGACCCATTTGGATACTACATAAAACGGCGTTCCGAAGAACGGGAAAAGGTAGAGGGTGCAGAGCGTGTAGAGCGGGCAGAGCGTGTAGAGCGGGCAGAGCGTGTAGAGCGGGCAGAGCGTGTAGAGCGGGCAGAGCGTGTAGAGTGTGGAAAGCGGGCAGAGCGTGGAGAGCGTGTAGAGTGTGGAGAGTGTGGAGAGCGTGTGGAGTGTGCGGAGTGGACAGAGCTCGAATTGGGAAGCAGAAAGCTGCATGCGAGAATAGAACGTAGAACAGCATTGTAATCGTTTCGTTGCTCTTAATAATGTATATTAAATCAAAACATCATCACTTGTCCTTCCTCTCTAAGACCCATTTGGATACTACATAAATTTTGGAGGCTCGTCTGGGATCTAGAGCGCTGAGTGACAAGTGATATTTCGAAACGACGAGTAACTACATTGTAGGAGAAGCAGATTTGACTGACGAGCAGGTGGTTCAGATGCGAATACCTGAGTTAAAAGACGAGCTGAGAAAACGACAGCTGAGATTAACGGGTAGAAAACGCGAGCTGGTAGCGCGATTGCTGGCTGCGGTACGTTTAGAGCGGGAACACGGTGCACGAGAAGAAGACGATGACGACGACGATGAGATGGGCGTGATTGGGGACCGTTTAGACGGCAAAGATCCAGGGAATCACGATCTCAATAGTCAAGTTCGGGTGACTCCAGTGGGAAGACGTCGAAGCCAAGACGAGCGTAAGTGCACAGTGTTAACGTTTGAAGACGTGGAAGGCTCGTTAAAAAAATTCAGCGGAGATGACCTACCGAATGTAACTCAGTGGATAAGAGATTTCGAGGAAATGGCGGAAGTGTGTGGCTGGTCGGACATCCACATGGTGGTTTTCGCGAGGAAGCTTCTCACAGGCTCTGCTCAAGCTTTCGGACGCCAGGAACGATGCATGAAGTCCTGGGCGAAGTTTAAAATGGCGCTGGTAGATGAATTCGAAGACGCAGTGAGTGACCGGCAGGTACATCAGGAGTTAGCGCACGTACAAGAACCTCACTACCATGAAGCGATCCGCGATATCATTAGGGGGTATAAGCCAGAGAAGACGCGGGATGTCGGGATAACCGCGAAAATCCTGTTGAAAAGCGACAAACCCGTGGTACGAAGATCGCGACGGCTGGCGCCGTCTGAGAAAAAGGAAGTGGACGATTTGATGGAGGCGTGGACAGACGAGGGTATTATAAAACCAACGGACTCGGAGTTTGCGGATACCGCATAGTGCCGCAACGTGCAGTCAGGCTGATGGGTGTGTAACCAGAAGATTAATCGACGAAGAGTGGGGCGTGAATTTCGAAAAACAGCGTCGTGAGTTACGCGAGGACGCGAAAAGGAAGATCGCTGCGACGCAAGAAGAAAACAGAAAGAATTTTAACAAAAGACGGAAGAGCGCGAAGCAGTACCTAAGGGGAGATTTGGTAGCCATTAAGAGAACCCAGTTTGGCCCAGGTTTAGAACTCGGAGGAAAATTTTTAGGCCCGTACCGGGTATCACGAACAATGCGGAATGACCGGTACATGGTGGAGAAAGTAGGAGAGCATGAGGGGCCTGCGCACACATCGACGACCGCAGACTTTATGAAGCCTTGGATCCTCAACGCCGAAGATGACGCATCCGACGATAGCGAAACTGAAGACCACATCTGAGGGTAGATGTTATTGCAGGATGGCCGAATGTAGTACCGGGGCCAAAAGGCCTAAGGTATCGGCCGAACGGTAAACAAAGTACCGTTTAGCATCAATGTACCTTTAAGTGGACAGTTTTCGTGAAAAGGCTGCGTGACCTTAACCATGGGGGGTTTCGGGATACCGTTCCGAAGAACGGGAAAAGGTAGAGGGTGCAGAGCGTGTAGAGCGGGCAGAGCGTCTAGAGTGTGGAGAGCGGGCAGAGCGTGGAGAGCGTGTAGAGTGTGGAGAGTGTGGAGAGCGTGTGGAGTGTGCGGAGTGGACAGAGCTCGAATTGGGAAGTAGAAAGCTGCATGCGAGAATAGAACGTAGAACAGCATTGTAATCATTTCGTTGCTCTTAATAATGTATATTAAATCAAAACATCATCACTTGTCCTTTCTCTCTAAGACCCATTTGGATACTACATAAAACGGCGTTCCGAAGAACGGGAAAAGGTAGAGGGTGCAGAGCGTGTAGAGCGGGCAGAGCGTGTAGAGTGTGGAGAGTGTGGAGAGCGTGTGGAGTGTGCGGAGTGGACAGAGCTCGAATTGGGAAGCAGAAAGCTGCATGCGAGAATAGAATGTAGAACAGCATTGTAATCATTTCATTGCTCTTAATAATATATATTAAATCAAAACATCATCACTTGTCCTTTCTCTCTAAGACCCATTTGGATACTACATAAATACTTTGTGTTTCGTCTTTCGTGGATTTCTGTGACGTCAAATTTTGTCCAACGTAAATTTCAATTGTCTTTTTAATCCATTTTATGTGATTGGTTCGTGATGAAAATTTGTAATGGACGTTATTACCAGTTTATATGCGACGCTGCGTAAAATTATATCGTTCAATTTAACTTTGTTAGTTTGATTATACAATATGCATTCGCGTAATCAACTAAATGAATTAATAATGTGATAGGTATACAAAGCGCGCCACTGAAATATGAAACTCTACCCATTTCGTTTATTGCAATAATTTGAACGTTACGAAACGCTAAAATACCGTTTCCATCCGAAATTACAATAAAGTCAGAAAGCTAGCAATTACGTAAATTGTGGTCGTAAATTAATTAATTAAAACAAATGTAAAAGCTACAACGAGATGAGAAAACGAGCTTCACCGCGATAGCAGAATCGCGCAAAATTGGAAGCCAGAGAGAATCGAAAAATATAAGATACGTTCAAAATATTTTCTTACAACGCTCTAAATGAAAAGAATGGTTCGAAGGGAAAGAACAGTACGCCGTATATTACTAGGATGTTGGCCGAACGATTCTCGATAGCAGCTGACAGACAAAGTTTTAGGAACTCGTGAAACAGGAACCTCTGAAAGTATTCTATCGCTCGCTAACCGGTCTAAACACTTGCTGCAAGTGGTTAAAGAGAACTCGGACGAAAGAAAGTTTCGATGTCGAGATGTGTCCATTGCTACTATATACAAGAAAGAATTTTAGTTTCCATTTTAAAGCGAAGAAGTTCGAATAGATTGCGGTTTATTCAGAGCGAGAAACGCTGCGAAATGAAGCACAGAGTCGAGTCGCTGTACACGCGATGTCTTCCTTAACCCTCGATTTTCGCCCCTCGAACTAACCTCCGTTCTGCGGAGAGTGCGTCGAAATGCGGATACGTTCGCGACGAATTTGACGATGAGTCTACAGAAAGGGGGTTGTACCCGACAGAAGAGCAGACTACCACGCCTACGCGCCTAAAATTTCATCCCCTGAATGATTAAAACCTAATACAGAGACACGCCTACCGGTAAGGAATTTCGCGTCTCTCTATTTCCATTTGCAACCACCTTGGCTCGCTCCATATTCGCTTTCGATGTTCCTCTCACTCTCGTACGGGCTTTCACTTTCAATGATTCATTCCATTGCTTCCCCTTCGTCACGTTCAAACCACCCTCGTTCGTTGCCTCGTTTTTTTCCACCCCTTCGCCGTGTTTTTCGTACGCTGAGAGGAAGAAGGGTCGAGACGCTCTCCGTGAAAATCTGTGGCTGAAAATTTTTACGGTCACTGGCTCCAATTTCGTCGACTACCTCGCCATGGCGGCGGAAAGAGAGGGGAAAAGCGGGCGTCTTTATTATAGGAGCGGCGTAGCCGAGCAACAGCCCCGCGGTGATACGTATAATTATAGCATGGTGAAATTACAAGGTAGCGTGATCCGGGACTGCCGGTAATTGCGAGCTCTTCCTCGTGAAATTGATACGCCTTAATGAGACACGTTCAGCTCTGTTCAACGTCACGGGGACGATTCACAACGAAAGATCTCTGCATGGCATTAGACACGCGTTAAGAGACGTTTCCGCGTAGGTTCGAGGATTTCGCGACAATCGGCGACATTCCTCGTGGATTTATGATTCGTTCGTAGTGGAATTACGGTAGTGCGGGACTATTCTGCTTTCGAGATTCCGATCGTGCGATACTTTGATAATTTTAGCGTGATGCGATTGTAATATAGTAGCTTCAGGGGTAAGTTAAAATACGTGCAAATATATGAAAATAATTTTTAACGCCGAATTTAATTTACCCTAACGAAGAATTAAAATCGGTATTTACCTATAAAGCTATCGGCTTGATAGAAGATTTTTCGGACGTTTGATAAATCGTGCAAATGAACGAAAAACTATGTTGCTATATTTCTGGTAAAAATCTGCGTCTGAATTTCAGGCAACGAACCAGCTGACATTCCAATATGTTACAAAGCTCATTCGGAGTTACTATCGCAATTCGCGAGCCAATTTTTTTATCATCATACGGTCGTAGAAAAGTTGTAACGGTACTTGAAAATGTACTTTTCAACTTAACTAGAAACCACGATTACTCGGGCAGAACGTTGCATATGAGTTCAGAATCCGTTTAATTAAGAAACTTCCCTTCGAACGATCCGTGTTCTCACAGACTTAAATTCAATTGCAACGTTTCACAAAATCGTGGGTCGTTAATCCGTCTTTGGGAAATTCCAAAAAGAACGAAAACACACACGTGGACGGACACAGACGAAAAAGGAGGAACGTTAGTTTGGTTAGAAAGTTATTAAACTTGCTGCCGAATATCGTGTCCAGAAATGTCGTGTCCAATTACAATGATTACCGTCTCTGTGGCAGAGTCTCTCATCCCCTTTAAACCAACCGCGTATGCATCAAACTAACGAACCGTGTTCAACTCGTTAAGCGGGAAACCAAGCAATGTAACGTGATGTAAAGCGCGTTATTGCGTATATCCTTTGATTTGTCTTGAAAAAATCTACAGGAAAATCTCTGGCCTTTCAAAGTTTAATGCTTACACCTATAAAATTCGTATTTCGTTGATTGTTAATTAAAAATCGTAAAAAATGTAGCAAGAATACACGGTGGCTTGAGAAACATGGGAGATTAAAGTTATTACAGGAAATTAAAGTTTATTTTTCAATGGTTAATAATAGTAATAAAAATCTCAGGTACAGAGCCGACTGGGATTCGTTATATGACGTAATTAAATTTGTTCTTTGATATCGAATAACGATACTTTGCTGCTATATTATTTTATTCTTCTTCTGTTTCTTTTGTTCCTTTAAACAGACTCCGATATACGGTACTTTGTAAATTGAAGAAAAATAAAGGTTTAACTTTGGAAAATTCCCATTCGATATATAACGAAACAAGATAAATAATTTACGGAGAACATTTGAAATTAAAATTGCGTTTTCTTTTGTTTCGTAAAATTCCTGTTGTACTTGTATATTTTAACAGAAAAAGCAAAAGTAAATTGCAATGAAACAAAATACGAAATTTTACGTTATCTTCTATTATTTCTATACTTTATATTACGATACTTTAAGCCAACTTTGCTAGCCAGTTACGAAAGAAAGAACATTTAAATACTCTCTCCAAGGAGAAATCTACGTGATCATGGCTATTGGCGTTAACCATTAAAGAGAAAAATGCAGTGTTGATAAAAGATAAAAAGTTTCTGTTTTCGTTCTTTTATAAGTAAAATATTCTATAGAATATACACTGTTCGCCACGTATCATGTACCTAAACGAGGTCGCGAAGATAGTTTCAAGTCACGAATTAATGGTATTCCGTAGTAGTCTATAGGACGAGGATGAAAGGGCAAGGGGAAACGTGTCTCGGGCCGATACGCCGCCTTTTCAACGGGAAATTGGATTCTCAATTATTCAGGGCGACGCATCCTTTGGTATCCCCGAAGGAGCAAGAACGATATTTGAGAAGAAAGCGTTGGAAAGTGGTGGTTGCTGCGTCTCACCGTTGCCGGTGCTTTTTATTTGCTGCTCCTTTTGCGCCCTTTGCTTTGTTCAGTACTGGCCTCCAAGTATTTCCAACACGGAAATCGATAGCCCACATCGGAAAATATTTTGCAAAAATACCGTCTTTGTTTCTTTCGACGATGAAAATTCTCAGAATTTTCCATCGATCGCCGATTTCCATAAATTTCGTTTGGGGTTCTAATACAATTCATAGAAAAAGCTATTTTTTGGTATTGTTCATAAAAATATGAATTTGCATCCGTGATTTCAGCCCTTACGTGATTTCAGTCGTATATATTATAATATATATGTAATATCGTGGACAGATTGCCTAGGAAATATCGGGTGAACCATAAACAATGTTGCGGCAAAGCTTAAGTGCGGACAGGTCAAAAGGGTCTGGAAACTTCAATGGGCTGAGCGACCCATCAACGTGTCATTGGTTCTTCGATCGAATAGTTATGCGGCCGCCGACGAGTGTGGAACGCGTACGTGATGGGGCTTTGAGAATAGACAAAGGGATGTTTAACAGAGAAGGACGAAATGACGGGGAGTCGAGTTGTGGGGAGTCGTCAATTAAGAGTCGAGTTGTCGATTGTTGTGAGTTGTGAATCATCGATTTAATTGCCTTAGTTATAGCATATTACTGTATTTAGTTCAAATAACCATCGTTAAATAACCATCGTTTCCTGTTCAATCTATCGTAAATAAATCTATCTGTCGATAAACTTATCGTATAGGATAGAAATCATTGGAAACCCTAATTTCTAATATTTCTGAATAAATAAAATTCTATATATATGTATATGTATCATACATATTGATAATACGTTTTACTCTTTTGCGTTTTATTACACCGTCAAAGACAGTTTAATCAGTAAATAATTGGCCAAGAGGAAAGTAAAGTTCGTCTCTTTGTAAGAAATATCTCAACTCGTGGCAAACATCGTAACTGGATTAATCAGAGACTCAATGGGCGCACGGCTGCTAAGAAAATTGAGATAAACGCGAACAATTCTTGGGGAACGTTCGAACCGAGCAAGTTGTTTCATTCAATTGTCGCGAAAATTTCAGCAGCATCTTCGGCCGTTGTTTCGCAAATTTTTTCCAACGGAAGTTCGACTCGGAGAGACTCGCTTAACAGGTCGTTTCCGAGTCGTTTGAAATACTCTTCTTAATTAAGAAGCAGCCAGACCTAGAGAACTCGCCAACAGCAGTAAAACGAGCACGGCTCGATTATTCGCTCGTGATTTCCCGAGTCTTTCGAGAACATGGTGCTCCCCGTTCCTCTCCTGGTCGCGATAACAATGAAAGTTCCCATTACATTTAAGTTGGCGAGACCGCGGCTGCCTCGAATTTAGAGTCGTAATTTGAATTCGTGGGAATTCGGCCGTGAACGAAACGAAGATCTCGCCCGTTTCGATAAGTCGTTTCTGAGATTCTCAGACTTTGTACGGTCGCGTTAATCGATCGAAGAAATCTCGTGCCGATGATGAGTATTCGTGATTCGTTCGTTGTTCTGGAAATTAACACGTTGATAAGGAGAAAGTATCGGAGATAACAGTGTTGCCTTGTAAGGAGTAATTTAAATTCAGCGAAATAGAGTGGAATTACTCGTAATCCCTCAGGCGTTCGAGTAAAATTAGAGGAAGTTGATGGAAACGGTACACTGAACTTTTCAATTTCAAAAACATTCCCATTCTGTTCATGGTACTTCGATCGAAGCATATAAATGCAATTGGCAGGAAACAGCGACGGGAACAGGTAAAAACAGAATAACTCGCGTACAGACACGCTGGTTCAACGCAAAACACCAAAACCAACGTGGGAACAATAGAAAAGTACCATTTATTTCGTGTTCCAGAGTGGAAAAATAGAAAAAATTGGATACGTTCGGCCGTTCCCTACTCTCCGAAATGGTTGAAATCGCGAGGCGCGATTCGAATTCGCGAAATTGTCCCGTCGCATTTGCGTGACACCCAGGCTTTGTTTAGAGCTTCGCCTGGATTCATCTCTCGATAGGGCAACAATTTCGCTTTGAAGAGATATGTGACGAGCCCAGATTATCTCGTCGCGCAGTGGTGATTTCTATCCGATGGCCTTGTCCGGCCGCAATATTTTCACTCGCAATATTTTCTACGAGGACAATGGACAAATAATTCCACAATGGACAGAATTCTCAATTTGTTAGGAGCTTTTATTTTTTAACGGAAAAATTCGTTCGATCGTGCGAAGTTTTATGAAATATTCCATTAAATGTTATTAAATATCGTTATGAAATATTTTATAAAAAATTCAATAGAATGTTAAAATTCAATGTTAAAATTCTACGGCAGATCTCGGAATTACCAAATGTTCGAAACTCTATGGAATATACAAGATTCTACCAGAGATTCTATGAAATATGCAAATCCTGTGTATAGGTTTTATGAAATATCAAAGATATCATGATTCTTCGAGCATTCGGAATTTCGATAAACACGTTGTTTAAACCTTTCTATATTTGATATTTGTTATTAAATCATAGTTTCTCCGCGAGATGTAATATAAATTATAAAACGTAATAAAATTCCCAACATTCGCATAAATGTATAAAAATCCTATCGTTATATCTGTCTTTTTGTACCTACTGTTATTTATACGAAAGTATTTTACGTTGTAACGGTTGCTTTTAAAGTAGCCTCATTCGGTAGCTACGCACCGTTGCCATTCGCCTTTTCCATCTCTGAAAGCTTTCCTTTCCTTATAGGTACTTTTAGGAATCGATTTTAGATCAACTTCCTTTTATTTCTCCCGTTGCTTTAAAACAGTGTTCTTTCAACGACTCGCTGTACGAAACAAAAAAGAAAAGTCGCAGAAAGCTAGAGCAGAATAGAAATGGCAACGAGGAATTTTATTTTTGCTTAAAAAATATCGAATTAGAAGGAGGAACCTTTCGGCTTGGATAAGTAAAAGATATTCTCAGTCGTAAGACGATCATTTTTCACTGTCAATTGTATCGTTAGATGCAAGAAGAGCATCGAAAGAATCAGGTTCGTTCGTATAAATTTCTCTGTCGATTTTCTCGTCTGCTATTCGTCCGTCTATGCCAAGCAAATCGATTTTCGTATATGAGGGGACATTAGTGGAAAACACATCTCGGGGCATTAGCTATAATTCAATGTTGCAAGTCGCAGCAGTGACGTATCATAAGCTGCATAAATCAACTCGTTGAAACTTTTACGTCATTATTCCGAGAGTCTGATCTATGATAATCTCATTATTTACGGGCTTCTTTGGCTCGCATGGGAACGCGATTTATTATAATTCTCGTAACGTGTTTCGCTCTGACAATGAGTAGCTTTCAGCACGTGTCTGTCTTCGTTGGCTTACGTCTTTATCTTAATTTATGGTTGTCAAGTTAACAACGCGTAAATTCAGCGAGCGCGTCGAGACGGTCATTTTCGCCAGCTTATTAAATAAAAGCGCTAATACTTGAGGAGTATGGTAACGATTAGGTTTAAAAACACAAGAGTATATCTAACTATGTAGTTTATTAAAATATACCCTATGTGTATATTAGTCGTATTGTTGTCTCGATTCGAGATTACTAATAGATCGGCGCAAAGAGGTATCGACTTAACTGCTACTGCTCGTGTCACTCGATAACAAAGAATGCCCCGCTACCCTGTTCACTACATTTATATGCATCGGAGTTGACGAAAGGCGTTGGGATTTGAATTTTGAAAATGTTCTCGAAACATCCCAACGGACGCTGAACTCTCGACCTTGTTTACAATTGTTGACTTTTCGGATAGTTGACTCGAGAGCCTATGATCACGACAAAAACGACGGATTTGTATTAACCTTCGGTAACCTTTGGTAACCGCCTAAGGTTGTCGGATCTATAATAAACTCATCTTTCAGTAAAAACGATTTCTTGTGTATGGACGAGTACCGCTACATACTCGATCCTTGTTCGACCATCCGGTCCGTAATTCAGCGAAAGACTTTTTACTTTATCGATCCACTTCTCATCTATCGTGTTAATTTATATAATTCGTCCTAATTTATACGTACACTTATAACATACACATAGCAGAATTGTTCATTTCACTGCAAAGGAACAAATTGATTCTAGAGTTTCTTAATTTTCCCAAAGTGATTTCCTTGAATCGATCGTTACATTTTATTGCAGTGGGATCGAGTTGTCCTTGATTAATGTCCCGTCAATTGCAATTTTCTTCGACGTGTAATTTCCGACGTAAACGCATCGTGGATTGATCGAGATTTTATGCGAAGATTACAGGCCAAACGCATGATATATAAATCCATTTTTGTTGGTTTTTTAATTTTCATTCTACTTGGCGTGTAGAAGGGAATGTCCTTGGAATAGTTGCGCAACTGGAAAGAAAACTTTTGTTAAATTCAAAGATACGAGCGTTTTGGAAATAGCTGACGAATCTACAAAGTTTCGTAATAAACGAATGCTGTGATAAGTTGAGATGAAGTTGAATAAAAGAACAGAAATTGATAACGTAAAATAGCTTGACAGCACAAGTCCTAATATTAATATCGTTGCTCCATAAAATATGAAAAATATGACGTATTACGTTTCTCCATTGCGATTTTCGTACGAAAAGGCAAGAATGTGATTCGTCGTGATTTTCCTCCTCTTTATATATCGTCTGCTGCAGCGAACTATGGCTTTAAAAATGTTCATTCCGGTTAAAAATTGCAAGCGATGTTGGTTGTAAAAATCCATGTAACATTTATCAACGCATGTTTGGATGTATGGGTTTTATTCAAATTTACATGGTCAATTTTTCACTGAAACGAGCTATTATCGACCGCGTTTTCTCTTATGCAATTTACACACACCGAAGTTAAATGGTCGTTGACTGATAGTTGGGACAACACAGTCGCCACAGATCAAATTTGCACCCGGTACAAAGCACCGATTGTTCCCGCAAATCCGATTCGGTTCAATAACTGCGCGACGGTATGAATTGATTGAACGTCGACGAGATTTACACGACGCGGATACTGGATATTTTAACTGAAAGCGAAAGGAGACTAAACGAGGACGTTTTATAAAAACGCTTTTGATATATTTATGTAAAATCGTAATCTGGGGATAATTCAGTGATCGAATAAAATAAAAAAATAAACAACAATTAATATGCGTCTATAACAATAAATACCAATAATTATATAAACGGGAGGTTTTAATATGAAGTAAATAATAAAATAAAAAAATAAACAACAATTAATATGCGTCTATAACAATAAATAACAATAATTATATAAACGGAAAATAACAAATCTTTAGTAAAATGTTTACCTGAAAATCGAGAATCGATTTTCAACGTCCTGAGCTACCGATCTTTCTTTTTCAGTCTTTAAAATCTTAAATAACTATTCTGTAACCTTGTCTATCCTTAATGTAACTCTCTATCCGTCCGTTCGGGAAAAACGTGTTTCTTAAAATGGTCGTCCGTAAAACAAAAGAAGATCGGTCTATCCGTGAAACACAGCCTGTCGTGCTACCCGTAAAACAAAAAGAATTCCTATCCTACATGAACTCTAGGGAGTTTACACCTCCCCTCCTCGTGTTGACAATTACATCGTTAATTGTCTTCTCTATAAGGGGTCAGCTTACTCGAGTGGAAGAAATTCCCTTCAGATCTCCGATTATCGTTATCAACTTCATATATGGAGTTTGAAATCCTTCTTAGAATTTTGAAAGGTGCTTTCCTAATTTCTTCCAGCTTATTTCTACTCATTTTGTTTCCGTTGTGGGTGAAGACCATATCACCAATTTTAAATTCGTGTTCTCTTCTTTTTTTTATCATATTTTTGTTTGTTGATTTCGAAATTTCTTGTTGAGTTTGTAAATGCTTCTTTTCTGTCTCTTTTTAAGTTTATCTTATTCTCCATTATTCCCTTAGGGGCGATTTCAATCATTTTTCCATACAGTAAATGATTTGAGGCAAATCCCATTACACTGTGTCTGGTGTTATTGTATTCTTACGCTTTCTTCTGCGATTTTTGTCCAGTTTCTCTTATTTTTGTCTGAATTGATCTTACATCTGATCCTGTTTACTAATGTTTGATTTACACTTTCGTTCAGTCCATTGGAGGATGGGCAGTCTGTCGAGGTGAAAATTAATTTAATGTTCCTTTTTCTCGCATACTCTTGAATTTCTTTGGATGTCATTACTGGGTATCGGTCTGCAAGGATAATTTTTATGGAATCAGTTTCTCCTATCGAGTCTATAAGTTTTATGATATCTTCTGAGCGTTGTGTTTTCGATGTGGACATAAAAACAGCCCTTGAAAAATGATCGACGATATGTGCATGTATTTCTTTGGTGAGTTGTTATTGGAAAAACCTCCGACCGTATCGAATGACATTATTTCAAACGGTTTCCTAGCTGGTCCTAGTTTTGACATAAATCCGATCGGTCTTCTCGTTCTGCTTTTATTCTTGATGCAGATTTCGCAATATTTGCAGAATTTGTCGACAATTCTTTCCATCTTTTTGAAATAATAAAAGGGTCGAATTTTCTTCAATATATGGTTTCTTCCAATGTGACCAAAGAAATCATGAACCTTCCTTATGATATGTTCACCAAACTCTTGTGAGACGAATATACATTGACGTCCTTTAATATTAAAAGAAAGAATCTCTGATTTTTTTATAAGGTCTTTCGTATTTTTAATATTTTCTCTGTTTTCTTCTTGGTCTTGGATTATGTTTTGTTTTTTTATAATATTTGCTACTTTCAAAACATCTTCTTCATTCTTAATACTTTCTAAGACGGGGTTCTTGGATAGTGCGTCTGCCTCTATATTGTGTTTTCCTGGAGAATAGATGATCTTGAAGTCATACTACGACAAGTAGTGCATCAAGTCTCCTAAGGTTTCATAGGTTCTTGTCTAGATTCTCATTGATTCCAATGGTTTATGATCTGAAAGGACAGTGAAATATCTATCGATTAACCAATGTTGCCTTATAAGCTGGCTTACCTCCTTTTTTTTTGTAGGTTATTTAAGTGTCCCTTAGGTTGTCCATCGGCTTGTCCATTTTTTTTGTATTCGGTAACGTTTATCTTTCTTCTCTGATTATTTCTTCTTTCTTCTTTTCTATTAAATATTATTGACTCTTTGTCGTTTACTTTTTGACTAACTCTCAAATTCTCATCTTATTTCAACTCAAACTCTCTTATCCAGCCCTAAGATGAGATCATATGTGAAGTTATCATTGTGCACTATATAAACAATTATTTCTTTCTCTATTTTATTAATTTTCATTCTAAGTTTCACCTGGCTATTCGTAAAGTCCTTCCCACTGATAGTCTTAACACTAGGTTTACGGGACCCGTCAATTTGACGGATTTCGAACTTTGAACTGAAATATCTCAAAAACCATAGCACCAATTTTAACCATTTTGCATCGTAAATTAATCATTTCATTTAAAGAATTTATACACAAAATTATTTTTTCCTAGGCTTTCTAATTTTTGAAATCTGTATGTGGTATACCTATCTCTACGGGACCCGTCAAATTGACGGGTAAATGCGTATTGAAAATACGCACTTTTCTTCAAAAAATCGATTTATTCAAATTAAATTTGAAAGGAACAATATTAGGCTTCACATTTAAATAAATTATTAATAAATAAAAAGGCTTTTTTTTAAATTATCACTAAAAAAATAACTATAACATTAACAGTGCAGGCTAATCATATCTGTTGAGCATATTTTTTGCAAATATACTGCATATTGTTTGTGCATTTTCCGCATACGATCTTTTTGCAATATAAACAATAATTATTACTTCTATTTTTTTTGCAATAATCCACTTGGCAACTTTTTCGCACTTCTGACGTTGAAGGTGACAGAAATGAAGCGTCTGATATTTGGCAAATGTTGTCCTTGTTTTCTTCAGTTAATTCCTCGGCTAAACAAAATATGAATTCCTTTCTGGATATTTTCGATCTGATACACTCTTTATATAGTATCCACGCGTTTATCGCTGCCAAATCCAAAATATTGAAAAAGACTTGAAGGGGCCATCGGAAACTCCTTGCTTTCACGCTATATTTGCGTGCCATTTGGTCAACACCATACTTTGTTTTATTTTAAAAAACAATGATTTCTGGAACACGTTTATAATTATCTTCTATTCGCACACCTGTATGTTTGGTGCTTAGAAGGAGGACTTTTACTTTAGATTTACTTTTATACACAGTAAGTGTGCAGTTTTCTGATTTATATAAATTTGAGGAAAACAATGTCATCTTGTCCTTTTTTCTCTAGAGCATCGAGTTTCATCTTTCCCCATATAAGGGAAACCATTCAAAATATATTTTGTTTGGACGTCAACTGCTAACCAAAACTTAATGCCAAATTTATGAGGCTTATTTAGTATATATTGCGTAAACCTGTATCAGGCTTTCGTTCAAAATAATTGTTCATCTATTGAGATATTTTCATATGGCTTGTGACAGGCCTAGCTACTACTTATAAATCTGTTCCATATTTCGGATATCAGCGCAAATTTATCTGTTTGTAATCTTTCGGAGGCTTTCAATGATCTCGCTTCATATGCGCCCCGGGTATATAGAATTCCTAGAAAACTACGCAACTTAGCAACTGTGATTGTCCAGTCCTTTTTCAAAACTCGATGCGCCTCGGTTTCAGTGCAATCGTTTCCGTGTTCCATTATGTGTCTGTCAATTATTAATTCGAAAGCACTAGTTACATAACCCGACATAATATTTCTCTTAGCATAGCCAGTAGGCCCTGCGATATCCTTCAATATCATACGAACGGGCGTCCTATCCCTAGATTCGCCTGCTTTCAGTTTTATGCACTATGTCCCGTCAATTGGAATTTCAATATCACCTATTACATTTTGGGATATGCTTGGAATGCTCGTCCTTTCATCCTCGGAGTCAGAACTAAAAAGAATACGCATCCTTTTCTTGTTACGACACACTTTCAAGAAGTGTTCCTCTTTAATATCCAAAGATGCTTCTATCTCTCCACTTTCGATGTATTCAAAGCTTTCACTGTCAGCTTTGCTTTGGCCTAATTCATACTGATCTTCTTCGGAGGTATCCTCAGAACAATATTCATTGATGTTGACATTTTGTCCAGTATCTTATTATATTTCTTGAATTTACTCATGACTGCTAGAAAAGGGGGATTGTTCAAAATAAGAAAATACTGTGCCCAAATTCAATTATCCTATTGTAAATACTTACAATAAGTGGAGACAATAATGGGAAATGTCTACGATAACTGAAACTTTTGCACACTATCTTTGAAAAACGGATTGTTTATGAAATCAGCTAAATTATCTCTAAAAAAAATAACTATAACATTAACAGTACAGGCTAATCATATCTGTTGAGCATATTTTTTGCAAATATACTGAATATTGTTTGTGCATTTTCCGCATACGATCTTTTTGCAATATAAACAATAATTATTACTTCTATTTTTTTTGCAATAATCCACTTGGCAACTTTTTCACACTTCTGACGTTGAAGGTGACAGAAATGAAGCGTCTGATCTTTGGCAAAAGTTGTCCTTGTTTTCTTCAGTTAATTCCTCGGCTAAACAAAATATGAATTCCTTTCTGGATATTTTCGATCTGGTAAACTCTTTATATAGTATCCACGCGTTTATAGCTGCCAAATCCAAAATATTGAAAAAGACTTGAAGGGGCCATCGGAAACTCCTTGCTTTCACGCTATATTTGCGTGCCATTTGGTCAACATCATACTTTGTTTTATTTTAAAAAACAATGATTTCTGGAACACGTTTATAATTATCTTCTATTCGCACACCTGTATGTTTGGTGCTTAGAAGGAGGACTTTTACTTTAGATTTACTTTTATACACAGTAAGTGTGCAGTTTTCTGATTTATATAAATTTGAGGAAAACAATGTCATCTTGTCCTTTTTTCTCTAGAGCATCGAGTTTCATCTTTCCCCATATAAGGGAAACCATTCAAAATATATTTTGTTTGGACGTCAACTGCTAACCAAAACTTAATGCCAAATTTATGAGGCTTATTTAGTATATATTGCGTAAACCTGCATCAGGCTTTCGTTGAAAATAATTGTTCATCTATTGAGATATTTTCATATGGCTTGTAACAGGCCTAGCTATTACTTATAAATCTATTCCATATTTCGGATATCAGCGCAAATTTATCTGTTTGTAATCTTTCGGAGGCTTTCAATGATCTCGCTTCATATGCGCCCCGGGTATATAGAATTCCTAGAAAACTACGCAACTTAGCAACTGTGATTGTCCAGTCCTTTTTCAAAACTCGATGCGCCTCGGTTTCAGTGCAATCGTTTCCGTGTTCCATTATGTGTCTGTCAATTATTAATTCGAAAGCACTAGTTACATAACCCGACATAATATTTCTCTTAGCATAGCCAGTAGGCCCTGCGATATCCTTCAATATCATACGAACGGGCGTCCTATCCCTAGATTCGCCTGCTTTCAGTTTTATGCACTATGTCCCGTCAATTGGAATTTCAATTTCACCTATTACATTTTGGGATATGCTTGGAATGCTCGTCCTTTCATCCTCGTAGTCAGAACTAAAAGGAATACGCATCCTTTTCTTGTTACGACACACTTTCAAGAAGTGTTCCTCTTTAATATCCAAAGATGCTTCTATCTCTCCACTTTCGATGTATTCAAAGCTTTCACTGTCAGCTTTGCTTTGGCCTAATTCATACTGATCTTCTTCGGAGGTATCCTCAGAACAATATTCATTGATGTTGACATTTTGTCCAGTATCTTATTATATTTCTTGAATTTACTCATGACTGCTAGAAAAGGGGGATTGTTCAAAATAAGAAAATACTGTGCCCAAATTCAATTATCCTATTGTAAATACTTACAATAAGTGGAGACAATAATGGGAAATGTCTACGATAACTGAAACTTTTGCACACTATCTTTGAAAAACGGATTGTTTATGAAATCAGCTAAATTATCTCTAAAAAAATAACTATAACATTAACACTACAGGCTAATCATATCTGTTGAGCATATTTTTTGCAAATATACTGAATATTGTTTGTGCATTTTCCGCATACGATCTTTTTGCAATATAAACAATAATTATTACTTCTATTTTTTTTGCAATAATCCACTTGGCAACTTTTTCACACTTCTGACGTTGAAGGTGACAGAAATGAAGCGTCTGATCTTTGGCAAAAGTTGTCCTTGTTTTCTTCAGTTAATTCCTCGGCTAAACAAAATATGAATTCCTTTCTGGATATTTTCGATCTGGTAAACTCTTTATATAGTATCCACGCGTTTATAGCTGCCAAATCCAAAATATTGAAAAAGACTTGAAGGGGCCATCGGAAACTCCTTGCTTTCACGCTATATTTGCGTGTCATTTGGTCAACACCATACTTTGTTTTATTTTAAAAAGCAATGATTTCTGGAACACGTTTATAATTATCTTCTATTCGTACACCTGTATGTTTGGTGCTTAGAAGGAGGACTTTTACATTAGATTTACTTTTATACACAGTAAGTGTGCAGTTTTCTGATTTATATAAATTTGAGGAAAACAATGTCATCTTGTCCTTTTTTCTCTTGAGCATCGAGTTTCATCTTTCCCCATATAAGGGAAACCATTCAAAATATATTTTGTTTGGACGTCAACTGCTAACCAAAACTTAATGCCAAATTTATGAGGCTTATTTAGTATATATTGCGTAAACCTGTATCAGGCTTTCGTTCAAAATAATTGTTCATCTATTGAGATATTTTCATATGGCTTGTGACAGGCCTAGCTACTACTTATAAATCTGTTCCATATTTCGGATATCAGCGCAAATTTATCTGTTTGTAATCTTTCGGAGGCTTTCAATGATCTCGCTTCATATGCGCCCCGGGTATATAGAATTCCTAGAAAACTACGCAACTCAGCAACTGTGATTGTCCAGTCCTTTTTCAAAACTCGATGCGCCTCGGTTTCAGTGCAATCGTTTCCGTGTTCCATTATGTGTCTGTCAATTATTAATTCGAAAGCACTAGTTACATAACCCGACATAATATTTCTCTTAGCATAGCCAGTAGGCCCTGCGATATCCTTGAATATCATACGGACGGGCGTCCTATCCCTAGATTCGCCTGCTTTCAGTTTTATGCACTATGTCCCGTCAATTGCAATTTTAATTTCACCTATTACATTTTGGGATATGCTTGGAATGCTCGTCCTTTCATCCTCGGAGTCAGAACTAAAAGGAATACGCATCCTTTTCTTGTTACGACACACTTTCAAGAAGTGTTCCTCTTTAATATCCAAAGATCCTTCTATCTCTCCACTTTCGATGTATTCAAAGCTTTCACTGTCAGTTTTGCTTTGGCCTAATTTATACTGATCTTCTTCGGAGGTATCCTCAGAACAATGTTCATTGATGTTGACATTTTGTCCAATATCTTATTATATTTCTTGAATTTACTCATGATTGCTAGAAAAGGGGGATTGTTCAAAATAAGAAAATACTGTGCCCAAATTCAATTATCCTATTGTAAATACTTACAATAAGTGGAGACAATAATGGGAAATGTCTACGATAACTGAAACTTTTGCACACTATCTTTGAAAAACGGATTGTTTATGAAATCAGCTAAATTATCTCTAAAAAAATAACTATAACATTAACAGTGCAGGCTAATCATATCTGTTGAGCATATTTTTTGCAAATATACTGCATATTGTTTGTGCATTTTCCGCATACGATCTTTTTGCAATATAAACAATAATTATTACTTCTATTTTTTTTGCAATAATCCACTTGGCAACTTTTTCACACTTCTGACGTTGAAGGTGACAGAAATGAAGCGTCTGATCTTTGGCAAATGTTGTCCTTGTTTTCTTCAGTTAATTCCTCGGCTAAACAAAATATGAATTCCTTTCTGGATATTTTCGATCTGGTAAACTCTTTATATAGTATCCACGCGTTTATAGCTGCCAAATCCAAAATATTGAAAGACTTAAAGGGGCCATCGGAAACTCCTTGCTTTCACGCTATATTTGCGTGTCATTTGGTCAACACCATGCTTTGTTTTATTTTAAAAAGCAATGATTTCTGGAACACGTTTATAATTATCTTCTATTCGCACACCTGTATGTTTGGTGCTTAGAAGGAGGACTTTTACTTTAGATTTACTTTTATACACAGTAAGTGTGCAGTTTTCTGATTTATATAAATTTGAGGAAAACAATGTCATCTTGTTCTTTTTTCTCTTGAGCATCGAGTTTCATCTTTCCCCATATAAGGGAAACCATTCAAAATATATTTTGTTTGGACGTCAACTACTAACCAAAACTTAATGCCAAATTTATGAGGCTTATTCGGTATATATTGCGTAAACCTGCATCAGGCTTTCGTTGGAAATAATTGTTCATCTATTGAGATATTTTCATATGGCTTGTAACAGGCCTGGCTATTACTTATAAATCTGTTCCACATTTCGGATATCAGCGCAAATTTATCTGTTTGTAATCTTTCGGAGGCTTTCAATGATCTCGCTTCATATGCGCCCCGGGTATATAGAATTCCTAGAAAACTACGCAACTCAGCAACTGTGATTGTCCAGTCCTTTTTCAAAACTCGATGCGCCTCGGTTTCAGTGCAATCGTTTCCGTGTTCCATTATGTGTCTGTCAATTATTAATTCGAAAGCACTAGTTACATAACCCGACATAATATTTCTCTTAGCATAGCCAGTAGGCCCTGCGATATCCTTCAATATCATACGAACGGATGTCCTATCCCTAGATTCGCCTGCTTTCAGTTTTATGCACTATGTCCTGTCAATTGCAATTTCAATTTCACCTATTACATTTTGGATATGCTTGGAATGCTCGCCCTTTCATCCTCGAAGTCAGAGGACTAACTAAAAGAATTAACTAAGGAATTCTAATCCTAACGAAGGACTAACTAAAAAGAATACGCATCCTTTTCTTGTTACGACACACTTTCAAGAAGTGTTCCTCTTTAATATCCAAAGATCCTTCTATCTCTCCACTTTCAATGTATTCAAAGCTTTCACTGTCAGCTTTGCTTTGGCCTAATTCATACTAATCTTCTTCGGTGGTATCCTCAGAACAACATCCATTGATGTTGACATTTTGTATAATATCTTATTATATTTCTTAAATTTACTCATGACTGCTAGAAAAGGGGGATTGTTCAAAATAAGAAAATACTGTGCCCAAATTCAATTATCCTATTGTAAATACTTACAATAAGTGGAGACAATAATGGGAAATGTCTACGATAAGTGAAACTTTTGCACACTATCTTTGAAAAATGGATTGTTTATGAAATCAGCTAAACCGTCAATTTGAGGGGTCTCATAGAGATAGATATACTACATACAGATTTCAAAAATTAGAAAGTCTAGGAAAAAATAATTTTGTCCATAAATTCTTTAGATGAAGTGATTAATTTACGATGCAAAATGGTTAAAATTAATGCTATGGTTTTTGAGATATTTCATTTCGAAGTTCAAAATCCGACAAATTGGCGGGTCGCGTTAATGTTACTGTTATTTTTTTAGTGATAATTTAAAAAAAAGACGTTTTATTTATTAATAATTTATTTAAATTATTAAGAAATAAGCAATAATAAATAAAATAAAATAATGAAGCATAATATTGTTCCTTGCAGACTTAATTTGAATAAATCGATTTTTTAATGAAAAATGCGTATTTTCGTTTACCCGTCAATTTGACGGGTTCCGTAGAGATAGACATATACGAAACGCCCGTAAATCTAGTGTTAAACATTCTCTTGTCTTTTATTATATCTGCCTTTATTTGGTCAATGATTCTTTGCTTAACGTAGCTTGCACTGGCTCTAGTGTCGTAGAAGCCTTCGACCTCTTTCTGGTCATTGATTCTAACTCTGAGCTTTATCAGTAATTTGTACTTCTCCGGGCGTTTTAGTTTTTTCCATTCTCATCTGGTGTTATTGTCTCTTTATTTTCTGACATGAATGCTTCTAATGAATTTACCTGCTTTTGGTTCCTCTGAGCATTTCCGTTTCTGTTTCTGCATACTTGTATTGGGTGAAATCGGCCTGGGAAATTCTGTGCTTCACAAATCACGCAAGGTTTCTTGGGTAGTGGCTCCGGCTTTCTGTTCAATCTCGCATTACTCTCTTAAGTCATTTGTTGATTGTACCGCCTCTTTATCGATTTTATCTTGTATGTGTATGGGCAATCCAATAACAATTAGATATATCCTTGTCTCTTCGGAAGTCTTCCTCCTTACTTCCAATATTAACTCTTTTTTTATGGCATTTTTAGTGAACGAACCTGAAATGTATTTAAAGTTATAGGCGTATCGCAGTGCAGACCAACCTTTATTGCTAAAAGCTTTTAGAAATGCTGCCTTCCAATTTTCCCAGTTGTATTCTTTATCCTTCAGCAGATTTGTCTGGTACTATTCTGATGCTGTTTTTCCCGAATATTTCTTCAAATTCCCGATCCGTTCTTCGTCATTTTGGATTTCATATTTTTCACAGTCCGTTTCATACTCTAATATCCAATCTGTGGCTTTTTATGCTCCATCAAATTGTTTTATGGCAAAGTCCATACCTTCTTTCTCCAGCATGTTTTGTTTCCACAAGATCTCTAATAATGTTTCTATTTGAAGATTGAGCTTTTGGGTTCGGTCCTTATTTTCCTTGTGGGGATGATCTCCGATTACTCTAAGAAGATATCTTGGAACACCAAGTTTAAACTTGTATCAATGTATGATGCTGCCTTTGCATTATCCATTGTGATTGCAATGTTTCTGTAATGGCCTACCTTGGTTAAGCTGTTTGCGGCTTTCTTCAGTATCGATAAACTGAATAACCGCGGATCTTTTGCTTGATATTCTGGGGGAAATACATAACATACTTCATCTTCTGGTTTTCTTATGGATTTTATGCATTCTATTTTCTCCCCCTTGCGTTCTCGTATATGACGATACGTAACTTCGCTTCTAACGGCATGGCGTAGCGAAAATCGAGTTTTTATTATGAAGTAAATAATAAAATACAGAAATAAACAACAATTAATACGCGTCTATTACAATAAATAACAATAATTATATAAACGGGAAATAACAAGTCTCTAGTACAATGTTTACCTGAAAGTCGAGAATTGATTTTCAACGTCCTGAGCTATCGATCTTTTTTTTTCAGTTTTTAAAATTTTTAATAATTATTCTATAATCTTTTCTATCTCTAATGTAATTCTTTGTCCGTCTGTTCGGGAAAAATGTGCTTCTCAAAATGGTCGTAAAATAAAAGAAGATCGGTCTGTCCGTGAAGCGCAGCCTGTCGTGCTACCCGTAAAGCAGAAATAATCCCTATCCTACACGAACTCTAGGGAGTTTACATTTATATGACAAGATTGTTGTTGAAAATGATAACGTGAGTTGGCGATCTGCATTCATATGCACATGCGCTAGTTACAATAAATGGTAATTCAAGTAGATAGTTCTAGATATAATCGATAAATTTAATAGATAGGTTTAAGATATTCTCTTCTTTTTAATCTTTAGTCCATCTGTAGTAAAAAAGTGCAATAAAGGTTTTTCGGCGCGGAACGGTGTGATAGAATTACCCAAAGAATAAAATAATAGTTATTGTGATCCTACCTCTGAATACATATAATACAGGTATACCTATCTCTGAATACAAATAATATAGGTGTATTATAATTGTTGTTTTAATACAATACTTGTTAATTTTAATACAACGTGTATACACGGCGCGACCGAATAATATGTCGTAGGAAGTGATTTGCTGTGAAAAATTAAGAAGAAAATATAAAGTATAATTTCCTTGGGCGTGGCTCAGTCTTCGGCGAGATTCAGTTTGAAAATTGTGTATAAAATGTACATAAAATGTAAAAGTGACTGATATACTTATCAACGCTCAACCTAAACGGCTGTACGTAGAATCGTGAAGTATGGATAATATACTATTTTTTATGGGGTGGTCGTGGGGCGTGAAACGAAGGGAGCGCAATTTTTTTTAAGAGGTAGCCATATTCGATGAGTTACTGAAATTGGAGCTGTGACACTCAGCGTATGGATTTCTAATTAAAAATAAACAAACGCTTGTTTGAGCGTTTTTTGAAATTCAATGTATAAACGGTGTTCGAACAGAGGCTAATAAACGCGAATTGTTATAAAAGCTGTGCGAACGAAGCCGCGAGCGGCCAGCTGGTGTTAATACAAACTTAGGTTATTTTTCGTCCTTTTAATTTTCTTAATGAAAATATATTTATATTTGTTGCTCTGTGTATTTATATTTATTCATCTATGTAATTGAAAGCACTTTGTTTCTTTCACGAGTACACGTTTGATATAATTAAGTCGATATAATTAGAACGACTTAATCTTCTGAATGATTTAATACTTATTCGAGATAATTGCGAATATTAAATTAGCAGAAATCGAACATGAAACAAGTATTTGCCGCGTCACAATTTTTATACTCGTGTCGATGAAAATTACTACGCTCGATTAAACTTAGTTTTTCCATTTCAGTTCCTTTTAATGGATTGGCTGTTCAATGCAAGTAGCCATGTTTGATGAAACGGTACAACATCAAACATGGCTACTTGTATTGACAACATCTTAAACGTAACTACGAATCGCGTACCTAGTATCGCGCAAAATATATCGTTATTTACAGTAGGCTTTGTTCGATGCACGAACGTCAAACAAAAGCGTAGTTCGAAAATTTCATTATTTCCTTTCGTCACCTGATCACGCATCCATCGTGAGTTTTATATTGTTCACTAAATCGTTCAAATATTTGCCACCAAGTACAGTTCGAATCCCATTGTTCTCTTTCCTTTGTTTCTCTTTATTTCCATTATCGCATTTTATTTCGATAACACCTTGCAGTTTAATCGCAGACTCGAAAGTGCGCAATCGAATTAATTCGAATTTCTGAAACGTTAAATTCGAAGTTTTGGTAACCTCAAGTGCGTTTTAATGCATTTTCAAGCACAGAATCGCGTAACAATCGTGAAGATTACCGAGCAATTAAAACAATTTGAAGAAAAATTTCAATGGAAAGTTCAATTATTCCAAAATATGGGAATGAAACGGCAAAGATTTAGTTCGTACAGCTGTTGTAATGTGTCGGTGCATTGGCAAAACTGGGATTCTCTAACGAAGCCCAAAGGTTATTTTTCTTCCCAAATTCTCGTCATCCCAGTGAATCACATCGGTCGTGACACAGATGCTGGTCGAATGTCGATCGTCGAAGAGAGATTTGCAAGACCAACGCGTATTACCTTTTGCGAAACGCTGCTTTCTCATTTTTCTATTTCGAATCGGCATCGTTATGCAACGGGATCGGATTCTGTTTTGAAATCCTTTGCAATTTTTTCCGTTCGAACGAAACACGGAAACCAGGCCTTCTTCGCGATTTTCCAAACCGACAAAGCTGGCCTACTCTCTTTTCTGATTCTACTTGTAACTCGTGTCTAGCGCATTCTCGTCGATTGTAGGTGGAAACGCGTCGCGTGACGGAATTCATTTAATGTTGAACATTAGTTCGAAAAAATTGTACTCGATGTATGGATCTTGAGTAAACAGATCTCCTCGTGTATTTGTTGTTACCAGCAAAAAATGTGGAGTGTGGTAACTAATTTTTAAGAACTAGATATATCAAGTAATGGAACAAAATATTCTTAAATTGTCAATATATAGGGTATGCAAGTGAATAAGTGATCTAAAAAATTCATCGACCTGTTTTACCTCTTTGCATTTGGCAAATCTGATTGTTGTTTGTCCGTTCGTGTGTAGGGTAAATAAAGGAGCAGCAAATTAATTATTAAGAGGGTACAACAAATTGCGTATCCTGTTGAGTGTATGGTACAATTTCTAAAATATTCCAGCTTAATAACATTTGAAGTATAACGTAGAAAAATGATAAAACAAAAGGTAGTTTACTTACAAACACAAACATGTTAACACCAGTATCACTTATATTAATAACGTTTGTTTTAATATCGTTGCTCGCTGTCTTCTATATACATACACAGGGTGTCTTAGCATTGATAGTACAATCGGCAACGAGGCGACTTTACGTGAAAAAGCAGATCAAAGATGTGGAATAAGATCTTCTCATATGACGTTTCAAGCAAACAATAAGAAAACGCTCTTATCGCGCAATACATAAATCCGCTCTCACCGTTCCCTTATTTTCGCGAAATCAAGAGCAACTTTTCCACATTCTTGCAAACCAATCCCAATCTGCATAGGCATCCAGCCAGCCACTTCGCCCTCTATCGATTATCCGTTGCTCTCTTTCTCGCGGCTGCCTCATCCCATCGAAACTCTTTCTCCATCCAATAAAGACCAGCTTCCAAACTTACACGTTTTTTGCTCGTGTTCCACAGCTCCGTTGTTCGTTACGGAACGAGAGCACAAGGAGAAAAGAATCGACGAAAAGAGAAGAAAAAAAGGAACAGGTGGAACTAGAATGGAAAAAGGAAGGTATCCTATACGGGGGATCGATGAAACTCTGGAACGCGTTAAAAATTTATACAAGAGAAGAGAGAGAGAGAGGGGGGGGAGAAAAAAACCCGGAGAAGGATGGTTGGGAAAAAACACAAACAATTCGGTGGTCGAGCAATCAGCATACAGTTAAACGGGAGTGGCGGCGATGATTTGAATGCGTGGTGGATTCGAGGTCTCGACGATTTCGCCGATTTCCAGGGAACAATTTGCTCGACAAACAGCCGAGCGAACCACGAAATCAGCAGTGATTAAAATTAGTCGACGAAACGGCCGTTTCGGTCGTCCCTCGTTTCCGTTTTCGCCGCGATTTGGCGTCCGCGAAATACCATCCGCAAACCACAAATTGCGTCCGAGTTTTAGTTTTGTAAATGCACGCTCTCACGATTTTCCAGCTGTTCTTCCTCGTGGGAGGGAGCTTGTCCTCTGCGTTTGGTTCGCGGAATTTCCAGTTTTATGTCCTTGCGACGATTTGGAAACACCAATGGTGGTTTGAGATCAAGCGGTTTTTGAGAATTTTCTTTTCTCTTTTTTTGGAGAGTTTTGTTAATCGATCGATTGCAAAATACTCTCACGTGGACCGTATAGAAGTTGAGAACTGATCGATCGTAATAAAAGCGATGATTTGTTATCTGGAAAATGAACGTGTCCATAGATGTCAGGTTGATACTAAAATTAAGAATTTTTCAGCAACCAGAGTTGATCGATTTGGCTCACGAATGAGTCTTATGCGTTTTGGAAGTTCTGATGATTTAATTCATGGTGAATTAAAAATTATATTTCGTGTTACAACGTTTTATGGATATTATGGGTTCTATGATCTTCGATGAGTACATTCTTTAGTTTGTTTTCGATAAATTAATTTTCGATAATTTGATTAAGAGATAACTTTCGTTCTATCCTGTATTTGCGAATACGAAATGGAGTTTTAATGATAAAGTATGTTCAAATTGTTCTCAAATTCGTACTAGGATATACGAATATCGTAATTTTGCAAAGTAAATTTGTCGAATATTTTAGAATAAGGAAATTGAGCAGAGTATTTGGGCATTAAAAATGGAACGTATGAAACGAATAGAGTAGATAAAGTTTAAGGAGTGAAAAAGTCTCTAGAACGTAAGGAAAATTAAAATCTAAATGCAGATCCACGCATTATTTTTCCACCCACTAATTATTTTTAAAATATGGAATTAACTCTCTGGAATATTTCGAGGCTGTTGGCTTCACTCGCAATTTATTTCATAAAATTTCTGAAAGCTTTGGTTATAATACGCAAGAAGTATAATTACTCTTCTGTTATGAATATGGAAATAATGAATCTACTAATATATAATTACAAAGTAATGATATAGCTTGTTTTATTGTTTTCTAATGGGATTTTATCAGTAATCATTATCGGATTCACGAGCGGAAGTTTATAAATGATTACGATCATTTCTGTTGAGATGATTAAATCGGCCAATTTTCCAATTAGTACTGTGCTCGTTTAATATTATAATATTTCTGAATACTTTCTCGAAGAGTTTACGATCCGATTGTGGGGATTTTAATTAATGGGGATTTTAATTAATATTATTCATCTATATCATTTTCCCGTTATTAATTATTATCGTAGTTCTTTTACATCTCATAACCTTTTGTTATACCCAAAAAGATCTTGCAAATTTTAACTTTCGTGATGTTTTCAAGTTCAAACGACATCGTACGAAAATTTTCAATTAACGTGCTATCCCATTATTAATCGGACCAAATTCGAGGTTCCTATATCAATTCCCCCGTAATTCATCCACAGTCGATTACGTTTATGTTTCACTCTTGTAACGCAGGCAGCGTCGGCAATAAAACCAGTGGAACGGATGCTCGAACAAGTGTATCTTATTTTACGATCATCGGCCCAGTGATCGTTATCCGAAAACGAACGGTGATTTTCGACGAGGAAAATAGCTCGGCACCCATGGCCTGCTAATGAGCTTCCCAATATAGTTATTATCGATGACAATAACGCTATCATAGTATTTTCATCCGTGGATATCTCGGTTTAGGTAAATAAAGAGAAAGCTGCGTTTAAAACGCTGTACATTTTTCGTTTCATTGAATTTTCCAGCTCCATCTTCGAAATTATCATCGTCTCGTTTGCAATTTTTCCAGTGTTCCTTTCTCGTCGAAATAATAGTAATTGAAAAGCTTCGTAATTACGTTCAACACTATAATTTATCGGAGGGATATCAAATAATTTGGGATAACGTTATCGCAGAGAACGTTATCGGAATTATAATTAGAGAAAAGGAAGTTGATATCGTCCAAAAGATTTATCACTTTCTACGATGACTTTGGAAATAAGATACGTTCTGGAATAATCATAGAAAAATAACATTTTTGTATGAGAAATATTTGGAATATTTCCTTGTTCGGTATTTTCTCGGAATCTGTATATGCGCGTATAAATACAAACAAATGTAAAGTACAAATTGCAAAACATCAGCTTGAAAAGTTATTAAAGCTCGAGGCAATTACGACTATCGAAAAGCGTTCTGTCTAGTATTCTACCACAGTTGAATTCTTTTGCCGCTTTAAATGAAAATCGCTAGGCACGATTTCACGATGCTACACATACAGCAAATTAAAACGCGTGTACCAAATAGCTAACGATTTGTTTAAACGTCGAGAAGTGACCATTTGCCTCGTTCAAAAGGTGCAACAAGTGCAATTATCCTCTCTCGCTTTCTCTTCGAACAAAATTTTCAGTTAAACGTATACTTTGTATTTAGACGACACTATAGCGGCTATTAAAATAACATTCCTTAATTATAAGGAATATTCATATTCAACATATTCGATAAAGTTCGATATATTTTCTCCGGATTTTAAACTAATTTATACTAATTATTTTATTTGCTTGCTAATTATTTGGTAATTAATAATCGGCAAGAGAATTAAATTTCTACGTTTTAATTTATTTCGTTCTCGTATCTTGCCGCTGTATCATTAATTATTCGTCGAGAAAGAAGAAGAGTAAGTTTAGGGTTAATAGAGGAGATGTCGATTAATCATTTCATTGAATATCGTCTAAACATGAATTTCTTTGCTTCGTTTTTACAAACGGAGTGGCTTTGCGTTGGATATTTCAGCATAGTTTGCCATATTGTATCACTGTTGCAAGAATTTTCAATATGAGCGACGAAGAATGATGAATTGTCGGGAAGATCGATAAAAGTATTGATACCAATCGCAACGATGCTACACCGTTTGATGTATCGTGTTTGATACAGTATACATTATGAAAGAAGAAAATCGATGTCATTTGTCGCGAAGAAAAATCTAATCTTATGTCATTGAAAGTTTTTTAATGCCATTTGAGGAAGCTTTAAACAGGCAGAGTATTCAGAAATGTTTACTCATAGAACAAATACGAGTCAATAAAATTTTAAGACAGGGTTGTATATAAATATTTAAACAATTTATCCCAATGATGGACAGAAGACAGTTTTTCTTATTAAGAAAAGTTCGAGCCTAAGAGAATTAACTAAACGAATGACACGTTTGAGAGTAAAAAAAACGATATTGAAGTAAAAATTTGTAATTTTCTATTTACGATATTACGATTCTTATTTCATCTTAAACGCAAATACTAATTTTTTGTTAAATTACATACTTCTATCGTGAGAATCGATTAATCTCGCAATTACCATGTCAAGACATGGCAATATTCTCTTTTGTACTTCAAAATTACTCCGTGAAGCAGCTACGCAGGATGCACACCACCGCATTGCATCCAATTTTTCCATCGGTTCAATGGGCGTCCCTTTTCGAAGCGTTAATGAGCTCGTCGCCGAGACTATCATCCCACGCGTCCTCGTGGCCGATAATACAAATCATCCAACAGCCACGTCTATCCCGTAGAACAATCTTCACGCATCGACCCGTTTTCCAGAGAAGAAAGAGTAGAAAGAGTAAATTAGATATTGTTTTATCGAAGTACGAAAAATGTATAAAATTAATAGAACCTGCATAGAAGAGTATCGTACGAATCAAAGAAGTAACCAAGTTTTCGTGATTTAAAGAAAAACAGTTTATTATAGCGTTAAAAATACAGCAGAATCTTAATTATCCGAATTAATCGCGCGTTAGTTTAACTTCACAGCAGAGAACATCATTTTTTCCGGATTTTATTCTTTATCTCATAAATAGCAAGTAGTTTCTTTATTTTATAAATATTAACATCGAGCAAACGAATAGAAACGCGATATTCTCTTTTATAAATATCGTTGCTCGTTGTCAGCTGTGAATTTTTCCATTGTAAATTTCCCAGAAACGAACTAAAAATCGGAGGCAAATGTTTCGAGGAGATATACGATAGAAAAAAGTTATGTGACTTTTAAAAGGAAAAGCGACTCGCGGACCACCCGTATATTTAAAAATATATCATCGCTTATTTATTTATCGATTTTTCAAGTAGTAATCTTTTTACAACCGTCTTCCTCCGACTGAAAGGGCGCGTCATTTCTTAAATAAACCAGCCTGTAACCACGTAGCAATCTCCTGTCACTTGTCTGATACGTTATTCAGCCCCCGTTGCCTAAAACTCGCTGGTCTGAAAGGCAAACTCGGTTACGAGTCACAATCCTGCCCGCGTTTTATTTCCTTCCGGCTTCCATCCCTCGTTCCATCCGTCCTTTTGCCATCCTCTCTCGACTTACCTGGTGCCCGTTGAAATAAAAGAGAAGCTTGCGGAAGATATTAAGAGCGGCATCGTGTAAGAAAAATGAACCTTTACGAATTTCTCTCGACCGAATTTCTCGACGCGGATGAATCTTCGCGACAGATCGCGCAAGAACGTCTCCTAGTTTCATCGCGCGACGTCTGTCCCGGATCTTGTGCCATGGTCTTTAAGAATAACTTTGCCGCTTGAATTTTTGCCACGAATCGAGGCGAAGAATAATGACAATGTTGATGGGTTACAGCTTGCGAATCGGTGCTTCGTCATTTCTTGGTTAGTAACACTTTCAGTCGATGGATCTTAGTCGATCGTTGCGAATAAATGTTTCGTAGGTCGGTTTGGATTTTTATGAATCTCGTAAGAGTGATTTTCCTAATTATTCTTGGCTATTTAAATTGCAACTACGTAATATCATTATTGAAAAAAAAAAAAAAGAAAAAAATACACAAGTAGAAAATTCCTGCTCAAACTTCTTGGTGAACGTTTTAGCGAGATTAATTTACGGGGAAATATCGCAGCTACGTGAATCTGTTATTTCAAAAATGCACAACTTCTGCTTAAACAACTGTTGATGAAACTTTTGAACAAAGTATTAAAGCTTTCTAAATGATACGTGAAACATCGATGAAAACAGTTTTTGACGAAACTTTTGCAGAGAAATATTTTTTGACAAAATATTGAAAGTAATTTTTTTTTCTAGTTTTCAATATATCGGAAGAAACACTTTTTTTCGTCCGTAACATCGAGGGCTATTTTTGTTATTTAAAGTGGCAAACGATCGACAAAGAAAAATATTGGCCAAATATTTTTCAGAACACTATTCCGACTAGAAGTTTCATTAAAATTGTACGATACAATGTCCTCTAACGTTCTTATTGACGTTGAAATCTATCAAATTTCAAAGTATCTTCCTTCGTTGTAAAACCTTTGACCGCTAAACTTGTCGCTAAAAATTTGTGATTGTCCGTACGAAATTTCAATCCTGATCGTATGTTTGTCCTTCCTCTTGGAAATGACCGTGCAACTAAGCAATGGCGCGACCGTTTGTAGGCGGCAGGCTTCTCGACATCGTGTACCATCGTTCCTTCGATCGAACGACGTGGATTTTGCTTCGTTTGCAAGATGAAATGGACGCTCGACAGTTTCCAGCACAGCGGCTAGAACCAGCTTTGTTTATAGTAGGCAAGCCAATGAACTCGACCAATTTCGCGGCACAAAGGGATTCCCCGAATCGGCTGACGAGGGCCGTAGCTAGCTCACTTTGGAACGATGAGGATACGCCATCTTCTACCTTGAGGCGATGCTCCTCAGTTGCTCTCGCTCCCTCTTCCTCTTTTACATATATCTCACATATACATGTATATCTCTTCGCTGTCCTGATTTGCATTTTCCAAGTTATCTTTACCAAACATGTTCGCCAAGAGGCGGCAAACCACGATGGACAGCGTGAAGCTTGCTGTATCGAGGACTGTCGTGACAAAGTTCCTTCGACGAATCGTCTATGAGTTTGTGAAATTAGGAAGAAGCTCTTCAAAGAAGTCGTTCTGTTTCGACAGTAAATTACATCGTCACAAAAAAGACGAATTTTCCTCCGACTCTTCTGTTTTCCTTTAAGTGGATGGAATTTGATTCGAGCTTGATTTGAATTTCAGGGTGCAGATCAGCGTGAATGGGGCAATTTCTCGAGTTAGAATGGTTTGAGAATATTGCTAGAAACTCTTCTGTTTATAAAACCATAAACTCGTCCTGATAATATCGAATCGACTCGGCATTGATATTTTTTAACGACGTGAAAAGCGGCGATGCGTGTACGAGAAATCAGGGCAACTTCGACGAATACACCTACCTATCACATTCTTCTCAGCTTTCTTCTTTTTCTTTTTATTATTTAACTTGTACTTTACAATTTGTCCAGCTGGACATTTGGTAAATTTTTCTAACTTAATTGATAAATAACATGTGGATGGTTACCCCCAGCAGGACAGCATCTTCGAGTTTGACTATTTTCAGTGAGGTCAGTGGGGTTTCTCTTTAGTCTTCAATTCTTTTTAGTTTACTCATGGACTCTGTCCTTGGCCTCATCGCCCGTTTTCATTTTTCATTCTTCTTGACGAGAGATCGCGAATGCGTTAAGTTGTCCGGAAAGTTTCTTTCGTTTTATGAGGAAATAATAGACGCGCAACGTTTTTTTGATTTATATTATTTTGTCTAATTACGTACGATCCATTTTGTTGTATTGAGATATTTCACAGACTTGGTTTCACGTTTGTGTGAAGGTGCATTGTTGTAAAAACCATGTTTGCGAAAGAAAGACACTTTTTGGATAAACTAATATATCCGAACTTCGCGCAACGTTGGCTTTTCACCCACCAGCCTTTCCTTTTGCTTTTATGACGTTATTTAGAACTATTATATATTCTATATATCTCGAAAATTATGGTGTCTGAATATCGAGTGACCGTGGCATACGTACGCATTAATATAATTTGTTCAATTACCTGATGTGACTTCTCCATTTTATATATTTAACACTCGATATGAGTTTCGTCTTAATTTAATATTTTGAAATAACGAAGCAGAGGTGCAATTTAAAATAAAAAAACTGCTTTACCTCTTGGCAAGTTAATTGCAGCGAATCTACGCCAGTGGTAATTTAATTAACGTATTCAACGTGGAACACAAAAATAGGTTATTCTCATAAACACCTCTCTTAATATAATTTCATTAAAAGCAACACAGCATTCGAGTCACTTTGATCGTAATAAAAGGAAAGCGAGAACGAGTACTTTTAAACAGAAGATTCGTAGAAATTATTTTAACCATGCGTTTAGAAAAGAGACACGTAATAAGAATCGTGGCGAGATTTACAGAAAACTGTGCGTGTTTCCTCTGATAAAACGTCCCTTTTCGTTTAACCGTGATTTATTATCGAACCGAATGAATTTCGATGGTTCAAAGTTTTCACATCGGTATTCACCAACAGCTACAACGCGACTAATTAATTTCAACGATAGCACTAATTTGTCGGATAATTAATATTTGTATGATTCATGATCTTTCTGATATTTCGCGAACAATGGACGTTGATATTTAGAATTATACGTTGAGTAGAGTTAATGTAAAATATGCACGTGGAACACATATACTCCGTATTTTCCAAGATCTTCAGTATTATTTTTGCAGGATATTCATCGTGCAAACGCTTAATTAATTTCTCTGGGAGATTGATTAATTAAATGACCAATTTCCATTGCGATATGTATCAATTATGGTGTTTTAGTTTTTTCATAATGTATCATCGTTTATCCTCACTTTGGGTTAATTAAAGTCCTTCGCCAAACATGAATATTTACTTTGAAATTTACCGACTAGATAGAATCGTTTAAACTATAATAATGCAGTAAAGTTATTAATATATACCGTTACAAAGGTAAAACAGAAATATGTACAGCCAATTAAAATATCGTATATTAATTAATTAACTTCATATTCGTATCGAAATATAATAATACTCCAATACATTGGAAGATTACAATTTTTACAGCCCGATCAAGTTTCCAACTCGAACTGCTTATCATTTTCCTACTCGCCTTTATCAATCTCTCTCTAACGCTAAAATACGGCTTTAATCAATTACAATCCCACGGGGCTTGTAGGCTTCGACTTAATCGTTTCGTAAATATACATTCAACTCTCTCTTTCTAACATTTAATTTAATGCAATATTTCGTTGCGTTTCTTACACAATTTCAGCCTCAAACATTCTTTACCAAAAAAAAAAGAGAGAAAAAGATCGCCATAATGTAATATTCCACAAAAGCCTGCTCCACGGTGGCAAGAAACCTAAGAAGTTACAAAAACCCATTCACTTCCAGTAGCGAAAGGGTAACGAGAAATAGACCGAGCAATCTTCGCAAAATCGAAGAAGCTGCTCTACGAGGAACGTAACCCCACAGCTTCCAGTAACATCTTCTAGAAGGTGCTGGCCATACAACGCGTTCAATCCCATCGGAATATCTTAAACATAGAGAAGCTCTTTCTTGCTCGTTTAACCGACGTAACTGCTACTCTCTCTCTCTCTCTCTCTGTTTCGACCGTTCGTTTCAGCGACGAAGAGAAGCGGCTGGTATTTGTTTCGCGAGATATCGGGCGAAGAGGCGCGGTGATCGCGAAAAATGGAACCGGAAATAATTAAGCCAATGGTAACGAAGGCACTTTGCATAATTGCTGGCCAGGGAAAGTACAGTTTCTGCAGCGACGCTGATGGAGGAGATGGAGAATGCGAGTCGAAATTCGTTGCACCGCGTCGTGGTGAAATCTGTTGGTGAAAATACGTGCAAAAGCGTTCGACCGAGGGCTGAGTTATGAGTAGCGTGTGCCGGTGAAAAGAAAGTAGGAAGGGTAGAAGTGTGGTTTGGTCTCGGTGTTTGGAAATAGGGGGCGATGTTGAATCGATTGGAAGATTCTTTCGTCGGAGTTTTGAAGATTCTACGGGGCTATTGTGTCGAAACGTGGTCGTGTGCTAGACCGGAAGGCTCTTTTAGCTGTTTCTCGCGAAAGATTTGTTAAGCTGCTACGAAGTTACTTCTAAAGTAGAAATCGTTGAGACAGCGTGAAGTTGTCTTTCGAGTAAATAACGGTGTTTTGTAAATAAAGATAAATTTTTTCAAGTTATTTATTGAGAAAAAAAAGTATATGTAGTATCGTGGATGAAAGGCCTAAGAGATCCGGACGAAGCATAAACAATGGGGCTAAGAGAAAGACGAATTAATAGTCAGTGTTAGTTGAGAAGTCAGAGAGTGCGAACTGCGTTGTCGAGAGAGTGTGGTCCGCGTGAGAGAGAGCGTTGGAACCGTGCTGACGAGAGTTGCAAATTAACTATTTAGTTGTCTTAATTATAGTACGTTGTTGTATTTAGTTCGCGTTAAACAATCATCGTTTCCTGTTTAACCAACACCTGTTTGATCCATTTTAAATAAACTCCACTTTAATAATTGTAGTAAGATCCTACATATATATATATACATATCACACGTGTTTCGAAGGTGTTACAGCCTTGTGTTAGAAGGAGGGATTTCAAAACTGTTAAACGAGGAAAAGCTAAGAATGGAAAATTACAGAAATAATATTTGATCACCGTTTATACCGTAGACTCTACAAGATCACAATAGAATGGTACGATGTAATACCGCGTAGCTTGAAATTCCTAAGTTGACAATCTATACGTTGATATAGACCGGACGAACAGAGTGATATAGTATCATAAAGGCGTGTATATGCTTTAGGCTGAATCTACATATCGATCCGTGGAGAATTGTACGATTGGAGATCGTGCATACTGTACTCTCTGAAGCATGGATTATTCTAGATGAGATTCGTATTGTTTTCTCTTCCACTGTGCTATAATTAATACATAGAGAATACTTATATGGTTTCGATCTCTAAATTTTAAAAATAAATTATTCAACGACCCACGGTACCGCAATGCTATTCTGTCGTTACAGAACAAGCGCGTTAATATCGTTACCCAAATTCTCAACAGATATTTCACGTTTCCCTCTCAAACTCTGATCCCCAATTTCAAAGCCACATCGTGTTTCAAATTCCGAAGCAAGACGGAACAATCTCGCTCGGTCGATGACAACTATTTTTCCCCACGTGAATCCTCTGGCGTGTTCGATCGACGACATCTTCCTTTTTTTTTTTTTTTTTAATCCTTTGTTCGCCATCTTTGCCATCCCGCAAAAAGAAACTAAGAAAACGACGAAACCAACGATTCG
The DNA here is from genome assembly GCF_024516045.1 of Bombus affinis. Lineage (NCBI taxonomy): Eukaryota > Metazoa > Arthropoda > Insecta > Hymenoptera > Apidae > Bombus > Bombus affinis. The sequence goes on along the minus strand of NC_066352.1, from coordinate 13,473,159 downwards.
GCGAATAATCCGTATATTTCCTCGGAATGCGCGCGGGCAATCGAAAAATGCGGGTTACAGGATGGAAAAACAAATAAAGAGAGCAGAGACTCGAAGAGAAAGAGAAAGAGAGAGAGGGAGAGAGAGTTTTCCCGTACGTGCATTAGCGGAAAATTGAAACCGACGATGTCAAAGGGAAAATAAAAGGAGAAGAAAAGGAAAAAGAAACGTTCGACGCGATATTAATAAAGTCGTCGCGTCGTCGTTTCTTTTTCTCCTCGTTTCACGCGTTACTTTTTCATCGAGGGTTTGCTCGTTTTTCGATCGAGGATTGCAAGCTCTCAGCCAGCGAGCGCCAGCAGACACGCGATTCCACTACGTCTCCCGGAAGTCTTCCGGCGGAACTCATCGTCGTCGCGTCTCGCCAACGCCACTCTTCTCCGTGTTTTACGTACTTGCGATTCAGCACGGCTCGCCCCTTTCGCGTAATGAGCCTCGTTAAGGGAACGAGCATCGCGAAAGAACGGTTTAATCCCCGATATCCCCGAACCACGTTAGAAATCCTGTCGATTTTTTCTCATTTTTCCGAATCGACGACCATTCTGTTGGAATTTCCACGAGTTGGAAGAAATTCGAAGTTGTGTAAAACTGAAAACTTTGTCATCTTGTTCGAGCTCGTCATTTCTATAAGTCTGGTTGTCGCGAGTATCCTACAAAAGATGTTCGTTGTTCTATTCGTTTTTGAGTGACAAATAAGTCTTTTCTTTAATCAACAGTAGGTTTTCACGCAGGGCCACGAATAATTTAGATTTGGAAATTATCCAGTAATTTTGTTTCTCACCGAAGCGTATAATAAATTTCCATAAAAAACATTATACGAGTGATATATGTATAACACTCTACGACAAGTTTTCGTTCCTTAATTTACATATTTCACGAATATTCGGACATTTTATTCTACGCGGTGATGCGGATTCGGCCAGGCGTGATAATGTATCTTTATTTGTTGGCTAAGCGTGAAATATTTTCATCTTAAATCTTTACGTCGCGTTAGATTCATTTCCCGGGAATGTTTTAAGTTCGCCGAATTCATGGCCACTCTCTGCTTCTGGAAATTTTATCGTCCGGAAATATAGTCTCCGGGTGAAAAGACAATCTCTGCCTCTCCACATTTCGCTACTTTATCACGGTTAATAAAATTAAAATTCTACGTTATTTTTAATTTTCATGCTTCAACGATCCAGAATAAGTTGATGAATATTTACTAAATCTCGTACTTGCTTAAAATAAAGGAGTTTCCTCCGGAGATAATAATTTTCTATAAAGTAGAATAATGTATGAATATATAAAAATGTATAAATCTGCACTCCGTAAGTACTTCTATAAGTTGATTCTGTACATTTATTTGATGTCCTAAGAATATTTTATTTTCCTGCTTAAATAATTCAAAATAAATTGACGAAGATCGATTAAATTCCGTGTTTCGTTAAATTAGAGCAACTTTGATAAACATAGATTCGTTAGAACGTTAACTCGATAGAGCGGAAAGTCAAAGGCACAAGAAACGTAACTTTATGCGGTGTAAATAAAGAGAAATGGCACGAAGAACGTTTGACGTCTCTTCTTGTCTCTAATATTGAACTGCGTGATTATTTTGCATTTTTTTTTTTAGGCAAAATAACGTAGCAACTCTGAGGTAAATTCGCTGTAACTTTTTTACGTGTTGCAATTTGAAACCGCGGTTGGTGAAAGTTGAAGCGTAAAAGGACGGGATAAGATTATACGGGCTCATAAAAGAATTTTTATTCGCGCTAACGGCCAGATTCAAGCCGTACGAAGAAGCAGAACGAAGCTGTGATATCGACTCGGTAGAACGAAGAAGCACGATTCGGTTACAGTGTCTGTTAAAATTCAGATAAAGAATGGTCTGAGTTTCAGAATCTATTACTGGAAAGAATGATTCGGATTTAAAAATTAGGCAGAAGATAAAGAATTATTCAGGTCACAGGATACGTCGAAGAAAAGAAAGGAAAATAATGGCTTCGATCGCAGATGATATTAGTAGAGAGACAAAAATAATTTAAAATAAGAAAATTAAATAAGAAAATAAATAATTAAATAAGAAAAGGAAGAATCTAGACGATTTATAGTAGAAGAAAGAATTTGCGGTTGGGTTTTATCTTTTCAGCCGTGTTAAATTATTAAAAATATAAATTTGCACAAACAGGAAATAAAAAATAGCAACTTAAGAACGGAAATTCTATTTTCGTTGAAATTAGCAACATTCTTTCTCTATCCATTCTCTGTCCGTTCCTTTTCTTGTCAAATAAAAATTCTCAACTCTTTCGCCAAATCATCCAACTAACTCCGCTTCACTCGATGTCGATAGAAGTCAATAGAAGACAGACGAGAGTCCCTTCGAAATCAGTATGATGTAATAGAAAATGGACTGGTGATCGATTCGTTTGACCTAAAAGTGTCACTTAGAAATTACTTGTCAGTCTCTTGTCTCTTTTACGTTCTACCTTTTCCCATCAGAGAGAAACAGAGAGCAGACGTCCTCTTTCCTCGCCAGACGCTTGTAATTTTCTCCTCAAGTTCCACACTCCAACCACCGGTTTTTGCTCTCGTGCTTTGCATAATTCACGGTTACCCTGTTCGCGTATAAAAGTGGCGGCCATTGACAGCTGTGAAACGAAGAGGATGAAATATCGTTTTGGCCTCTTCCTGTTCAGGCAAAGCTTCGTTCCTTCCAGGATCACCGCCCTTCGAAGACAACTTGATCCAACGCGATTGCATTCCCTAGCTACTCTCGTCACGCTGTTGCTCTATTTCTCGGTTATGCAAACGATGCCCACGAGAACTTGGATTGATGTCCTTCTCGCTGCCGTGATTTTGTTCCTTTTCTTTTTTCGTTTTTGTGACGATGGGCGTGTACGTTGTTTTCATATAAATGGGATTAGATTAAAATTTAGATAAGTGCGTTATATAATTATTGAATTTACTAATAAAAGAATACGATCTAACGAAGAGTAAGCGATTTTTTTCTATAATTTGTTTCTTCGAGTTTCGTTTCTCCTAGTTACAGGATATTCAAATATTCATGACATATTTCGGGAATATAATTTCTATTTATTTTGATCTATCCTGAAAACGCTTTTCCCGTAATATCATATTTCAATCATATCCTTTTCGCCGTTTCGACCGTGTACTTCGTTTTTATATATCCAACAAATATTAATTACAGTCTCCATTGCATCCAGCGCAGCGCCGGGCTATCTAATCCGCGAGGATTCACCAGATAAACTGTATCATTTTCCACTAGCCCGGCGAGAAATTAAAATCCCTAGAATCATATTTCCATCCTTAAAGCCTGCCTCTGTACATATAATAAGCCACGGCCGGTTTTATTTATCTTTAAGTCAGCATCCAGTAGAAACGATAACTATCGGAAAATGAGAAAAGATGATAAAGCTATATTACGTCCTGATAAAAAAATCCCTATTATTCCTTCCTTGCTTATATTCGCTTATATTCTGTGAACCCGGTTTAATACCGAATCAATTACTCCAAGTTAATAACGAAAAATAAACTTCTCTATCTTTATGATTCGTTTCAAGCATCCAACATCTGTTACCATATTACAATTCCAAGAAGCGTTCTCGAAATGGAGTTCTTTCGCTTTCGCTATTTTTTACTGTTAGCTCTACAAACAATATGAATCCCAATAACGATTATCACACATTCAGCTGCTCAGAAATACCATACTTCAATATATATATGTCGGGTTTTCGTTAGAAATTTTATGCGCGTAATAATTAATAAGTTTAACAAAAGCTATTGACAATGTTCTTGGGTTCAATAACGAATCCACGGTCAACGGGAAAACTCTTTGTACATTAGAATATATTTTGTAGCACGCAGACACGTTAATTCACCTCTTTCTTCGCGTAGAATCACCCCCTTTCCGCTTGTACCACCAGTTACTAACCACCCTGTATATACACACACACACACCATATAAACAAGTCTCACTGTAATTTCAAAAACTATGGGATGAAATATTAGAGAAGAATTACATGCACGAAATATTGGAAAAATACGGATCATCGTATACGCGTTACAGACAAGATATTCGAGAAAATTTCATGCAGAGCACTTCAGAAGATAGAAGCAAGCGTTCCCTGAAGATTCCATTCTGTTTCATACCCATATCTCGATCGGTGCTCGAGATACGGTCGTTTAAATATAGCGTCGAAGGCGCGAGGCATAGTGAATGGCGACCGAAATTCCCGGAAACGCCGTGACCCACTTTTTTTCCTGGCAATGCGTACGTTGCGGGCGACGCGACGATAGTAAAAAGACGCTGACTCAGCTGCTGTCACTGACCACCGCACTCGAGGTAGGTCAGTGAACGAACGTGCGAGAGAGAAAGAGAAACAGAGGAGAAGGGTGCGAGCGTGCGACAAGGACAGCGACAGCGAAAATTAACGTTTCCTTCGAAGGACGATATCTCGAGAACGGTACATCGTATCGACGCGAGGTAAAAACGGTTTTGAAGAGGAGGATTTTTTGTCCCTAACGAGCTAAGAAGATGGACGATTTTGCTGCGGGTAAGTGTTTTATTTTTTCCACCAAGGTTTCAGCTACTTTAATTAGGTTCTGGAATCAGGTGCTGTTGATCGTGAAATATATCGACGAATCTGATAAAATTAGGTGATGGAACGAGATTATGGGCGTTATTTATAATTGTATGCATCGAGAATCGGATGGAAAATTTTATTTTCTAACGATTGAGATTTGACCAAGTATGATTCGTATTATAAAATTTCGCGTGTCTTCGACTGATTGTTAGAAAGGATTCTCCGATTGTTTTAGGTAGCGTGATGGTGTTATAGCAAGTAGTGAAATTCAAGTTTTAACGGTGGATATTACGCAAACGTCATAACGTACGCCTTTCGTTGCAAGAGTTCTTAGAAGTTGCACAAGGTGTACAGGCATTGTATGAGAATCTTTGTAGGGTAGAATTTCGAGTTGAAAATGACACGAATTTCGGAATTACAGAAACGAGAAACGAGGAGAGTGAGAAGATCCGAGCACCGTCTAGTTAATAGAATCGAAAGAACAATTGACTCGTAGTCCCTCCGAAAATTTCGTGGAATATTTCAGTCGTGCAGAAAATGTAATTTTTCAAGCCGCCACGCATTGTCGAAAAATCGATGGTCGAATAACGCGTTCTGCAAATCCATCCTTTGTCTTCGCGTGTGGGCGCGTGGCGTTCGTGAAAAGGTTGGAAAAAGCGAACGGGAACACGGCGATTAATTAATTAACGAACGTAGCCGTTGATTTCTGCTAAGCGTAGGGGATACAGGATCAATGCAATTTTCCATAGAAATCTTATAGATTTACAATCTCATGAATGACAGTTATTGATATAAGACTTTGCTTTCGAGAAAATCAATTAATTTACTTTCCAAGTTACATTAAATGTTCACTACAAGCAGTAAAATTTTATTATTAAACACGACGAAAGTAATAAAAAATAATCGTGCTAGAGAATCGTAATACACGTTTACCCTATCTTTCCTCTTTCCACGCTCGAAACAATTTAAGAGCCATAGAACCTCGATCGTGGGATCGACCAGAAACATTGTAACAAATATTTTAATTCCCCAACCCGATTGAAAACGTTTTCCACGGTCGATACAAAAATGTCCTCGTAAATTCGGAACCGGCTCTCTCTCGGCGAAATTTCCGTTTAATGGAATTAAAAAGAGGCTCGATGCTGCTCGATCCCACAGTCGAAATCCAGACGATGTCGCGTTAAATAATGGCCAATTCTGCCCTTGTCGCATTTATTAATGTTTTTACGGATTCGAAATTCGGCCCCGATGTCTGCTGGAAAATCATACGGAAAACCGTTCAATTTTTCGCTTCGCAGAGGAGGAATTAATTGCTTTGAAAAATTATTCCGTACGTTATCTCAAAATCGCTGAAATATTCCAATCGAATGGCTATAAGATCTCTGAAAAAATTCCAAATTAACTTGCAATCGTTAACAAATTCTAAATTATTCTAAAAATTCTAAAAACGTCCAGATCAACTCAAGCTTCGTAAAAAAGTTTCTAAGAAACCAGCCTCTTTTACGCGATTCTGTACACTGCATCCCCGTTGTACCCTTAAACCCTCTATTCTACCCTTGCAAACTCGATCGAAAGATCAACATAAAGTCGTGCAACCCCTTCCATAGCTTACCGGGTTGGTCCAGTAGCGCGATCGGCGCTCTGACAAAACGTCCCCCGCCGGGCGAACAGCTAGTCCGAACTTTCTTCTGGCGGCGGGTACAGGGCGAGAATGATCGACGACAAAAGTACAAAGGCCACGGGGCGTAATTTATGTGTTTGTCCCGTGTAGTCGACCGACGCTATTCGTTCTCGTGTATCGCGCGCGTCATTGGCGATGATAAAGCCCCTTTCTCTGGCTTCGCTCGAGGTGAGCTTCGAGGACTGCCGCGGGTGGGATAGGATTTTGTTAAATAGCTGCAACTACTATTTTTCATCATCCTGTCTTCGACGACATTGTTCCTGATGTTTCTCGTTGTTCGAGGTGGAAAGATATTTTCTAACGCCTGTATGTTGCGTGGGGTGGGTGTTAGTTTCAACCGGTTTCTCTGCTTTCTTTACGAAGCCGTTGATTAATGTTGTTACGAATTTTCGAGGAGTCTGATCGACCTTTGCTTTTCTTCGAGTTACTGAATTTATTTGTTTAACTTTGAAACAACACAGAGAGGTATTGTATTATTTACTCTTCTAGATATCTCTAGGGGATGATCGATGTTGCTTTTCGATAATTTATATTATCATCACGATCCTGTATCTTGGCTCCTTCTTACCCACTGCAATACAGTCACCCGTACTTTTTGCTAATTTTCTAACGTACAAACAGCAAGAGTATTCCTTCATCGGGTGGAGTTTATTGGAAACAAATTTTATCTTAGCTATTCTAGGTAGAATTCAGTTTCGTTAATTTTTATGGTTGGGGTAGGTATGGAGTTTGCCTGGTTCAAGGGATCGTAGATATATTTAGTACTGGATGATTAAAAAATCATGCAAGTTCTATGACGGAAGAAGCTTTCGATGGAATGTCAGGGAGCAATTGGATAAAATGGTTAAAAATCGTTGTACTCGCGAGTTTTGAAAGGGATATCAGTCGGAGGACAATATCGAAATTATAACGTATTTATAATTTCAGAATCGCGAGCAAACTGCAATTTTATCTCAAGGATACGAATATATCTGGACAGTTTTGCGTTGGAAATAAGAATTGTAGGTCCCATGGCGACCGACCTGTTTCCCTTTTTCTCAAAGTTGTAACTCGCTAGGGTGATTCACGGCGATTACGCACGACACGGACTGCGCCCTCGTTGTAATCCATTAAAAGCACTTTAATAAATTGACAAATATATGAAATATCATACCGACGGTCCATTGTCAGTGTCCTCTTTGCATACACGCCGTAGATACGGTTACAGAGCGGGAATCTCGAATTTCTTACAGATCGCATCTGCTTGAACCGACGAGAGGGAAAGAAACGTGCTGCACCATCCTTGTTGATACAGTCGATGGAACGTGTTATTCTTTCAACGTTGGGGGAGTTTTTGATTAAATAATAGAAAACTCTGAGTCGAGCTGCTTGCGTTTCAAGAGTCACAGACTATCAAATTACGTTATCCGTTATCAAGATTGAATTGGATAATTTATTATTGATGCAACAGACAGTTTATGGGTGTATAATCAAATATCTGACGTATCTTTGGAATATTTAGCAGGTTAATATTTTAGCAGCCGATACGTCGAATTCTATTTTGCGAGCGTTTGAATATTTCCGTCGTTCTTATTCTATCGTTCTCTATCGGTATATTGTTCCGATCCTGAATTACTATAATTATTAAAAAGCTGTATACTCTTGGACGAAAGTTTATTCAGGATATTGTCAATTTTTCTCGAGTCGTGTTCGTTTTTCAACATCTCCTCGTAAATTTAACGGATTTATACGTTTGCACCTTCGGATATATTGGGTTGGCAACTAAATAATTGCGGGTTTTCTCATTAGATGGTAATGACAAAATCCGCAATCACTTAGTCGCCAACCCAATACATCGCGTATGTTGAAACAACTAATTGTCGCTAAAAGCTACGCTCTGCCAATGATAAAATCCAGAATTATCGATTGCAACTATTCGAATCCTAATGTTGAGAACTCTATAACGCGATATCAAGTAAGCGCCAAATACGAACAATTCCTTCGAACCTATAGGAAAATACACGTCGTTCAAATCGAAACCTCGTCGGTTTGAAAACGATGCGATGGTAGCCCGAGGGTGTAAGCAGTTTTATAGAACCCCTCCGTTTCCCTCTCGACCGTGTTCTTCTCGCGGAGCGTGCAGAATCCGCTAGAAAACGCACGTATGCCCCGAGAATCCTGCGGCGCTGGGCGCAAGACGCGGCAACTGGAAGAAAGCGAATGAAAAAAAAAGCAGGATGGCCGCAATAGCGCTTTCTGATTATTAGCAGAACCCCGGCCTGTGTACCTTCGTGATGGGGAGTCGAAATATAATTAAAGGTTCGGCGGTGGCCGGCCTAAGGGATGTTTTGGTTCCATTATAACGTGCGTCGCGGCCCCTCGAAGACCGTGCCGGCTCTACAATTACGATTTGCCCTCTGGTCGGCTATAAATTTCGACGCATGCATATTCACAGAGAGAGACGGAACACCTTTGGTCTCGTTCTTCCTCGTGTATCTTACCGTTTCTACTTATACAATGTATCTGATAATTGTAAAAAAACTTGTTAAATAATTCCTGCACTGCCACGGAACTCACGATATATAAATAGCTGATAAATAAATAATATTTGTATTTCTTTCGGCATTTCTCAAATACTCTACGCAATTCGTCGTTTTATTTGGAAACTGACTTTTCACGATATTCATAGTTTTTCGTTACGTACATAGATATTGCGTTGTTTCGGATAAACGTAACTCTACGAACGAATAATTTAAAATTAGCTTTCCATTACTTGGACGGATACTTCTCTAAAAACTTGTGCAACGTAACAGAATGCTATGTGGAGTCTTGCTTTTAAATTATTCGAATCAATACTTTTGACCAGTATTGTACGTGTTTTGCTTTTACTTTCTTCCTACCCTTTCTGCGTTCTTCTTTACACATCTCTTTGCTTGTTTCAGATTACCCTTTGCTCTGTGTTTTCTGTTCGTGAAATAATCATGGAATTATTACCCCACGGCCACGTCGAAACGCTGGCGTGCAGGGTAGCTCGATTTATGACAGCGTAGCTCAAAAGGTAGCTTTCTCTTTCACCCCCTCTTCCAGTATATGCATATATTCGTATCTGTGTTTGTGCATACGCATTCTTTCTTTGAAATTGCCGTGGGGATGCGGTGTCGAAAATAATTCGAGAGGTTGTACTACGTGATCTACGTGTCAATTATACGAGATTAATTCTCCTTTCAATGTTAATTTCTTTCTCTTCTGCTTTGTGAGGGTAACGTTTGAGGGATGGCTGATAAAGGAGAAAGCTGGAAGCTGAGATTCCTTTTAGGAAGTTGCTTCGCAGGAACAATCGTGTTTAGATTTTAATTCAATACACGGAATGCATCAATAGAGTGTGTGTGAAAGTAATACTATAAAAGTAATTAAATGCAAGCTGAATAGAGATTCATGTTTCATTAATTAAAAAAATATTATTTCGTTTTGCTGGAATGTTTTAGTATTGTACCATTTACGAGTATCTGTCAACTAATATTTAATTTTTCATCAAATTTTGACCAACTATTTTTGTCGTTTTCCACGTGAACGTAAAGTAACTCTTTTTTGTTAATTTACGTCGACTGGTTTATTGTCGCATTTCCCTATCAAACCACGTAGGTTTATTTTTTAAACCCACCGCTTAACGGCTGCTTTTATATGCCAGATGAAATTACTAACCACTATTATCAATAAACATGCGGCGAATATAATTTGCATCGGCGGATTAGAAGCGCGGCATGTGTTATTCTATATTCTCCAGGTAATAATCCGCATATCTATATTGTACCTATGTATGTACAATATGTATTGATGTTCTTCGATAAATATCATTAGTATTTATTCAACAAGCACGAATATGTCACACGATCATCGCGTAAGTTTAAAATCCGAAAAATGTTGCTTTTCCATCCGAGGAATTTTTATTAACAACGTAAATAGGTACAAACAGCGAAGATAGCACACTTCGATACAAAAAGGTTTATTCGCACAAAAAGATGTAAATATTAATTTCATTTGCTCGTTAAACGAGCCACGAGTCCGTGTCAAATGGACTCCACGAGTCCACAGGTGGAAACGGTGAACTCCACCTTTTGAAAATTTTCTTTTCAAAACGTTCCAAAATCTCAGCTTGCAGCTTCGTCCTCTTAAGGTTCCTCGCTCGTCTAGCAGTTGCGATTTCCCTCTCGATTCGCCATCCAACCCCCGAAAGACAAACAAACGGGAGAAAACGAAAGTTCCAGGAAAGAATAAACGAACGTGTTCCTTGAACGCAGGCTCCCGGTAATTAATTTCGCGGCAAGGGAGGAAAGGAAAGGAAAGAAAAGGAAAACGGGCCATTAAGGTGGCTCCCCGCGCGATACCAAGCGAATTGCCAGCAATTAACTTCTCCGTTAGTGCGGCCAGGGGGTCACTCCTTTTCTCTGTAGGCTCGGTGAACGCAAACGGCTCTAATCACAGCGTGGCCGGGGCCATTAGAATTTTTAGGTCATCGCCGGTGAGTCGCGTGCCTCTGAAAATATTATGCGCTGACCAAGGAGGCCGCGAGGAAAGGCAAAGGGGTGGAAAAGGGAGAAAAGAAGAGGGTGAGACGCGTAGTAATAATAACGACGTAGAATAATTGCGTGCGTGCGTTGGATGCTTTTACGTACATGGCATCCTGCGTCCACCTACCAAGGTATTTCAACTTTTTAAAGAGGGTGATCTGTGAATATGGTTGCTTGTTAGTGATTAATCGAGTATACCCTGCACGTGGGCGAAAGAATGCGAGGCTCGGAGAAAGTTTCGTGGGATTGATTCGTTCAGTGGTATCTGTTGAAGTGGGTCTCGCTTCAGGGAAAACTCTACATCTTCTCTAGTGTTTAGCTTTTGTCACAATTCTTGGGGATGCTCTTTCCAGCGGCTTCTTTGGTTTCTGTTATAGTAAAGATCGCCGACTTACAGACAATGTGGACGATAAAGCGCAAATTTCGAAAAGTCGAAAGGATCGGAAAACTTCGATAGGCCTAACGGCCATCAATATATTTCGGCACCGCAGACGTTGATCGTCACTTAGCCGCCAGAGAGTCAACAGTTGTTAATCGAGAGTTGTCATATCACAGTACCGCATTAAGTTCAAGTTAAATTATCTATCATCTATCAATACATTATCACATAGAATAGAAACCACTGGCAATCCTAATTTCCAACATTTCTGAATAAAGAATTTCTATAATACATCCAGCGTTTGATCTTTCTATTCCAAGATATAAAACCTCAGTGGTATTTGTTGAAGTAATTACTTCAAGAAAATCTCTACATCTTTATTCATGTATATTCGTGACCTAGAGACTGCTATTATGCAGAAATATTCTAAATAAGGAGCGGTGCATATTATTGTACCCTTGAATGTACATTATGTTTTGCGTTGCAAGGTCTAGCAGCAAAGGAACTAACAAACAGATTTCTATTTACGTTCCCTGTAGCTTCTAGCCAAAGCTATGAAGTTAACTTTTTCGGTAATGTCCTTTTGCTATAAACATATGAACGTGCTCCCAATCATTCTATTTTTTAGTAACACTAAGAGAGTAAGGATCTGAACCAGCATAAATTTATACTTATACCTTTAATTATTTCAATATACTTTTCTATTACAAATTCATCCACTCGTTCTTCAATCAACCTCGACAGGATTTATTTGCGTTCTTTTGTGTCGGGTCCGAAAGAAAACGATGTCAGTGTGATTCGAGGTTCGTAGCATCTGCGTGGTAAAAGTAGCTTTTGCGGAATTCCTCCACTTTAATTCACCTTCTTATCGATCCATTATATCTTTTCGTCGTTCTTATCAATTCATTCTTTTCTTGCGAAACACATGGCGATCGGAAACTTTCGACCCGCGATAGATGTAATATTTCTGTGGAACGTACGTATGAATGGAAAGGGGGAAGAAGGCAGGAAACGAGGAGCCAAGGGGGACCAGTTTGGACAAAGTTCTGACCCCTCCTAATCACGATAGGGGGTCGTCACATCGAGTGGTAATGCGATTCACGCGCGTTAATGAGGTCTATGGCGCGATTGTGTAGGGCGAACTGATTCGTTTTGGAAGAACGATGATTAATGCTGTACCGGCGGTAGAGAGGCGGTTGTCATCCGATTATTTCGACGCGTGCTTCCATTTGAGTGGAAGAAGGATGTTTCTGCGGATATTTGCGATACTCTGGACGAGCTCTTTTAGGGTGTTTAATAGTTTATTGGCTGAACATCACAGTTCTATAGGGTTTGATCAATAGAGCGTTAATATTAATTGACATGAATCGAATACTTTGATTTATTACTTTCTCCTATGTACATTTTCTGTTTTTAATCTCACTACTTTACTTATCGTCGTAAAATTGTACCGTTAAATATAATCGTAACAATTTTTACTAACAATAAGTTAATAATGGAATAATATAACTGAGTGTAAAAGAAATCTAAACGTATAATTTCATTGTAAAATTGCAAAATACAACGATCCGTAATAATTCAAAGAAAAATAATTGGCAAATCCGTAGATCTTACTCGATTTACGTTTAAGCGCGCACGTTTGAGCATTCAGACAATCGTCAATCCTTGGAATATTTATTACACAGGCTGTTATAACGCTTGCAACTGAAGTCGGAACTCGCAAGTATTCAAATATCCAACGAATTATATCGAGCTTCGAAAGTTTCAAGTTTCTCGGTCCGACACGAAGCCTGTCTAGTACTATCTGTGAGCATTTCTGAACTTGCCAGACTACCGAGCAGTCGTTTAATTGTACGAACTTTCATCTTTTACGTCTAGATGAAGAACGAAACATACTTTGGAAATTTCTACAAATCGTTCGCATGATTCATACGTGGTTGATCATGGAATTACATTATCCGATGCAAACGCAGTATCGATTATTTTAAGCAATCGTGAAATCAAGAATTCCTAGTAGCCCGTTAATCGTAATTTTCACGAGTTAATCAAGCGAACGTATTGGCGCGAAACTACGTGGTCTTAATGAACAAAATGAAAAAGATTTTTTGATAGCATCGCGTGTACCAATTCTTTACATTTAACGTTTAAATCTACTTGCGATATCATAACATTTATGACGTTTAAATCTACGTTGCGATACTTGAACTGACATCGAAACGAAATTTCAATTTAGAGAAATTCTAATTCGTAGAAATACGAATTTGCACGATTACTCTCAGCCAAGTAATCGATATATAAGGGAGAAAATCGTTATTCGATCGTCCAGCAACTTCTGGTATCCACGCACGCCACTTTCGAGGAGGCTCGTCGTAATCGAGCACCGTTTTGATTTACGCGTATTAATAAACGTTTACGCGTGGTCAATGGCGCGGCCCCTTTGGCACAAAGAGGCGGATAAATCGAGAAACAGGGGGTCGATGTCCCGTCACGAGGGTTGTGTGTGGTGTCCCGACGCCGATGCAAAGACGGATGGAACGATCAAATTGAATTCCAGCCAAACACCCGTCGCGGTCCTTTCGCTTCTCCACTCGACGCGCTTACGAGATTCACCTGCTCGATCGAGATACAATCTGTATACGTTCCACTGGCGAAAGTTTCCTGCTCTTCGACCAGTATCGATAGAATTAGCAGGATTTCTGCTGACCTCAATTCGTATTTCCGTATCTTTAAAGCTTTCGAAAGCCTATCGTCCCTTACGGAAAGAAATTCTTTACCTTCTTTCTTTTAGAAAGAAAATTTCACCGTTTACAATACCGCACACGCAGCGGCATAAAATTAAATTGTCACAAAGTGAAAGTAGAACGCTGAATTGAGTTATCCACGTCCGGGCGAATTACCGGCACGCTTTTTACGAGCTTTGGCTCGCGTGCGTTTCTTCGAGTAAGAGATGTCTATCTTCCATCCAGTGGCGATAAGCGGCCGTGCAAACATCCCTTAAAGCCGCTCGCTAATAGCCTGCAACCGAACGAATCCCTTCGTAACGAACGATAAAAGAAAACCGGAGCTCTCGCCCTATCGTTTATGTACATTTTTACGGACTCGCGTAAATTCCACGGACGACAAGCGTGAAGAAGTTGGACGAGTGGCGCAGGAGAAACCAAGCGCTAGTCGTAATTCAGCGTTGCACGATCCGCGGAAGTGGAGGTCGTACATCGACCCGGAGATGTCCTTTTAAGATTTTACAAGATTCGGATAAACGAGCTGCGATGGATGAATTTTGTATAACAGCGAATAATAGATTGAAGGGACGTGTTTTCTCGATTTATGGGACAGCGATGGCCGGAAATAAACAATTGTAAATCGCGTCCAGTAACTATCAATATCGATTAATATTATACAATTACCATTTTGCTAATTTTCAGCGCCGCTCCGCAGCCGAAATTTCTCTCTCGACAATAATCCGTAACAGGAACGTAACGTGGCCGTCTGGTCGGACGTAATATGACGTATTCAAATGGAACGTAATATCCATGGTGACACGCGTGTCGCGTGTCCAGACGTCGATCGCGCTCGACGCGCGATGCATCTGCATCGATCAGCGTGTCAGAGTAAATTGAAAGGACCTTTGCAACGAAATTCTCTCCGCGACAGTTTTTTGCAGACCAAAAGAATTATCTGATAAAATAATCGTGCAGTTATTATCCAACGATCGCGCCATTTATAATCCTTCGTTCTCTGCCAATTTAATCAGTTCGTTCGTTTCAATTCGGAACATTGATTAATACGATCAACAATAAAATAACGCAAATCAAGTGGCCGTGTCATCGGTGATTTATTCGCAAGAGCGACGATAACAACTCTTGGTCGTCACGTCGCTGAAAATTCGACAAGAATGGTGCGAAGACGTACACGATTTACGCGCTTGTATCGTACCCGATGGCACGGATTTCGCCTAGAAGAAACATCGAGCAGGCGCGTCTTGCTAACGGGACGACGATGGCGTTCCTTTTTCGTTGTCGTCGGTGGCTCGAAATAAATCGACGATAAATCAACGTGGTCATCCCCACCGGTGGTTCGCTTGGCGGAAGGAAGTAACGTCGCGCCAAACCATGCCAGACGAAACTGAATAAAACCCGTAGCAGCAAGGCTTCTCGCAACTCGTAGACTTCCGTTTTAGACGCCTTGTCGAGTCGATAAAACCTGCTCCCGCCGATTTATCTTTATTCGCCTTCCGTTAAAACGTGTAGCTCGTGACCAGATTCCCGCGGACAAATGGTACCGAATCACGATTCTTCTATCCCGGATTCCTTCGGTTTTTCGACAGAAATTTGCCGAAAGATGAATTAGTTTCAAAAATATTTCTAGGATTCGTGATCGTTACGAGGGTTGATGACGGATAATTTGGTAAGAGCGTGGTAAAATTTGAAAGTTTTGGCGAAACGTGCAAAATGATTTGAAACTGCAAGTGAGATTATAAAGAGCCTTCTGTTTCTTTCATGTTAGGTGTCAGTTGTGCGTGAATGTTTAAAATAGAGATAATGATTATAATTTCATAATTTGTTAATATTTTATGTTTCCTGTTTAACTGCAGGATTTAATGTTAAATGATACTACTCTTTGAATATTATATAACATCTGCCTGTTCTTCCTGCGTTGAATTTTGATCGTTCATGTATATTAAAATTTTGTAATTAAATGCTATAGAATGTTTTTACTAGACGAACGTTAAATATAATGGTAGCGTTTAATATCTAATATTTACTATTTAGTTAAACCATTTCATATTATACAAGAATATTATTTAACATTCTATCTTTCTTATATTATAACACGATAAATTAAGCAAACGAAAGGAGAGAATAATAAAAGAAAGTATTATTGTGCTCTATTGTTACAAAAAACATATTTTTATACGTATGTCTGTTTCATTTTCGTTGAATTATTTTTATATAATCCTACGATACAACGTGCTTCTAATACGAATCTAACAATGTATTAAAATATACCTATGATCTATGTTAAATAAACCGTTACTTTGAAAATGTTTCTAACTCGGCTAGAGATTAGCATCTCCTTCTTAAAACATGAATCCACCTCAATTTCATTCTGCAACTTCTTGATAGTTAATTTCCCCTAAAAAATTCAACCCTGTACTAATTATTTACAAAATGCCAAGCCAAAGTCTCGGATAATCCCGCGCCATAGCACACAATTCAGCCTAATCTTTTAACTTAACGCTTTCCGCAAGAACAAGAGCAACGGTAGCAACCAGAAAGGCTGCTGCACTCCGTAAATCTTCGCAGCGTTGCACAGGATATATCTTCCCGGCGAAATTCCCGGAGAGAACGGGTCACGGTGCGGAAATTTAGTAAGCAGAAGATCAAACAAGAGGTCCAACGTTGTTTCCTTTTTCCGCTCGTTACTTACGATGTGACGGATAAAACACGCTAACGCTATCTCAGACACTTACATACACAAACTGGTAAGGATTAATAGCGAATGTGACCGAGGATCGAGTGAATCAGTACGATTAATCGACCAAGCAAGTCAATTTCAATGATTTTTATATCCAACGATGGAAGCTTCCATTTAGCGATATTTTACGTTCGTCCAATTTGTTTTTTCGTAATTATTTATAGACCGTAAATTTGTACGCGCGAGAAATTTGAAGACGCAGAAATGCACACAATACGTATAGTATCCAAAGTACATAAAATATCCGAAATAGAGTGTCTATTATAATATTTTGATGAAACTGTCTATTTAGATGGAATTTCTTTAGTTACGTCTATGACAATATGCAAATGTATAAAAATCCACAGTCGAATTATTTAACGCGATCTAACCAACTACATATTTTTTGTCATTATTTACAAGTTCTTCCGCAGATTTTGAGAGTTCTGGAATTCGTTGTTTTCAACGTAACAAACTATTATTCCAGACATTTTTGCAGTTCGACGTTGTTACGGATGACAACTATGTTTGAAGCATTTTGAAGGGAACAAAAGGGAACAAAATCGTGTGAAATTTTTGTTGTATGTTTCTCGTATTTATGCTGAAAATTGTTTAATATTTTACGCAACTTTTTGCAAGGTAAAAGGCGCTTCTTTGATACGATGGTAATATCTTAAAAAAGGGGTGAATAAAAAATGTAGAGGAATTTTTTTCTATCAATAGCTATCAGATTCTTTGGTCACAAGTTTCTAACAATGATAAATTTCTTCAATAAAAACCTACGTATGAAGCTTTTTGACAAAAAAGTTATCGCACAGACCATTCACCGCGATAAATTCATAGTAAATAAAACTGTATCCATGGCATTTAAAATCTTGTAATATTGTTATAACAATACGTACAATAGAGTTTAAGAATATTATATTCATCATTATATAGCTGTCTAGTGAATGCATGCTCGTTTCTTTTTAAAAAGGGGTAAAAATTTGCAGAGACGTCAATTAATACGCAATTGTTTCCCGCTTGAAATCGAAACGATCCTCGAGTGGAACAATGAATGAAAGTTCGAATGAGAGAATAGAATATATCTGAATGCACCGAAAACGTCAATAAGAATTCAGGACGAATCGCAGAAAAACAAAGAAAAAAAAAAAAAAAAAAAAAATGGTGATGTGGTTTGCGTTTTTGTTAAAAGAATCGCTTTAGGTCGATAAATAATTTCGCGTCACTGTATTGCAAGAATTACGAAGTTTTTTTTCGAAAGATAAGCGGTATTAAGTATAAAAAAACGTATAATACGATCTTCAACTTCTTATCTAACCTTATCTTCCACTTCTTATCTTCAACCCCTTATCTTTGAACGTGATACGTTACATCGTGTCCTATCGAATTACTGTAATACTCAAAGTACCATATTACAGCTTTCTGAAAATTATGCATCTACAGTCAGATAAAATCTTCCCTCGCTAAATATTCCTCACGATCGAATGAAACATATCGTACGTTTCGATATTCTTATATCGAGTTTATTAGATCGTCCGAAAAATCTCTTACGTTTTATAAGGAAGTAATAGACGCGTAATAATAGAAATATAATAGAAATGGATCATACCTAATTCAATAAAATAATATAAAACAAAAATTGGTGTTCGTCTATTATCATCTTATGAAGCGATAGGAAGTCAAACAAGTACCGGTTTCACAGTTACCAGAGAATCCACCCCCAGGAGACGATACAAAATGCCACAAACCCTCGGCCATAGTTTCGCCATTGAGAAGGGGGAGAAGAAAGTGCGGGACACCGATCCCAGTCACGAAATCTCTCGGACGACTCGTTCAATCTCGATAATTTATTTACAATAGACCCCCGCCAGCCCTCGATTTCATCGAAACGGGGATTAAGCAACCCATCTAGCCTCCGAAAACCTGCCCCCACCCCTCCATCGAATCAAACAAACACATAAAGCATCGACGATCCTCCATAAGCCATTCTACGGATTCGTTAAGCCTTTCTCACCATATATTATGTAGGCTGGTTCTATCGTTCGAGGGATTATTATAAAATATACTGTATAAAGTATGCGTTGAAATAGTATTTAGATGATCTTAGGGACGAATGGAGGTAAGAAATCGTGGGAATTTTAATTTGTAAGAAATTTTACAGACTAAGAAATTTGCGTGACACGCGTCGAAGCAGGTTTTTTAAAATTGAGTTTTCAATTTAATTAGAAGGATTAAATGGCGAGGCGTTAGGGGTAGTTTGAAACGTAGATCTGAAATGTCTAGTTTGATGGCTTTTGTTCAAGTTCTTCAGACATTCTAACGTTCCACGGTTACACGAAAATTTTCAAGGCTCTGGAGGAAAGTTGGAGGCCTTTTAAATTCATTGGGATAGTTAACCAACTATTCGAGGATCTTAAGCGATTGCAATGCTTAAGAACTTTCGCAACTTTCGGGTTCTTGGCTTTTCTAATTCAAGGCCAGCAGATGATTTCAAGATCTCGGGGAGTTTTCGGCATTCCTAAAAGTAATCGTACTCCTCTTAGCTTCCTCTCACGCAAAGGATTTCAACGATTAATTAGTCATCGATATTTAAAAACTTTCGCTAACCATTAACCCATTAAAAAGTACAAAACGCAAAAGATTAAATACGTCGAATTCTGTCAAATTTTACACCGTTCCAAATATTCAGCTCTCGACTAGCTCCCCTGCAAATGCTAGCTTCCTGCATCTCGAACATCTCACATCTTCACCATCTAAACATACAAATTCCATCGATACCAAAATCAACGCGCAATTCCACCACTCTCAACGTTATACCGATACTCAAATCTTCAACTTTCACTCGTACATCCACGCGAAAGCTCAGATTAAAATAAAAAAGAAGAAGGAAGACAAAAGAAAAGATCGAACAAAAAGGAAAAACGAAATTCTACGATATCGTACAATTTCCACGAGTCCCATAAACAGAATAGAAACGTCGCGTGAACGTAGACGGAACGGGATCCCATGCAGCCAGATACAGAACTCGTTCCCACCGGTGTCGGTGCGTGGCAACGTTCCGGCAATTAACTGGCCGGATGCACCCCTGTCTATGGACCGCGTATCGGTTACCAACCCTCAGCGGCCGAACGGCTATTTACACAAGAATAACGCGTTTTATGGGATTACGTCAAAACATCGACGCTAGGAATCACCGGCCACGATCACAATGAACGTAGAAATAGAGAAGAAAACCGTAGAGGGACCGATAACGGAGGGGAGGGTTTAGTTTAGTGGAAAGGGTGCGGACGTACGATGGGGTCGAGGCAAACCCTCTCCGTAGCGAATGCAAAATCAACGGACCATTGTTGTTTCGTCTAGGGACACGCCGTGTTATTCTGCCGCCTACCGGGTGCGCGTGCAGCCTCTGCTTCGCTTTCGCGCTGGTGGCGCGATTCGAGCGCGCTAATTGGAACGCGATACGATCCAGGGGTAGCGATCGAGGGATGCGATTCGACGAAACGAACGTAGCGTCGACCGTTCCTCTTAGAAGTGACGCGCGTGTGTATCACGGGGTTGGAAGAATTGGTGGGATGGTTTGCGGTACGGTGATGGTGGAGGCTGAATTTTTATGGTAGGTTAGATAAACCGAGCGCGTGAACCAATTTGCTTCGTTGGATTATGATCGGTATCGTATACCAATTACCTTGATTGCAGGTGGTTATTGAGTTGGGAAAGAATTAACAAAGCTGTATCACAGTTTTGAGTGTTTGAGATGTATAAGAGAATAGAGCGGTGTACGTTAATACTTCAAGTTATCCTGTTACATATAAATTTCGTATTTAATAAAACGTTATATATTATTACTTTAACAGGTTTCAATTCATCGGCGTCATTCGTTGAACGTGCCTCTTAGATTGATCAAAAGTTTATACGCTCCATCTTATTGACAGGTTGACATTTTAATGTGTTAATGCAATAGCGTCGTTGCTCGTCGCTGTCTCCATGAACGATATCGATTAAAACGAGATGGATGATCGTTCGTCAAGCACGTCATTAGCTTATATCAAACTCTCGATCACGGCAAACTACCCTTAACCGATCGCGGAAAAATGATCAACATCGAGGGACTACCATCGTGAAAGTCACTTATGCTCGTGGTAAAAATTTCCATTTGAGGCGTGTTCACTCATCCATCGTTATTTATTATTCGACTTTGTGTACTGTGTAAAAAATACGTAAAACAAGTAAAAAGTACAAAAGGTATGAAAATCAATGGAAAATGAAGTAAAGGATGGAACGATATATGTGAAATCTTTTGTATAGAATGCAACATGGAATAAAATACGTAGATTTTGCATTGTAAAATTGTAAAACACTATCGCGCGTTGAAATTACGATCGATCAAAATTCTGAAATAAATATAGAAATCCTGAAACAAACTTACGATTTTTCAATTGGAAATAAAGTAAATAGAATAGTAGGAAGAAATAATAGAATGTAATCGTTAATTTTGCATTAAAATTATAATCGATCAATCTTAAGCTTGGGTAAATACCACTGTGCTGAATATTTCACAATCGAGCAAATTTTTCAATGCGTTTTCACGTTGATTTTTCCTGCCACATGTGTTTGATCGCCTTTTCCGACAGTACGGAACAAAAAGTTCAGGAAAACCGTTTCCCTCTCAACTTTCAGATAGTTTTCCTTGACAGGGGAAACAATCGGCGAGATAGTTTCTCTTTGCTCGGCTGAATTTCGAGCTGTCATGATCAGCGATCGATTTTTAGCCACCGAATGATGCGCTTTAGCTTGACCTGTTCGAAAATCATCCATCAATCGTCGAAACAGCGAAGCAAGGGGTGAATCAGAAAGAGAAATGAGGCTCTGTCATCTACAGTGGTACGCTCAAGCTAGCCTTTACACGCTAGAATATCCTGGTCACATCGAAATCTTTGAAATTCCACAGAAAAATATCAGAATCTTCTTCTCTTAAAATTTTCCTCCGGAGAAGAAGCATTTCTTTGAAGCGATACAATTTTTGCAAGATATTAGTTTCCAAATTTTTCACGATAGAAAATTGATGTTTTTAAGATACTTTTGCGAAGAATAGTCGAGAAAACCCGTCATTGTATTTACATCACAGTTGCTGCTGTTAAAAACAAATTGCTGTAGCCTGTCTTCACGGTTGTATGAAAGAAGATAGACAGACATATTGCGCTATGATCGATCAAACTGTCGGTTAACAAATTTCTCACTTTTCCGCTCATACACTGATTCTACCCATATGACAGTTTCGACTAATGTAAAAAATTCGTATGCTTCATCCGCTTCCCAATCGTGTAAAAAAAAAAAAAAAAAATAGATCATTCACGCCACGATCAATTTGGTCAACATTCCTTCCACTTCTTATCTTTCCACTTACACGGTGATCGTACATTAGAAATTTGCGGTTGGCGTACGCCGTCAAGGGAATATCGATCGAGGCGTCGTGATACTCGAGCTGCGACGAGACCACTTGAATCTCGATGAGTGCGTTCCTTTTCCTTCGTTTGGCCGGTCGTTTCGTTCTTTCGCCTAGTCATCTGGGGCAACTCCTCCGAGGAGGCGGCAAGAATTATCATGGCGCTGATATTACGGTCGAACGCGTTCACAGGAAGCTCCTGCGTGTCGGATGGCCAACGTTCGAGATGCGGACCCAACGGATGAATCGATAGCACAGCTTGTGGATTTGTTAATTCCATGTGAATGGACGAGTAAGAGAGATTTCTGAGCTTGAGTGGACAGATTAGGGTAGGATGGATATTCGGCAAATCGTTGGATTTACAGCAGATACGCAAAGAACGATGATATTTGTCGATGAAAATTGTGGATGTTTTCGGTGGTTGTTGAAAGTTGAAGGTTTCTATGATTTTTAAGCTGCGACAGCACGTTCTTGGTGTTAATTATTTTGAAATAAAATTACTCTCCAAGCGAAAATCGGAAATAATTAAATTAGTTGCGAATATATCACTTCATTCAGCTACAGACGAATCAGCAATTGAAAAATTCATACTTCTCAGCTACAGCTAAATATTCATAAGGCTCAGCTGATTCGAAGAACTTGATTTTTCTACCGGAAGAGCGGCCGCCAAACCCTCAGGCCCAGGAACGCCGCGAATAAATTAACCGTTGGTTTTAAAGCGATTACGAAGGTCAGATTCTAATCCGACCAGATGCGTCTTCCACCCCTTTTTTTGAGCCAGTCTGGTTACGTTATTGTTAAAAAAGGATTGAGCAGAGTTTAACGAGGTTACCTGAGCGTGGTGGTTTCGTTGGTCTAATATATACCGAAGCAGTGAGCTAGATAAAAGTGGACGTCGAGGAGGGTGAAGTGATGCGAGGGTGAATTGTGAGGGATATTGTTGTTGGGTGGTTGATGGATAGACGAAGGTATTGATGTATTGAAAAGTAGGGAAATGGGAAGGTTGTGAAGAGAGAATAGGTCATCGGTTGAATCTTTGCGGTCTAGCAGGATGCAGTTCGTGGTTGATTAATCTTTTATACAACGTTTGTATTCTAAAATCTTAGTATCGGTGGTGAATTAATAAAAATGTATAGTAACCGAAGCTTATGGCAAGTTTAATCTCTCGCTTAATTTTCTTATGGTATTGAAATAAACTGCGATGTTAAATATTTTTTACCATGAGGTGCATTCGAAAATTCAGCTTGTTATTATAAACTTAAGTTTTAATATTGACGTAGCAAAATAATAAAATTGAAATGAAGAGTGAATAAAATATGAATTTTCGATTTTATTTGCACTGTCATATTGAAAATGTTAAACGCGAAACATTCTCCGTTCGAAAATCTCTCATTCGCGTATTGTAATTGTAAATATTTTTTAACTCCATTAAACAATTACCCTGTAATTGGGCAGCTTGCAGATATCAAATTTGCTATACCTGTTTAATATTTTGAATAAAAATTTCTATAGATAGAATGAGTGACTTTTAACGAAGTGCAATTTTTAGGATTATTGTTTTTTTGTTTAATGCCAGTGTCGATTCAACGAATCCGTGAATTCGTATCAAAAAACCGTAGGAACACATGGAACGCGTTTGTCAATGCATAAGCCTGGCCCAGCCCATTTGTTAACAAATAAAAGGGAGCAAGACGAGCGCAGACGCGCATTGTTTCGTCGCGATAAATCGAATCGTCGCTATAAATCGCGGCTCTTTAAAACGCGGTCTGGATACCTCGTGGTGGAGTTTAAAGGGGTCTTGACACGGCGCGTTTCAGCTTTTAATTGAACGTTTCGAAACTCGTCAAATTTTCCCCTTCCTTTGCGTTTTACAAATGACAATGTCTGTGGAAAATTTAAACACTTCAATTTCAGGCAAAAGACATTTCTCCGATGAATTAATCGCCAATTTCAAACTTTAAACTTTCGATACCGGTAGCAACAATAATTTAGTATTCTCTCGAGAAAAAGTTTTACCAAATAAATCAAACAATGCCAAATATAATATTTTCCACTTTCCAGTACAATCCCTTGCCATAAAGAAAAAGCAAACACGACTCCCCTTTTTGTTTGTTTATACGTTCTTCTTCCTTTTATTTTTTCCTCTGTAAAACAAAATACGCTGATTTAACCGAGATATCCACAACAATTGAAGGTCGATTCGTCGAATTCTTGCCCACGAGAAATAATTTACGTTTCCTGCATGTTTCGAATATTTCTAACGCGGTCCGCTGCGCGTTCGACGTGCTAAAAGAACGCAAGCTTAACTAGTCCAACGTTGGCAGGTCCATCTAAATTGAAACGAAGCCGCAACGAACGGAGCGCGGGTCTTTGGTGTTAATTCGGTGATTAATCGCGTTGACTCGCGGCGATCTGTTTATTTTTGAAAATAAATTAATTTAAAACGATTCTACGGAACGACGTCGCTGGTAACTTCGTTGAAGATCGCCAGGCTTCGCAACTGTTTGCACGATTTTCCAGTCATCGATTCGAGGATTTCGTCATAGATCAGTGTAGATTTCGGATAATTAAGCGTTGGAGGTTTGGCAGATTTTCAAAGCTTTTGGAACGTATGGAGAATCATCAGACGTAGGAAGAGAGTTTTCTGCTGTTAGTTCTATACTGAATTTTGCCCGATTGTTCTACAATATCTTTCTTAAATTTCATGATTTTGGAGAGTTTGAATTTTATTAATTGCTCGAGGGGGGCGATACAAATTTCAATTCAGAAATTCGTAATACGAATCATTGATTTTTAAGTCAATCGTAGAAAAAATACGAAGATCCGTTTATTGGATACTTATGTTTAATGTACCCACGATTTTATTGTTACTCTCGCATTTTTCTTACGCTGGGAATGTTGTTCGTGATTGGAAAAGGTTCGAGAAGCTACTCTTTTTATGCCGTTTGAGATTTTATTTTTTCATAGAAAAAATTCTGATCAGACGTGACTAAAATTATGCGATACTTTTTACTCTACATTAACCGAGCAAATAACTGATCGATCAACTCCGGGTTATTTTGCGTCTCGTGTATAAAGGCTCGTTTAAATTACGCGTATTTGGAAACAAAACAGCAACGTTAATTAAAAAATAAAACACGTTTGGCAACGCAAGTTCGTGTAAACTCTCAATATTTCTATCTAGAAAATTCAATATTTGTACAATGTAACTGAAATTTCACGGTTTTCTGATGCTGTTAAATATGTTGTCAGCTTTACGACAGAATTCAAATATTTTCATAAATATCTCCTGTTCGACGTATCATTAGTATCTTCGGTGATTAATAAGCATTAGTTTCATCTAAAAAAAAGTCTTCTGCTAAACCATACTATAACTTTCTTATTTTATTGTTTTTAAAAATGAATTAGATGTCTTTAACGAAATAAACACAGAACTGAAATAAAAATACAAAACTGGCGAAAACTTTCTTACGATTCTGTTATAAAAATTCCCAGAATAAATTTTTTTTTTTTTTTTTTTTCGTTTTCTTCGTAAAGTATTCGCGGATCTCTAGGAAAATGAAAAATTTTATCATTCAAGACACCACCGTACGGAACCAACCTTTGAAATTGTATCTTCGAATCGATACAAAATAAGAAATAACCGTTTCTGAAGAAAAAAGAACTATCAGTTTCTAATATGATCCAGAGTAGAGGAACAATGGAATCGCAATGTCATTGAAACGTTCCCATTTGGCCGATGCTGCAACGCCATCGCGTCACGTAGCCCTCGAATAATTTCATTCTCGCGATCCCAGGTGTCATTATCATCTTCGATATCGTGGCAGGAGTCTTCCAGTGGATTTGAAATTCAGATCTCGATCATCGAGTAACATTCCCATCCTGTTTATCGCGTGCGTGGTCCAGGTGTTATTGAAACCGGTCCAAAACGCAAAAAGCCACGATTCTTTAGCGATCGTTATTACCTACGCTCCGATGGTTATTCCAGAGTTTGGTCATCGTTGAAAGGAAAATGTTTTCGAACGTCAAGAATACCAAGGAGGATCGAAATATTCTTTTTCAAATCGATCGCCTAAGCCGATTAATAAAACTCTATTAGGAACGAGCCACTATATCGATTTATTCTGTAGTGTTGAAGTTATTACTTCGAGAAAAACTCTACACCTTTTCTTTTACCAAGAGAATAGAATTTAGTTAAAAAAAAAAAAGAAAAAAAAATCAAAATAAGAGGAGGTGCATATTATTGTGACCTTGAATATAAATTTTGTTTTGGGTTACAAGGTCTAAAAACGAAAGAGCTATAAGTAGATTTCTATCGCTGTTTCTTGTAGCCTTCAGCTAAAGCTACACACCAAGGTTAACTTTCTGGTAATGACCTTTGCTATAAATAAGTGAACATGCTCTCTATCGTTCTTCCTATTGTATTGTAACACTGAAAGAGTGAGGATGTGGGTCAGCATACACTATACCTGTACTTATTTCAATATATTTTTCTATTACAAATTCATCCACTCGTTCCTCTATGAGTCAACCTCAACGTGTACCACTATATCGCGTGACACAACGTTCGATCTTTCGTTTAAAATACGTCGTAAGCACGGAATAAATAAAACGAAGTTGTTTGAAAGGAATAAAATTGCAGAAACGTAGTTATTCATACTTCGCTATAATTATCCATCGAAACTTCTTTCTATAACGATTAAAGCAGCGCTCACCCCATTGAAATTCAGAAATCTCTCGTTAAACCCTCGGTAATCCATCGCTATGTTTCTCTTCGCTTCGTTCCTTCGTTCGGTTCGATTTTTCGGTCGACACTCGCCAGTTTTCCCATTTCAATTATTAACGACCGCGACTGTCGGAGGATTTACAACGTGTCCCACGGAGTGCAGCGTCCCGGGTGTGCACCGCGTCGCGGCGCTTCGCTATCCTCTTTCAATCCTTTTCCGAACGTACACACCGTATCTACCGTGTGTATATAAAAACGTTTCTCGGTACATTGTTTTTTCGTCGAAAAAGTCCGAATTCTCGAGCGGATCCCGCTTAACGTCCGCTCGAATCGTTCGACCCTCTCGGCAACCGACTTGTCTCAACCCCTTCGCGCGTTTCGCAGCCGAACGCAGACAGACAACAAGCGAAAAGAGAGGGAATGCGTATTTCCCACGAGATCGTGCGGCGTATGCAAGCACGCGTACACACAGAAAACTGTGTGTAAGCCGATCGACGACGCCATGTGGCTCGCATCGAGACGCATTGTGTCGCCTCGCGACTCACCGTGAAACAATGGGGGATCGCCTCTTAATAAATGGAACGGATTACGTCATACAGGGACACGGCCGGACGCCTATTCTCGCCACGGGACCTCTCTGTCTCTGTTTTTTCATGTTTTATTTTATTTTGTTCTCTGCTTTTCTCTCTCACTTTCTCTCTCTCTCTCTGTACGCGCGTCCGCTGCTTTTTGACTTCCCTCGCAAACGAGAGCTCGTTCGTTGTTTGAGCTGATTATGCTCTTGCGCAACAGCGAGGGTGAAAATGTTCTGTTTTCCTCGCTTCTTCGTCTTCTGTCCGCTAGATCGGGTTTTGTTTTGCTTTTTTACACGAACAATGCGAAACCTGGCAGAGGTGAGGCTTTTCTTTCTTCCGAGGATGGTTGTGGCGATGGTCGTTTGAAACGAGAATTCCTTTTAGCCAGTTTATTTGGCACTCGTTCGAGCGTATCAACGTAGAATTTTATTAATTGATCCTTTGTTTTTGATGCGATTAGTTTGCTAATTTTATTCGTATCCGTGGGAAACTCTTTGGCGATGTAAGTAAAGAATCAACAAAACCGTCGAATATTTTCGACTTGTCTTTCAGTTGTTTCAAGATTGAATGCCTCATTTGGAAAATTTGGAGTATACCTATGCACGTTTTGTTTTATCGTCCATTGTACCAGAATATTTTTAATTTTCCGCTTTCTTATACGTTGAATCTTTTGGTTTTGTTTGCAAGCAAAAATGTTATCACAGTAACGTAATTAAAACATATTCGAGAAATTCAGCGTCGATTTTAGACAAACGTTAGACAAGGAGAAGTTTCGACAATTTCGATTTATCTGACACGACGTAGCGGAAATTTTGAAAATTGCTACGCTCGCTGGAATTCAAATCGGTTCCAAATATTTGGTGGAAAAAAAATGGGTGACTTAATCGAATTACATTAATGTTATTCCTGCGTCTATATGCGTAACTCGTGTAGTATATTTGTAGAAGCGAGCATGCAACGAGCTTTCCACACGGGAAATTTATTAAAGTCACGCTTAAAATCAGAATGTTTCATTTCGCGTAATGGAGGCTCGAAATGATGTTCCATTTGTCAACGACGGGCTTGTAAATATTTGTCGAAACGGCTATAATGCACGCGTTGTTAATAAACAGCAAACGTGTAAGCTAATGAATGAGAACTGGTCCGGATGAAGGGATTTGCTCGGAAAAAACACTCTAAAAACGACAGTTTTGATAAATCATGCATAAGTGACAGGGCTAATCGGCAGGCAGGAAAACTCAATAACCAGATTTTCATAAATTTACGTGTACGAACGTTCAATTTTAACACGAAAGTCGAGAAAGAATTTCAAAGGGGTTTCAAATATTTGTCATTTAATTATTCAGAATCGAGCGTACGAAGAGAATTCTACCTTACGATAAAATTTCATGCTGGACACATTCTCCATATAATTTATTAGTTTAATCTATAAATGTAACATTTATGCTTCACTAATGCAACTTATTTCGTCTCTTACTTCGTTAAATATCCGCAGCCATCGTTAAAAAGACATTCAGTGGCGTAAGCTCTCAGACTATGGTCTCGGAACAAAAGTGCATCGATACAAAGCAGCGGGTTCATTAAACATAAAAACAAAACCTAGACAACGTCTGCAACAGAGAAAGGGACACACAAGGGAGATTCGTATATCTTGCAGGGTGGGAACGTTGCTTCGTGAATCTTTTAAGCAGCCTCGTTTACATTCCGCACCGTAATGCTCGACTTCGTGACGGTTGTTCGACCGATCCTCCGAAAATGGATAGTTTCTGTGCCTTTTACGAGCGCGTAAATCTTCCGGTCACCGTCGAAAACTCGTTCGTAATTCAAGGGCAAGGAATTAACCCTCCCTGATCGCCGATATAGGGTAGGGACCAGAACCACGCGCGTGCCATCGTGATCGCCCTGTTTGCGGATTATTTTACAGGGGGCACGCGACTCGCCGTCTCGTCCCCTGCTTCATTCCGCTTCAACTTTTATTTTCCCTTTCCATTTTTTTCCTTCTTTCATCGTCCTTTGTTTAACCATTTCGTTTACCAACGAAAGATGCAGCCCTAAGCACGAATAACGACGACGAAGCAACGTTCGACCTTTATGAAAATAGGTTTTGGGAACCGCTCTTTGAGAAACGATACCGTAGTGTGTACATAATGCTACGTGTTTGGCATTTGTGGGGATGTGACGGAGTCAAAGGTAACGAGAGAGTTCTTCGATATGGGCTGAAACGTATTTGTTTACGATGCTGCCAGATGGTGCACGTTTTCGGGAAATTTATGATAGCTTTTGACGTTTTGCGGATAATAGCTGCTGATATTTATCAGATCTATACGAAAATTCTACTCGTACTTTTTCACTTCTAAAGAATGCGAAGAGTTTTTTGGGGAAAATAATCTGTTAGACGAAATAACGAGTTACGTAAATTATTCTGGGAATTGTGATTCAATATTTTTAATATTAGGTACATAGGTTTGAGATTATCATTGAAATGAGTCTTAACGAACTTGATATTTTAATATATATAAATCTCATAGACTTTCGTCAGATTAACTGAAATTTGAATTTGTTAAATTCTTAAATTAAATTCAATTTATTAAATTCTCTACAGTTTATTCAATTCTTCTATTCAATAACGTAATAGCTAATGTACGGATATATAGTGCGTAGTATTTTACATCTGACGTATTTACAACTAATAAATGACTGGCAATCGGTAGAATAAAACAGCCGATCGTTTTGTCGAATTAATGATGCCATGTGCAATAACAATACATCGAGTCTTAAGAACCGCACGGTGGTTTAAAAAATGTGTCTAGGAAAGCACATTGGTGTAGCCATGAATACTGGTACGAGGTTGAATTCGTTGGCGATATTTTATAAAATTTCCAACTTCACTTTGTAATATGACGGATGCATATAAGCATAATTCCAGTGGCTTTATGGGGACTTGGATTGAAGCTGATCCGAGCCCAAGATCCGACGATTTATGGCACTTCTACGTACGACATATGGTTACGATTCCTTTCTTTTCATTCGCCAAGTTCAGGACGTTTATTGTACTTTGTATGTACGCCTATCGTGTACGAATACGAATTTCATACACGTACCGCGTGTATAGGGAAGTGGCTGCCTATGCTGTTTGTTAAATCCTATTCTTTTGATATTATCCATCTAGTAATCTTTTTCCATTTTACTGAATAATAACCAAACAGTCGATGTAGTTTAAATACCAAAAAGAGGAAAATACCTTTGTGTAATTTTTAATATTTCTTTTTTAATGTAAGTGTATATCAGAGACTAGAATATATCTTTAAACGTCAAATGTAAACGTCAAATGAAAGTGTATTTTTTCGATTATTTCGATTATTAATTCCTATTAATATTGTAACTATTTAACAACCACTTACTTTAATCTTATATATTGCGAAATATCCGGAACGAAAGGCGATCTATTATTAATTTTCAAGTCATCGTTTTACGATCTTTCCTTATAACCTTTTTGAAAGAATCAATTGCCGCCTCGTCAATAGCTTGAAAATTCTCGAAACAAAATACGGAACATCTTTCTATTTACCAATTACCTCAATTTTCCATCTCTTCTCGTACTCTTTCGAGAACAAATTATTACTTTCACTACCGTAATATAGAAACTCTGCAAAGAGAAAAATAAAAGAAAAATAATACCGATCGTGGCACTTCAATTATCATTATCACTTTATGAACCAATCACAGGTATATATATATACTTCATTTTACTTCATTTATATTACTTCATTTTTAAATATTATATCTAAGATATTATAAATATCCAATTACGGAAAAAAGACGCTTTTCTACATATACGCTTTGGTTTTGTTTTTACAAAAAAAAAGACGAGCACGAACAAGAGTCGTTTTATGAGAAGTATAAATATCAAAGAGCTTTTCAAAGACACAACGATAATTATCGTAGAAAACGAGACGACAGGTAGACGAACGAAACGGTACAAGAGTCTTCTCAATTTAACTTATACTCTCGTTTCATTATCGGAACGGTCTGGCCCGTTCAAAGAGAGCTTTTGCGCAGCTTGTGCGCGAAACTTCCGCTTCTGACGGTGTCAAAGGACGGGTCGGAAGTTTCGACTATCGCGCAAAGAAGGCTAAGGACTTTTTAATAGAGCGCTACAACGAAAGAAGAAAAAGGAAAACATTCTACGGGATAAAGTGTCTGTCGGATTAATCGAGATAGGCCGTGTAAGATATTTTTCGTTTTTAGACATTCTCTCACGCGTCCACGAACATTCCAATAAAGAAAGGTAGCCACGCGCTGGCGCAGACTTCCTTTTTTCCCGAGCTCGTTAAAATCATTACTCTTTCTTCCGCTTGTTTTATTTCCTGTTCCTTTATTTATTTTTCTGCTCTTTTTGGTTTTTAAGCTAACAAGCGCGCAACTTTCGCTCACCAAGCAAATTAGATCGCGTGCTGCTTTAGACCTCTTATCTCGGTTCTTTGCTCTCGTTTTCGTTTTTCGATACACGGATTCGACGTGGAAAATGCGTTACGTATTTTCCTTGATAAATATTTCGTACGAGTTTAATCATAGGCGGCTGTAATTTTTCTTATTATCATCATAAACGCTTGGTACTTCAGGTTACTTAATAATTTTATTTATTATATTACCGCGCTATAAAGATCGATAGAGTACGAAATTTAATTAATGCTGTACATAGATATAACATTCTAGATTATTTACCGTTTTATTTGAAACCACCAATTTAAACGAGACATTGTTTTTAAAGTAGAAACAATAAATTAATTTTATCAATTTCTCAACAACGAATAATCTGCGATCAGGTGTTCGGTGTAGTTAACGTGATGTTTAATTCTATCTTTTCCCCGCTCTGCTTAACCTGCTGGTTTGATTGTGTTTCTGGCCGTTTTTAAGAAGCAGCATCAATTTTTCAAGGTGACGGACGCGTAAAAGACAAATTGAAAAAACGCGACATCGTGTAAAAGTCTTGCGATTTCGTCAGAATAAGCCACCACGGAAGTTTCTTTCGGAAGAAAAAAAGAAGCAATGAATATATTTTCCTTTCCATAAACCAGACTTCATGCATTTTTCCTTTTCAAGCTGCTCTCCGCTTCTTTTCTAGTTGAGATTCTCTCCAACTCGCGCATTCGTGTCTGCCAGGTTTCGCAGACTCTCTTTCTAGATTAATCGACCATATTCTATTTTAACTTTCCTCGTTATAAGCATAACTTAACCAACTTTTAGGTTTTTCAATATTTTTCAGCCTTTAGTTAAGCGATAAATCTGGCTGTAAATCAATCGTTTTACGCTCATATTCGTTATAAAACTGAGGATATTTATGAGAAATTTGGACGGTGTATATAATATACGAAGATTTACTTTGATTCGAAGATATACGAAGAATATACTTTGATTTGATTTCACTCTTTTAGTTGTGTTAATAGAAGTGCGAATTCACGCAAACATCGGCATTGCCGTTTACGAATCTCTGCACAGATATAAAAATACGTAAAATATAATAAATTATTTTTGTTACAATGTCAAAAATCAACATGTCGGTTTATCCGTATTTCATAAAATTGCATGATTTTTGTACATGCAAATTGTCATGAAAATGGATTAACGTTCTTCCAATAAAAATATAATAACTTTTGGTGTTAAAAAAAAAATCGATAAAAATTAAACGAAACATTTTATGAATATTTTTACGAGTGACATATGGATTATATGGACCGTCTTTTTTTTTTTACTAGTGGCATAAGATCATATTTTGAAAAAATTGAGAAAGCGAAAAATTTACATATACCTTAGCCCAATTCGAACCTTTTATTTCCAAACTATTTATAATTCGAACCTTAAAATATACGCTTGTTTTAATCACTTGAAATTTCCTTGATAAATGGAATTACATAATCGTTTATTTTGGAAACGGTGTAAGTCCAGTTG
Organism: Bombus affinis; assembly: GCF_024516045.1. Taxonomy (NCBI): domain Eukaryota; kingdom Metazoa; phylum Arthropoda; class Insecta; order Hymenoptera; family Apidae; genus Bombus; species Bombus affinis. The sequence goes on along the minus strand of NC_066352.1, from coordinate 13,439,780 downwards.
CTGTAATCTGTAGCCTGGATAAACAATCGAGGCACCGATAATTAAAAGCAAATGATAGCCAATACGATCTTAACTTTTGTAACTGACATAATACTGCATACACGGATGCGAACGAATTGCTTAAATACCATTCAGCAACATACTGGCAAATTATTATATTTATTAAATTATTATTATTACGATCAAATTAAATTGTTGTAATTCAATGCTATTTACACGATGTATTTAATCTGCTTAAATACACAGAGAAGTGAACAAACAAAGTAGACGTTATCAGGATTTTTTGATCGATAAACGCAAGCACTTCAATATTTCAAAACGAAGAAAAATGGACTTTCGAAACAAATGGCCGACATACAGATGGAATGTGCGATTTAAACAATTTTGCCAGTATTTTCGACCTTATCCGTTGTCTATTTACTGGAAAAAAAAAAAAACACCGTCGATCGACTCATAACTGGAAAAACGAAAGGCAAAACGAATCGTTAAAAAGCTAATTTCCTCGATCGAGGTAATATTCTGTGCAGTTTTGCAATTTCCAAGCACACACGCAACCAGAAAATGGTCTGCTGACGTGTAAACAAATCCATATTCGTTCTTGCGCACCGATTTCGTTTAAAAACTCTGTCCGAATTTCGTTACTTTGTTTGTATTTCTTCTCGTTTCTCGATTTTTTTTTCCCTCTCGTTTAATACGCGTAATTCTTGCGGTAAATCGTTATTGGCGGTCGTTAACGGTGAACATTTTTTTACGAAACGCAACTCCAAAGTAATAAATCTAAGCGGAATGGACCGCGAGTTGTTTCTCGTGTTCGATTCGATTTCACGTGTATCGGTAGTCCATCGTGCAACTTTCATTTCCCGTTCAACGCTCGACGTTCTCCTATTTTTCAAAATTTAGCAGTTAAATTACCAAGCTTTTTGAAAGGTCCATGTTCTGACGTGTGATGAATTTGTTTGCCAAATGGTTGGACAGTGTATCGCAAGATTTAATTAATTCTCTAATATTTTTGTCCGCATTTTCAATTACAACGAAAATCTTCTCGCTGATAATTTATGGCACATCAAACTTTCAATAAACTATGCTACATTTTACGTATAAGCGAGCATGATGTTATCGTTTCTTGAAGCCGAAGCGAGATACGAAGAACATTTTCGATAGAATTAGCGATAAAACATTTTCTCTGGAATCGATGCAGTATCGAACCATGTTTATTTTATTAGAATGATATATGCTTTTTTCAATTATTAAATACAAAACATAGCAAAGAATCAACATCGTAATTGATACGCCGTAGACGATCGATACCTCTGAAATATTCAAAAGGAAAAAATGTATATTTGCCCTGAACATCGAGCGAAAAGAGAATTTTGCGATTAATATAGGATTCGTTGACAACGCATTGAATTTCAGGATCGTTCCCGTGGAAAGCAAAAATAATAATAATTTAACGTAATGTTCTCATCCGATATCCGTTTGACAAATTCCAGAAAACCTTGACAATTCTCGTACAAGCAAATACATGAACTAAAAACGTGGAAAAATAAAAATCGGCCAACGAGGTGGAAACCACGCAGTCACCACGGTCCTAAATTTATTCCCGTTATATTTTTAATTGGTTCGTATATCGTTTTACCCGCGGACCCATCAACTTTCTGTTGGTCACCGGTTCGCGGAAATTTTTCATCCTACATCCGCTCGTTTCGATCAATCTTTCCATCCTTCTACCGCTAAGAATCAAAAAGAATTCAATTTGCATGAGAAAGAATCTCCGTTGCTCAAACGCGGTTTTACAGCCGCTCGTAAAGGTTGAGAGGGGAAAAAGTGGCGGAGAACGCAAGAAAATAGAAAGTAGGAAAGGAAAAGGAGAGGGAAAACGAATAAAGGGGACACCGTGGCTGCGGTGTAGGGAAGAAAAAACGACGAAGAAATAGAAGTACAAAAAAGCCGAGCATCCCTGGCGGCATAAAATTACGCGGAATTACGTGTGTCCCGGAACTTGTTCCGGAATTCCAGCAACTCCCTCTGTTTCTCGTCGCTCTTTCCAACACGACGATGGTCTCTGTGCGGTTTCCGTAAATATTAATGCCATTCGTTCGACCATGGGATGCGGTAATTATTTACAAATCCAGCAGCAGACACGGCCGTCACATCTCTTCCTTCGGCTTCTTTATGCCACTTCTAGCCAGGTTGGCTGTCGTAAAGCGTTCGATCGTAAAAACGTGAAATTCTATGGTCGGCCGGGGTGAAATCAGGTACGCTTATCGGGCCAATTTCAACCTACCTCTGCTATATATTCAATCGAACTACTTTATGGCAAAGTGTATCTTTGTGTCTTGCCTGGTTCGCGATAAGATGCTTTACGAGCCGATCGTTCGATGGACGATCCTACGCCCGTTATCAGCCGCTTCGAACGATCTTTCAAGGGTGGTTTGCGTGGCTGAATTTGATATTGCCGAATTCGCGATATAGACGCGTTGTTGACTGAAGCTCCCTTTCAACGATAGTCGTTTTCGACTGCATTTCGCGCTTCGCATAGGCAATAAGTTTTCTGAATTGCGTTGTGGTTTTGCATTTCGAATCAAGTACCACGTACAGAGAATTATAGTAATGAAACATTTGCTAATAGTACAGCAGCGAGTAATGGCGGCGAGTAAAGTATCGTGTTTTGAGTACCATTGGTAGATCAAAGGTTGAATGTAATTAATTGATAAGAAGATTTGTATCGGTCGATATGATTTAATACGACTTGTACGAGAGAAGAATTGAAAGAGGATTTCGCGTGAATGTTCGCAAGGGAAAATAATTCCGGGAACGAATGTAATTGGAAACTGTGAACAATTTTTAACCGTGTTTTAAAGTAAATATATCGTGTGAGTTAAAAGCGTTGCGATGCTAGTAACCCTGTGGTAGTTGTTCCTCTCGGAATTTTCGTTGAATAACAAAACGATTAATCAATGACCGGGTGCAGATGCTTAGCTGAAGATTCTTGGCTTCGCCTGGGAGGAATATGATTCAAAGGAATTAAAACTCTCGGTATACGTGCAGTTACTCTTAGTAGAGGAAAAAAAAAAGAAAAAAAAAGGAAAAATAAATAGGATAAAAAGATAGGTTCCCGAGGGATGTTTAAAAAAGTAAGGAATTCTCTGCGGTGGCAGTAATAAGAACGAAGTCTGTTATTCCAAGTATGTTTTAAAATTAAACAACATAAATCAAGACGAAATAAAAAATTGAAAAACGCGCACGGCAAACATTTTAAGAGATTAAGAAGTTGCTCGGTCTCGCTGCGCTTAAAATTACTGTTCGCAAAATATTCGCTACAAAATAATATATAAAATTAATATATTTTTATGGCACAGAATTAATCGACTTTTCGATATGTGGTAAAATTATTAATAATTAAAATACATTCGAATTCGAACGATTGCTTATTTATTAATTCTAAATATTCGACATGCCAAATACAGCTTTTATTGAAACGGTATACACATTGTCTACCTCTCTGAATCATTTATCTGTGAGCAAAATTTCGGGAAAGATATTGTGAAACTTTTCGACAAATCTAAGAGAACTGTCGTCAGAGCACCACCATTACGGTTGGAACATTTATGGCGATGAAACAATGCTTTGTACACTGGAAAAGAAACCATTCTGACTTTCGTGACACAAAGGGGCGCAAGGAGCACCCTGGAAAGCATTCCGCCAAGGAAACTTTCAAACCTGTTACAAAGAACCAGAAACGAGACGAAAAACTCACGGCCATCCGTATTACTTCGAGAACCAGAGACATCCTACGAATTTCGTAATTTTTCAATAATAAAACTTTTATCACGATGTTTCCATGCTTGTTCTATTCTTCCTTTTTTACAAGTTGTTCTCTCGTTCCTTGGGAAGCGTAGAACACACCACAAAAATGTAAGTAACAGGGAATTGAACGGGAACAAAAAGAATGTTTCGTTAATCATAACGTAAATGAATCTTTTTTCTTTTTTTGTTTTTTAATGACTGACTTTTCATGGTACTAGATTTTAACTTATTTGACATCTCTTGATATTCTACTAAATATTCTGCTATTCAAATTTCTATTGTATCAAATACTATGGTATTTCTGCTATTACGAGTTCTGTACTATTGCCATTATCAGTACGCGTCTTTCTACGTGCGATTACTATTCCATTGATGACCGTACATACGAGTCATGTTCCATATATCTTCTTGCACAACACGTTCCTCAGCGCCTTAATCACGACTCGACGTCGAATTTACAACCCGATCACCATAAAATCGATCGAATTATGGGGAATCGATGGAGCAATAAATCGACGCTGCCTCCAAGGTCTCGCATAACATCCTCGCGATCGATTCATTTAAATAAAGAATGTGTCAGCGGGGGATGCAATCAGCTCGGGACGAATGAAAGATGGAGCTCCTTCGTAACGTCCATTTTAAACGTCCAATCACCCGCCATTTTGCCGTTCAACTCGCCATTTGTTACGAACGATCCAGAAAATAGCACGTAATAATCACCGTCGATAAAACAGGGGGGAAAAAGGTAGCAAAACAATGAAATGAAAACGAAAACGCTCGGTTCGTTTCTGTTGGCGTAGCATACGTTATTGTGTTCGATCAAACGTAAATCATGGAAGAACATCGGATACATCGAATGATGTAAATGATGAAGCGTTCACGTGGCATTCTGCGTTCATGATTATTCATAAACTGATGATGTTCGATTTTGTTGAGGTTATTCAGTATATAAAGGGAGAAAAACGCGTGGATGAAGGGTAAGATACAAAGTATATATTTGACTTAATAATGAAATACAGGAATACAATTTAAGCCGGTCCAGATTCGCACGCTAGCAGTGTTACTTTATGACTGAAAATCCCGAAGCCAACGTCGCCTGTCTGCCTCCCTGCTATTCTTTTGGCTATGTGCTGTCGATGGCTTCAGCGCTTGAGAAAACTAAAAAGACCAGATGTGGAGTTTTCCTAGAAGTGGTGACCATTTCAACAGATTTTCATGGATTTTCGATAGGATGCTTTATTCTTCTGACGAAAATACATATAGAGAATTATTATAAAACAAATTCTTCGAAAATGTTATTAGAATTACAATAGATATATGCTGATACATTGATAACGGCGATAACAAACAACGATTGCATACAGATTTCATGGCTAAATAAATATTCGGAAGTCAGTGTTACTTTATGCGTGTGTAATCGTTCATGAAGCAACGATAGCGCGCGATTTTTATAAATTTTAAGTTTACCATCGTTTCATTTTTAATATTGTTAACAGAAAGGAAAATATGATAAACGACATATAATCACTTATAGTTATATTCAAACGACCAGATAATTTATGACGTATAATTTATAACGCCGCAAGTAAAAATCAGTTCTTTAATTGTCACAGGTTCTTATTACGCATTTTATCATCAAAACAAATTATCTACGGAAACAAATTACATAAGAATGAACTCAGCTAATATATTGGTGGCATTATGTTGCCTGTTATATTTCTATTGTTCTACCTGTGAATTCAATGAATTGAATTTATTATGTCTTTTATTATGTTAGATTTATTACACCAGATATCATATACAACATTTAACATTAAAGTTTTGTTACCGTGTTGGTTTATGTTAAATTCTATCGCGTCTATTAATATTGAACGACATGTTCATGATTATGTGAAATGGGTCATATTCGCCATTGTATTAACCATTACATCGAGAGTGGTAATAACATGTTAATAGTTGTGGTAAATGAACCATGTTGATCATTATATTAAGTCTACTACATAGTTTACTGCGTACAATTTCAATGTTACATCGAATCATATTAAACATTACGGTGAATCCAACAATGAATCTACTAAATTAAATATTATATTAAATACAATATGCTATCTATTATTTCGAGAGTTTAGCGTATCGAATATTAGCAACACTTTTTTCAGCTACCGTAAATCAACGTATTAAATTTCCTATGTTCGCTGTTATATCGAACCTACTACATCAATCATCGTATAGACTCCACCACATCGATCCCTATCTATATAGGGATTCTACCACATTCAAGAATATATCCTTAGCATATTCGTCATAGCGACTCGTTCCTCGGGATTCCTTATACTCGACTATCTTTCAACGTGCTCCAGTTCGAATTCGCCGTAGAATTCATGGGACCATCAGCGCTTGTACAAACGAAAGCGTGTCGCGATGGTGCAAGCGCTGTAAATGGCGTGGCTTATCGGCCGTTCCGTGGCAAACAGATCTTTTCTGATCTCGCTTCTCGACCCGCCGCTTCGATGAATGATTTATGTCTCTGCCTACGTATACCACTGGCCAAGTGTCGACGAGAGGGAAATTTGTCGTCCCTTGAGCCAGCTTCAGAGCGAACGAGAAAAGGGAGGCGAAAGGGTGGGGTAGAACGACACTGCTCCCATGCGTTCAACTCCTATTTGCCGGACATTATTTTTCAGCCAGTTGGATCTCGCGAAAATACACCGAAACCGTGATGAATTTTCACTGGGTCGGAAGGAGCTTGAAGATTTTTAAATACACGAGTTATTCTTTCTTAGTATGGCTATTACATCGTGTTATTCTTTGACGATAATTTACATACGTACGTAATTTTAATAATTTGATAGCAGATCACGTATTTTATTTTTATAGAATAGAAAGAAGGGATGATAACAGGAGCGACGATCTTGATCGTGTTAGAGTTAAAAATAGAAATTAGTAGTCGGGTAAATTAACCGATCAAACAAATTTTCAGAAATATTACCGATCAAATTTACGAAAATTTTTTAGATATCTTGCTTCGAAACAGTAATACGCCGTCTATGTAGCTCGTTTTCCAAAGAAGTCATTGTCAGGTCAGTGAAACTGCGTCCGGGACGTTTAATCAGAATTTCCAACTAATTGGGACGCAGGTGGTTCGGATTAACTTGTGTCAAGTGGATTTTAAAACTACCAGGAAAAGGGTTCTCTGGCGTTCAATGTTGTTCGAAACTAGTACGGTTTATTTTAATCACGACCATCGAACCACGTATCGCCAATAAATTCTGTACTTACAAATACATGTAATACGACATTACAAAGAATAAAAGGCAAAAAAATTATACGAAAGTGCACGAAAGTTTCTAGTAGGCACTAACGAATCCTAAATTTCCTCGTTGAAGCTAAAACCGCGATCCAATTAGAAGTGAAATTTTTTAAGATACACTCGTTGTTGTTTTATTAAACTCGCTTTGTATTTTCTACGATTCTGTTCTCGTCACGTATATACTTCGAAAATTTGATTTACGTTCTTAAAAGAAAAATTAAAGAATATCACGACTTTGTCGATTATGTAAAAAGATTCTACCAATATAGAGAAAATTATCTCTCGATAATTAAATTATCCTGTAAATGATTAATTTCTATAATTGAGACCTTACTGATAATCCGATATAATTCTTAATTTTTCGGATAAACACGTTAAACACATTCACGAACCACGGTTCTCGACTGAGTAATCCTTAATTAAAAGCTGGTCAAACGGGCCGGTGCGGTGAGTTGCAGATCGTTCTACCGTGAAAAATCAATTGCCGTCCGATAAATCATTTTTGTTCATTATTCGGTTCACTCGGTTTCGCTGATTTTTATTCATTAACGGAGAAACGCCGAAACGATTCGATTATTGCGACCGATTATTGGTGGGACGCGAATCGGGTTCATCTCGTAGCCGATATCGATTCACGAGTCATTGTGCACGTTAGCGGAAAACATTCGGTTCCACGTTTGCTGAAGTCAATATTGTAATTTAAAATGCACACGTGCACATCGTGTTTGAATTTCGAAGTTCGATGTATGACCGACAGTTTCATCTTTCGGATGAAAATGACGAATATACGAGTTTCGAATCGGGCCAGGATAATTATTCGGAATAGTAGGATTATGTTTTATGTATAAAAATACGAAGGCTTATTTTTGATATTCGTAGGATTTATGCTTGTATCAAATTCGAGTAATAAGACACTTTAGCTTCGATATGTTCGATAAATTCGCTTTTACGGACTTTTACCTTGTTCATTGTTAGGTTTTGATTGTCAGCAGCATCGATGACGCAACTATTGTATTTTGTCCAGTTTTTTATCGTTCGTGAAGCCAATTGACGATTTATAAAATAAAATTTGTGCACATCTCTGTCACGCGGGTATCTCTCATTATAAAATAATTGGAAACGAATTAATATAACATGAAGAGGTGTAAAATATATAAAAAGATAGCGATACAAAAGATTGAACGAAAAATTGTCGACAGAATTTTATAAGAAATATTCCACGATTTAAGAAATCCTCGGTTATGATATCGAACATTTTTCGGCTTTCCTTCTTATCCACTGCGTTTCAATTAATTTTTCTAAAGTAACATACATATGTATACAGTGGAAGAAAAAAGCAAAGAAGAAATCAGTAAATTCTAAGACGAAACTTCTAATAACGGTAATCTATCTTCGGACGTACAATTACTAAGATTAGTTCTCGGAACTGGTAGCTTTAATTTCTCTCATTTTCCACGCTCAATTCTCATCAAATGTACCAACAAACCATTCATTTTCTCCGCGATGAACCTCTTTCGCCACACCTCGTTGAAAATTCACCGCCCAATTGGGATTTCAACTGTTAATTAATTTTTTTAATTATGAGAACTATAATTCTATACTTCTCTGTAATAACTTCTAGAATATTTTTATTCCAAAAATTTACAATTTTCTTCGCGAATATTTGCACACTTGATATAAACTTCGCATAACGTCTCAACGGTTTAACCGCTTAACGCATACAATTTCATTCCACTCAACCGACGATGCACAATTTTTGTCTTAGCGAAATTGTCTCTTGCCTGCACTACATCGAAAATAATGCAAAACACGAAATGGGAAGTGAATGAAAGCGATTGTATTCTCACAAATACATCGATGCAAAAAATGATTGACCGAGCGTGCCCGTGTTTCACACTCGATCATGATCGTTAAGGGACTAAAACGAAGAGTCAAATTTCTACGTCGTTCCTCGTCAAAAAAATACGATATTTTGCTTCGGCTTCTCGAAAACATCGAACGGAAATAGCCCACATTGCGGAGGAGAGCGATGCTTCGGCTAAGCAGTTAGTTTAAAGTATCGGTAGCACTTAATTCGCGGTGTGCGCGTTGGCAAAGTGCTCTCTTGGTCCCCGAAGACTTTTGGCGCGACTTTTTAAGCGTAATGCTTCGCGATATAGTATACCGACTGAAACGACACGTGACTTCCTGTGAGTCATTATAGGTGGGCCACGTTGAAATATCGCCGCTTTTACCGGCTGACGTAGCTCTGCGACCTGCGTGATATTCCACCCGGAAAAGGAACTAGTCTACCCTTTACATATCGCGTGCTTCGATGGCTGAAATAATTATGAGTAACAGTACTATTCGTGGCTTTTGTCTCTTGTTGTTTTCGTTCGGTGGAGTGAACGTTCGTGTGCTGCGATTGTCACGGATTATGTATGTATAGGTGGCTCGATGTTTTACCGTACAGGATGTCCGGCTTAAGTTGAAATGATTAATACTTGAAGCGTTAATGGAATCGTTAAAAACAGTGATTTTAAATTTTATTTCAACGGCAACGATCTCGGATGCTCGAAATATAATTTGAATCGTAGAAAATAATTTTATCGCGTCTAACGATAGAAATTGCACAACTCCGTCATCGTTTTCGTCGCGCAATCCGCGACAACGAACGTGCAAACCAGAGATCAGGAAAAAATGGCGATGGTAACGGTTTACCGCGTTCAATCACACTCACGTCGCGATGAAATCTGACTTTACGCCGTCGAATCGGGATCATCCTGGCCTCGATTCATTTCGTTCGTCGTAGGGTGTCCCATTACGGGACTCCGTCGTGAAATTCACCATAAACAGCCGCAGGCACATCTTTTCCTTCTTTTTCATTCCTCCGCTTATCCGTCTCTTGTCTATTACTTTTGTTCGTTGTACGCAAAGGATTATGTACAAATAGTGAATCATAATGATATGGAATTTACTGGTGGAAGAAATAAAAATTTGCTATATTTAGGCGTAACGTAGTTATTTTACACTTCGACTTTTTACTAGTCAATGATAAAAAGAGAAAAAAAGCGATCATGTTTCTCATTAATTTTCTTCATTTCACTAGTTTATTATTTAAAGCAATAGTTCAAATAATAGCGGATGTAGCGTGGATTGTTCAGCGAAAGAAACGCAGGTACCGAATATATACCGATGGTAACATATCAAATTGAAGTTCTTCATTTTCATTCCCTTTTAAAGCCCGCGTTTCAAAGGAAAACATCGTTAAGAATGTTTTTCTTGAATTATACATTTTTCTTACCACAGTGTACACTACGCGCCGGTATTCAGCAGCGTTTCGCGTTATTCTAAATATTGAATTACTACGTCCGAGCAGGGCTCTTTACGAGATAAAATAAATCTTGCTTCTGCTCGTGGCATTACCTCGACTTTATATGGCTAATGGCGAAGATAAACGTGAAATATTAAGAATGACGTTATCTGGTTTCTTAAAAACCAGGGCTCCTCGAGATCGTAATTATTTGCCAGGGACGAGAGGGATCGCGTTGTAGCCGCTGTTAGCCGTTACTTACCCAATCTCGCTCGAATTATTCTCATCAAATTATTGTTGCAACAACGAACCATGAAACTACGTCGATAGAGAACAATCATCGACTTACCTCGAAATCGATCGTCGATGAAGAACCAAGATGAAGAACCATTGAAGAACCAAGAGAAAACATACGAAGATACATTTTTCTTCATTTTTCTATTTTGTTTTATTTTTAACGCGTTGAATTTCAAGGGAATTTCATTCAATAACAATTGCATTGAAACAACTGAACAATTTAATCCTGAAACTCGATGTTGTTTATTTTCTTAATTATAATAAACGAAGCGAATGTTCAAAGATTTCATAATCTATCGTATTGCATTTTATTACGTTCTCGATCCTTGGAACCGTAGTTGTATTTACGACTCGTGGATTTCGCGGAATTGAAAAAAGAATGAAACGTAAATTTAAAAATGTTTCTCTTAATCATATTACTTGCACGAAGCATTCTGCGCAAGCATCGTTGTAAAACAAACCAAGCTGTTCCCAGTGACGTAGTCGTACAAAGCAGACGTCCATTAACCGCCACCGTCTCCTTCGAACTTTTCTGCTCGAGCACGCGTTCGCGTTTTTGACGACGGCCCCGTCTAACAAGACGCTTCGAAATCGACACGTGCCCCTTCCTGAACCCCCGTTCAAATCGAACGTGTAGCGCGAGCAACTTTGACGCGGTGGTTTTCGAGTGTGCGCTGGCGCAAGAATTAAAACGTGTCAAAGGGTTGAACTCGCTGCCGCGCTCTTTGAACGCCAACGCGCTTTGTGACGGCGTGAACACAGTCGATCTACTCGTACGCTATTCTGTTCTTCGCTAACTTTGATTAGAATTGCTTTTATTTGTTGGCCGCTTTCGAGTACGAGCTGCGAGGTGGAGGATTTCTCTGATAGATTTAAGGATTTGTTTTACATTGCTTTTTCTGATCGTTTTACGTGGCGAGAAAAAGATTTCTCTATGCGCGTTTGCAGCAAACTATTCTCATCTTCCCTTTGTTTCATTAAAATTCTAGCAATTTCTTACAGTTCATATTGAAATTGTTATCACATAATTTAATACTATTTAATGTAATCTTGGTTCCTGGTTTTATCGTAGTTCGCCACTACATATATTTAGTAGACGTCGATGAAAAAATTTAGATAACGCTAATTATTACGAATAAAACTGTATTAATTGAAATTGGACGATAATTATTCATCTTTCGTATAGATACCAGAATTAATTGACTTCGAGACTTTGAATCTTTCTCTCAAACAGGATGAAGCTTCTTTCAAATTTAATGAAAATCTATCTTTCTTAATTGCTGTGACTATTCCCTTCGCCCCTAAAAAAAATATTAGAAAAAGACAGAGAAATCTACTCTAAACTCTTGATATCTCACTTAAAATTTCCAATCGTTGCCGTTGCAGTTGCCGCGCAAATAGACGAACGTAGCAAAACCCGCAAATTCCACCTATAAAAAGTAACGAAGCAATAAACTGCGCTCTCACATTGTCAACTTTTGACACACGATATCTCGTCGCAATATCCCTCTCTGGTATGTAGCTGTGTATTTCCGAAAAGCTTTTCCAGCGATCGGACAGAGGTGGCGAGGCCACGAGGCAATTATTTCGCAAATCGGCTCGATCACGCGGTGGTTGTCGTTTCGTTGTTTTACGATCATCCACGCCGACTCTCCATCGAGTACAGCCGACAAAATAAGAACAGAATTTGCTGATAATTTACAGGCGAATATCGCCGGCTCGTAAACATATCCTTCCTGTTCGAACGTAGCGGAAAGTCAAACTCGATATCGCGATATTAGCAAATAACGCGGCCGTCAGAATTGACTGCCAGCTATACCGGATCCATTAGACACGATCGATGCCCTCGTGTTTAATAGATTTCGATTGACGCTCGATGCAGAATCGTCGAAATGTTGTTTGAGATCGATGGTATTGGAAAAATGCGGCCACCAACGCGCAAATATTTGATACTGATAGGTGTTTCGCCAGAGGATAAGATGGAAAATTTAGTACACACTGGTTAAAGTATTCCAACACTCATAGACACCTTTTATCGATATATTTATGCACGTTACGGGTAACGTTACGAAGTTTCATTAGCAGCGTTTACGAGGCTCGTGGCGATTCTCGCGATTTCAAGGAAATGGAAGGATATCAAGGAAGGATATCTCGAATTTAAAGGCAAATAAAATTCGGTCGTAATTGGCCTAAAAATGTGTCACAGTTAAATGGTATAACACGTTTCCTCCTTTGAAGAATTACGTAACATTAAAAAGAGTAGGAAAGAAAAATAGAAAGGAAGCTGTTTTTCCTCTAGTCTGTAGGTTTCAAGCAGCACAGAAAACGCCTAAATTAGCAGTGTAATTTCGGGATAATTTTATTTAAACGAAGTGAGTAATAAAGCGAAGTTCAAACAAAGTGGAAGGCACGCGGCATGGCTACAAACACGTACAAATGAAATATACGCTGACTTTGATTTACCGTCCAATGTTTTTTCCTCGACTGTATTTTGAGGTCGGGACACTTGCCATCGCGAGATCGTTCTCCATTCCCTTTAAATTGTCATTGTTTTAATCCGATTAATCCTAATATCACGGTGACTGCGTTCATGAGCATTACTAATCCCTCGGATCACAAGAATTATTTACAAAGACTGTAGACAATTACGTAGTATCGATTATTATAATGCATTGCATAGAACAGCACATTCTATGCACAGGAGTAATCATACTTGATTTGCATCAACTTAGAAATAGTTTAAAAGAGTGTGAATTCGAAAGTGGTAATAATTAATCGTGGTAATAATAGATAGGTAACGAACTGTTATTACGATCCTTTGTTCGAACTTCACAGAACGAAAGTAATCTGATTTAAGTGGAAAAATACCATTGGATTGGTAAGATAGAAGATCGCGTGTTAAAATTTAAAGAATAATTACAGTTTCTGTAACACCGTTTACAGGATGTATAAAATAATCAAATATAGTTAATACTTTAAGATGAAAATCGGCGGAAAGAAATATCGTATTTGGACAGCTTTTAATAACAACTCCGATTTCCCAAGAAAATTAAGGAAAGGAAGCGTCGACATCTCGTAAAACGGTACGAAATGTATTATCAACATTTTTCTAGCTTACGCCGTGGAAAGGAGCGCAACAAAAGGTTGGAAGAAATCGTAAATCAAAGCTTGTCTATTCTTTGCTCGTTTCTCGGCCGCGTGCCGCCTATAAAGCGTATTTAAGACGTTTCGCGAGACGGTTGTTCGTGTTTCAGCTCGTGAAATATCGTGAAACAAGCTGATCGCTGCCGCAAGAAGGGTCGAATCGAGGAATAAACAGCGGAAAAGCATCGATACGATCTTAAGAGGCTCCGTGAAAGTCCTTTGTTTCTGCTTCTATTTTCATCATGGCATAACAGAAACGTCTAATTTCTACTAAAAATGCATCTAAATCAGCCAGTTTGCAAACGTATCGTGTACGTGCCGTAGCTTTTTAATGGATTTTTTATTACAACGTTAAACAGGAAGTTGGAAAGTAGCAGCAACCTAAATGCAAGAACTGTCAAAGTGATCAAAATAACCGGTTCGTAACTTTCTATAGTAATTTTATCTTCTTACCGCGTTCATTAACTTCTTAATATTCTGCGAGCAACGATATTATCCGAAATATTCTTCTTTTATTTTTCTAACGTTCCGGATACTGCAGCTGGACCCATCGACTAATTACCGAAATATCGGAAACAAATTAGTGCGTCAGTTTCAACAGAATCTTCGAAATGAATTATCCGCTGAACGAGTGCGAATAAATAACAGCTGATTGATAGTTACTAATCTGCGATTATAGCAACTGCGTCAATCCGATCTTTTTTTTTTTTTTTATAAATTGAAAATCTGTCGGCAATCAATCAAGAATCAATGCTTAATTATTTCGAAGAAACGTTCTTCAAGGATAGAGCTGAATAGGATTCTTAACGACTAATTGACTGTTTGATAAGCGCTATTTTTTGAGATAGCATGTTATACCATTATATTTGAAATTTTAATATGGATTCAAAGGAAATGCACGAAATACATGAAATGCAGGCCGGTCGATATACACTGTATACCTTTCGCTCCACACATTTGAATTATTCAATTATTTACATAAAATATCTCTCAGTAATTATCATTAATGACATTAATGGTCACCGTAATGTTTATATGTCAATTGACAGCTACTTGATATCCATTCAAAGCGAATAACCAACGCATGACAAATATGATTACATATCGTAACTTAGCTTCCTAAAACACGCATTCTATTCTTCTACTCTACAGACATTCACGATTATACTGATGATTCTTATTTTCCAAATAGTTTCGATAGCACAGTCCGAGAAACGAAACATTCAAACAGAAGCACGCAAAATTTTTATTTTGCATTGGATTTTATATTACGTACAGAGCGAACAAAATTTACAAATGATTTTTTCATATAGCATTACGTACGCATTTTATCTCTTCCGTAAATTATTGTTGCACAAATACCATAAATTACTTGGAGTAAAACGAAGAAAAATCTAAAATTAGTCGGTTCCTTAGAAAACGATCCAGAATCGTTCGATTTCTTAAAAATCAGATCGAAAATTGGTCGTGGGAATTTCTTAAAACAACGTCTCAAGTATTTCAATTGCATAGAAAACAAAAAGATGTAAAATTCTTTAGTTTCTTCGGATAAGATCTAAAATTCCTCAATTTTTAAGAAAGAAACGTAACATTCCCCACCGACGTAAGGTAAAAGCGAAACATCTAAAATATTACAATTTCTTAGCTAAAAAAGTACTAAAGAAGACAGTTTATCAAGCGGAACGTACAGTCGAACGTGTGTGCGCGATTAGCCAGGGTCATCGTGTAAAATGGCAGCCGTACGTTTTATTAATCGGGCAGCAACGAGCCGCGCCACCTGGTCGAGAGGCTATTTCGATATACATATATCGTAGAGCGGCCGCGATAAGGTGATAAATATCCAGCAATTACTCTTGCAGCTAGCTTAGCTGGCGATGATGCATCCCTCGTGCCTCTCGTTGTCTTTCAGAACCCTCTATCGTCGAACGGATGCGCATTTTACACCGCAGAGTCGCTTTTCTATTACGCCACGGCTAGCTGTTTGAAGAGAGGCCGGGGATTTATGGGTCTGGAACACGAGAGATCTATTAGGGTTCGATAAAGAGAGGTAGAGATGCTGGAGATGCCATTAGGGCTTTTGAACTCGTTGGTCAATGACAGTTTCGAGGGGGAAGAACGAACGAATGCGAAAGAAATACGCGAGTTTGAAGAGCGGTTATTCCGAAATAAAGATTAACGAGAATATCGAGAAAGTTACTTAACCACTTTCCTTTACTTTGTATTTTCGTTTCCGTCGTAGATATTTTCGTTGCTCGTTCGTGACCAAAGATTTCATACGAATAAGTTTGCTTATTTATTCTTAAATTTCCCCGTTGCTTATTCACAGTCCACGCTTCTAGAATCCTAAAATACAATTCGTATTCTGAAAATGGAATATCGCAACGAAGGAGAGAGGCAAACGAGGCGCGTGTTAGTGAGAAATGTTTTTCCTATGTTCAAGAATATTCAATGTTAAAATAATAAAATCGAGGACTATCAGCGAAAAGTGGTAAAAATTGCCGAGGAAATAAACAAAGAAGCAGATAGAACGTGACGATTTATCAGATTTTGCCCGGTATAGATATTCCTATTTTCGAGACGATAAAACTGAATGTTACAAACGTCTCAGCTATTGATCTGAAATCAGAAAAGATCAGCAAAGTCTCTTAGCTAAATAGCGAAGTCTTGTTCCAAAGTAAATCTCGTTTCGAAATTCCTGTCTTCACAGCTTCGAAACAACGAAGTCGTGTTCTCCAAACCACACGAGTCCCATTTCGAAAAATCCCAACCCTTTCGTGATCAAGAGAACGAAAGGTTCTACTTAAACAAATTCTCATTTTTTATCTAACCAAATTAATTGTTAATCCAAATATCGAACCGCTATTGCGCCATAAGGATTTCATTAATTTCAGTATTTTCTGCTCTCGGTCCAGGCGTTATTAAACGTGATACATTAACGATAATTGCCACTTTACCTTGTATTGTCGTTATTAACTGTATTATTATTACAATATTGCACGAGTATCGTTTTACATATTTAAATAATCGTCTCACCAAATGTATACACAGAGCATCCCACGATGAAACGAACTTGAAATCTTAGGACACTCTGTATAATTGATCTATTGCTGGACCAATTTTATATGTATGTATCTGTATCGATTGCTCGTCCTGAAAGTGATAATGCTTAGCTCCTTACAACGGTACCACGAGAAACAACAAGGGATGGAGATTGATATTACATGTCTTTTTTTTTCACTTCCACGGTTACGATAAATCTTTTGCCGAGGAAGTTGAGGAATGCTTGATGGATTATAAGCAGGACTATAAGCACTTGGTGAAAGAGATTTGAAGAAATTCGGTTTGTTTGCTATGTTTTTCGCGAACGAACACGAGAAAGATATTTAGCCGAGTGGATTGTTCCTGGTAATTCTTTAGAACGAATATTTTTATACAGAGGAGAAGAATTCTTCTGCTTATTTTAAAGTGAAAGGAAATTATAATTACGTTTCAAATTGTTCAAAGTAACGTAAATACTAATTATCGTAGTAAACGTGGAGAGTATGCGTGATAATTTTTTATCCTATTATCACGTATCGTTCTATTTATAAAATTTCATTTTATTTCATATATTTTATATCGTTATAGGTATGTTTTAACATCGTAAGCATAATTAAAAACTTGTTTAATTAACTACATTCCCATTCCTAACTTTCTTTAACCATTCTTTTTTTCTCCAAAACGATACGATTTTTCAAGCTCTAAAAGAAATCGTTCAAAATTAAGATTTACAAATTTCCATTATTCAAGCAGCAAAGTCGAGTTCCTTATGACACGATATTTTGCAATACTTATTAATAGATAAAATTTACAACGATAATTATTCTTCTTTCTCGGCGGTAGTCGTATAATTTAAAGAAAGTCGTTCAACCTGTACGTGTACACGCGTAAATACCTCGCGGCGAATGCAATATCGCGCGACTTTAAGGAACAATATCGGGGTTAAATATTGAAGCATCTGTGTGCCACCTGTGGCGCACATATTCAAGTACGTATTTCCTATAATCGGTTGCTTCACCTGCCCGATATCCAATGCTCGAGAATAGCGTTCACGATAAGTTGCCTGTAGAATCGTGAAATTTATGCGTGGAAATTCGAACGTCGCGGAACAGCAACGTGTTGAGAGAATAAAAATGGTTCTCCAAAAATGTGTTCTAACGCCGTCTAATGGAACACAATGGAAATAATACTTTAGATATTGTAATAGAGAAGCTATTATCGGGCAATCTTAAATCATCCATTCGAGTTTCATCGCTCCATAAAAGATTTTTTATTGGACCTTTTTATCCCCTGTTTTATCAGTATATTCGATACATTTAAGCTACCTCTCTTAATCGAACTGCGATGTATCCTTTTACAATATGTTCGATAGATTCAAGAATTTAATATTCCATGTACATGAACTTTTAGGAAAAGGTATTTGCTCTTTTTATAGCCTTATCGATTCTTAAATTTTCTTGGTAACCTCAAATTGATGTTCGATTATTTGATAAAGGCAAGAAGACGAAGTTTATTAAATTTTTGCGAAATATAGTCCCGAGGAAATAGTGGTCTACCCATAGTCATACATTCTCAATACCATCTAACCGAATTACGTAGCAATTAAATTAAAATACGTTTGTTAATACGTTAATCGCGTGTCTGTGGAAGAATAAGGCAAAGAAATAACTGTTTGGAATGTAAATTCATCTTTTGAGTAGAATCATCCCATTGAAGGAAAATAAACGTGAGCCATCGAACGAGAAGATGAGGATATAGAACCCGATGAAATCGATGTGCTGACATCGGTCTCGTTATCGAACTTTTCTTCGACATATGGCCGAATGTTCCGCTCGAGTATCTCTCATCGGGCGTGTGTATGCCACCTAATGCGATCGAGCGTGTTTGGTGAACGAATTTATAAATTGACAGGTATAAGCTTCGTCGAACGAACGAGAGAACGAAGAAAAATAAAATCGCGTGCGAAAGAGAGAAGTCGAGTTACACATTATATCGATCACGAGAACTGTAATCCTCTGTAGAAGATTCATGAAATCGAATTGCGTTTTAAGCATAATGGCGGTTTAGTACTGACTAATAGCGTTCGATCGATCATTTCGAGGTTAATCGATCGGTTGCTATTAATCGGATATAGTTTGAAGTTATGGTAGATTTAATTGATACTAATATCCGCATTTCGTTGGCCATTGCGTACACTTGTGGCTCAGATAATTATTAATGCTACCGAAGTTTATTAGATTCGACGTTTTGCAGTTTTTAAGTCTCTAAAGCGAAATTTCAATCGACTCGAGTTTTCTTTTAATATTACTCGCCGTAATAAAATACTAAAATAACACTAAAATATTTCATTTCAATTGGTTCACTTTATAAGCTGTATAGCGGTACTCGATTCTTTTTGCTTCGATCTCGGCTGAATTTCGATCAGGAAAAAGACTTTTAACGTTTTAGGTGAATCTTTACATTTTCTTGAAATTTATTAAGAAATTTGTCAACGATAGTACGACTTTGTAATTTAGAAAAGATATCCTGCAATGAACACCGATTCGATGTCGCATAGAAGTTGTGTTCGCTTTTCTTTAAGTGTAAATTTAATCGAACGATTCGCTGCACTCTGTGGATTTGGGTTAGCTGAATTTTGTACTTTACGTCAGCGAAAATCTATCTGTCGTTGATCTTCCGCGCAAAATAACACGAATGTCGGAGTATGTTGCATTGTAATGAAATTAAAATCGATGTTATATAATAGAACGAATTATCTCAACTATGCTACGAAAATAAACAAATTCGATATATTGTAAGGTATCCAAGTGAAATCGAGGCATGAACTATTAATGAATCATTTTATCTACGTGGCATATACTGTACTGGTTCTTGAATACAATTTAGACCACGACCGCGTTAAATAACGATTTTACATTTATCTTAGATTACTTGAAATTTTTCTAGTCATGCTCGTTAAATTCTTCATTAAATACTTTTCAATTCCTCCTGTTCTCAAATTTACAAATTTACCAATTTCTACCTTAAATATTTGAGAATATACATACGTATGTCTAAATAATTCGCAACAAATAACCACTAATGAAATGTAAAAATAATGTATATTGGTTCATGCATATATAATGTATTCAAAAAAGCTTTCTATTCTAAATATACTTTTGTGCACCGCTGTATCTATGTATATACCTTTTGTGGAATTTATATATATAAAAGCAAGCACACACTTCTATTAATTCGTAATCGAAACACGACCAAGGGAATAGCGAAGTACAAAGATAGCCTTTTTAATAGAATCCTCTGCGGGTTCGTTCGAATTTAATGCGCCATGTATATTTGATGACTCTACATCAGCGGGAATCCGCTTGAAACGTGATTCATTCGTAAATGGGACGTGATTTGTCGTGGTGATAGGAGGAGATGCGCTTTAAAGTCGAAATTCTCAGATCACTTTCTAATTTATTTCATGAAACGACGATAATCATTAAACTCCGCAACTCGAATCTAACATCCACGGGTGTAAATTTTGCAAAATTGACTGGGTAGACGACTGTTTCGTAACAACGTATTTATAACGTACTCATTATATCTTTAGGAACAATAAAATCATAATTGGAGTTTCTGAAACGTTCCATTAATTTTTCGTTGAAGAATCGATCGGAGGATTTCGAATATGTGAGATATCTGAGATATCGATATCTGCAAGTTTTAATAAATTAGCGAATTAGAGAACTTTATATGAATTTTATATCCGTGCATGATAGCTATTTTAAATTCGATATAAATAATATATGCCTGTTGCCGGCTGTCGAATAAACTGAACGAAACCTTGAAAACTTTCAATTGAATCGTCTCTCCTCTTTTTTTATATATTTCCCACTATCTTTTTTATATTTTCCCAAATACAGCTTGAAGAAAAATGTGCACCTAAGTAGCGTGAAAAATTGATTTTTTCCTTTTTCTAAAAGATATTGGGAAAGTGTTTTAAATCCTACGAAAGTTACTTCTATTAAATATATGATATTTGGAAGAAATTGTTAAGATTTGAAGCTATTAATTAAGGATTAATTAAATTATTGATAATATATGTGAAGATATGACATTGCATACGTGTACCAATGTAATAACAATATCTAATAATTTTATTATATAAGGCAGAAGATTTTATTCGCGTGTAATAACGTTCGATTCAATTCTACCTGTTAATATTAATTAATGATCACTACATTGTCGAAATTAGACGAGCCGAGTTAATATTAAAGCTGTTTAATTCAATATACGTTTCCGGTGTACTGCTTTAACGAAATGATCATCCTTAATTGAATTCGCTGTTCAAACATTGATTAAAAGTATTATCATTATCATCAAGCTATTTCGTTTAGCAATATAATACCAAAATTATCATTGTTACTTTCGACTCCATTTGTTTCACAATCGTTTTATCGGCTCGTAAAGTCCGCGCTCTTTAAAATTACATGCAAGCGATATTGAAAAGTCATACGTTCCGTCTATTATCCGATTTTAAAATTAGATTAATGATAACTAGAATGTTGCATTAAATACTTAGAAAATTGGACGAAAAATACATCTATTATTCTGTGCTGACACAAAGAATCTTTGGTTTCGAATTATTTCGATATTCATTATTAATCACAAACTTGAAACGCGTCGGTATAAATGAAGATCACTTTCTATCTTTTACAAGAGAACAACTATAAAATTCGATACACTGTTAACTAGTATCATTGTTTTTATCTGTTCCACTTTTTTAACGATTAAATATATGTTTTTTTATTCACCTATCGCTGAATATTATCAAAATATCGATTGCCACAATATTGATATTCCATTGGTATCATACAAAACTTCTTGGATTTACTGCCTGTTTTAAAAAGGTAAAATATTTTTGCACATAACAGGCCATTCTTCTTCTCCACAAATTGCAAGTCATATAAATCCATTCAGGAAGAAACAATGAAATAACAGGTAAAAAATGTAACATTACTGAGAAACGGAATAATCGGAACCATCGAGTAATATCAAAATCGCGAACTCGACGAATCTAAATTTCGTCTGAAATCGTGTCACATGTCTTTTCAGACGTTGTACAAATAAAACCGGAAGCATAATCAAATAAAGAATTTCCACGATTATAGATTCGTTAACTGGAACATTAAAAATAAAAAATACTCGAACGTTCTACCAAGTGTCATCATGAATATGCAAGTTCCATCAGCAAGTTCTTACCTTTCTTAGAAACTTCGTTCTGAAAATTGTCTCGTTTTACCGCTTCCTTCCTATCGCCAAACCTTACCGGTACCCGCATTCGAAGCTGTCAAGTGCTAGAGGGTCGACGACCCACTGTCTGACGTCCATCGGTACTCTTATTAAAGTTATGCTTTTCGAAATTTCTTGCCGCGAAATCGTCGTCCTGGACAGGATTTGCCAGGAACTTGGTCAGCTTTTCGGCCTGTCTCGTCCAATTCAATTAACTCGTTCGGTACGAAGGCAAGTTTTGCAGCCCCGTAAAACGTTTTGACACTTGAAGCTCCCTTGGCCTGCTTGTAGTTCGAACGTGTATTTTGGCTATTTCCGGGGATACCAAAAGAAGTAGACGGATGTTTTTTAAAGCTCGATATATCGTAGAATATCACAGTGTATCCTAGAATTTTATGCGTTTCGAGGATTCTCTATCAGTTTTTCATGATTAGAATTTTCGTGATATTTCTTTCGATATTTTTTTTTACAGAAAAATATTGAATTTTCGTGAATTTTAGAGTCCCATCACTTTGGTGAATATTCGTCGCTGGATACACGTTCGATGTTTTTACAACCGTCAATAATAGAGGAATCAATTATTTATATCGTTGAATTCTGAGATGATAATGATAAAGTTTTAAATGTACAGTTTTGTTGAAGATTCTCGATGTTAATCAAAATATGATAAATCAAATTTGCTATATCTCGATTACAGTAAAGTGAGGTTGGTTAAAATTGTACGAAAGAATCTTCAAATACTAGTTAGCAACAACTTTTTACTCCATATCTTTTTTAATGTTTTGACATTCAAAATATTTGTATCAACGACACGCTGTCTGTTCCCTCAACTTGGTTCACATAACTTTTCTGAAAGTCGTATTTAATGCCAAATTACCATATGAATGCGACGAGATTCTAAAGGCCTAAGAATAACCGAGATACAACCGATATAGTTGGTGCAGTGAGTATCTTGAGAAGACAAAATTTTCGGAGCTATACGAGTCTTATCGTTAGTGTTGAACGGTCGAAAATAGACCACAGTTATCGTTGCGCTTCTCAAAAGACAGACAATGGTCAGAGGCGGCCTTTTTGTCGCTCTATGGTAATTTCAGGATGGATAGAACGCGCTGCGAGAGACAGACCAACCTCTGCGATATCGGAAACTGCACGCCGCTTGGAAATATTTTGCCAGGGATTATTTACATTTCAAACTAGAGGGGCCAGCTCCGATGGGAAATAATCCTTTTTTTTTTTTGTTTTTTTTTTTTATCATTTTATCGTTCGTCAGGCCACGAGATGAAGGATTGCGGAGGTATTTCATTGAGATTTGATCGCGATGCACGTACGCCTACGACGAGTCGATGGAAACTTGTAGGTTTTGTTCCATGTACACGTCTGTTCGTGACTATCAGAACATCTAGAGAAAAACGAGGTAAACCTGACAAATTATTAAACCTCGTTTGAAATATTAGCCTGTAAAGGTCTCGTACGTGTCTTTTACAGCAGAGCAATTTAAAAATCCATTTTACCTATCAACTTTATATTACAGCAATTTCTCTCGTTTTATATGATCTTAGAATTAATCGTGTGTATTTTGAAAGGAAATTGGACAATCAAGAAAAATAGATTTCTCGTGAATTTCTCGTATGAAATTCTTCGTGCGAAATCCTGCTTGACGCAGGATGTTCGATTCGAAAATAGCAGATCAAAGAAAATTGCGATTGTGGTTCCGCAACAAGCAACGATTGATCAACTATGACGTTTTGCGCAAGGACAACAGGAATCCTGATACTTACGAATAGGTTTGTATCGTGCATGAACGTTTTATCTCTTTTCCTCGTGAGATTTTCGAAGAGGAATTTTCCTTCGGTAAAGAAACTTCCTTCCACTTACCTTTTACTTTTTCTCCTATATTTTGTTTAGTTTGAACATCCGGTAATTGCAACGGAATTAATCATACATGATTTACTCGCGGAGATTTTTTCTTTTTCGTGAGCCGCACAAATTTACCTAAGTGAAACTCGAGTAAATCTAAATTTGCGAAAGCGAAGCGAAACTCATTAGAACTCCTCCTAAACTTGCCTCCCATTAGCCCCACGATTACCAAGATGAAACACACGACATATATTTATTAAAATAGTCTCGAATCTTTCTTAATTAGAGAACAGATAACGAATCAACCGAATACTTCGATTATATCCACACAGGAATATATTTTCTGCAAATATTTCATAGAAATACGCGGCATATTGTAAGGACAATAGAAACCGATTAAATTCTGACAAGACGTATGTACATTTACATTATAAGCAGTTGAGAAATACTTGTAAAAATGTATCAACAAAATTATTAACATTTTCTGGTTGCTTTTTTAAAATAACACCCCGTGTTATTTTAAAGCAAATTAATCATATGATATAATATCATTGACATCAAAATAAACAGCACGTATTTCACGCGAATTGTGAATACAAAATGCTTCAGCATACCTGTGAGCGATGTAAAATAAAGTGAAAACTAAAAAGAGGAATGAAAGCAATTGTCAAGAATCGAGAAGAGGGCATAGTTTCGCGACATATTCACGGATAAGTCGGCCCATAAAATAGCAGATAATAGTTAGAATGGAGAAGGTACCGTGACAGGGGGGTTGCAACCCTCGAGTGGTCAGAAAATTGGCACGCATCGCTCGTTTAACCATGAAAATTAAAGATTTCCACGCACGATAACATCGTATCCCAATCGCTCGGCTAAAGGGCAATTATCGGGCGCGTAAGTCGACCGAAGAGATTTCAGATATTCGCGTGGGATATCCCTTAACGACAGCCATTATAGGATCGTTAGAAAATTATCTATTAAGCGTCAACGAGAAGAAAGTTGCAGCGTTTTCATCAACCAATTACGAACGATGAATCTCAATTTCCTGACCGGCGATTTTATAGGTGTATTAGGTGTTAAGTATTCGACATGGAGGGTCTCCATAAAATTGTTATGGGCTTTTCGTCAGAGTTCCGCTGAGAGTTGAATTTTTGCCGATCGTAAAATTGCGGTCACCAAAGTCGATCGCCATTTCGTAATCTCCGGTTCTTGTTATTTTTATGGAATTTCTATCCTGGATTATTCCAGCCCAGAATTTTTATACTTTCGCTTTTCGCTTTCGCTTTCGCAATTTCGCTTTTCTAATTGAGTATGCAATTGACACGCTTTATAGGATTATTGCTTCAGCTCGTAAATGTCCGGCAAATGATTCTAAACTTACAGTTTATTAAAACGATGTGCGCAATTTTTAACACACTTCCTATTATTCTTTATATTTAGTCAACGAATTAACAGGAACTTCAAAATCGGATAACTATCTACAAAATATAGAACGAAACCGTTACTCACCATTCAGATAAAGTTGACCCTTAGTATCGTTCAAATTTTTCACAATTGGTTTGAAACTTTCGAAGTTCAAGTTGTTCAGCGAATTATCTCTCAAGTCCAGCATGTAAATTCCCGTTACACCGACCAGGAAATTCGGATCCAGGATGAGCAACTTGTTATTACTGAGATTCAACTTCTGCAAATTCATCATTCCATACAATGCCTTCTCCGAAATAAACTCAATCTCGTTTTGGTTGAGGTCCAGCTCTATTAACGAGACCAGCTCAATGAAAGTTCCATCGCCAATCATGGCAATCAAATTTTTACGCATGTCCAGCTTCAGCAGACTTTTCAAACCGTGGAAAGTGTCCGCGGTGATGACTTTGATCTGATTGTCGACTAGCTGCAGTTCTTCTAAAGTAGTCAGATGCTTGAACGCCTTGTCGTGCAACGTGCTGATGTTGTTCTCGTTCAGGGAGAGTACCTTCAGCGATGGTAGATTGATGAACGTATCTCTGGAAATTGAACGAGCAGAATTAACAACTTCCTAAAATAATCAATTCGAAAAGTCCCAAATAATCAATTCGTTTTTGTATGCAAGTTACCCGAAAGGGTGATTTCAACATTTTGACTGGATCTGGAATGAAGCAGCCATCGTATCGCTAGGGTTAAACGAAGATGACAAGACGAGCTGCGAGAATGATGGAAGAGACGGAGGTTCCGGGAAGAAGTTGCACCAGGAGAATGCTTTATAACCGTGTTAATGGCGCCGCGCAACACGAACGACATACTTGGTGTATCGAATCGATGTCGGAGCTTCGACGTTGATAGGGATGCACTCCTTAAGGAGCAGTTGTTTTGTTTCAAGAAGGACGAGGTTGCTGACTTTTGATGCTTATGCTTTGGAGTTGCTGCTGTGGCTCGGTTCGAATGATTCCGAGTGGTTTGTTGCGAGGAACTTGGAACTTTTGGAGAAAGATGATGCGTGATTCGCATTGGATTAAACGCAGTGGATACGTAGTGTTATGTGGAGTAAAAAATGGAATTTGATATGTTTATATTTTAATGTTTAATATTTTTTATTTTCAGGTATAGGGCAATTCGGAAAATCGATGTGATAGAAGTGTCGAGGGAAATAACAGGAGAAAGAATTCTGTAAAATAGTAGGGCAAGTGGTAGAAGAGATACAATAGCGAATACTGTTCCAGATACTGGACAGAATAAAGCAGAAAGCATTTTTCAAAGCTTATAAGTTTCAGAAAGAATATTACGCGGAAGAATAATCTATTTTTTGAAACAACGACTTTAAAATAGTAATTGTATTTGCTCATAAATAAGGTATATGAATTATTTTTACGTTATGAAGTATGTTCTTACGAAGTTTCATAGATAGATAAAAGAAGTGAATCACGTTGAAATTTTGTACGGACGCGTCGCGATTTCTAAAATATTTGTCAATAAGAAGTACTATGCTTTTTATCGAAATATATAAATTGTATATTTAACAGGAGTGATATTGAACGTAAAGAAAGAATATACGTAATGCTCCTACAGGAATATAAATCTATTACTACAGCTATTCGGTCCATATCTTTCCTTGAAGCAGCAGTAAAGTCACGAATGCTTCGTGTATCGGCACATAAAACGCGATCCTCATTATTAAGCATCTCGTAAACTATTACGTATAGAACCAACTCGATACGGGTCAAACGTCTCCATTCTACAAAATTCGTTCGATAAATATACAGCAAAATCGTAGAAATTTTTCAGTCGTTCCTTCGAAAATAAAAATATAATCACATCGTAATTTCCGATTCCTATCTTACCTCACATCGATCCTGAGAAAATTTAAAACGTACAGATTATTTACTTCTACGCTCTTTACTAGCCTATAAAATTCAAATAGATTTACATAAATTCGTTCCTCCCCTTTGTATATAAAAATATAATCACACGGTGATGTCTAACCCCTAGTTTATCTCGGGCCAATCTTAAGAAGGCTAAAAAGTAATCTGAAATCAATTTAAAACACGTCACTCGCCGCGAGATAAAAAATCAATCAACCTAAGTACTTCTAAAACACTCTCGAAACACTTCCAACGATTAATCCAACCCTTCGATCAATTAAACCCGCATATTCTCCGCTTCGGTACCTTTCAACCTTTCAGAATATTCTCGAGAAATCTACACAGAGGCAGGATACTCCCCCATCGAGCAATCTTTTGTCGTCTATCCGCGTTTACCCTAAGCGACCGCGTTTAGACGAAAGTCGAGCGATCGAGATTCCCCGCCTTATTGTCCGCGTTTCTATCGCGTGACTGCATTCATATCGAGCGTCAACGATTATTTATGATGTTACAGGGCGCGGCGCGATGCAGAGATTGCAAGTACTCGCGCGATCACGCGCGCGACACCCTCAGACTTTTCGTCGATAACGAGCCGCCAGTTGCAACTTTCGACGCCTGATAATGCGTTCGGTATGCACCCCAAGTCGTGTTTCGCACGCCAGATAGGAAATCATAATGCATATACCGTTACGAATGCTGGCAACGTTGTTCGCTTTCTAGATTTCTCATTCGTTTAATCAGAATCTTGAAATTACGACAAGTATGGCAATATATGGACTTTGATCATCGAATTAAGACTACGCTTGTTTAATTACAGCGTGTATATGCGTAAACTTTATCGATAAATGGAAAATCGTCGTTGGTTTTCCAAATATTACAATTTCATTTATTTAAATAATTATCTAAAATGTAATTAAAAAGCATACTTTTTCCAATTACAATACGTTCTGTACACGCACGCAATGTATCGCGTAAGTTGTCGTTGGTTGTTCATATATAGCGATTTAATTAATTGAACTCGTAATTATTGTAATTTATTATATCGCAAAATATGCTCGAAAGATTCGATTAAGTTGACAATAAAGTTAGGTAGGTAGATTTGAGTAGAATCTGTTTCTAGCGTATTACCCTGTACGTACAAACAGAATTTTGTTTTGCTTTCACATCAGTCATATTTGCGTTCCATTAATTTCATCGGCAAGCTAAACTTGGATTGTTTGATTCAATTGTTTATTAACGACTTCGATAAGTTTGCTCTGATCACGTTAATGTGGTCGGTACACACGAATGGAACTGTGTTAACCGGTTAACCGGTTAACTATGTTTTATCGATTAACTCTTAATTGCCAGGTGCACTTTATAAACTCTGTTCACTTTGTCGTGTAAATGTAATTGATCAATTCGCGTAGTACACATTGCTCGACTTAATCTCTGTTATTAACTTGTCATTAAGTTTAACAACTTTAATTTTAATCGAAAGCTATGAGTATCGCGAGTACAATTTTTAACTTGTGCTTACATACATACAAGAGAAACTGCAGTGAAGAGGACCGAAGCGTGTAAGTGAAACAGGTCGAGGTTTAGTCAGACATTGTGTTCCTATCTTCTAATAAATATTCTATTTGAAGCTTTGTTCATTAACTAATCACGTGTATTTTATTTTATGAATTTATATCATTTCAAATAATACCTAGTATAATTTGTCCAAATTTATCAAAGAATATATTACCTGCCAATATCTATGCTAATATCTGTTATATTATCTTTCATAACTTAATGTACTTAATTAATGGACACTGAAAATATCTCTAACGTTGGATTACGTGTTCTATGTTATAAAATATATCGTATAAAATTTATCTATGAATTAAACGAACAAAAAATAAAAAAAGACGAAATACATACTTAATGACTCGTTCTTTGTCACTTTTAACGTATCGTTGCGGAATTAAATACTTCATAATTCTTCGTCGCTTCCATCATTCTTTAACACTTTACCATACAGCCCCCAAGGGATGAACAAGATAATAATTTAATCTAACAAGCTACCACAAGCTTCTATCCGTTTGCGACAATCAACTACTTTGCTCGGTTATTCATTTTTACCCCATCAATTACCACGGGAAAAACAAACAATTACAGATGTTACATATATCGTTTTGCTCCATCTTTATAAAGAAAAACATTATATTTTGATAGGAAGAAAATATTAGATTATAATTAGATTATGAATACGCTATAAAAATATTTAAGAAAATAAAGCAAAGACTTTGTACGAAAGATAGGACGAATAAATTATCGCATATATAAAAGACGTAAGTAACGGTGAAAATTACGTTAGAAATTGATGAACAGAATATTCCTTAGGGCAAGAACTAAGATCAGACTTGTGGAGTATTTCGATCGGTCCAGTAACGAACAATCTAACGAATCTCTCGAAAATAAAGTTTCATAACTCTACCAATGAATATCTGATCAAATTATTCTTAAATTTTCCTGAATATTAATATATATTTAATCACACATTATATGTAGTCAGTAATCGCCTAATCGACGATTAACGAAACGAACACATCGCGTACTCCGCGTATTTCGAGATATTCTAACTCGAGGAGTCGATTCGATTTGCTAGAGGAGTCCTCTGATTCTCCGAAACGCGAATTCTCGGCGCATCGCGAAATTCCACGGCAATTTATGCAGTCGGCTCGTAAAACGCTCCCTTCGAGGAAGACATTTTCACTTTACTCGAGCTCAGACTCCGTAATAGTGCGTAATTGAACGAATCAGCCGGAATTACAAAGGGTGAGGAAAGGGGATATTCGAACATCATCGAACGACGTTTATGTGTGGTAAATTGTGCAACCAGCGATTCTTGTTTAACCAATTCAGGTAACTGTTTAACTAACAGCGGGGTAACCTCGAATTGTTAAAGTTATTTCAATTATAGTAACATCTATTATTTATCACAAATATTTTTGCTAATGTGAACTTTGATAATCGTCTAGCCTGAATTATTGAAATTATTTCTCATTAAGTACTATTTGAGTACTATAGGTTATCGGTAGACTCTGAATTCTTATGCATTTATGGAAGATTCAAAGGGGATTTAAATATAAAAATGCAGAGAATAACGCAGCTAATATGCAAAAATGTATAAAATATCCAAAGTATCTCTTGTAATATTTTGTAAGCGAAACAAATGCCTATTTGGTGTCTACTATTTTAGTTGTATTTGTAAAAATATGAATTATAAGATAAAGTAGTATAATTGTGGGTGTTTTCTGAAATAAAAAAGGTAATCTCGAATTACTAACATTATTCCACGGTAGCCAACGATAACTTCGATCATTTATCAAAGATATTTTCTCAAATATAAAACTATTAAAATTATTTCTCAATGACTGCGATTCTAAAAAATTTCTACTCGAAACATGTCAAATATAAATGTGCGAAGGAATTTAAAACAGAGCTTAACAAAATAAAGAGCGATCCTACCTATTGATCTCGGTGATCCGGTTCGAGTTCAAGGAGATCACCAGTAGATTCTTCATGTTCTCAAACGCGTGCGGCTTTAGCGTCGAAATGGAATTCGTGCTCAAATCGATTTCTGTGATCGTAGGAAAGTTCGAGAACGTGGATTCCTTCAGCTCGTCGATGCTGGCATCTTGGAGCGTGATCTTCTGCAAGTTTTTCAGCTGTCTCAGCAGTTGAACCGGTATGTATTCCAATCCGTTTAGCGCTCGAATCACGATCTTTAGCTTCTGTAAGAAGATCTGCGAGACGAAATAATTCCACATAGAATCGTTAACCATGAACTGGCTCAACACGACGCAAGTGGCTTCCGTGGCGTTTCTAATGGCATTGTTATCGCAGTAACAGTACATAGGAGCTTGTACTCCTTTGATCGTGCAGATGTTCACTTCTTTCATCTCTCTGATGGTCTTCTTTCTGTCCCGTAATTTCGACGAGACTTCCATGCTCGAAGGAAATATCGAGGTCAGAATCAGCAGCTGCTGAAAGATCCAGGATAATTTCATCTTGTACGTCGCTCTACAATCTGGAAGCAGAGAAATTACTTGTTGGAAATTGTTTCTGGCTATGATCGATCGATTATGTATGGATTATCGATAGAGATATGGAGGTTATGCCGTTGGCATATTAACGATAATAGAATTATTAAGCGCTGATGAAATATACAGCGGAAGATACATGGGATGCTTTGTGTTGTCGTTGGACACGGTACACATCGCGCTTTCGGATTAATTACTGCGGATATCGGCGATTGGATTCTGTAAACGGAACGGCGTAAAATGTAGATTCTAGAAATTTGATAGTGCGATTAATCGATTATTATATTGTAATCCATGATTGGATCGTTCGTTGGTACGATTTCTACAACAACAGCGAACTACAATTTCGATCAAATTCGGAAACTTTGTGAATTCCTTGGTTAATGGAAAAAGAGTATGTAACTTTCTGTGGCTCGTTTTGTTATCGTTGTTGTGATCAATTTTTGTACTTTATTTTATTATTATTAATTATATTTATTATTTTATCCTTTATTATTATATTATCCTTTTAGTAACGATCTATCATAAAACGATCAAATCACCAAAAGCCTGCACATAAATTTCTTCGATTCTCGTATGACGATTCACCCTATTCCTTCGTACCTTCCTGAAACTACACGTTATCGCCCTAACGGTGAACGCGATCATGCTTCATCGGCCCAAAAAGATCTAGTCGAGAGCCAATGAAACAAAGGGGGAATAGGTTAGGACCGTAGAAAGTGGAAAGAAAAAAGTACAGAAACGTTGAAGGAGGCTGGACGCTCGGGGGCGTAAAGGCCGCGAAAAAGGTAAACGAAAGGGAACAGGAAGAGGGAAAGGAAGGCGAGTTCATGGCCGCGTGGACATGTGCGAGAGAACCTTTCACTTGTCGACGCCACGCTTTTTTCTTTCCACTTTCTCCATCGCAAAACGAAGACTACCCGAAAAGGACAGCGGCTCGCGAGAAACTCTTTGAAAAATTATCATTCCGAGCGGAACGCTCGCATAATACCGCGTTTCGTTTGTCTTTATTTTTCAAACTGGCGTCCGTCGACGTCCGGCGTCGCCTCGTCTCGCAAGCCGCTCCCGCGTGGGTGTATGCTCGCGGTCATCTTCGCTTCACGAGCGTGAAAAATACTCCTAAGTTCTTTTTCCGTATCTGGATTCTGTCTTCTGTCTCTTCCTTTCACGACCACGTGTTCTTGTTTTGTATAGGATGCTTCAAAGTAACGGGATTAAACCGATGGATATGCACCGCGCTTCTTATTAGGTTGTCCGAAAAGTTGCTTTCGTTTTATAAGGAAATAATAGACGGACAATGTTTTTTGTTTTATATTAGTTTATTGAATTATACGCCGACGTAATAATAGAAATATAACGAAATGGATCATACCTAATTCAATAAAATAATATAAAACGGAAATTGTTCTTCATCTATTTGCACCTTATGTAAGGAACCCTATTCGATTGACGATGAATATTTTTAGGCGCGAATATTGGGAAATGAAATTATCAAAGCATTTTGATCCACGAGTAAACGAGTAAACCTAATAATAAGTATCTTTATTGATAAATAATCGAGTAAATATAGCCACGTGTTTTAATACACAAACGTTTGAAAATTCGTCCTAATCATTTATTTGCTAGTTTTAAGCTCTAGTTCCCCTTTCTGATCAAACGATGCATCCAAACACAGAAATAAAAAGGCGTATAATAATCGAAAGATAATAAACTCTGCCCGTTTTTCAGACCAGCAGGAAATTTGTTAGCTCGTAAGGTGCATCGAATATATCGCCTGGGTCAAGCATGGTCGACTTACTGCATCGCGTTTTTATCCACGCCCGTTTTTTTTATTATTCCCGCGACAACGCGGAAAGAGGCGAAGCTCCCACTTGCTCAGCCTCTGTTTGCACCCATCTATTTTATAATTGAAAATTCACGTTGAATACCTGTGGCTCGGTCGCATCCCGCGCGGCGCGAAAATAAAAAACATTAACCGCTATGTCGCCATACGTTACACAAGACGGTCCATTAAACAGAATCGTTAAGCCGAGTCTGGTCTCTTTTTCCCAACTGAGTTTGCGTGCACGAAAAAAGGCGACGCTGTTGCACGTTTCCGTGCTCGCGATTACCATTTTACACAGCGTATAAATAATAACGCGTTTAAAAACGTTGCTTCGCGTACAACGAACGATCTCTGCGTTTCATTTCAACCCCTGCATTATGCTTTTTATAGTGTGCCAACTGACTAACTGGACACGTGGCGCACGTTCAATGCGTTTGTGCCAACGAACTATTCATAAACGTCTGAGGATTCAGAAAATACGTATTTTCGTGTCGTGTCTCGCTGTAGAGGAAGGAATAAATCAGCTGGATGAAAATCGAGCGATCACGAAACCTGTACGGGACCTTTAATTTTTGATTGTGCAATCAACTGCCGGCTATCGATTTCACGCACACGCTCGTTCTTGCGAGTTCTCCAATTAACACGCGACGCACCAACAATACGATAGATGGTCGGTTTTTGATTGAACGCTCGAGTTTTCCCGAATTAAGCTCGATTCAAACTCGGTACGGTCAAATCGCATCGAGTCAGACATCGGTCAAGAGATTTTCATTTGGATTGACCGAACTGCTTACTACGAATGCTCTCATTGGATCACATGTAAGCGAATTTTTGTGCGTTAGATTTGTAGATGAATTTAGCTCCGGAATACTATAATCAGGTACTGTGGTTAAAGCTTGATGATTATTTTAAAACTACTGAACCGAATTTCACCTAGACACTATAACAAGTATACCGTATTTTGGATGTTTTCTACATTTTTGCACGTTATATGCGTTCTATATATTTGGCAGCTTTAAATCTCCCATACGCGCATAACAATCCGCAGTCGATTTAAAAATAACGTGTCTCGTAAGCATTCTCATAACATATCGTTTATGTAACCTGTTATTTTTATTTTTCCTACTTACATAACATATTGTACACGTATATCGTGTCGTATTTTTATTCGCGTGTAAAATTCTCCTCGAACTTCAATTTTCTATCGTAATAAAGATAGCCAATAAATAAAATGCCATCACTATCAATCAGTTTCAAGGAATCTGTGTTACAGACAAGTATAGCAACGGGCAAGAAACTCGGGACGAAAAAGTCGAATCGAATATAGTCAACAAGCTTCTCCGATATAAGATCGGAGAATCTTTCTGACCGATTAACCTCCGCAACGACTCCCCTAACATAGTTTCAAGGGACACAATTTAAGGATGGAAACTGGTTGCTTCGCCAGCACTTAGGCAAGAAGCGAGAGACCCAGGATTTATCGTCGGCATTACGCGAGAATCTAGGAAAGAGAACGGAGAGGAGACAAGCTCGAAGCAGACGTAGGCGGAGCCGAGCTTTCGAGGTCTTCGAAACAAGGAAAATCCCTCTCTTCCCTTCGCTAACCTCTAACCAGGATACCAATGGAAATAGCAATTGTGCAGACAGCGTGATGCATGAGGGATACTTTCGAGATTTTGTTTACGTTATACCGCGTCTTGATACTACATTCTCTGTGGTTCATTGAACTGTTGACACTTGAGAGGAGACGATCAATTTTATATCAATTTAGGGTTCTCAGATATCTGGGCATGAATCTGGGCAGGAGAATAACATGGAAACAACATATCGTAGATAAATCCAAACAACTTAAATCAAAATTTAAAACATTCTACTGGCTCACTGGCAGACTTTCCAACTTAAGCGTATAGAATAAAATAATGCTATATAAAGCCATATGAAAACCCGTTTGGACCTATGGAATCCAACTATAGGGAACAACAAGTAATTACAACATAGAAATTCTTCAACGATTCCAATCGAAAACTCCAAGATCCTTAATAGATGCACCTTCGTATGTTACCAACGAAACAATACATCGCGACCTCAAGATATTCACAGTCAAAGAAAAAATATCCAAATTCAGTAATAGATATAACATAAGAGTTAACAACCACAAAAACACACCAGTTACTCGATTACTTGACACGTCGGATCAGATTCGCAGGTTAAAAAGACATTACCCTTTAGACTTAAGCACTAGATTCAACTAGAATCAAACACACGATAAACACGATAAACACGACATAGTACCGCGCCAGAAAAATTTATTGATAATTCTCAATGAGAATTGATTGTAAAATTCATCCAAATAAAAAAGAAATGTAGGGTTCAATTTCCCATTATAGAATCTTCATGACCAACTGTTTTTTTTTTTTTTTTTTTTTTTTTTTTTTTTTTTTTTTTTTTTTTAGGAATACTTGATATTACCAACAGAATACATAATGACTTCCCTGTAATCAAGTCATTGCCCTGTATGACGTTTATCGTGTCTCCTGTATAGCTCAATTGCTCTCATTGTATGACTTATTGGAATGGAACGCCTACCTGGAACGGAATCTTGTAGTATTTTTCATAATCTTATACTTTTTTGAGAAAGAACAAAGGGGAGATAGAATTTTGTAAACAGAAAATAAAGAATATCATAGTATAATTATACAACACAGGTACATCATATAATTTTGTAATGTAAATATAATAGAATTCTACATGGAATGTCAATTTTCTTCCTCGATCGTTTCTACGTCTGTCGGTCTCGAAACTTTCCAAAAATATTTGATACGTATAATCCTAATTATGATGAGGATATAAATAAGAAATACGACTCAGGAAGAAAATCGATTTCACAATGAAGTAAATATAGCTGTGGATATATATTGTAAAAGAAAGTAAATATGTTTGTATTAAAAACATATTAAAAATTCAATATCTCTGGCATCCTTCAAAAAATAAATGTGATATGAGTGAAGAATTAAAAATAAACAAACGAAAAATAAAATACGTCATCACTTATTGCCTGCAAAGCAAGTACGCTAAAAATAAATTCATCGCTGTTTCGCTAAATAATAAATAAGGGATTATAGATTAATCCCAAAAACGGTAAAACAATTTGAATATTTACAAACTTCCTAATGAAAATATTCTCGCGAAGACAAGAAGTCAAATTTTAATTCTAATGCAGTTTGGTACTATTTTGTCGAAAGACGACACAGAAATAGACGATAACAACCCTTCTAATTGAACAAATCCATCACATACAACGAGTAAGAGAAAGTAAGAACGCACGAGTTCTGCTTTAAAACGCGTTTACCGATCGATCATCATTTCTCCCTTTTCCTGGCCAACTTTCGAGCATTATACACTTTATAAATGGCAACGAAGTTAACAAGCGAGCGACAAAATGAAAATCAAGCCCCCGGTTTATAAAACGGGGCCGGGCTAACGATCCCTGTCACGATAAATAAATAAATAAATAAATCCCTTTCGACAACGAACAGAGAAAAATATCTCGGTGGAATTCCTCCATGACGCGTGTTATCGTACAGTTCAATTTATTAATTCGCTGATTCACCGTCAGATTTCATGATTTCGAAACCGAAACCACGGGAATTTCGCTGGCAATATTTGCCACTTGGAAAATTCCTCGGCTGCCAAAAATTCCGCGCTCAAAGATTTGGTAGGTTGCCGTTGGAATCGATTTATGCCCAGAGAGGGATGATCGACTAATCGGAATGCTTTTAAATTTGCGTGTAATCTCGATACAGAGAGGGTAAGTAACGGATCGAAGAACGGCCGGGAATCGGAAGAAATCCATCTTCACCGGCAGCTTCGACGCGTTATCTGACTGGGAATGCTTCGATTCAATAATGTTAATCCTCTAATTCTCATAATTCAAATTGCGATACAGTATGGCGAATTTTGTTAATTTCTACTTTCGTTAAAAGACATCAATGAAATATTTGTCGTCTACATTCGACGCAAGAAATATTCGAGTAAACGCTACAGGCTTTTAGCTGAAAAAAGCTCTGCAGCATCCCACTTAAAAAATTGAATATCAAGAAAATCTTTTCGGAAAATCTTCCATCAAAAGATTTCTTTCACAAGAGGAATAGGAAATTTTCTAAAACTCGTGGCATATTATCCGCCAAATTGGTACAACGAACGTAGGTAACGAGAAGAGTTGCAGATGGTTCAAAGTGAAAGCTATAAAACACTAGTGTACGTTTGGAACGGATACACAAAGTTTCCAGTGTAGCTAATAGATCAAGTTGACGTCGAAACATGCTTAATTAGAAGCTACGTCGATGAATGGTACTCCAAAGAAGTTATAATACAAACATAATTGAATGAAGAGATCGTTTCACAAAATTGAAAGTTTAGTTGAAATAAAAGAAAAATTCTACTTGTTATATTACAATCAGGTTGATGTTTTTAAAAGTTTTTAAAATCAACTAAACGTGTACGATTGTAGAGTGGCACGGACTTCGCAGCGAGAAGTCTTGTTTGTCGCTAGAATCGTAGTTGTATTTTGTTGAAATCGTCGTGAAAATGTATCAGGCAAAGGAACAGGTGTAACGAAGATGAAGAGCCAAGAAAGCTTACTTTAAAAGAAGAAAAAGAAGCACGAATGAATGAGAAGATCTCCTAGCAGCTTGTATACGTAAAGGAGCCGAACGTTAAGTGTAAAGATATAACAAAATGAAGCGAAGTAAAAGTAAAACCAACGAAAGCAATGGGAATACGAGAACTACACGTAAGAGTATAAAACGACGCAAAATCGTAGAACACGATACAGAAATTGAAGCTACAGTTGTAAAAACTGTACAGAACTACTGCGAGTTTACATAGAGATGAACGAAAAATCATTGAGAAACAAAAATCGAAACTAAACCGAAACTAAAGGAACAAACATTGAAATATAAAAATGAAAGCTTGTGAAGGACATACCAAACACTCACAGCAATTTCCGAAACAGGAGGAGAAAGAAAAGAAAAATACACAGAGATTTTTATTCAAATATTTAATACGCTATGTAAATGCAGATTTTTCTTTATTTTTCCACTTTTAAATTCCCTATGAATGCATAAAAATCCGCGGTCTAATTATTAGTTATATCGTAAATGAAACCTACTGTAAACGAAATTAGAAATATCCAAATATAATACTTATGAACGACATTTCATCTTCAACTTTGAGTATTATTCTCGTATCAGAGAAAAAGTAACAAATACGAACATGATTCTCAGAAAAAAAACGAAAAAAAGAAAGAAAGAGAACTAGAAAGAAAAGAGAAGCTGTGCGAAAAGCTGTACTAAAACAGTTCGTATACTAAACGTGAAAGAAGAACCGAAAGAAGAAGGGAGAAGGGCCCCGCAGTCGGGGCATGTGCCGTCCAAACTTTTAAATGAAATTCCTCGAGAATAACCAGGACGCGTTCATCCCTTTATACCCGACCGTAGAGCGGAAAAGGTGTGTCGACGAGCCTGCGTGTCGATTTGCACACACATTCGCCATCCCATGCAACGGAGGGATTCCTGTTTAGAAAGCGACAGAGTTCGCGTTTCGCTACCTCGATACGAGGCGAAAACGTCGTCTATGGAATGTTAAAACGGCGTTGGTGGACTAAAACGACGCAAGATAGGGAGGAAACTAGGAGGAATCGAGAGTAAAATGTTCCACTGTATTCCTTAATATTTTTTACCCTTGGACCTACTGCTGTTCCACGTTTTCTGCTGATATTCTCTTATCTGGTCTCGTTTCCGGTTCTAAGGACCACTCTCACTGACTTCCGTTTCAACGAAGATGCTCGGAGCAGTTCGAGCGTTCGAATTCCGACGAGGATCGTATAATTTTATGAAGGGATCGATGATCTGCAAGTTTATTAGTATTCCAGGTACGTTTCCACCCTGTTCGATAAGACTTTAATGATTCGAAGGGCGATGGTGAATGAAAGGGGACGGTCTTGCTCGCGATTGATTCGTTTTCACGCAAACTTATGAAGATTTCTTGTCCAAGATTTTCAGTTCTTGCGGATGAATCTCCTCAATTATTGTAGTATATGAATACTGCAATAGATACAATGCTGTGCTAATGTCTTATACATCTGCTGTATATACGCAAGCAGAGTAGAAAAATGAAGATGTCATAGCAATTACCAAAGCTATCAACCACCTTGCATCCAGCAATTCCACGGACGAGCTCAACTTCCAGTAACCTCGTTTGCTCGAAATTCATCCACGGAGAATCGAAACCTTCGTAATCTTTCAAGATACTCGGGGGATCTTTAAGTTCGCGGAAGCTAGTCACAGAACACTGCCACGTCTCGGGCCTATAAATCCCCTGTCGCACTAAGGAGCGTGCAAAGTCACGCGAATCCTCTGCGGCAATTTCATCGTCCGCATCTCGGAAACAGATCGATCCAAGCGACGATGAAACGTCTCTAGTCCAATCACGATGGTACCGCGTAAGTCACGCTGTCAACGGTCCCGTTAAGAGATCGATACGTCTTGCCAGTTAGTCGTTCCGTCCTCCACGTTGGAAAAACTTGCGCTTATCCGGAAGTCAGGCACGCTCCAAAGGTTGCAACGGAATAGGAAATCGGATGGAGGCAGAGATGGGAGGAATCGTAGGTATTCGACACAGAGCCACGGTCGCAGACGACCCACGATAAGTCTCCTTAATTAGAATCTTATCGGAATAAGCTCCAGACGCGCTTGAATGCCGGCTGTGCCGGAAGTAGCCTCTTAGAGATCGGTGACGAACGAAATGCGATTTCGGTGCTTAATTTGTTAGGAGACGTTGGATTATTTGTTCGTTTTGCTTTAAAGTGTTCTAGTAATACCAATATTTTAGCTATTCTTATTTATCATTAAATATACGTCTGCAATAAATATATCATCGTAATATCTGCATAAATTTTCAATTTTGATTTCAAATTTTGTTAATGTAATCACGACACTGTTGTCTTATTACGATACTCGTTACACGCTAATGAAATTTCCAAACTTTTCGTCTAACACGCATAATATATACATTCGTAAGTGTTCTAAAGACTCGCGTGTACCATTGTACCTTAAACGATAGAAATATACCGGAAGAGTGACATCGGATCTTCAACGAGGCGAATCGCGTTCCAAAGCATCGATTTAACGCGATCGTGTTTCTCAAACAAAATTTGCATACTCCCTCTGCGCCCCGGCAAAATTTCTGTTTTCCACGAACATTAATCTCTGTACAGTTAGGTGATCGCTATTCAAAATTCTGTTCTACGTAGTTCGTGTTTCAGCATCGAGCGTGCACTTAAATCGTGAACACCCTGCTGTGAAATTTTCCTAGATGTACGTCGTTTCCCGATCTTTGCCGACCGTGAACGCGTATGTATTTAAACCACCGACCACGATGTTTCTCAAACACGATTTGCATACTCCACTTACGCAAAATATGTATTTCCCAGAGAACGTTAACGTCCCTATAGCAACATTGTCCCGTGAATTTTACCGTAATCTCTACCCTTCGTACGAGTACCTGCTTCACACTTTCGGAAACGTTTTTACTCAAAATGGTAATTTTAGTATTTTTGAAAATTGATTTTTTTTTTTTTTAGAAAGAGAAGTCTCGCTTTTTTGAAATAGATTTGGAAGATACATCAAGGAAATAAACATCTGTCTCAGAATATTGAAGAAAATGATCAAATGTTTTTATTAAAACCTAAGTTAAATGTTTTTGATTGAAAATTAAATTTTTGTCTCCTAATTACGATGGATAAAACCAATCACCGACACGTACTTTTCACCAGAAAATATTTACCCAAAAATACCAAAGCAATTAAATTTTATTTATCGATCGATCATCCATCTAATTTGTCCATCTAAATGTCTCTATTCTGTGATAAATTTTCAATTTTTTTGGTGCAGCGACTTAATCTGATGATATACATGCTTCTAGAAAACTGCTATGGTTTTCTTGCACGAAGTTTTTAATCTTATATTATTCATCAACTTTGTTGCATCGCGATTACAATTTTACTTGAAACGCTGTTTTTTACAGAACCGAAGCTCGCATAATAATTTTCTCTTTAACAAGCATGTATTTCAAAGCTTACATACTTTGAGACTTTCATTCTTTTAAAAAATTATTTTATTGTATATGTAGTACCGTGTCACCAGGAAACTCATATAATGCTCTGTCACAGAGTCTTTATTTTACAGCCTCGAAGCAATGGTACGACATGATTCCCCTCTGAAAAGGGTTTTCCATGTATTTCAATAAAATTTCTATCTTTTAATCTCCATGCAAATACACGTATTTTACAAAGTTACATTCCCCAAAGGGAATTTCCATACTTCGTTCATGGTTACCTCTCTTCGAAGTACATCAGCCTCTTCGTATGTAAATAAAGTAAATCTTACAACGTCAAACAACAAATTTCTGCTAATTTATGCTTTCAATAAAATACACCTAAATACTAAATACTCGAGTCATTAATTTTCAGAGGATAATGTTCTTCAACAAGCCAGCAAAATAATTAAAAAATAGATTGGTACATAGTCTCTCTTCCTCAAACATTAAATATTTTCACTGCTCTTGACTCTGTTACTGTCCTCGGATGTTTTATGTGCCAATTTTAGTCCTGGTTCCATAAGAGACAACGGAAAGTATTTTGAATGTTTTACGAAAAATTTGTATAGAAAATTAAAACGAGAAATTAAACGATATTTTCGATATCGATAACAGGAAATTATCGATAACCATTCTTTCATATTTTTCCCAAACTATAGACATTAATGGGGAGATGGATGTTTTCAGAATAAATTTCCATAATAGGTATTTTTATAATAGGCAAACATACCTGTACACACGTGATACGTCAGTAACAAGCATTATAACGTCATATTATTAGGTATTATAATATGTATGTTTAATGTACATGTTTCCATGATAGGTATTATCGTGTAATTTTCATAACAGATACTTCCATAATAGGAAGATAGATATTTTTTATCATCTACTAAAAAGATACTTCCCTCGTTCTTAAGAAATTTTTCCATATAAAGTCTTGAACTAAAGGTTTATGATCTTGGGTCGAACATAAATAACATTCAAGATCAAAATCTCTACTTTTCTAGGAAATGTTAATTTTTGTCAATATGCAAGGAACAGCGGATTCCTCGAAAAAAAAAAGAAAAGAAAAAATAAAATTCCTCGAAGTTTGGTTCGCGAACGTATACTTTCGCGTTATTAACTTTAATATGTAGTTTGAAGCATGTGAACCCGCATTTACGGATAAG
This sequence comes from Bombus affinis, assembly GCF_024516045.1. NCBI lineage: Eukaryota > Metazoa > Arthropoda > Insecta > Hymenoptera > Apidae > Bombus > Bombus affinis. The sequence continues at coordinate 13,397,204 of NC_066352.1, read as the reverse complement.
AACCGATAATCCGACCGGAAGACGAAGGAACGAGCGTGAAATACGGCGATCCCTTGGCCGACAGTCGTGAAAATTTTCCGGGATACCGAGTCGATCGTTTCCCGGGACAACCGACGAAATTTCCGGATATCGCCTGTGATATTTTCGTCGCTTTTGTTCGTTCTCGCGATCCACTTCGCGCTATGTTTTTTTCCTCTTCTTCCATCTTCTTTTTTTATGGTGAATGGGGGGGGGAGAGGGAAAAATACGTGGAAATATATTTTTCAAACGATGATTCGTGTATTTCGAGAGAAAAGGACTAAAAGTAAAAAGTGCCGCTATATTTGTTGAAACGTTGGAGGTAACACGAAGAGTTCATTATGAAAACCAGAGAACTTTTTGCTCCTTGGAATTAGACGTCTATTTTCTGGAATTTGCTGTTTTCAGGACAACAGATTTTTTTCGTGAGATCGGAGGTATTAATCGATTCGTTAATAGTTTGTAATTTGAAAACGATCAATAATAAAGCAAAACGATGAATAATAACATAAAAGGGGCTTGTTTAAGAGGACGCTACAGCGCGACAAAATAAAATATCCTGGTAATCTTAACACCAATGAGCAATACCTTCGAGGAAGGGTGAAATAATTTCAGGATAGAAGAAATATTTTAGCGAGATTTGAAACTTCGGTACATCAGTGATTAAAATATGGCTGGCTGGCCATGTGATAGCTTCGAACGAATGTTAACTCTCGAACTGAAGCGGGGAATATTTTTCAAAGGGTACACAGATGCTAAAACTTTCATATAGATACCAATTGCGAACATTAATGTTTGAAAACGAACATAATATTAATACGTACGATATAGTTATTATATTACATTGGAATGGATTGTTTGCAGTGAAAGAAGAGAGATTTAATACACATTGATATAAAACAAATATAGAGAATTTCAGAGCAGATTCAAATATTAAATATAATTTTAAATAGATTTTCAAGTTTTCAAATATTAAATAGTTTTTTTCCTCTAAATCTTAGATGCCATTGATCTTTAGCCGTAAAATTAATCACTCGCGATTCATCGAATCTCGAAACAGATCGTTCTGGCTGCTGTATCGATATAAAAATAATAACGACGTCGAAGTTGAGAGTTTCTTTCAAGCGACGCGTGGTTGCACGAACATCAGAAAACTTGCCCAGACAAAACCAGATACCTTTTCCCTTTTATGTATCTCGCTGACCAAGTTCCCAGCGTAAAGTAGCGCGACGTATCGTACTATTATTCCTCGACTTCGCTTCCTCTTGCGACGCTACAACCCTCGAACGAGCCCATCGACCGTATGCATCTCGACCAGAGCAAGAAAATGATCCTGCTTCGTTAATTATAGATGCACCTCGGTCAATGCATCGAGCGTGTGCACACGCCACAAGAGGCTGCGTGCGATTATCGAGATTTCAGAAGTGGCTCGAGGGGATCTTGTTGCGGTAAAGTCTGCCGTGAGTTTTGTGGAGCTGGCGTTTTCTGATTTATTAAAGAGATGCTCGATCATTTGTTCATTTTACGTTTCACCATCTTCGTTCTTCTTTTATTTCTCTTTCGTGGAATTTTGTTGTTTACGTCGAAAGTTTCTCCGTGATCATTATCGAGAGTAACTGAGATTTTACACTCGTAGTATACGAAATTATCTCTTGGTTTAGAAGAATGTCTTTGAACGTAGAATTTCTTCTTTTAAGAATGCAACCTTCCTGAATTAAAAATGTACAATATCTGTGAATTGTGGATTTTTTTTAAACTGTAATCATCCTTTTCTTAAATTTACCATTCTTCTGGTAAATATTAAAAGCAACTGGTATTTTATTATCTGTTTAAATGTTTGAATGTTATTGAAATTAGAATCCTCTCCTTTAAGATTTATAAATCAGAATTTTTCGTTTCATTTAGAATTACCTGCACTATCAGGTATTTAGAATTACCCATACTTATACCTAGACGACAAGTTTATTAGCATTTTCTATTCCAATTATTATCAAGAACCGCGATTGAAGGAAACTCTGGAAAATTGAAAGAACTCTGTGCAACTTGCCTCTGTCATCATTCATGCCTATCCTGGATGATTCAGAAACAAACAACAATGCACCTTACTTGAAAATTCCTTTGAAAAAGAAACCGGCGCAGACGCGAACAATCGGGAGAAAATCTGAAAATAACACACGGCCATTACGCTGGTTTCTCGTAAACGGGCGCATTTATTCCACGGAAGCAAAAGAGTCTTCTATTGGCTTCCTCGAGATGAATTCAAGCGAAACGCGGCGTACTCGAGCGGATCTACGGCGACACAAAGCCTTACACGCGGCTTTCAGTTAACGATACGTGCGTTAAAGCGGGCTGGAAATGTAAATATCGCGTGTCGCGCATTGATGTCCCCCGTAAAACCAGCTGGCAGAATTTCTGGTTCCATTTGGCCGGTGTCGAGAACGATGGAAAATGGAAGGTCGCGTACGAGAATTTAACGTCAGAAATCGCGGAGTACTTGGCTCTACGAAAATTGAATTACGACGCCGTTTCATACGAGAAAGGGATGCAGTTAAGGTGTCCACTTTGTGTTTAATATCGTGTCCCTGCGGCTGTTCAAAGTGTGGTACTACAACTTTAGGAAACAGATTTTTATGCCCCGAGTTTGAATAATAAATTCTGCAGTAAATTCCGGAAATTCATTGCCGTCAACGTGAAAATTTAATTTTTTTATTTTTCAGCTCGGTGAGAAATTTTTGTCGTCTTTGTATCTTCCATAATGATAACAAAGTTTTATTTGGTGAAGCACGGATCTTTAATCCTTTATCGTTACGAGAAATTTTTGTTAATTTCGTATTTCGTAGAAAAATTCAGATTTAATTCCGCGGTAAAATTCCGTGAAGTTATTATCATTAGTCTGCGTGGAAATTATTTTTATCAAGCGACTTAAAATACCGCTTTTGAATTTTTAATCGCGAAAAAAATTTTAGCTCCTCGAGAAGACCTCGTATTTAATTATTCGACACCGCCACTTCCTAATTAACAAACTCTTTTCGGGATAAACCTAGAATTAAACGGCATGATGAATGTGTTTAAATAAATAATATTGTCTAACGCACTGGATTGGATCTTTCTATTTTAAGTTTCATCTCGTTTAGAAGATCCGTAATATACGAAATGGCAGATTATTTTTCGAGATCTGTTCTCTTTGCGACAGATAGAGTTGAGACAACTTCTTTTCCAGCGTTTTTTTGCCTGTCTCTTAGGTGAGCGACACATATTTCCCGGGTAAAGGATGAATTCGTCGTGAAAATAGCTGGGGACCCGCTAGATGACGACCGTTGGCGAAGAGAATTTTTGAAACGTGACGAGAGATTCTATGAGATGGAGGAATCAGAGGAAATTTTCTATCTAATATCTCCTGCTAAGCTGTAAAAATATTTCGGTACGATGAAGCGTACTTTGTTTGATGATTAAGTTGCATGATAATAATTAATGCTAATGATAGGATAAATCGGGAGAGAATAATTCGATCGATACGAATGACAATTAATTTAGATTTACTTTAACGATTATATGTCGGGTCAAGTAATTTTATCTCCTTAATTTTTTATTTATAATTACTAATGGAATTTATCGATTTAATTTAATTTAATTTAAAACTAATATTATTAAGTCACTAATTCACTACGATTTAAACAAATTGTAAATTAAGTTTAACCATTTCCCAGCGGAGCTGCGTCGTTGTTGTCACGAGCATCTATTATTTTATAATCTTTTACTATATAATATAGTTTACTAATTAAGTTTACTGGGGTTAACATTATCTCGCACGCAAAAACAGACGAGTAAAAGACCCAAAGCAGCCTATAATTATTTCAATACTTTCATAGCTCCTGCGACAAGCCCTGTCATCTTAGAAACTCCCAAACTATTAAGCAATCGTTCAGAAGCTCCTAATTATCACGAAGTCGCATAGAAGTGCTCAGGTTCGGCCATAATTAATAGAGAAGCATCTCAGATTACCGGACGAAGCTTGGACTCCTTTAAATTCTCGCGAAACTAATAAGGAGACTGTGGGTTTTTATGCAAATTCATATTCTCGAGGATATGATATAAAAGAAGAACAAAATAAAATCCAGATAGAAAATTGTTTTTGTCGAGGTTGATTGATAGAGGAACGAGTGGATGAATTTCTAATAGAAAAATATATTGAAATAAGTATAGATACAAGCATAAGTACAGGTATAGTGTATGCTGACCCACATCCTCACTCTTTCAGTGTTACAATACAATAGGAAGGACGATAGGGAGCATGTTCATATATTTACAGCAAAGGACATTACCAAAAAGTTAACCTTGGTGCGTAGCTTTAGCTGAAGACTACAAGAAACAGCAATAGAAATCTACTTATAGCTCTTTCCTTTCTAGACCTTGTAATCCAAAACAAAATTTATATTCAACAGCACGATAATATGTACCTCACCTTGTTTTGAATTTTTGTTTAACTAAATTCTATTCTCTTCGTAACATTCGATCTCCACGAATATACAAAAAAATGTGTAGAGTTTTTCAACAATCTTACCCGTCAATTATTGTAGAAAAGAAAAATTATTAACAAAAGTATATTGGTAAGGAGAGGACTTTTCGATTAGTTACACACATTCGCGAGTTCCGTACCGTATTTCGAGTGATTTCCATTCCGTAAGACCTGCGCAGGTTTGTCAAGACGCCTCCACGTGCGTTTTGCGTCCATTAATTACTCGGCCGCTTTTGTTCTGGCGGAAGTTCGTCGCGCGAAACGGGTCTTAATCACCCTTACGACGCCGACCGTGAATAATTAACGCGTCGTTGCGGCAAGGTAAACTGCTTTCTCCTTTTTCCTTTCTTCGCCGACTGCTGTTTTTTCTTTTTCATCATCTTCCTTCGTACGCTGATAATAGCTTACTTTTCTGGCCACCGACTAATCCAATTTGCCCCCGCGAGAAGCTTCGGGTTAACATCGTGTAGCCCGAGCGATTTATGAACGTCACGGTGGAAGGAAACGTAAACGAGCGTGTATGGCGCCCGTGTGGGACACCTTGGGGTGAGAGCTTGACCAGCAAAGCGTCTAACGAGACAGCGGTATTTATGCGATACGGCTTTTTTTTTTTGAAGAATTAGAGGATTTACGGAGGACGAGAAGGTTTTGTTTAGTCATCTTGGCATTAACTATACTTGGTTTTCTCTTCTGTTTTATTTTTGTTTTTAACGTAAAACAGCAATATCGTCACTAAAATTATGAAACCAGTGGAAACGACGAGTATTAGCTTTCTTTTCATCGCGATTACTAAAATTTGCCTTTGGCAAAATTCAATTACCTATAACGTATGCCTATTTTAATTTCATCGTACCATTTTAATTCTTTTTCATTTCGCGTTTCTCTTAGCTATCGAACGCTGTTTAATGCAAATCCTACAAACTATTATTTTCCTCCGTGATCCCAAAGAATTAACGCTAACCCTAATAATCCCTTTGTCATTATACGAAGCAGCTGGAAAGGTATTTCTGCGCGCTCCAACTAGTTCAACTATTTTCTATCGTTGTTTCTGATCCCGTAGCCAGACCCCTATTTTCCAGCTGCGGCATTTTGTGGTTTCTAACGACTACGATTAACGCGTTATTGCGTGATTCTCGTGAGATTGTACATGCCGTTCTGCCACGAATCACGATGGCTCGATCGATATCCGTTTCCGATTCAAACGGAAGAGTCACAGGCGTTGTTCACGATCGCTACAGCGACGCTCTCGCTTACGGTGGTTTACGCCAATTTCGAGATACACACGCCACAGGGATATTGGAACGCTGCTAATATAGCGACCAGTCGTCGTGCACACGCCTTGGAGAACGTGCTGTCGCGGTTCCCAATGGAAGATCGGTGTATCTGTAGAGAAATCGAGAACGGAGCACGCGTTTCGTCAGGTCTGCTCGATTTAATCGAATTTGTTTCAAATGGAAAGCAATAGAGGCGTATAAAATGTCATAAGTTATAGTCTTATAAATTTACGAGAAATTTGATGCTGCATAGAGTGCATATAACACGCAAATATGTACGCGAGTATCTTGGCTTTAGTACATTTCGCAATATCTAGGATTATATTTTTTGGGGAAAATAATTTTCCATGTTCTATCTTTCAGCTACATTCTTTCTTCCTGTTTCGTTCTATTAATAACATGGTATTTATAAAAGTTATATTAAAATCATAATTTATATCGATAAACAAGACTTCATTGGAACACGCATGATTACGTGCATCGTTAAGAAGAAAGGAAGGAAAGAAAACAGAGAAAACATAAAGAGCGGAATAAAGATGCATCACGAGGAGCGAGGAATTTCATTTTGCCTTATCATTCGTGAAAGAACGTAAGAATGGCCAGCGAGCCAGGAAACCGCATTTAAGAATTTATCTTGTTACACTCCGAGTGTGAACCGTCGTAATTACGTGAAAATTATGCAGCGCGATCCTTGAGACGTATTCGTTCGACCTGGTATACTCGAAATTTTCTCTGGTTAATCAACGTGTTACCAGAGATACTTTAAAATGTTCCTTTAAACTGGAAACAAAGTTACGAATATTTTCCAACAATCTCTCGGAGTAGATCGCGTAAAAGTAGTTCGCCTGTCAGTTCCCCTTTCTTCGAAAAACTTCGAAATATTTTCCCCTCGACAAAACGATTCCTGAAACTTCTAAAATACTAACTCTTTCATTTCTGTATGTAGACCGATTTTTCTTTTTTTCTTTTTTTAGAAAAATTTACCAAATGCCCAGCTGGACAAATTGTAAGGTACAAATTAAATAATAATAATAATAAAAAAAATTATCAGACGTTCAAAGAAGCCCTACTTTAAGTACTTCGTTCTTCGAGAATCTCCGAAAAATATTTGCTTCCAAAGAGAGTAAATTTTTCTCGAAGAAATTGCTTTCCTGATTTGTTACAATTTATAAGATATATATTAATCTCTATATATCTGGACAGACTATAATATTTTAAGTGAGATTAACTTTTTTTACTTTCGCATAGATCACAATATCTTTAAACAAGATTTATACACTATGAAGTTTCTGAAGGAATATCATCGTTATCATCATCGTCATACTTGTTCTACCTTCAAGAATTTTCCAAATATTTTTCTCAAACAAATTCAAACAAAGAGCGGCGTTATTTTCACGCGTTTTTCTTTGCCAAGTTTGTTTTAGTACCAACGTTTAGAGATTAAACGTCATCGCGCTGTTTGTACGATATTTCTTCGTTATTTCAAACACGCAGGAGCGTCATTTCCTATTCACGCGCTGTGTCGCTTCGTGATTTATCCACGGTTCTCGGTGACACGCTAATTCCTCTGCTTAAACCCGCGTTCGATCATTTATACACCCCCTTGCTACGTGTTTGCTGTATAACGACAGCAAAATCTTCGATTCTGGCTTTAATCGATGTTCGTTAGTACGTTTATGATGATGCTGCGGATTATCGAGTGAAATCACATAGGAAAGTTATGTAATTCTTTAGGACATTGCAAAATTGAATTCTCAATCGATATCGCTACGTCAAACTCAATCGCAACAGTTTCAAACAAATTTCAGATACTTGCATAGAGATCATTTCGTTTCAAACTGGCGAATATTAATTCGATTACTCTAGTTTCTGATCTTCATTTGTATCGTATAGATCGCGTATTCGATCCTTGTTACATGTTACGGTATTGTAGTATCGTGGACAGATTGTCTAAGGTACGCAGAAAAATACAAACGGCAACACATCCAAACCAGGCGGTTGCTGAAGCGTGCAAAACTCTCATAGAAAGAAGACTAAAAAAAAAAACACCCCACTAAAGAAATAAAATGGTCAAACTCGAAGATGGTATCCCACTGGAGGTAGCCATCCACATGTTATTTAGCAATCAAGTTAGAAAAATTTACCAAATGTCCAACTGGACAAATTGTAAAGTACAAATGAAATAAAAATAATAAACGAAGATTGCCCAAGAAATAAACAATGTTGCGAGAAAGCCTAAGTGCTGACAGGCCAAAAGGGTCTGGAAACTTCAATGGACCGGGCGGCCCATCAATGTATCATCGCTCCGTTCTGTCGAATGGTTATGCGAAAAAAAGGCCTACGTGGCCATGGCCGCGGACGATTGCGAAACGCGTACGTGGTGAAACTATGAGAAAAGACAAAGGGATGCCTAAGGGAAAAAGACGAATTAAGAGGCAGTCGTGAGTTGAGAAGTCAGAGTGTGGTCAGCGTTGTCAGAGAGTGTTTTCAGCGTTGTCGAGGAGGGTGGTTCGCATGTAAGAGAACGTTGGAAACATTGTGACGAGAGTTGTAAATTGACTGTTTAGTTGTCTTAGTCATAGCACATTACTGTATTTAGATCACGTTAAATAATCATCGTTTCCTGCTTAATTCATTCTAAATAAATAAAAGAGTCCTACAGTATTGAATTCTGCTTTTTAATATCGTAGCTATGTAAACGTTAGAATTTCGCTTATTCTCTTCCCTGGTGTATATGATTCCCAATACAATTTGATATAATGCAGCGTTACGTATAGATATACATCGTACCGCAGGGAGAGCCACAGAAAGATCTTTCGTGCACACGCATTACACGATCAAATACACAGATAAATAAATTCCGGTATCTGAAAAAGTAACACATCATCCATAACCTACTGACGTATGTATATGACATTCGAATTAATCCAAAATGATCCAGCACGCTCGATAAATCATCGTACACGCTTGCGCAAACCTCAAATACATATCGTTTCCTGCGGTAGATCCATTCATCCTTCCATCGTTATCCCCCGGGTATCTCTCGTTCTCCACGCATTCATCAACGTATATAGTACACGTTTCTCAGAATTGACGAGTTCTAAGCAGCACTCGAAATTAGTACGAGAGTACCATTCGGCGTGCGATCAGCAAAATAAACCCAGTTTGCACGCGTAACTCCTTTTCCGGCTGGTCGCACCTTCTGTCTAACCCTCGTTCGCCTACGTCGCCGAAACGATAACGTAACAACGTATTACGACGTGTAAACACAAAACGACAGAGATCCGGCGCGTGGAAATGAGCGAAATAATCTCCACGGCTTACGTTGCTTTAAGATTTCGCGAAGCCACCGGTCGGCAGCCTCGTAAATTTCCGCGGCTCAGCACATAAATTACACCGTTTCGCTATCTTCTTTATTCTCCCGTCGTATTTCCGTCTATTCCGTGACTCGTTATACGACTTACGTCGTTTCGCGACAACGATCGAAAAGCTGCGACGCTAATTCAGTACGTTCAGGCCGACTAAAGGAATTTAGGGGAGAATCATATTTGATTATTCTGGTTTTGCTGCGAAGATTTTGAAATATTGTTTCTATTTAAGAGAGGGTATTTAGTATCTCGTTCGTAAAAATTTGTGTAAGTGAATTTTATAGTTGAGAGGTGTTTCAAGCGTTTTGTTCGAACAACTCTTTTGGCATCGATGAATTTCTCGATGTATTTGTACACTTTTAAGGAAATACTTAAGCAGTTGAAGAACAGATTTACAGTAACGATTGTATTTTCCAATATAGTAGCAGCTTGAATGTAAATTAATATTTCATTACTGCAATTGATTGAGAATTATATTGGTAACAGATAATTCGTTGCTATTCCGCGTAAAATAGTGTTTCGCATATATTATCATAAAAAGCTCGATACATTTCTTGCAGAAATAACAAACGTGTCTGGAAATGGGGAAGAATTACAATTTACAGATTAGCTAGTTCGTTATGTACCAAACAAACGATGACACACGTTATTATACAATATTTAACACGGTATTAAATACTCGTAGATGATATACGATTAGGAAATACGCGAATGATATAAAACGATATAAACGATATTTGACACTGTCTTGCTGTTTTAGGAATAAAAAAGACGAAGAAAATGGCTTTGAATTCTTCTAGAGGAGGTGCTATCTTCTGAATGCACAATGAAATCACATGGCACAAAATAGAACTGCTAGCCCAGAACACCCAACAATCTCACCCCCAAACCATCTCTGTGAAATCGCCGCAACAACCTTGCCTTCTTGCCAAGCTGAACCATTGCCGCGTAAATTGTCCCATCTTCTCATACTCCTTTGCATATAGCGTTTGCCTGCAAAAACTGACAAACGCTTGCCAGCAAGTGCGGAAGACGCGTCAAATTGCCAGACTAAGATACAATTCCAGCGCTCTTTGCGTCTGAATTTCCTTTTGAATCAAAAGCCTCGAATTAATGGCACCAACAACTCGATTGCATCCGCAATTTTTCTCTCTTTTCGTTCTTTTCCGTAAAATATGCGAAAAATTCGCGATCATCGTTTAACCATCGTAATTAACTCGTAGCAACTGCGAGAATATCCAATTTTTTTTTTTTTTTTTTTTATCACTGACCAAGTTGAACAAAAAAAAAAAAAGAAGTGATAAAAATTCGGTGGCAAAAATGTAATGAAACGATTCGCTGTAATATCGCCGTGGCTATCGGCGGATATTGAAAAAGAGGAGATGAAATAAACTCGTTTCCTATCTTCTTTTCTTTTTTCACAAAAAGTTATGGAGAAATTAACGCGAGAAACTGATCCAGAGTAACGATGCTAACTCGATTTCCAGGTTTTGTTAATGACAAGATCTGTTCCGTTATTTACATGGATTACGATGATTATAATCCGGATGTTTTTCGATGAAAGTTTCGATTCTTAATCCCGGATGTTTATGCTTGGCTTGGTATAACCGAGTAGCAAAATCGATTTATCTGATAGACGACATGTAAGATACACCTTTTCCTAGGGAAATTTAATTATGAGAAAAACGAAACTTTGTTACATGAAACTGCAAGCAAAATCGTATCTACCGTTTTCAATATTAGATACTTTTTTGATAGAAATGAAACATAATGAAAGCAGAATCGGTCGAAAAACGTTAATAAAATAATAGCGAACAAATAAATGGTAATAAAATAATTGTCTGAAACGGAGAGAAAATTACAGAGAGAACAAACTTTTTATCAAAAATGTATAATATAAATTAATTTTAAACGTTTATAGAATAAACTGTACAGAAACGAATAAACACGTTATCAAGTATTATGTATAGCTCGTCGATATTTTTATATCGCATAAGCGTTATAAAAGATCGTAAATCGAATGTATCGAAAGGTTGAAAGCGATTAATTTCGGTTTGTGCTTGTGTGTAGGTTTGCAGAATTTGAACGCAGGAAATGTGTAATTGCGCTCCAACATACGGAACGTATCGCTGAAGCGTTAAATTGTATTCTCAAACTGCATTTCCACGCAAATTACACGGGCATGCGATATCATCTTTCGAGTGACTTTCTTGCGGAGACAAAACACGGCACACTCCGCGCTTGGGAACACCAACAAAACCTTTTATAATTCGCGGATTCTATGATGGAAAGCAAATCTCTGTACCGTCTGAGAGATGGCAATGCTCGATACGAAAACCACTCAAGAATACAGTAATATCTGATATCTTTATTATTCTCGAAACCTAGTTAAGGAATTCTTAGTCATTTATAATCTCAAATCTGAGATATAATAATATATGAATGATAATAATAATATATGAATGATATCACGTTATTAGAATATTTGAAGCACCAAAGTACTGAAATCTTCAGAATTAATAGTTTTTAAGAGGTAGGAAATGTTCATTAACGTTAAGAATTCATGATATTTAATAGCGTAATGCTAGAAATACCAGAAACTCTGAAATTCTAATGTTATATTTTGTAATTGAGAATAAATTCAGTGCAAGTTATAAACTGTAGTATCTGTGAATTAAACGCACAAATAATCGTGAAAAGTTACTTGAAAGTTAATTTTAATTATATCGATTCAAATTCTTGTGCAAAGATGTAACTTTATTACAAACATGTTGTTTATTTTTAGAAAAATTATTCACAGTTAACAAAAATGCATAGTAAACGAGTTATATCGTACAGATGGAATAAAAGTCCAACTCGAGACTACTCCCTCGAAATTCGATTCAATCTGAAGCACAGGGAAATCATCAGAATCTTAAAACCATTCCCTGACGACACTCTTATGTCTCGCGTTTCCTTCTCATTTCTCTGCATCGACGTCAAATTACCACGTAATTTGCGTGAAGCGAATCAACCAACATCCCACCGACGAACCATGTGAAATGCAACGCAAATCCCTGCAGGATGGTACCCGGCAAGATTCGCAGCTTCGACTTTCGCCGAAGGCAGGTTAATTAAGCGAGCAAAAGACGCGCTCGAGTGGCGTTATCGAGGCGTTAGGTTTGTGTCTGCAACGCGAACAATAAACCACGACAGAGTCTAGTCTCAAGTCAGTGTATCGCGTGGCATACTGTTATTTCCCTGGTACTATATTGATTCCGGTGAGTTCACAATTACGCGACCCAGCCGCTGGCTTTCAGTATCTTCCTCTCGACGACCACCTTTCTTTCTCATGTTCCAGCCAGCCTCATCTCTTCGCTAGCTTGTCGCTTTTGTGGCCACGACCTCAACGATGTGACGCTCGATTTCAGTTTTCGAGCTGCTCTGTTTATGAATATACATCACTTGCAGCGATGAATTTCCCGGCAAAGTACACCGAAGCACGTCTAATTATGCGGCCAGTCTTATCGTCTGGCTGGCTGCTCACAGTGGGTGGGATTAATTACGATGATCGTTTGCATCTTACTCTACGCGTCTTATAACACGTGTGTTTTAAATGAGCAAATTTTGGATCTTGGAGATCGCAAAATCGTTAGTCAGATTGAAATTCCTTATTATTTCCGGGGTAAACTGGAACAGCTGGGAAATTCCTAACAAAATTTAATTCATCACGATATAACGTGTCATGGTATTCCGAGGATTTGATTTTTCTTTTACTCGATTACTATTTCTACGTCATTGTGTCGTTCGAATGGACCGAGAATTGATAAAGTTGTATAAGTACAAAGTGATAAGGGAAATGGAACTGTGTGAATGAACGCTGAATTTGAATGGGTAGAATGTCGGAGTGTTGCTAGCAAAGAAGCTACCTGTCTGCTGAAATGTGCGATTTTATCTCAACTAGGGTTACTTCCGTTCGATGATGTGTTCTGGTGGATGTGATGATCGCATTATTCTTTTTTTTTTTCACTACTTATGCTTGAAGTGCTGAGCGTGTCGAAGCGAGTTAAAAAACGTGTTTGTGGAGGTTGAAAATTTTGGAAGAAGTGTCGAGAAAAACGGTTAGAGTTCTCCCTTGTCTGGTTAATCGCTGATTGGCTCTGAGTACGCGAGATGCGTGGGTTAATAAAGCTAAATCCACACAGGCGTTTGCCTGTCCGCTGATCGTCTGATTATCCGCTTATAGATCAATTACTATCTACGATGAAATTTTCCAAAGTCAACGTACTTTAACACGTGGTACAACGACGATGTTAGAATTTCTATCTGATTTTATCCTTAATGATAAAAATTGAAAAAGGGAAAAAGGTTATTGTAATTTACAGAGGTCCACAACCATTCTTTTCTTAAAACGAAACATTTGGTTTCAAAAATATTCACTACAAAATTATGCTACTATCGTCGGTTGATCATGTCATAGGAATTGTCCAAGTTGTTCATCGATTTGACATGCATCATACCAGCAATATCATCGTATCACGAGATCAGCTTAGCGTACAAGTATAGAAGTAGCAAGCAAACTTCGGCGTTTGCTTTGGTAACGGTGGTAGTGCTTGGTTTCGGATACTTCCGATTTCGAAGGATACAACAAGGATGGATAGAAGTTGCTGAAAGGAAAATATAATACAAGTTCGTAGTCAGGTAAGTATGGAGTTTAGAAGGTTAGTTAGTCAGTCTATATGAAACATAATCTTGGCAAATGGAGTAAAAATTATGAAGAATTGTAACGATGTTTACGTAAGAGCTGAATTTTAACAAAGTTGGAAGTCGTGTTCCCGTTTTATAGCAGATGATAAATGTTACGTACTCCGTGATGAAAAATGTGAATAAACAGCTAATCATTTTATATATATCAAACTATTTTTCATTCCTTATTTTAAATATTCTAAACAAATTTATAAAAATTACGCGTAAATTTATTTCTGCGTATTACGATCTATAAATTGATACTTTTCGCAAGTTGAAATATATCAAAAATTAATACGAAATTGGTAAATCCAAAAACAGATAGCGTACTTTTGTATTTTCTTTTCGTAAACGAATTTTACAGTTTAAATATATTTTCAAGTGTATTTGTTAGGCGTGTAAATGACGCTGATTTATTAGTTGGAAGAAAAAGATGAATGATACGACGAGTACTACATTTGTACCATTTATTTTCAAACAATACTACGGTCACGTGTATTTAACAATTGTGTTACTATTTTTAATGGAAATGTACAATTGTTTCAGATAAACATTTTCAAAACATTATCACGAAGCATCCTCTATAAACCTCCATTGAGCTGTCCCTTTCAAACACTTAATAACATAAAAGTATTATTTTTTATTTTTTTCAGTCATTTATATATTGTAATGGACCCAGTTGCCTGCTAGAACCTTTGCTTTAGTATTGAACACATATCCTATTTATCTCTCTTATATGTCTAATGTTTGTTATATGTAAATTACTGTCTTATGACCTATATATATCTTTTTGTCTTTAATCTGTATTTGTTATTATGATACCTTAACTTATATATATATGTCGGAGATGAAAGAACACCGGAATCCTTCCTTGGATTCGCGGGAATACCGTAACTTTGTAACTTAGATTAAACAAATGTCGTTCCGATTGTTCGAGATTTATGATCGTGAGCTTGGGCTCGAGGCGACAATCAGATGCCGAACGTAGCCGCGGTCAAAGGGATGAACGTTTTATCTAACAAAGGCACAGAGTAACGCGATACCTCTCCTTAAAAGAAATAGTCGTAGCGATACGCGGCAGTAAATATTTCAATAGTTTTTGTCCCGTGGTTCGCCACACGCAGATTCTATACTCCGGGTAAGATGATCTCCAGATATCAACATACCTCCGCAGTATATGTTTAGCTAACGTGAGGACCCGCAATAAATCTTAAGATTTAGTCAAGCAAAGTCCTTCATATAGACAAGCAGTCTTTGTTGCAACTACGGGAAGATAGGAGAAACCTATCTTCCACGAACGATGCCCCCCGTCAACAACCTCCCCTCAAGGGCGGCCAGCATCTCTTTCAAAACGCCGATATGGAGATCGACCAATTAGCAACAGCGCTAATTTCCCTCACCTTTGAAACGAAAGTTTTCTTTGACGAATCCGAGGATCTCATGTCTTTAGACCCACCCATTATAGATTTCCTCGACGGCATCGTCGAGACGGAGAGTTACTCTCCGGTACGATCTCGACGACGATTCAAGTAACTTGCAGATACGTAGTGATTGCCCCATGCATTAACATTGAGTACAACTTAGACGCTAAAGAAGAGTAGAGTTCGTCATCCCGTTGACCGTGGATTCGTTATTGAGCCTAGGATCATTGTCGTTAGCTTCTCGAGTATCTAATTATCGCGATTACTTTTCCAATTCCATCATAGTCATATTTGCACTAATAAATATCTCCTCTATTGCATAATGATCACGTCTAGCGCCAATAGAGATTTGTTTCACGCCCTTAACCCTAACTCTAATCTTAACGCCAACCCGACATATATATATAATTTATGCTATATATTATGTAGTATATGTATTTCCATTTTGTGCATTTACAAGGACGTATTTGTTAGACTTGCTTGGCTATGGAGTCTGTGTCTGTTTAGTTCTACTCTTTCATGCAGAAGGCTCTTTAGGGTTGCTTTGATGAAGTTTGCCAATTCCCATACTGGTTTCTCTGTATCCGCCATTAGGATTTGCGTCAGCTCTCTGTTCTCCAACCACCTCGGTCTAATTTCTTTTGTAGATTTGGGCATTTAGTTAGAACGTAACTCATATTTTTCTGCTCTACCTCTTTGTATAGTCTGCACTCGGAGATTTCTTCTATATCATATTTGCACTCCTTTTCGGTTCTTGTAACTCAGTCTAACTTTCCGAGTAATCTTGCCTGTTGGATAATTTGCTTCACTGCAAGTGGGATGATCATGTTCGGCTAATTAAGTTTCTCCAGTTCATTTTCGCTAATGTTTTTATACATTTTGCTATAGAACGAGTTTAGCACTCTCCCTCCATTCTTATCGCGAAACTTTTTGCAGATTTGTTCCGATAGTTCTTTTTGTGTTTCTACTTGCACCTTTATATTTAATAGGTTTACATTTTCTCTATCGTACCGCTGTAATTTAATTTTCAGCTGAGTGGCCTAATTTCTCCTTTCGTCTGGTGACTTTCTGTTTAATAGTATCAGTTTTTCCCGACATCTTCTTAGGTAGCTTTGTTCTGTCATATTTGATATTTTTGTCCACTATTTTGTTAGCAAGAAAAACGCAAATCGTTAGCAAAAGCTCATAGAAGACTTTCGCACTAACAAAAACCGAAGAACGCATTGCGATCGCGCCATCTCATCCCACGTTCCACTGTCATCGTTTCATTCAATTCAATTCAGTTCTCTTTTGTGAAAAACAAGCAACCGCTCCAACAAACCAACAAACTGCCGTAAACTCGATAATGAACATCTACTTGCCAAGTTTCATTAAATTCAATTCCATTAGAAGCGCCATACGCGCCAAGTAATCGACTGTATTGTCGAAAACGATCGGTAGATGTTTACGCCTGGAATCGCGCGCAACACGACGAAATCGATAATCCAGGTCGTAAGAGAACAGATACGGAAGATCACTCTTAACCAGTCCCTTCCACTCCCCCCTTTGACCCAACGCGAGGTCTCTATGCAAATGTAATCATATTGTTTCGCGAAATGGCACGCCAAGATTATCCTCAATAGCAGCCCGGCGTACAATGCTTAAGTGATGTAGCTGTTTATGAAGTGCCTTCCAAGATTTGCATATCGACCAAGTGTGTGCGGATTACGCGTTTCTCTTCCTGCCTTCTATATTCCACGAGACTCGCGCTCTTGCGCCGTTTGAATTTGCATCCCTCAGAAGCAAGTAGGTTAAGGCAAGTACATTTACGAGAAGATGACTAGGCAAAGTAACGCACGTCTGATTGGTTATTTCACACTGATCACTGGATACAATTATGCAACGATGAATCTAGTACTACTTATGAGAAACTATGACAATTATTGTTAGCTATTGTAAAAACGTGATTAATTATGCGTGTATCAATGATCGCTGCTTTGATTTATAGAGTTTATTTAAAATCCTTGTACGTTGTATAGAAGTATAGCTTAATTTAATTTGTAATTACTACTGCAAGTAAGAATTTAAAAATCGTTTATAATTAATCCACGTAACACAATTAGTTATATTTGCGAGCAAGCATTTCCCTGGTTATACGCTCGTTACTTTATGTATTATACTAATGAGAGGCGTTTCACTTTTATCCTGCATATATTTCACGAAATTTATATGGAATAACATTCCATTGAAATATACCACAACAAAACTAGCGAAAATTATTTTTCATTGAAATATTCGACGATAAAAGTACCAGAAATCATTTTCAATTCATATCCACGGCTATATAATACGCAGCCACGACGTGATTTTATCAAACGGCCACAAATCTACGGCACAGACAGCATCATTGTGGCGCACAACAATGTGGCCCCATTATATTGTCAACACTGGCATTAGCTTCATCAAGTACAAATATATCTCAACACCTGTCTATTCAGCTCAACAACAATTCGTAACTTACGATGCATATTATTAAATTTGGGCTTCTATTAATTGACATAATTATCGTCTAATTTTCTACATATACTTTAATGTACCAAATTTCTTATTTAATTAGCGCACTGACAATAAGAGGATTTAATGATCGTGGAAATGAAAAACAAAGTGTATTTGAATATTCATTTCGAAATAAACTAGTTTGAATGTAAAATAGCGAAATTATATTTGTATTGTTTTATAGAGTTGTTTCGAACTGAAGAGCTTTCTGGCGTCGCAAAACAAACTGAATTGAATAAATTACGTTGCAACTTCTACTACAGTTCTACTATTTTAGTACCAACTACTTTTGAACTGATAATCATAATGTTTCTTTTTTAAATTTATTCTTCTTCAATTAACAAATATAAATCGATCATTTCAATAACTTTGGTAGTTAGAATATTGAATACAAAATCGGATAGAACGAAAATGTCACGATTTATTAACATAAATTTTTCAATTACCAAATGTTAAACGATTAAAAATTTCCTCTCTCACATCCCAAAGGAAGATAACAAATATTCCTTGTAATTATCGTTTCGTGATAAAAGTAGCAAACGTAATCAAAGATTTTGTAATAAAAATAATATAAATAATCAGCTACTTGAGCATTTTTCGGATTCACGCAAAAGTACAATTTCACGATGAAAAACAGAGTCAATGTACATTTTTGCGAGACGTACGGCTACGTCTTGGGTTATTCATCGGAGAAGTTCGATACGGAGCCAAGTGTAAGAAGTTTAAACGTGGCGAGCTTATCGCGCCGCGGTTCCCTTCTTATAGTATTTTTCCGTGACTTATGCGAACACATATCGGCCAGTGATCCAGCATTTTCGCGCCGAGTGTCTGTAAACCACGCTATCCCTGGCAACTTTATAAAATATCGGCCATTTTAACTTTTCCTACGTACTTGTACCACCGCGGTTTCCAGGTATTAATCGCGTTATGAAATTGATCACTGCTACGCTCAGGCCGCGAAAATCAACTGCGAACGAGCATCCCTTACTTTGGAAAATTTTATAAAACCTTGTACGATTATGTTCGGATCTAGCAATATTTCGCTCTTTTTTAATATTTTATCCCACGTCTTTTGAGGTTGTTTGGAAATATTGCAAATTAAAATGTATTATTTATATTCGCTAATGTACAATACGACGTCCAATCATCGATTATCTATTTAATCGAATTACTGATATTCTGTAATGAGTCGATAGTTAAGAAACTTTAATCAACAAATCTTTATACTACTTACCTACTCCAAAGATGGAACGTTCGATCAAGGAACTTCCGAAGAAGACAGCAGGATCACGGTACCACTGGGATTTCAATCTGTAACAAAAATTAATGCATAATTAATGACAAGAAACAGTTACGTAGAAAAAATCACAATGAAGTGTCGATACATTTTTACAGCCACGTTTTAATTCCCACATCTCGATCTTCCTAATCAACGAAATATTAGAAAAAATGTAAAAGAAATCACAGAATATTTACAAACGCTTCGTTCCATCATTCGCTGTTCTTGTGACGAAAATCCACGGAAATCGAAAATGTCGTAGATGGAATGTATACGCGCAAGTGCTCGTATCTTAATCGCTGCTACAAAGTGTGGATTTCAATCGACAGAGAAGGTACCGATACCCTGCCGTAGCTAATTGGATCTGATCGATCCGACCCTCGTACTAATTAGTAAGGACGAGTTGTTAACGAGCCTGCCCCGTCGTTTGGCTACAGAGTAGTACCAGGTACAGCCGGCGCGTATGAGAGCAGAGGAAAACGACGAGGAAAAGAAGGAAACACGGCTGGGCGGAAGCGGGTGTCGCTTCGGGCGAGAAGATGATTCTACAGAGCGATTCGCGTGGTTGGAACAAGCGTTTTTCGCTTCCTTTTTTCCCCCCTTCCTACCTTTTATTCCCTTTATGTTGTCAGCGGAGAAGGAAGTTTAGAAGAATATGTTTGGAAGGAAGGGGTGATTTCTGTTTCTCTCTTGTGCAATGTCTGTTCGTACACTTTTGTAGGTTACATTTTTCATAAAAATTTCTCTTTTGGTACTCTGTATATATTCCGTTTTTAGTTTTGAGCAAGTGGAAAAAAAATGTTTGTAGAAGAAAACGTTAAGGAGATGATTTGAAATATTTCTTTTCTGATGCTTCTTGGTAGTCTCGGTTAAATTACATTTCTCGCAAAAACTTCATTTTTGTGTTGCGCGTTCTTTGCTCTCGCGCGTGCATAAATGGAGAAGAAATGGTAAAAAAATGACGAGAAGGGAAAGAGTGAGTCAAACACCTTTTTACAGGTTAAACTTTTCACGAAAATGTCTTTCCCGTGCCCTTTTGGTTTTATTTTTGTGTAAACAGAGGAAGATTGTAGAAGAAAATATTAGATAGAAGCAGTGACTCGAGAATTTTTTAATAGCGTAAATTTTTCGTAAAAATTTCTATTTGTCCATTTTGCGTCCTTTCTTTTTTCTAATTCTACGCACACGAAAAATATCTCTTTCGTTGATCTTTAACTACGTGCTTGTAATTCTTTACAGATCAAATCTTTTCATTCAAAAATTTCTTTCTTATATTCCGTATCCTAAACGGCATTATAATTTCTATGCTAGATTCGACAAATACTATTTTTCCGGAGATTTTAAGAATGGACGGAAATGCGTATGTATAACGTAAAGAATAAAAAATTTCGAGAAATGAAACGTTCCGTGATTTACACTTTCTTTTTCCTCATTTACATCGGCAAAGTAGATTTGTAATTTATTATAGTTTTTTAGTTATTGCATTTACGCGATCGTTTAAGTATCCATCGCAATAACATTGTCGTATCTTGAATAAAAGATGAGGTGTTACCACTTTGAAAGGTACTCATTACCTCACTATTCTACCCTAATATCTTTACACGCAGAAGGGTAACAGGAATCGATATATGGAAAAAAGGGATACATCAATCAAACTAAAGGAGTAATTTTTCGAGATTTTTCCTCGCGCTGTTACGAAGAAAAAGGGGTTAAAGGAAGTGGAATTTCCTTAAACTATTCGGTTCTTTAATGTGCTACCAAAAATGACGTACGATTCGTCTAGTCGCTGCGTGACTGCGGCTATATACACAACGAAGTGCAATTTTTCATAACAAATATAATATAAACCACGAGAATATATCTTACGAGTCTGACTTATGGCTTCAAGTCGCAGCAATGCATTCGTGAAATATAATAATTACACATTCCTGGTTTAAGTAAAAGAAATCCAATTTTTTTCACCACTTACGTACAGGAACTTTCAGTAATTTTCTGCAATCTCGACTTATATTAATAATCATTGATATTGCAAGGTGATAAATCGAAGAAATACAGCGAGGTTGAATGTAAATAATAACCTACATATTATAAGACAGAAATTGTGATTCAAAAATTGATAAATTACGTTTCTTCAAATTTTAACTCGAGATGGTTGAAGAAAATGTTGAAAAATTTTGACGAAGAAAGGAAAGTTTACGGATGGATTTTTATCCGTGAAGCGATAAAGAAAAGCTTCTGGAGAGAAAAGAAGGTCAATCTAATCGCTGGCAATATAATTTCTATTAAGATCGATGTCTCGCTGGACAATTAATACGAGGCTATTTTCTCAGTGCTATCTGACGCATAAATCACAGCCCAACGTACTTGCAGATCTTAACGTTCGATTAAACCGAGGGCACGCAACTAAGTACACCGAGAAAGTTTGTTTAACGTGAAAGTGTCCCAGGTCTTTAACGATAAAACCGGCCGACGTGGAAATTGTTTTCGGGTAAATTTGTTTTTATGGACGTGAAAAATCGCTACTAAAATACACCCCATTGTGTATTATAAAACAATTAAGTATTCATAATCGTAGAACGGCAAAGTTAATGCATCAAGGGTATTAAATCTTTAGTATTTCGAACAATGAAATTGAAATGTTCAAAAAATTCAAATCTCTAGATATTCTACTATATTCTTGTTAGAATCGTGGAATTAATTTATCGAAAAATTGGGAATATTTA
This sequence comes from Bombus affinis, assembly GCF_024516045.1. Classification (NCBI taxonomy): domain Eukaryota; kingdom Metazoa; phylum Arthropoda; class Insecta; order Hymenoptera; family Apidae; genus Bombus; species Bombus affinis. The sequence continues at coordinate 13,375,345 of NC_066352.1, read as the reverse complement.
AAATTTGTATGAGATTGAAAAACGATTAGGATATTTAAAATTTCAACCATGGTATTCGTATTAAATCGGGATATTTAAATCGGAAAAATATGTTCATAGACCCACGACGCGACTATTTATTTCGTTAATTGCGAACAAGTAATTACCAGTCAGCAACACACTTGTCAAGATAATTCGAGAGGACTCGTTGTGCGTTTAATGCTAGCAAATGGGATCAGCCGCTTCAATTATCCTGGCGACACGAGTCGAAAAAGCTTGGCTTGCTGCTCATTAACAGGAATTAATTATCCGATGGAACATAAACCGATTACCGATGACGAAAAACTTACTTTACGAGGTTGTTCTACAACATTTTCATTCTTTTCAAATTAAACTCTTTGTAAAATCTGGCCGATCTCGTGATCGAAAATCAACAGGTAAATTTATAATGAGCGAATGAAAGAGATTTACCGATTAAATAGTTAATTTACAATATTTCCATTTAAGCAGGAATCAGAGGTAACTGAAGAAATATATGGACGAAAATTACGAAGGCTACGAATAGAATTGATGGAGGAATAATCAATATTAATGAATCTCAAATTCTGTTTCACCGTGACAATATTCGATCGCAAACAATGAAGAAATATTAGATAGAATAAAAAAGTGTAATTGGAAATTATTATGGAAATTATTACGTCATCCATTCTATTCTCTGTATTTGTTGTTAGTATCGACAAACTTTCATTTATTACGATCGCTATAGAACGATACATGTAATAGGTTATTGTCAGCACTGAAGATGTAAAATTGATCTGGTAATAACGATCGATTATCTATGTTTAGAATGTATATGTATAGCGTGCTCGCTGAAATAGATAGTATATTTAAGTTTTCTTTAGTGCATCCGTTATATCGTTTTTTAACAATAGGAATTTTAAAAAGACGTAGAAAATATGAAAAAAAATATTCAACAGAGGGTTTAAAAAATTATAAACGTTGTAAAACATTGGACGGATATACCGGAATATCTCAGAAGTGAGAAGGTTACGTTTAAATGAAATGTTAGCTGGATTTCAATGTTAAAATTAAATTGTCATGGTAGAAAACGCACTTGAAAATTTTCAAGTAATTAGAAAAATCAATTTGTTCGATTGGTTCGGCTAATAAACAACCGGCAACTCGATCGAAAACTTTCGCCAACTATTTGGCTTCTTTACGGTAACTTCGAGCACGCTCGTGATTTTTCTTCTTTAAAAGCCACGAGTCGGCTTCGTAACCGCTGCCAATGCGCCGTTTAATGCTTTTTCCTCCTTTTTTCCCCCCGTTCCTTTACCGGAAATAAACGGAACACGTAATAAGAAGCTTTCCTCGTGCAGCTTGCGGCTCACACGTCGTAGTTTTTCCGCGGTCGGTGGCGCAGTTACTTGGGGATTTTGGTAATTAGCCAGGACGATATTTCACTAACTGTTACCCGAAGGAAAGTTTAATAACTGGGGCTCAGTTCGAAATCTTTCTAAACGGGTTTTCAACTTTCAATAACACTTCCGCATATTTTCACATCTATATATCGAACATTTTCTGCGGATTAATTATTTGCGATCGAATTGAAACAACATTTCAATGGATAATTTTCATCTTTTATGTACGTACTGCGTTCAATGATTTTCGAACTGATTTAACCTGCTTTAAACCTGTGGATTAAAAATTCTTTTAATATCCTTCGTGAACTGATTGGCAAACATTTCGGTGAATAATTTGCATTTTTCATAATAATTTGCATTTTCAACATGTAGTACTGTATGTCCATAAATTGTCAACCTAAATTAAATTAAATTAAATTAAATTTTTCTGGTTACTTTGTACTTTTATAAATTATTAATTGACTAAACAATAAATATATTTGCTTTTGATAAAGTTGCTCTCAAATTGTAGCATGTACATCGCATCTTTATCAACCAGCTGAGAAAATTACTATTAATAATTGATAAAGATGATCGTTTCTTTCACAGACGAAAGTATTCCATTCTGAGTAAATTAACTCGCGTTCACGATAATTGATAGATATTATTCGACGATTATTATATCGATGTAACGATTTTTCGGTGATGCATAGAAATAATTCAAGAGGTGACAAAACGTCGGCAGTTGCGTTTGAAAATAGACGTGACTAGATGCAGAGGGAAAAATACAAACGAGCAATGGATTCTGGTCGATTTGTCGACCGGCAGTTTCCCGTGGACGTTCGTCAACCTCGAGGATAATTGCTGTCAAGTAAAAGGGGCGCGATGTTAAACTATATCCCGTCGGAATAACCGCAATTAAGGTCGAGCGTTCCTCGAAATGACTCTAATGGCTCGCATTACATGCAGGTTACATGATCGTGTAAAACGTCACCACGAGGCTAAGCATTGACCTACATGGATCTATGATTTTTTAAATGCTTTCTCTTTACCAGTGTGTGTCGAATTTCAAAATACACTGGATGACCTGGCAATTTCCCCAACAAGTAAGTTTATATTTTAAAATAAAGTTTTCGCATAGGAAGATTCATTTATCGAGAGAAATATATTTGAAGGTTGATCAGTTTCGCGTATATTAAAAGGATACCTGTACATAGGCCGAGATACGTTTAAATAACGATAAACTTACATATAATCTTGTTAACGAAAGAAGAAAGGAAACTAGAAAGTATCGATAGACAAATTATTCAATTACATTAACTGCTAACATAAATAGAATATTTCTTCTTAGTTTAATTTCTATTTTCAAACACCATCCCTTCTAGAGTACCATAAATTATAACATTAGGTTGTCCGGAAAGTGTCTTTCTTTCTGAAACGTGCTTTTTGCAACAGTATACGTTCATACAAACGTGAAACCAAGTCTGTGAAATGTCGCGGTGTTTATCTCAACAGAACGAAATAATATCAAACAAGAAACGTTGTGCGTCAATTATTTTCTGATAAAACGAAAGAAACTTTTCGGACAACCTAATATATTTCCTATCATTCGTTTAGTCTCTATTTTCAGTCGACAAAAATATTCCATCGCAATTAAAATAAATATAACAGTAAGGTATTTGATCCTACTAACTACCGAATACTCTCTTCGAGTTTAGTCATCGCTGTGTATGTTATTTCACGTTTCCGATTTCCTCCTGCGTGTAAGACCCTTTTCAAGTTTCACCTCCTGTTGCATGTCACCTTATACGTGCAATGAAGCATGATCATGCTCGCAGGTAATTTAATTTAAGCGAAGAGACACTTACGTGAAGTTGCTTCGTAAAGACACTTAAACGAAGCTTTATAACTCATTGATAAAAACTACCTGTTGCATTTGATAGTAGTTGATAATTGGTAAATGAACAAGTTTCATTACACATAATACTACTATTTGTTCGGGAATTAGTTCACGAGAGATAATAACTTAAGCTAAATTTGACATTAATCGATAGAAGTGGTTGGAAGCTAAATAATAGGAAATATATGTATACTTTTAGCTACCTCTTTTTAGTGGATAGCTATGTAAATAGATCGTTCGATACATCTGTAAAAGATAGCTGCGAGAGATTTGCAAACCTGGGCGGTCAAGTATTTCAAAGACCGAAATATTTCTCGAAAAAGAAGCGTACAGATTTGGTAAGCGAATATTTTAAGAAAACCATTTCACTTAATGAAATTTCGCTTAACTCCACTCAGACAAACAGATAAAGATGAAAGTAGGCTGAGTAGAGAAACCACTAAAAATGAAATGTTGTAATAACGTATTTTCTTGAATTGAGGTAAAATGCTGTAGGTTTGCTATTGAGAACCAAACAAACAATTTTATCAACCAAAATGGTCTTTCTTTCAGTCGAGATATCTTTATATTATTCCTTTTTTTAAAGAGATAAAACCATCCTCTTTTTCTTCGTTGAAACGATTTCCCTAGCTTTTGAAAGAAGATGTTATAATTGGCTTCTTATAGAAATTTAGGAAACTCTTCAAATACTGACCATGATATTTTCTCGTCAAATTCACTTTTTTATAATTCTCTAAACGGAAAATAAAATAGCCTTTGCTCCCATTGATTATTCTCGTGATAATCGATAATGAAGAAAGGTACACGTGACGTTAATTACACAATTAGAAAAAAAAATAGAACCTCGTTACGAACAGAGAATTTTGATTCCTAAAATACAACTATTTTAAAAAAAACCGTATCTCAGTGATATATACTGTAAAATAATAAAAAAAGCAATCTCTGAAATAGGATTACCATAAAAATACAGTATATCGATAAAAACACAGATCAAAATCCAATAACCAAATCGATATCAATATCCAAACTATATTTCCACGTCCTAGTTACACGGATGCTGAATCTACTGTCAATTTTTTCGTATTACTTCAAACTAATTTTTAATTGATTAATTTTGATATAAAGTTAATAATATATAATACATCGGTAGCCAAAAACCTCAACGTACAACCCCTGTCACATAATCATACCCCAAAAATTTCACTTTCTAAACCGCAATCATCCACGTCCAATGACATCATAAATTCACACCCACAATGCCACGAGCAATTAAAAGGGGACCGAGTCTCGTTTAACACGACACGTGTTACACCAGTCAAGAGGAATGTCCATCGAGCATGGCAATGTCCTCCGCATGAAATGAGTCATCGGATCATTGAGATCTCTGCTTGGATCAGCCGGTTTATTGGGTTGAAGTGTAGCCGAGGAAACCGCTGCACTGTTGCATCCGGATTCGCCGATTTAAAATTTATAAGATTCGTTCGATCAATTTTTCTATTCAAACTTCAATCAACGCTTCGAAAATTTGATGTTACAAATATAATTCTTGTTTATTCGTTATCTGTTACAAAGGATAAGTTCTTCATCCGATAAACGAATTATTCCCTTAACGAGAATAATTCTTCTTATATAACCTTTTTAGTCACATCTACTTCGACCAATTATCAATCTCCGTCTGTTATTTTCCATTAACAAAAAAAAGAATAGTATCAAGTACTCGTGTTGATGAAAATTTTTCACTCACAAAGTTCGTTTCCAGGAAAACTGATTAGAAAAGATGAAGAATTTACTTCGTTTGTTCGATTAGCGTAATTGCTGAAAATTTGATTATAGTTTCAACGTGTTGTTAATAAAGGAACAGATATAGATACAGTTATCGAATTCCAGTTTTTCAAACTTCGCGCCATGAAATTTCTAATCCTTTAAACTCTCTTAACTAAGCACCCAACTAACTTTTAATTAGTTCAGACACCTGCTAATAGCTAATAAGTTTACTATTTTTATTTTAATCACAATGCTCGTCATTGTTAACCAACTAACTTTCCACCGACAATTTTTTTTATTTATAACAACAGTTAAAAGATCTATGATGCGTCTGATCTGTAGAAAATTCCAAAAGCGACTGTTTGTTCTCTCAATTTAACGAATATCCCGGATATCGCTAAGGATCAACTGTTTTCTTAATCTTCCTAGCAGAGGCTTAAATATTCGTGACAGTACGTTCCTTCGTATCAACTGTCTAACAGACTCGTCATTCAATTTTTATTCTATTCATTACTTGCAGATCCCTTCGTCTTATTGAATTTCCCCAACGTCTTTATCCGATATTTCCTTTCTATCTGCCGCCCTATCCTTCATCCCCTGGATATTTCTTTACCGACTCGTCGCCAAAAGATCGTCCCAATAAGTCGTCGAAATGGTGTCACATTTCAAACTGGCAGCTACTAAGCAGCAGACTGCGCGGAGACTTGCCAAACAAGGTTCACGAGCAACGGGCAAGTGTTAGACAAAATCGACGAAAGTTTCCAACAAGTGTGGAACAAACGTAACTTTCTGCGACTTTCTGCTTGGCCCGATCACCCATGGATTTGACTGGGAACACTTTGGAGAACAGAGCGAAGTAATTTGTAAAATTTCAACTTTCCGCCAAGCCATATGAATGTCATTTTTGTTTCCATTCCTATTTCTTATTACTTGCTTTATTACGTATCGGTGATCGATATTCCTTGACAGAGGAATTAAATTAATTAAATTCCTTGAGAAATTACCTTGACAAATTGCTGTCTTCGATGCTACCTATAGTCTGTATTATATTTTTCTAATAATGTTGTCATAATTGTAATTATAATTTTGTTGATAACTTAGGAACGTTTCAGATTCGAATTGTCTCAATGAAGAAGAAGTATTTCGGAGTAATCTATTAGGTCGTCCGAAAAGTTTCTTTCGTTTTATAAGGAAATAATGGATGCACAATATTTCCGCTTTTATATTATTTTATCGAATTACGTACATTTTGTTCTGTTTGATCCATTTTGATCTATCAAAATAAAGACCACAACGCTCGACAGATTAGGTTTCATGTTTGTGTATAGATACATCGTTGTAAAAGACGCATCTGTAACTTTTCGGACAACCTAATATTAAAACGGTACGACATCTCGGAGAATTCTTAAACAATTATTGGAAATTTGTATAAATCTCTATAAATCGAGCAACTTTTTCAATTCCTTCCTATTTTATTTAATTAAATGGCAAACTTAAGCTGCTTATTCGATATTCCACGGACTCTTAACCAACTTTACAACTACGTTTGTTTTTAAGCACGCACCGAGAAAGGCGAACACTTCGTCCGATCAGAGTGGAAAAACGGTAACAGGAGCGAGCAAGTTTTGAACCTCTGTTCTTGCTTCATTTTTCTTGCATTCAGCCAGTCTGTTCATTAAATTCGCATTTTCGCGCAGGAAATATCCATGCTCGATCGAAAACCATAACCGCCGACAAACTATGCATCGAATCACGAAGAGAAACAAATATTTTCCATTCCGATAATTTGGTATTATCAGCTCGCTATATACCACAAATATGTTTTAGAAATGGCGCCGCTATCAATTATCGGTAAATATTCATAATACCGAAATGTTATCCATAATTCAATATATTGATGATATCGTTAACATGCCGACAAATTCCATTTAATTAACAAATATGCTAATACATGCTACATTCTGCGAATTCTCGTGTTATCGACCTCTAAACAATATTATCAATGTTTTGATAAATACTATTGAACATAGATAATCTGAATATCAAGAAATATCGATGATCTTTAATAACCTCTCAAGTATAACTTATATCTGTTCCATCACGTTGCTCACTTTTCTTCGTTTCATCCACGAAAAGAACGTCGGCCTGTCTTTGCGAATCGGCGAAAGCTCACAGCCATCAGGTTTGTTTGCCCATTTCCGAAGCGGTTTGCTCGCTCATCGACGTTTTAACGATTAAAAGCTGCCCACTCCTACGCTCTTACTCGTGGTAACGTGAATCTTCGCCGAGATTTATCCGTCTATTGACATCTACGCGATTAGAGGAGCTCTTCGCGCCGGTGGCAGAGCAACGATTTCCACGGGATCTTTGACCAGGATAATCTTTTCACCGAGAAAAATTGTTACATCGCCGCTTAAGACCGGTAAACGTCGACCGATTTCATCTTTGGATGTTCGATCTCGCGTGAAAGTTTCGAACGATATTCGTGTCCTACAAATAATTCAGAAACTTTCTGAATAAGGGACCTATAAGGCTTTTTTAAATCAATAAATATCAGTTTGCTGCATAGGTTCCGTTCGCTACAACACATATTTTATAAATTCGATATATAATGTTCATTTGTGTGGATGATTTTCTTTATCAAAATCTGCGTATTTATTGTTAACAGAACGCTGCATTTTTTACCACCTTCGAATTATTTAATCTCCTTCGTCGATACTGTTTCGCTCGAAGAAGATGAAAATCTACAGACATAAGAATGTTTTCGAATTATTAAGAAACCGATCGGAATATCCAGACTATCCTTCTGAATGCTTTTAGAAACATTACTATGGAAGAGGAAGAAAAACTTTTGAAAAAAATGTAACAAATTTCTTTTAGTTTCTATTTTTGATTTTTTCATTCGAATTTTCCATTCCACACATATAAAGTATCTTTCTCTCGCATTTATATAACCAAATAACACCGGTTTTTACCATACTCCATTATTTCAATACGCAGCAAAAAGGTTTAATTCCACGAAAAAAATGGTGATCGAGGTAATACAGAAAAGAACGTTCTACAATAGATTTACAGCAACAGTATTGCATCATGCACGGAAATTTGGTTTCGAATGTAGGTCGATATACGTACGTATAATAGAATATTCTATCCAATAATTTTTCTACAGTCTTGTGCTTGAATAATGCATGGAATAGAACGTAGAACGATAACGTGGCGTTAATCAGTATTATTTAGTAGCTGACTACACGATACGAGTAACTATCGAGATATCGTTCTATTACGCTCGTAAATCTCACTTTTACAATGCGAAAAAATATTCAAAGAGCAAATATCCCCAGCGAGCAAGACAGCCAGTAACAAATCACTTGTCATTGTACCTTATGCTAATGCTGAAATGTTCCAGCTAAAAATGCGACTGGCTCGAGTACCAAAAATTCAAGCGACGACCTTTAAAAATTGTAAACACGCGGATTCTTCCTAAATCAATGGGATTTCGAATGGACAGCTGTAATTTTGCACACGGGGAGAAAAAATGAGAATAAATCATTTTTCATCTATGTTTTATAAAACGACTATGTATTGATTCAACGTTCAAGAAAATATAATATTAATTTTGGTAAAAAAAGTTTCCCAAAATATTGGAAAACAGAGTTTTAATTTGATACAATATTACTGAAACTTCAGTAAAATACGATATTGATATAACATAAAAGGAGATTAAAGGGAAATATACAAATTTCTATACAAGGCCAGAGAGTGACAGGATTTTAATAATGAAAAAAATTCAATAGTATGATTAATAACATAGAGTTTTAAAGATATATAAAAACATGGTTATAAAAGCTACGTGATATAGGTGTTTCGATATTTAATGACGGCTATTTAATAGCGTAAATGTTCGAAAATACAATTTTAATATAGAAAAGTGATTCCAGCGACACACGGATATTGGTAATATTAATTTAACAATATAAAAAGTTTAATAAATGGAGTACATTAAATAATACAAAGTTACAAAATATAATAAAAAGTTCGCAATTTTTATTTAACGTAAAGAAATAATTCAAAGGTCACAGCTATAAAATTTCATATTAAAGTATCATATAATATGAGAGATCCCTCTCTCTAATATAATTTATACGAAACGCGATAAAACGTAGTTCCAATTTAATAGAAGAATATTCCAACAAACCACCCTACGAACAGAGGATTGTCCTTGTTCACTCTAAGACCCAATTAACCGTGCAATACGCCATAAAATTTAGTCCTCGTGGACGTTTCAAACGATATATCGTCACAGGCGGATAAAAATCCTTGGTGGTGTTCTTCGCGAAATTTGAATCTACTACGTTGCAGGGTCCTTTACCTTTCGGGTTGTCAGGCTTTCAACCACGTACGTAGCACCCGACGACGAGGACGTGGCATCGTCGTGGCGTGGAAGACGGAAGCAGGAAGAGGCAGGAGAACGACAATAATTTACCACAAAGGCGAAACGTGGGGGGCAATGAGGCAGGGGAACGGAAAGAAATAAATAACGAAGAGTAGCTGAACGCTCCAAGAATCACAACTGCGCTAAAAGGAGGTTCGCGCGTTCCCACTAACTTTTTCCGCTTTTTTTTCGAGAAAGAGGGAGGTAAGGGTGGGAAAGGGCGCGAGAGAGGGAGAGAAAACGGTGCGCCTAGAGTTTGTAAAGCAGACTCGAATTTTTCTGCCGGATTAACGCGGTGCTCTTTGATGTGCTACTGAAATGAATTCTATTATTTGAAGCAAGAGGATTTTTTCAAGAAAGTGTCAGTGTAATCTCAAAAGGACGGTATTCTCGGAGAAACGAGAAGTACGAAATGCAATCGTGATTAAAGTAAGAATTTCGTATCCCTTCTCTTTCTAATTGAATTTTATTCTTAATTCATTCTGCAATTGAATTGGATTGATTTGATCTATGGCCGAGAAGCTCGGCCAGTATCTATTTAATTTATTTCATTGATGTGCCGTGGAAATAAATTCTATTTTACGATATTGAAAGATGCTCTAGGGGAAATGCAAGTTTAATGTCGAAAAATTGCCTCCTTTCCCTTTAAACGTGATATTTGTATCGCGATGTAAACGCAAAAAGAATTTTGTCCCCCTGCCAAGGAGGAATAACGAAATTTCTTGAAAAATGGTAAACAATTGTAACAAAAAGAAAAAAATAGACAATAAATTATACGCATAATAAAGTGATTTTATACGTGAAAGTTTTTATAACGAAACTTGTCTTTAAAATTTCTTAGAAGCAATAAACCAACTTACTAATCTTGTGGTCCTAAATGTTTGGTTTCAATTAACTTTGGTTTAATACTATTATATAGGGGCATGTGTATAAACTGAGGGCTGTTTGTTGAAGAGTTTCTTCTATGATTTTTGGAGTGAATTTTAAAGTTACTTTTTACTACGTGATTTCAAGTTGAATAACTTATTAACGCAGTGGAGTCTTTGAGTTAAAGTACTGATGTTTTTGACTAACTGTCTATGACTAAATTTCCGCTTTCATAACTCTCTTTGAAGTTCTCCAGAAGATTCTTATTTACCCGGTAGCAGTTTTTAAACGACTCTTTCAAGGAAATATTTTGTTTAAAAGCGCAACGTAGCAATGTCCTAATTAACATTTACATAGGACTAAAGTTTGAATACAATCTTCAAACATCTTGAATCTTTTATTTTTTTGGCAATAAGAATTTTACAGTCGATCTGATGCTTTAATTGCTCAACATTTTCAATAACAGTCATCAACCACTCTAATCGCTGCTAACGTTAGAAATCTTTTTTCCCAAAAAATCACTCTTCCTTCAATCTTTTAATATTTTTCACAAATTTATTACTTCGTATAGCACAATTCATCCTCCTGTCAAATGACCTCCCTAATTACCATTTTCTTTCACTTCAATAGCAGTCAATCGCGCCAATGTCTAACAGAATCTCTAGACAGTTGCTTTAAAGTTTCAACAATATTTCGTTACAACGTGACTCATCCTCCTGTCAAATCCAAACCATCTCCCTAGTCATAATGTTTCTTCGCCCAAACTTTCCTAACAAACGTTACCAACCACCCAAATCCACTTTTCCAAACCAGTTTCCGGTGCATGCATCGTCAATAGCTCTGATCCAATTGGTGCGAGTAATTTTAATATTTCACAGACCGGCAGAAAATCTTGGAAGTCGGCCACGCGAGTCAAACGAGCCACTTTCGACTGAGCGGATTGTCTAACGCATAAGTTTCGCGAAACGACGACACAGCGACAAAAAGGAAATGCTTCTACCGAGTTCTCGGTAGAGAACTCAAACAACGATTTCAAATCTTCTCGCACGAAATCTTGAAACGATAAATGTACAAAATATCTCTAAATATCAATAATCCAGAATATCGAAACTATACCACGAAATCTAAACTCTCTATACAGAGAACCAATCTGAACCGCGCTATAAAGAGCCAAACTAAAAGCTGAAATTTAATTTAACGAAATCCCTAAACTATACAACGTCAGATTTCGAATTTGCAGTTGACGCAAACCCACGAAACCTAAAGCTCGAACTCTATTTCCCCGGTTTTCAATTAAATCGTTCATTTTTGCGTCTCGACACGCAGAAGAAACCGCGTTGCCGCTTATGAAGTTGCAACCTTAACGGCGCAAACCCGTTCACAACAATGGCAACCGAAGAGACGGACGATAGTGGAAAGGGGATTGTCGGAGAAAAAGCGGAGATCGTTCCGCACGTTTGTACCGTGCAGAACCCTCGCGCCGCATTGGCTCGGAACTCGTTTGCGGGACACGAAGTTTCTACGCCGCTTACCTCAGGAAGAGGTGACTCGAAATATAAAAAGAGAACACGAACGGTGGGCTACGTGCTCGAGAAATTAATGGCCGGCCAAGGAGAAGCAGCGACCCTCCGCTTGGACATCGAAACCTCGCAGGAAAACTGTTAAGTCTACCGGGGGTTGATTGGCGAATCTGTATTTAAAGAGCTTAAGGATCACTCGCAGGGGATTTTCTAATGAATTTTTACCGATTGATAAAGTTTACCTTTTTTGTGGTACGGTTTTTGAGGTTTTGCGTTTGATACAGCGGGTACAGTGTTCTTTTACAGGTTATGTTACTGCTGTTTTATTGTTTAACACGTCCGCTGTAGATCCGAGTTTCATTTACTAGAATATCGTATGGTAACAACAACTGTCATAGAATACGCGTCGTAAAAATAAAAATGTCGTCTTTATATTGTGAAACATTGTAACGTTGATCAAACGTGCTTCTATAGAAACTTGATGAACTTTGGCAGTGAAAAGGAAATTTCAATATAACTGTGATTCTCGTGTTTTTAAAATAGTTTCCACTCTTCCATCTGGTAGAATTATATTGATTCTGTAGCATTAACAATATCGAAGCGTTGTCTCTTGAATGTTGCTTAGCGGGTGCCAGCATAACTCATTGGGCCGTTTCCAGGAAAGTGGATTAGACAATATGGCCTTTTAGAGCGCTAACTCGACGCACCGAATTAAACCCTCTGGATATCTTCGTCCCGGTTATTAATGGCGCAAGCGTATTAATTAACCAACCAGTATATTAGTCAACCAGTTGTTGGTTTGTATGGAATAGAGGATGGCCACTTTAGGCATAATACTCTGTTACGTCATTTGCAAAATCTCAGAAGTTATGTCTCATATGCTGGTACGTAGCGAATAGAGGTAAACGGTAATGAAAACACGGATTATCAAAAATTGCTTCAGAAGCTGAAACGAATCATTGGATAAAACATCAAAGAAGACAGTTGTCGACGATACATTGTCAATGAAAAATAGTCGTAGTTTGACGGTAGAGCGTGAAATTTTGAATGTATCGTGAGAAATTAAATATAGAATCGGAGAATAAAATATTCATAAGGCTAGAGGAACTATGGTATAAAATTAAAATAAAAGTGGAATATACAGAATGTATAATAATTATTATGAGATTCTAATGTTTCGTAATTATAGATAGGTCTAAATATTTGAATATATTTTCAGATCGGTTTCAGAGCTTACCAATCACGATAGTTTCGTTACGATGCTAATGAAATTTCGATATGCTTTACATATCGACAGAAATATACGATAAATGAACGTAAAAGTTCGCCGTTGTTAAATGTTCCAAAGTTATACCATCCTGAATTAGTGTACGAATATTTTGCTCGTGACTATGAGAAAACCGCGTTACGGGGAGTAATTAAATCGGGGAGGGCGAGGAGTTTTAAAAGTCTCCGGCATTGCCGTGACTTCTTCTCCTGTCGGAATGAATTTCAAATGAATTTCAAATGAATTTCCTACAAATGCGGCCGGCGAACTTTCGGGACGGGCTGTGTGAAAGATTTACGACGCCATGGCTGGCAATAAAACGTCGCTTCGCCGAGTTATAACGCGTCGATCTCGCATGAAAAAAATCGTGTTCAAGCCCGTCGCAGCTCAACTAACATAATTTACGTCGAGTTGAGAACGGATAAGCGGTTGGAAATGCGACGAGGTGATTGTGAATATTTTTCTAATGAGGTCGGTGCGAATTGGAATCGGTGAGAAAACGCTGTGTCGTGGAAATCGGGCGAGCGTAGTTTGAAATACAAAAAGAATGTAGTTCACCGGGGGATGATTAAACGGGGAAAATTAGGCTTCAGGGAAGAAAACCGGTTGACGAATGTTAATAACGATTGTAATCGCTCGGAATAAAAGTTGATCGTTCGATAAATTTTTGGCGAATTAAAAAAGAAATATGATTTAATAAAATTTCAACGAAATAAGTAGAATTTTTCAAAAATTTGCTAACAAATTTGCGGAAAAATTTTATGCTTTCGTTAATATCTCTAATCATTACCAAAATTAGGCTTGTAACATCATCTATAAAGTTGAGGATTCTGAATAATAGTATAATTATTATGTATAACAATTATATCACTGTGTACAAAGTAATAATTATATAACTTCATCCAAGTACAACTTTACGCTCTCAAATTATAAACTACTTTTCACCGATCAGTCCGCAGTTTATCAAATGAAAGCCTATCCCTGTAATCAAAACTAAAATAAAAGAAAATTTCCATCTACCATCTAAGAATGTTGATGCGAACATAGTTTCAGGGTGACGTTATCGCGACTTGACAGGTTACAAACGATCAATCGGTCAGGATGGCGTGCGTCGATCATCGAGCTTTAATTACAAGCCCATATTATCGGCAGGCTAAGGGCTGGAACCGCCTGCGGGCTGTTTCACGTTCCTACACGTTCGTATCGCGTCAATGCGGCTCTGGAATCGGCTATGCCGATACGACGGCGCAAATAGATTTCTCTATTAAATCGCGTCCTGCAAACTGCGTGCAACGAGTCACTTGTACCTATTCTCGTCGTTCGTTCGACCGATCGATCGTAATTGACGAGTTTGTCACGCGGATTTTGGTCACTGGAATTCCTAGCGAACCGCAAAGGGAAAGCAAGCGAAGGGGAGGCTTCTTGTTTGTAAACGATAGAATTTGAGACTAATAGGGGTGTTTTTCGAGTGACGGGTTGTCGGTGTTCCAGTAATTGGAGGTAATTGAAGGGTGATAGATGTGGAGCACGTTTTGCTCAAGTTTCAAAGTTTTAATCGAGGAAATGTTTGAGAAATTACTTGGCTTTGAAATTTGATATTTCGATTACAACTTTTTCGAATTATTTTATGAAATATGGACAACGGTGAAATTATTTGAAAAGAATTTAAATCGGTTTTTTACCTCGAAAACAGCAGAAACGTTATAAAAAAAGTTAACAATTTTAATCAGACGTGTAGTCTATATATAGAAATCGACAGGAAAAGTTTAACGAAACGTAATAACGTCGAATACATTATTTAAACGAAAATAATAATTTTCATTGCTCGAAAAATATAAAATCCATCCATTTACACCATTTTTCTAGCTGTAACAATTTACGAGATACTGAGGGAGATATGTTTACTACCCTCAATTTGAAGAGCAATTTCCATGCGTCCAGATCGATAACAAATATACCTATCGAATATTTTTTGAAAGCTACCATATACCGAAGTTTTATCATCGTGATGTTTTCTTTATTTTGACGAAAAGTTCATGGTATTCGGAATTGTACGAATTGTATATTACTTTATAGGAACGTCTTTAAGGGGGGTGCTAGATTTTTATGTCTGGTTGAAAAGTGTCTGAAACGGTTTCGGATAGTTTGGTTTTACGAGAGGGTTACCCGGTGGACCTTGTGAGAACGTAGCAAATTACGAGTTAGAGACGCTCTAATTACTATTAATTAGGAACTACAGTATCAAACGAGTTGATTGAATAAAGTGGTAATTATACGAAGTAGAACGGTAAGTCTATCCATCACGAATAGTTAACTATATTTCATATTTATAAAAATATTAAAAAAGTAATATAGCTATTGAGATGTGTATAATTATGTATGCTAGACTAGATTGGCCACGTGTTAGTGACACACGTATGTGAATACGAGTGTGTGGAAGTATGTGTGTGCACAACGTCTCGAAGAACAGAAGAATGTAACTGTTTCGTTGATAGTGTGGTATGGAAGATGCTGAGACAAAGAGAATGCTGAGACGCGTGCAAATGTATATCGACGAAGATCCTGGAAATCGTTTATTAAATAAATCTAAAATTACTTTAATATGAATTCTAAGTGTAACCTTAGTGTTCCTTTATTTTTATTTCGGCAATTAAGATCCACAATTCTCAACAATAACATAAAACGTGACTTTAAGTAAATAAAATTTATCTCAATAAAAATAATTTCTACTTAACATTGTTCAATTTTCAAAAAAAAAAAAAATATATATATATTGGAAGATTTAATTTTCATTACTGGTAGGAATCTACTTGTATTATTAGACTGAGCGATACAATCTCAAATTCCAAAAAAAAAAAAAAAAAAGAAAAATTCAGAATAATATATGGTTCCTGTTTCGTGGGTGGTGTTAATTGAAACCAATAAAACAATACATCATATTTTATATCAGAGACCAGAGATTCGTGTTATTGTTCGCTGTTCGATTAAATTCCCCGAGAGATTTCATGAAGCAAAAGTTGCGTGCATCGACGAGCGAAAGTTGCACATGAAACTGCACGGCGAATCTCTTGATTTGCTGGCATCGGTTTTGTTCCGTAATAAATAACCGGCTGGGATTTTGGAGAATTGGTTCGACTTCCACTCGATTTTTGTTAGACAATATAAAACGTCGATGTAATTCACTTGGCTCTTTATTTCCTGTACGAAGTTTCCTGTAACGCATTAAAAACCCATCTAGCTTTCCATTCGACCCGTCATTTGTCATGCTTCGCGTTTGTATCAGCGAAATTCGATCGTTTAAACGTTTCAAATGAATTAGGACGGATGCGACGTTACTATCGGTTGCTCTGTTGCGGAGAATATTTTTCTATCGGATTTCTTAGAAATAAATGTCGGTAATTTAAACTGGATCATTCTAGCCAGACAATTCTATTTCTTATCCTTTTGATAATTGAACGAATAACGTAATTTTAGATCTTCTTTGGTTCTCCATTTACAAAGAACTTCTTAGCTGAGAGGAATTCGCAATTGAAACACGATAAGAGTCAAATTTTTTACACGATATACAAGGTGGTTGGTAACTGGTGGTACAAGCGTAAAGGGGGTGATTCTACACAAAAAAAGAAGTTGAAAATATAGAATAAAAATTTTTCGTTTGAGGCTTTGTTTTCGAGAACATCCTGTTTCATCCTGTATAACGACGCGATATTTAATAAATACGAAATATCAAATAAAATCGCAAAACGATCCACGAAATTCCATTGTGTCATAGGCAAGATGTTACGCTGAAGAGATAAAAACGAGAAAGAAGAGATGCATAAGGAAACCATCGAAGGAAGAAAGGTATTGACATGGATATCGGGTATCCGATTAAATCGTTGGATAAGATGATACAGTAAGGAAATAAAAAAGGGAAAAACGAGGTGGAAGACGTTCGATGGAGGGTCACGTCAGGAAACGTAACTTCTACCCATAAAATTGCGTAAGTTTCGACGTGTGACGATGATGCTGGAAACAGGGGTTGCGCGTGGCAGTGATCCTGAGGCCGCGGGGAAGCCTGCATGACGTCTAAATCATATGTCACGGTCTGGAAATACGCATATCAGGAAACGTAAACTTGATTCCTGGTAATGCTTCCGGCGTTGCGAGTTAACCCCACGAAGCTCGCAAACATACACAGCCGATATCCGCCCTCTCGCGTGGACGCGGACTGCGTGTACAGGGTGGCTCGGGAATTACGTCACGATCGAGTATCCTATGGGACTATTTCCACGAGGAAATCTCGACTACGTGGACGATGCGTGGTTTATAGGATATTTTTTTATTCAAAAAAGAAGGTTAATTTTTCCGCTCAATTTGTCCGATATTATAAAAATATTATATCGTGATGCGTGAAATATTGCAAAATATATTATAAATGGACTGGATGATGCGTGGCGGTTCTAACTATATTTTGAGAAATGATGGTTAAATGGGATTATAAAGTTTAGATTCAGTTTTTATGACGGTGCAATTTTTTGTTAATAGAAAAATGTTTGACGGGTATTATTCGTTTAAAGAATGGAGTTTCAGCTGATACGTATACTGTTCCAATAATGATAATAGAAAACAAATGATAAATTGCCTCTTTAGAGATGAAATTACGGGAGACCGACTGAAACTGTATACGGAGACAGCGTATTTTATCGTGACCCGTAATTGTTTCATAATTCCATAAAAATAGTATTCTATTCGTAGCCGAGAGAGTTAAGGAAATTAAGAAGACTTTTTTATAAGGTAGCGTAAGATCGATGTCTAATATTTGTCTCGGGGTAATTAAGCCTGAGTATGATTTTCTATGGAAGTAATTTATCTTCTGGAGAAAAACATGATACTTTCGTGTTTGATGTTCGTTTAAGGATAATTGCGAAAAGATGAGTCTTCTTAAATGAAGCACAGCGCAGTTTTAAACGTTAAACTTGCTTCTGACAATATCCATATCTTATTTACGAATTCATAAAAATTCGATTTCTTCTTATAACGTTAACAGAAATAATTTATTACAATACGAATGACAAATCCATCTAAGAATTTTAACAGATGTTTGAAAAATTCGTACAACGAGGGTGCAATTTTTTAAAAATATTTATACTTCCTATCTTTCCTGTAGAACAATCAAAACTTCGATTCTTCTGTAGCAAAACCTTTGAAGTGTCCCCTTAAACAATGAACGATATAGTCAATATTTCAAGATTCTCGCAATGTGCTTTATCAATGAATATTAACAATATTGCCTGAACAATACATATTGATTCTATCAATTGAGAACCTTGAAATACCGACGATATACTTAAATTGATAGTCCGGGGGCGTTCTTATAGGCGAGATTATTAAAAAATGTCCTCGTATCTGATAGAAATCAAAAGCGAAAGACCGAAAGAATCTCGTAAACAGTTCGCTTCAGGAATGCATAGTGAAAAAATGAAGAAGCAGCAATAAACTTAATATCTCATTTTTATCGCGCGGTTTCTCGCTACGAGTTTAGAAACTTTTATCTGAAACACTCCACCTTATCTGCAAGAAGTCAGGAAGTTATTTGGGTGGCCTGTTTTAAGTGCCTCGCCCTGTGTACTCGAAACTTTTCCAGCCACCCAAATCTGAACGTCTGAACACTGGATGCAGACAATAATCTGCTTTACGAAGGATGATACCATCGTTTTTCTCTGACACACCATACTTTGAAAGTACCGAGCGAATTTGCAGCAGGATTTATGAATTCATACTTAGGTGGGTAGGTAAAAGATTATCATCTTCCTCTTATGTTCCTCTCTCTTCAGATTTACATGATCGTCGCAGTTACATAATTATATCATTTTTATTTTCTTAATAACATCGAACAATTCTGTACACGTATCGTGAATATTTTAAAATCTACTATAATAAACGAGATAAACATCGTTTACCGCCTTGAACTATCTAATCATCGTTCCGTTAATCTAGCTATTAAGGTTTCCAATAAAGCTTGAATCAACAGATTGTAATAAAAGTACTCGAAATCTCTAACTAAAATTATCAAATTTCCGATCAATACCAAAATAAAGTAATTCCATTAGAGTAATTTGCAAGCATACTATTCTAGTTCTCGCGCGTTATTAAATTATCGTATTACGATAAGCCTGGACATCTTAGGTAGGAAACGATATCTATTATATAAATCTAAAATTTAATCGATATTTGAATTCAGTACGAAGATAAATCATAGGATAAATAGCAAATATTCTTATTAAATCTTGTCAATTCACCAACTGAAAAACAAATTACTATGCACCGAATAAAACAAACAAGACAATAAAACAAAAGACTCTTAAAATAATTAAAAAATAATTCCCGAGGCTGTATTATGCATGTCAAGAGACGAAAGGGACGAGTTGAACGTATCCCCTTGATGACTTCACCCTGTAGATAGAGTACGGTCAGATCGTGGTCAGTTCGCGCGTGTTTACGATGCGTCGGTTCAGAATATATATTTGATATAGGGTGGTTGGGCTGGATAGCAGTTTCGAGCATGCAGTTTCGTTACACCGATACCCAATATTTACTGGCTGAATCGCAAATTTAACGGCCGATTTTCCCATGCAACTTCAACGGAATCGACTCGCACATTAAGGGCGCGGTTAAGGGTCGTCATGTGTCACCATTTCTACGTGCCGAACGTACTGCAAAGTGGGGGATTATTGGAAATATTCATCGAGTACTTTACCAGTGACTTTTTACTTTGAAGACTTTAAAACGTTTATTACACCCGGGGGGGGGGGGATATTCTGCTTTACGATATTTTTATTTAAGTTTCGGACAAATTTTTGTTTGAAATCTTTTCCCTTTGTCTTGTCATTTGAAGGATGGCTGACTACATGTTTGAGCAAAGAATTTCGATTTTTTCAAATTATACGATTCTCGCAGAGTTTCAGAGGATTTATCGGTCGAATCGGGTTATTAAATTTGAGAATAATTAAAATATTTAAAAAATTAGCGTGCAGCCTCTTTTGTCAAGTCTTGCGAAACTCTTCTCGCTGCCTATTTTACGAGAAAGTCTACGAAAACAACGCGACAGCGGCTAGACGGAGCTGCGCTTTTCTCGATGAAATTTTCTTTGTAAAAAAGCTTTTCACGCGCATCAATAAAACCGCCTACATTGTGCCAATTGATCTCTATTCTTTAAATATTTTGTACAACTTTTGTATATTGCGCCATAGTATTTTGTTGCCGAAATGCTATTTGGTCACGGTATTACATTTCAACAAAATTTTCTCCTCTATTCTTTGTTATGATTATTCGACGCCTGTAACATAATCAAAGCTCAGTATTTCGTCGCATTAGAAATTGCCAGAGAACTTCTAGAGAACCTTAAACTCAGAAACAAATGCAAAAAGTAGAAGAAATTCTGTCAAGTGTTTACATCTCACGCCCTAAAGCTATTTCTTCCAAAGCAAAATTCCAAAACAGAATCGATACAATCTCTGCGTATGTACACAATACGGTGACTCGCATATATTTGAGCGCTATTTAAAGCGGAATAACTTTTTTAATATTGGACCAAACGCTCTGGATTTTTTATTTTAGAAATTACATAGTTCGCTAGATGTTAGACGACGCGTAAAAAAATGTTGAAAAAATTATAATTGATCAAAATCACGAAGAAAGTGAGGAAGATCGCGGTTACAATTTTTCTTATCCGTGGCTAGCAAACATTAAAAAAATACTTTATCGATTTATCGATTTATGTTGGTTACACGCATACTAAAAATTTCATCGAAGTCGGTTAACGTTATTGTAAGCTACAAATGGTTAAAGATATTAAAAATGGCAGTTTTCACCAGTTTGGGCCTATAACAGATCGAACTTCTGCGTATAATATTCGTAAACTTTTCCTGAAATCCATTCGTCGGCCGAAATATCTTAATAAGTCAACTCCTGAGAGAAATCAACGCGGATATCGACTAGCGATAGATAAATCGTCTTACTTTTTGTCAGCTTAATTCACGCGGGCGTTCTCCAAGTCGGCGAGGCCCAAGGGTTTTCTAAAACATTCGTCCAGCCAAACAGCGGATGATAAATCAGACTGTCTTCCACTGTTGAAACTATTTTCTCTCTAATCGGCACAAGAACACTCACTTTCCTTCTAACGTTCACGATATTCAGAAACTCGAGAAATTAAAAAATTGTTTCGACGGTTCACTATATTAATCCAAAGTCACTGTATCAGTTCAATATTCCACTATGTTGTTTCAAAATTTAATAAAATTTAATATTCGAAGACGTCGTTAAAGAGTTAATAACGTTCAAAGATATTTTACGATATATTTTTAAAAACTACGTTAATGAACGTTAAGAAAAAAAATACAGAGAAAGTCGCGCACACACGTATGAAACACTAACAATAAGCTTCAGTGTATATGTTACGCTTCGAATGGGACGGCACGTGTTAACGAGCAGAACGACAACTATGCTTTCGAAGCGAAAGGCAAAGCACTACTGACTCGTTCCGAACAAAGTACAAAGTTGTCCCCGAGGTCAGGTATAACGAAAATGCCTACTCCACTCTATCCCCCCTCCTCGCAACATTCCCCCTCCTTGCAACATCCCCCCTGCGTAAATAGGGGGATGCTAATCGGGGGAAAAGGTCCCGCGCGATCAAATGACATCCACTTAAGTCGATGACGTTCACCGTGAATTGTGCAACTCTCGCCCTCTTCTCCTTTTTCTTTCTCTCTTTCTTTCTCTCTCTCTCGTTCTCTCTCATACTCTTTACAAGTTGGACAATTAACTCGCTCCTTCAAACAGCTCACGACGCGACGCCTTTCTACGCTTGGCTGGAAGTTGAGCTTCGAATTATCGCCGGGATGTTCGGCGACGTTTCCGCCCTTTCAACATGTGTTTAACTGGTGATTTTAATGTTTGAGGGTGGATAATTAGCGTGCAAGAGATTTACGATTTGTCGTTCCATAAACGGGGAGTTTGATCGAGGGTGTAACATTTGGGTTTACGAATTGAGGAATGAAAAGTTGACGATTGATACTTGTCAACTTTTTCTTTGTAACTGGTCCATGGACGATTAGCGAATTAAAGTACGGTTAATAGACGATTAATTTTTTAGTTTGTACCTTACAGAACAGGAAATAAATATCTTTGAATTTTTATTTTTTTATTTCTTTTATTTAGAAGTATCTTTATGAGAGTAATATTCTTTTAGATCCTCTTCCTTTTATTTCCTTTGACTTGTTCCATTTACCTTTTGGAAAATGAGACGATTTGCACGAGATAGTATTTTGGAGTGTTGGAACATTTTATGCATTGAACATATAAAATATTGAAAATAAAGGAATATTTCCCTACGTCATCGAAATGTCACTTGTTTGCGAAATTGTTACCTCGAGCCTTAAGCGATATTCGACAGCTAATATTGTTGCATAGCGAAATAATATTGGTGAAAATTGGATCTATCAAAATGATATTTGTTTGTAAAATTGTTATCGCAACGACTACAAGTATTTAACGACTCAACAATTTATCATCCTTGGTGCGTTACGTTTTTACCTCGCTGAAAAATTATTTTAATTGCGATGATTAAATCAGATTTTCACGCTCGTAAAACGACAGCTTTTCTGCCGCGTTGTATGTCGCGGTTACTAATTAAAAAAGTTAACGCTTTCACTGTCCTTTGTGTTCATCCGTGTGTCTCATTCGCGGGCCCGAAATAAAAAATTTATTAAACGATTGCGAAGGGCCGTCGGCCTTTTAGTTTAACGCGTAACACAATTGTTCTTAACATGTGCTAACGAATTAATATAAAGCATGTGGCTACCTCGTTCAATATACTAAGACTCTAATCCTGAAATTTTATATTTATTTTTCTGCGAATACACCCACAGCAATATAAAGCAGAAAAATTTCCAACGAAACAGTACTTTAAAGCGAAAGATAATTAATTTTTATTAAATTTGAAAAATATCAAATGAATAAAATTAACAAATGTCCGTGCATTCGCTTCCATAGCCTTTTGACGGATTCATGTATTTAGCATACTAAAATACTAATCCTGCTGCTTTGTATTTAGTTTTGAACTTTACACAGACAGACACATAAATATAAAATACAAAAATTTATAACGATGCGGTTGTTTAAAGCGGAAAGATAATTGGTTCGTACGAAGCTCGGGGAAAATAATACAAGTACATTTTTGTTGATTTTTAAATTTTAATGTAATTTTCTGATTAAGTATGACAAGGTATATTTCGATAGAAAATGGTTAAGAGTGGAATTTGTTAGGTCCAGTCAAATGTATAATTATTAAAACTCAGAAAAATGTAGATTTAATTCTAAGATCGAATAAAAAGGCAATTTTGAACAAAGCAATGTAAAATGAGATTTGTCGTGTTATTTCTCTACAGCCTTTATATTCAAATCGGATAATATTAAGTAAATATTATAATCGACGAACGTAGTAACATTAGACCCGATAATTTCTGAGAAAATTGTTAGAGAATCAATCTGAAAACGATTTTGGTTGACCGTATGATGATCTATGAATAACGTGAAAACTATAGACCAAACATTCGATTCGTTTTACCGACAATTTACACTATCAACAATTATACGAATTACCGCCAGTTTCCGATAAATTTCCCGTTAACAGTGCCGCTCGATAAAGCGACAGCCAATCGCCAATATAATTACAAATCATCAGGATGCGCGTGTACATTAGCTGCAGTGGGTGTATTCGAGAAATGATCAATTATACCGTGCGGCAGGATGCCGTAGCGATCTCCATTTATCGAAGGAACGGTGACCCGGTTTAGGGAATTAACCAATAGATCATAAATCTCTGTATCGACGTATAACGACCTACAAACCATTCTTATTTGCTATAAGTAAATTATAATTTCTTTATTATAATTAAATCGTGACAGAAAAACGCTATGGATATTTAATCGGTTTCTGTGTTCCTATTTCTGCAAATTTTAAGTCTTTCATAGAAAATTCAATTCGATGTTAGTTAATGTAATGTAATGTAAATATACTGTCGAATTCTATTAAATTAATAATGCGATCATGAAAAGAATCTTTGTTTTTTTTTTCTTAAGAATTTACTCTATATTTTTTGACTACTATTTCTACTTCCACGTAGAATCTAAATTCTAAAGGAAAGTCAATTCAGCGAGCTGAAGATAGAAACTTTGCTCTTTAAAATAACGTCAAGCAAATACTTGTACGATTTTTCTTCACAAAGTTATAATAACTTAAATTTTACAGCGAACATTTCGAGATCCTCTAATTTTACTTCGAATTGGTAAAATAACCAGAAAAGAACTAAATAAAATAATTTCTCCCATATGAAGACAAAGTTATTCGATGTTTCTGGAAAATTCTATTTTTATCAATACCGTTCAAGATAACGAGGAAAGAGATTTCATTTTTGCATAAATTTTTCTATCTATCGAACAATACATTTTTACACTTTTACATATTTAATTTTCTCTTAAATGCATAAAAATCCGCTTTTAAGTCTGGTTACAATCAATTCAGATGATAACTAATAGCGAACAAAAAGATTCTACTATAGTTACATCTCATGTTTACACATTGCAATGTGATTATTACACACCCAACATGAATCGTCCGCCTCGGCTGTAAAAGCGTTGAGAAAAACCATAAACAAGCGCATCGCATCTTGTCAGAGCCTTATGTCGATGGACCAGCTACGGAGATCGATGTCGTTATCGCAATTTTCTTTTCTTACCGCGAAGGTATTCAGCTGCATTTCAGTAGACGGAGCTGGTGGGAAGTCGGCTGGATGGTTCAATAACGTATGTTATTGAGGAGCCACTCGTGCGTTACCCACCATTAAATGCGCATGAGGAACGTTCCCAGGACTTCGATGCGATGCGCCACGCATACCTTGCACTCTTGAACTTTACGAGGAGATAACTCATAATTGAATAGACTCAATAATAGGTTATGCCCAGACCGTTTCAATAAGATAAATTTCACGGATTAAAAAGATTTTCATTTATCATTGTTTCTAATTCCTTCTATGTTTCCTTGTTTCTCTCGTTCAATGCGATCATTTCTTAGAAATTCTGTCTCATCTAATCAAAGCCTCTTAAAGGTTCCGAGAAGTCCAAACATTCTTCTTTCGCATCTGTAATATCATACGTTAACTTTAGACTGACTCTCTGTCTCTGTGATCGTTCCAAACTTCGGACAAATAATTGATGGACTTTCTTCAAAATTGCGAATGCGCGAGCGAGTGTCGGAAGTACTGGCAAACCGTTCGAATAAATCGGATACCAGCTGTATAGGGTAGGGCAGAAGTTAAATTAACGCAAGTTCTGTAAACATGGCGGCATTAAAGGGGTTCCGCTTCGATTTTCTTCAAACGCGGTGAGTGCAACGCGGTACTAAGTTGCTCGTCGAATTTCCGTGGTTCAGTTCCGCAGGCACTGACTCTCGCTTGAGAGAGAGAAAGAGAGAGAAAGAGAGAGAGAGAAACATCGCACAATTTAACAGGAAGTCTTGGAAACGTGAGCAGAATCATTTGGCCGATACGTTTCATGTTCCATCTATTTCATAATCGAATAAATAATTTTGTCGAGGTTCATGTTTCTCTTGATCTCACGCGCGGATTAAGAGGCGGAGAGGGAGTGTCTATAGCCGCGGGACTAGCTGTTCGAGAAAAATACGTTTTATCTTGCAAGTATAACGAGAAAATTACCTTAAGAAAAATTTCAAAAAAGGCAAATGTATTTTAAGAATGGGTACTAAAAAGTTTTTAATACAATTTATTACAAAATAAAATAAAAATTTCATCTTAACTTCCTTCATCGAAGGGATCCCTTCCTTGAAGGGATCCTCAGGGCCTCGTGAGCTTTAATTCGGCCCTGCCACACCTTATCCAATTTGAAATCGATCGAATGCGTGAGAATGTGTATACGGCTTTCTTAAGGGAGGTCAGTGCTCCGCTTTCGAAATGGAATCAAAATGATTGGTTCTGGGATAGGAAACAGAGGTGGAAGTTACGTTGATTAAACAATAGAAATTGGTGTTTAAACGTGGGAATCTTCGATAGATAGTAAATGAGGAATTTCGCATGAAATTTTCGATTATATTCATTCATCGTTTAGAAACATTACGCTTATAAATACATGCTTTCTAAAAATAGCTAATTTCACGAAGATTCGTAAAAACATATAACTAACATTTTCAAGACTTCGATAGAGTAGTTCGATACGTATTTTATTGTAGAATCAGTCAATTGATATCGTGTAACGTACGATTATTTTAATAGCTCGTGTTTAGTTCACGGCATATCGAACATAAGAATTGCCGTTCTACAAAAAGCAGAAAACATAACTTCTTATGTGTTTCCTCCGCAGCCTTTATTCCTTTAGCCTTAGAATTTTTCGTCGATAATTAGACGAACGTTTGTTTTAGTTACAGGAAGTTAGAAACCAATCTACAGATCGCGTGTTTTCATAAAATCGCGGAAGTTTCTGTACCAAACAAGAAAGCTATTCCCGTCAGAACCAATAAGTATGAAACCGAAATGCAGATCTATCTTGAGAAAGATCATGTTTTCATTCGAATCCTGCGGAAACTAAAACTGCATAGAAATTTAATCACTGGTCCGATGAACGGCTTGAGACTAACGAAAAATCTGAAATGAAATCTGACGAGGAAGGTCCAGAGTTGGCGGCATAACCGTGTTTTCGAACGGCGTGGTTCAGTTCTTGCGAGCCAACTATCGGAAAGATAAATACTTGTTGTGGCAACTATGCGAAAGTTAGCCTTCGCCGACACCACGTGACTCGATTGCATTTAAAGTCCGCCAGTGCGACCAGATAAGCCGTTTCGGAACAAATTAATCAACACTATCGTGGCGAAAGCACAGAGACCAAGTTTCGAAGGTAACTTCCCATCAGATTAAAGTAGCCCGTAACCGAATTTGAAAATCGACCGTAAAAAGCGCGTGCCTCGTTAAGGGAAACATAGGCTTGTTGTCAAAATTGGAAGATTGGAAGATTAGCTTATTTCATAATTATTACCACACAGACTGCATTTTTCGAGAATTCAAGGATGCAAAAGTCCACAGAGTGCGTTATTAATACTAACGCATTATTATGATATTTCATAGAATTTAGTAGATCGACTAAATTTTTGTTCGACAAAAGTCCAATTTCTTTATTTATGTTCGTACGAATATAAGAATGCTTACACATCTGCAGTCTAGTAGCGTTGTTTCTTTGAGAATCGCAGGATTTCTACGTTAGTCGGACGTTAAATTATTTCTGTCTGAACTTTAATATCAGGACAATACTATTATTAAGGCAAATACTATGATAGGACTAATACTATTATTCAGGCAAAGGCTGGTACCGTTTGTTGTTCAAAAGATGATATTTAAGATCGTAAAAGGACAAAGATACTCGACTGGTTCGCAACGTAACTAAATGAACACGATTATCAATTAAAAATCTTCTCGTGTTATTAATGTAACACGAATATCGAAGGAACAATTCGATAGACATTTTTAAAGTAACTATGCAGTGAGATATCGAGAGGGATTAGAAAAGGGATCGCGTTAAGTTCCACTTTGACACGTTACCCAAGTGATTGGAAGATAATAATAGTCTTATCGTACGCATCATTGGCATCGATTGATCAAGGATCGTGCAAAGATTTAAAAGCAGTTCTGTGACGTTTGGATAAAAGTTAGAATTGTTTTTAAGGGATGCAACTTCCAGATTGGAGTTTCTGACCGAACTCGTGAACTTGAAGGGTTCCCGCGTAACCACCTGTTGAAACACACCGTTCCTAGGTATATATTCGTAGTTATCTATTAAAATTGATGTATCTATCAGAACTTATCGATTATGAAATGAAACATTCGTGGATCGAAGCTATATGTATGTAAATTTTTAGAGCTGGATCGATAATTCGCATTATGTCAAACTTTTTAGCGGAATAATGAATTTTGATTGGGTTTGGCTAATTTTTACGCTTCTCTGACATTGTGTTCCGGTTTAAATTAAAGACGAGTACTATAAAATATGGTGTCGAAACGAGCTTTAATAAAACCACGAAGTGTTAATCGACGACCGCACGCGCCGCGATCCAGTTTCCAGTTTTTTTTTCATTTCATTTTATTTCACCTTTTTTTTTCCACGATCTGTGGTATAGCTCTGGTTTAACAAGACCGTTGCTCGACAATTCGGCTCGCTGTAACTGTAAACTCCCACTGGTAACCAACGTTATTTGCAAATGAGTACTATTTTATCGCAGGGCCGTCGATACGTCCGGTTTTAATAATGTACCTGGCGCAGACGTTTTAATTTGAAACAAATAAATTCTACGTTTCAGTTGCAAGTAAGACAAAAATTAGAAGAATTAGAAGAATTTTAAGAATAGAAGGGTTATAGATCGTTTTCGAGATTCGAGATTCTGTTGAGATTCGCTACACACCGTTCGATTATATTTCCTCTCTGCGATTGATTGAAAATAAAATCAGTGAAAAATCAAAGTACAACTACCATACTAATCTGCGCCATTTTTCTTAATTGTAACCTAATAAGTATTTCAACAGTAAATTGTTAAGTTTTCACAAAAATAATATTCATTTAATTTGAACCAATCTTCTAAAGTAGGTACATCACAAGTCCTTTAAATCCAAGTTCCTTGCAACTTCTTTGATCTTAAGATAGTATCAACGTCAACAACACAGTCCTGAAGTATTACAAATTGACGAATTTCCATAAATACGCCGTGAAAATGTTTAATCTACCTCGATATGTCACTCAAAGGTAACAGTCTTCCTATGTCTGATTAAAACTACTAAATAAAAAGCAAGAAACCACTTCAGAGAAACCACTGTGCTTACTGTGCTCCACCAACCAACCACCACTTTCCACCTGATGACACATATCCATTAAAGAGATTCGCATTCACGAACTCTCGGCAAACTTGACTCTGGTCCGGCAACTTCTGTTAGCCGCAGCATTATCTTAACGAAACGTCACTGCAGAGTGTCCAAAAGTCCGATCTTCAGTCGCTCTGATAATGAACAAGCATTCTGCAATGACGTAGACCATGTTTCATCGGTTTAAGCCCTATGTAGACCAGGGATAGCGATCGTGGCAATTTCACAGCGGTGACTGTCCTCGTTACTCTGCTGGAAAACTTGCGAAAAAGGTGGAATAAAAGGCAAACTGTTCATTTATTCGTTAAAAGACTTCGAATATTTATACAATATTCATATTTTTATAAATGTAGCTAAAGAAACGGAATCTAAATAGAAATTTACAGCTACTATCTACCTAAACATTCAGACGACGAAGTATGCACTATCGGTCAAAATTTTCCAACCAACTTTTCCAATTGTATCTCTAACAAATCTCTCGCTACTTTTCCTATTGATTACAAATTAACGTTATAGATGATAATAATTTTCTTTCTCTGCTAGAAAACTTTCTAGAGGAATAAAATGCCAAGCCAACATGCCCTGCGAATTCTCGAGTTTAACGAAATTCGTAGAAGTGCGAAACTTATGGCCGACAGCGTAGTTCCATGAAAGCGTAATAACGATGTAAGCTTGGAACATGGAATGGATTCTTAATTTCTAAACGTTCGCCAGAAATCTGCTTTGGATGGAAATCGAGCTTTATAATGCTGCCTTTCGCAAGAGGAGAATCTGCATCCGCGAGAGAGGACGCAAAAAAGAAACTAGGCGAACCGCTAACGTGACTACTCGAAAAGGCAGTGCATAACTGGCGGAGCGTCTTGAGATTATGCCTAGACATGATCCCATATAGATCGCCGGGCTAGTCTATGCAAATCCCCGTAGCAAACTGCTCGGCATTTGCATAAGCTCGCAGATAAGGACGCGTTAGAAGTATGCCCTCTGTTCGAATTCGTTTTTCCGCGACATTGTTCCAAGAGAACTCGTCGAATCGATCTCCTCGTCGCATCACGAACCTGGTATCCAACCTGACGTTTTTCTGATCCTTCTTTCTTTCTGTTCTTTATTTTCTCACCTTTCCTCCCTTCTCGTGACCATGGAACACCCATGGGGAAAAAATGGGGATGCTTCTTATCGATAATGGCACGCGTTGGCAGAGCTCGTTTATCGGAAAGATGGGAAAGGTTCGAGCCAAGTGGAACAGTTGGCAAACCCTGGCCACGCTGCTTCAGGCTATGGTTGGAAATGTCTAGCGAACTTGTATGGACGGTGATAACTATCGATACGAGAGTTTGTCGATTGTCTTTTGCTCGGCAAGTTTCATTCGAGAATCTACGATGTATTGTTATAACTAAGACACGATTAACAGGTTTCATTGTATAAAATATAGAATAGAAATTAAAATGAAGCTCACTCTAAAATTAAGTAATCTAATCGAAATCGTTGCGCACGCTTATGAATCAAATATAGCAGGAGATGAATTTTTAGTGAATTATGTTGCAAGATACAAGTTTCTTTGGACAGAAGCTTTTTAGGAAACTGCACTATTGCATACGCTGATGTTGAAGTCATGAATATTAGCATAATAGTAAATTTATAAAAGGTTTAGGTCTTCTTGACGGAGTCTGACTACAGACTGACTTATACTACTTGAAATTTCACAAGCATACCCGTCCTTTAATGGCTCGAATATATTTCAAGAAAAATTTAAATTCACGGGGTACTATCAGAATTGCTCTAAGATGTTACTCGTGGGCTATAAATTATATCTTCCTTGGGATTGTATGAATTTTTCAAATGACAAATTATTAAAAATTATAGAATCCTTTGAAACGAACGATACTTCGATTTCATTCGATATCGTTGACAACAGTTTTTATGAAATAAAAGGCAATACAAGAAAATAACTTTTTGGTTAAAATAGAAACGCACCCTCTGGAACCATAAAAGCATTGATATTTGATTTTATAGTATCTACTTCCATTTGAAAACTACTGACTCGTACTTCATCTCCTAGAATATTCAATCTTCGAGCTTCCTGTCTTCCATTTGCATGATACAAAGCTCGACAAAATTTTTCAAATCTCCTTCAAAGAACTAATCCAAAGCACTTTCGTTACCGAAACACTTTCGATATAATTCAAAATTCAATGGCTGAAGATAAAAGACATCAAAAGTTTCACACAGATATAAAAACAATTTTAAGATCCCTTCGAAATTTTCGATGTAAGAATAATTTATCACGAAATATTAACCATAAATAATTTCCATATCCGAAATGCTTCCTAGAGAAGTTATAAAATTCGTCGAAAATTTCCTCTCAAACAACCTCCACCAGGAAATTGTCTTCCACAAAGGACACTTTATGCAATTGTCGAAGAACTTTACCCAGTTTATTTACATAAAAGTAGGTATCGATATTTTTAAAAAATTTGAAAAACTTCCGAATAAACTTTACCAATCAATTTACCTGTCAGAAGGGAAACTCTAGCCAATTAAAAAATTCAATACAACATAAAAGAATAACAAAATAATACAATTACCAGAAATTTTCTCTCAAATTGATATTTATCAAACAGCGTCAAACTTTCCTTCGCAAAGGATACTTTATTCTATTATCAAAAAAATTTCACAATCGCTATGTTTGCGTAAAGGTATCGACCTCCACCGACAAAATGTTAACCCAATTCCAAAAATTTGCAGAATCACTAGAAATTTCCTCTCAAATTGATATTATCAAACAGCGTCAAACTTCCCTTTGCACAGGATACTTTATTCTATTGTCAAAAAAATTTCAAAATCGCTATGTTCGACAAAATGTTAACCCAATTTTAAAAATTTACAGAATTACTAGAAATGTCCTCTCAAATTGATGTTATCATACAACATCAAACTTTCCTTCGTAAAGGATACTTTATTCTATTATCAAAAAAATTTCACAATCGCTATGTTCGCGTAAAAGTATCGGCTTCCATCCACAAGGGATTAACCCAATTCCAAACATTTGCACAGTTACTAGAAATTTTCTCTCAAACTGACGTTATCAAACGTCGTCAAACTTCCCTTTACAAAGGATACTCTATTCAATTATCAACAAAACATCACAACGGCTATGTACGCGTTAAAGTATCGATCTCCATTGACAAAAGATCAGTCGAATCCCAAGTTTAACAGGTCGATTATTTACGACTTTCTCTACTAACCGGGGATCCGACTCGCTTCCGTCTTCGGCAGCGTCTTATTCAGCGAGAGCCGTTTAGATTCCCTTGGGTTGAAAGGACCGACCTCGTAGCCCGTACATTAACCTGACCCTCTTCCTTCCTGCCTCTCCTTGTATCCACCGCGACGTATCCAGACCAAGAACGAAATTCGCAAAATTAAATGCACCCCCCTGCATGTGTACGTTGGTCTGTGTGTGCGCGTGTGTATGCGTGTGTGTGAAGGTATCGCGAACACGAGACGACCGGCAACAGGCCACCACCCTCGTAATTCTATCCATGTTGGAAACAAAAGGCAGTAGCTCACCTGTGCCTCACGAAGGAACTCGAAAGGATGACAACGGTGTTCCAGTTTGGAACGGTAAGAGGCAAGGAAAGTGATTCAAGAGTGAAACAATTTGAGATCGATTGCTGGGACTCGTGAGGATTAGGCAGGATGGCGGGAGAATTTAGAATCGAAGAATGAAAAGGATCGAAGAGGTGGGTTAGGACCGAGGGATTTGTGTTCAGAGTTTTCAAATAACTGCGGTTTTCGAGATAGGAAAATATAGAAATCCAGAGAGTAGGGAATGAAGTTTGAAGAAGGGAGTTTAAAATATCGAGTTGCAGGTTTAAATCTCTTCATTTACATTTCGGAAGTGGATTTAATTTAAATTTTGGAATCCTTCCAATAAAATCTTCCTCCGATGTATTTCATAATTCATGCGGATCATCATTTATCCAAACTATAAAAATTCCCGTCGATCGCGAGAAACATCACGGCCAACATCGAAACCCATTACCAGGCTTTTCTCACAAAAGCTCTCTTCAACGAGCCGCCGTAATCGTCGGATTACCGAAAACATACGAACTTCATCCACCCTTACGCTTTCCCACGGAATAGCATACGCACTGCTAAAGTCGACCAGAGTCTGTTAACGTTCTATGCGTCGATTAGCGTGTATAAATACTGTGTTTGTGCAAGGATAATTCGCACGAACGTGGTTGAAAGACTTTCTGGAAATCGTGAATGTACCTACGCATTAGGATATCAACTGACCATTAGAGCTTCTGCAAGATAAACTGGACTAAGTAACGATAATTCTTCCCAGATTTTGGAGACTCAATGGTTTTAGTATAATAATTTGATTAAACATGGTTTAAAGAAGCGAAATTTCAGGGATTAAAAATTAAGGATGTTGCATAAATAATGGAATTGAAATGTGCGGTGTTTACATTTTTCAACGATGAATATTATTTTTGATTAATATTAAAAATTCATTTTCTTAATGAAGAATATTATTCTACAGTGAAAAAATATATTATTTATAATTTATTCATATGATTTATACCGTAAATACTCTAACATTTTTGATGTCGAAGAAAAGCAAAATACAATCTACAGAGAGTTTTTTAAATATTTAATAAAAATTATTAAAGAAGCGACAATGATTAAAAAATGAGAAGGATTATAAACCTGTAGAATTTAATATAGAATGTAATCAAGTCATCCATTCTTCGAATCTTCGTTCAATCTCTACTTCAAATGCGAAAATTAAAATTCTCAAAATTTACATTTATGAAAAGACAGAAGAAGGATTAAACAGCAACGTAACGAGCTTAGCGAGATCGGGCGAACAAAAACGGGTAACTTTAAA
The DNA here is from genome assembly GCF_024516045.1 of Bombus affinis. Taxonomy (NCBI): domain Eukaryota; kingdom Metazoa; phylum Arthropoda; class Insecta; order Hymenoptera; family Apidae; genus Bombus; species Bombus affinis. The sequence continues at coordinate 13,341,367 of NC_066352.1, read as the reverse complement.
AATTTCCATAAATCAGATTACGAAATGTCTTGGCAAAAATCAAAATACGTGAAAGAAAATAGAGGGTGTCCGAAAAAGCGCGAGAAGAAAGGAAGAATGGGGTAAGCGAGATAGGGGTAACCATAAAGAGAGGGTGCGTACGCTGCAACGATATAAACCAGAAGAGACTGAACAAAATGAAACCGAGCGAGGATTGGCGGAGGGCGTGCGTGAAAAAGAGTGGTCGAGTACGTGCAGAAAGCAGAAGCGTGAAAAGGCGCGAGGCGTGAAGGAAAAAGTGCAAAAAAGCGGAAGAAATGGTAAAAGGAAGACGAAAACGATGTAGAAAGAAAGAAGACGCATGTGGAACAGAATAGCGTGAAAATAAAAGGAAATTAAGAGCCAAAAGCAGAGAAATACTGCTGCTGAACGGACTTAGCTATGAAAATAAAACGAAATAAAGGGGAAAGAAATGCTAGTTTGCTATCGCCGAGACTAGTGTTCCAAAATGTTTGAAAAATTATTTAAAATTATTTAACTAATGTATCGTCTTGTTTGACGCGTGTAATTATTCTGGTGTAACCGTTGGTCGATTTACTTCGATAAACACTATATCATAAAGATCGTCCATGATACTAATATACAATATATGTAAAAATTAAATACTCTGAAATTAAAAATTAATTAAATTGTTCTAGCTACGTATAATATTGAGCCCTGTACCGATCGCTCGTACCAATGAAGGATGAAGTATGTAACACGAGTAACAACGTGTACATTCCACGATTCAAACATTTCGCACAGATTTTCCAGTGAAATTGGAAAAAACATAGGCTAGCGATGCTAATTAGAGATTAAGCAACAACAATTTGGTCTTCGGTTAAACTCGCAATAATCCTGGATAACTTTCACCTTAATCTTCGGCCGGATTTAAGGGGCCGGTTGTTAAGCGTTCGCCTAATCTGCGGATTAATGTCTTCGCGTTAAGGGAGAAAGAACGAGCGTCGAGAATCGGAAAATTCAACTCGAAAAAAACGTTACGCTTCCTATTTTTTCGATCTTTTATTTCTTTCTATTTTTGTTTTACATCGGTGAGCGTGCATTCGCGATTAAACGGCTATTCTGTGATTTACAAGAGACTACAAAACGTGGAAATTAGTTTAACCGGACACAGGTTCGATTTTAAACGTTGCGGAAGATTTTCCATAGTCACGACGGTCGTGAAACGAGAAAATCGTTTTGCGGAATAAAAGTACATTCAGCGGCCGCGAAATTAACATGCTCAAGTTTCTTTCGGTTTCGTGGATTGCGTGAGAAGTTCAAAAACTGTTTTAACCGAGCCCTTCCAACACCGAAGTAGAGGAAACTTGAAACAGGCCGGACGTCGGTTGAGTGTAAAGCGGTTCGCACCTTGGAAAATCTGGATTTCTCTTTCGGTCTCCACTACACTACTCGAATTAATCGAATTACTTTGCATCTGACAGAAAGTATGCAATTAATTTCGACTTGAAATTAGCAGCTGTTACAGTTATCGAAGTAATTATGATAAAGTTTAACGAATCCAAAAGGAAGTTTTTGCTTCAAAAATTCTCTCCATGTTCTCAATATTTAGGAATATCTTTGTCATCGTATTTCTTATTGTTAATCGAACGGATCGCTATTTAATTATTTTATTAGACGAAGAAGGAAAACAAATCAATTCCTTCGACAATAAACAGATTTTAGAAATGCGAGGCGCGGTAAGCTTTATTCAGAGAAATAAACATTTTTGCTCTTACTTGTATGTGCTTAATTTAAGTACTTTCATAACAAAAATTCTTTCACGATTTTTCATCTTCCTTCTGCTCGTATAACTCTCTAATATATAGTGTACCAATAGTATCTGGCAACATCTTTGGTATAATTCGAACGTGAAACAAATCTCCGTAACAGAAACCTATTTGCTAAAAGGTTCGAGCTTTCTTCCAATCCGATATGAATCCGTTAAAATCCTCACAAAACGTAGATCTCCGTTACTCGAAAGAAGAACATGTCAGAAAGGTAGGAAAGGGAAAGGAAGAAGAAAATCACGTGTGTCGCGGCCACGATTTACGAACACTTTATCACTCACGGAGCTGTACAGTAATTCGGTGACAAACGAGTTAGCCGGAGTGCATAGCGAGCTCCCCTACGAGGCCGATGCTAAATGCTTGGTTACGACTTCGTCCTCCATCCTCTACAGAGACAGCTCGCGCGAAATTCTCGTTCGAGCCTCGATTCGTCCTCTGAGCCGTGCAACGAGCCAACTTTATTGCTTTGGGTGACGTGCACGGTTTAGATGCTTCGATGTTAAACGTTCAGTGACTCGGGTATTAGTGGTCGTTCTGAAGATTGTTGTGATTTAGTTTGAAAATTAATATCTGACAAGGGAATTTAGAAATTTAGGAAAGTAGTTTACGGTGATATTGTGAGTAGATGGTGCATGTTTATTCAAATCTTTCTTATTCTTGTAGAGATAGATATCGGAGAATTTGTTTTATTCGATGATTATTTCGAAGCGTTTTAAGTATTTTAAAGGATTATATTTTATCGCAAAATCAAATACAAAGAGAGTCTTGACGTGGAAGTGGTTAACGACATATTAGCTTGTCGTGAAAAGTTTATTATTTTGCTGAACGTTATATTATTCCGTTGGGACAACATGGATCGTACGTAATTTGGTAAAATAATATAAAACAGAAGATGCGTCTACTATTTTCTCATGAAACGAAAGAAACTTCTGGGATAATGTAATGTTTGTAAATTTGTAAATTGTCCTTTTATAAGAGAGATCATCGTCTATCGTTCTTCATATGTAACGATAATTTTCTAAATTTTACCATACAATTCAATTATCGATAGATAAAAATTCAATATTTTTCAGACGTTTATCGTTTGCATACGAATTTATTTAAATTCGTAACGCGTTAGTTGGTATGTAGTTCGTTTGCGCGTATAGTTTACTGGTTTTCAGTATATTAGTACGTGTAGTTTATCAGTTCATAGTCCATTACTGCTTCTGGTTTATTAATTTGCGGGCTACTAGTTTTGCTACAGGCTACTAGAGTTTACAGTTTATTCGTGCACATATGTAGCTCGCAGATTCGTTTATTAGTAGATACAATTTATTATTTTATATTGAATCGATGTTTTCAGTTTATCACTTTGTAAATTACAATACTATAATACTATAATCACATTAGTTTACTCTATCGGAGTACAGTTTATTAGATCATAGTCTGTTAACTTGTGATCTATTATTTTACGGTTCATTAGCACGTGCGGTGAGCAACGTTGTGACGTAAAAGGTTCTGTGTATAAGTCTAGCGTGAAATTTAATAATACCAATAGTAATAATAATATTAATAGGTTACAGTAATAATATTAATAGTTTAACAATGGTAAATCCTAGACTGCGGATGTTTATGCGTTTGAGGGAAACTAGAATGTGCAAAAACGTAAAGAACGTGGTACTATATAAAAATATATAAAATATCCAACATAAAATTCTCATTACAATATTCCATAAAATATACATCTATACTAGAAATATATTATGTATATTTCTTTAAAAAATAATTTGATTTTTAAGTTCTACTTACATATAGGCCGATATTCGATTGTTAACAATATACGGATATACCAATATATATTCTTTGTGAAATAATTCAAATCCTTCAACTCATCATAACACGAATTTACGTGTCTCTATAGTCTGTTCCTTTTTCATTGAAATACAATTTATTGAACGTAGATCGTACCATTTTTACTCGGTCACAAAATTTCTATCAATGTCGAGGAATTATTGAACTTAGAAAGGTGAGATCTACTCACGAACAGGATGGCTCGATTGGTTAGAACAGTCAGCAGAGAAAAGGAAAGATCTAGATTCGAATCACGGTTCGGTAAACCGCGCGAAACTCATCCCCTTTTCTTCTATGGGATAGAAAGTAAAAGACTTTATAGTGTCTTTTATTTCTCCATAAGACCCGTCCCTTTCTTGTACCTAACGTAAGCAAAACGGAGCTCTCTGGTACTGTGCGCCATACTCGCGGAAACAATCATATTATTCGTATTCTCATCCGTGATATCCAGTCGTCTAGAATACGACGTATTTTAAACTGATATTTCTGTTTGACTGTAATAATATTCAAGCCACGCTGTGGCGTTGTGTATTTCAAAGACGACAATGCTTCTTTTAAGTAATATAGAAACTTGTTGAATAAAATATAAAACGAAAAAAGAGTTTAAAAAAATATATATAAATAAGAAAAGTTACACGTTTTAAATTCTGTAATTCGTTTGTTCGTGTTTTAAAATTTTGTTTAAAATCGAATGTTTTTTTCTTAGATCAAATTTAGATGAAATCAATTTATTTTAGCGTTGAGTTAAACTCGAGAACTTCTCTTTTTAAATTTCGCACGATCCAGCTAGTTTCGGAAACTATAGTTATTGTAGAAATATTATCAGAGTTAGGTTACTGTGTGAGTATTTCCACAGGAAATGTTATCCCTAAAATGTAAAAAATTCTTAGTAGACGCACTCCAAAAATCTGAAATACCCACTGACCGAATTTACCACGAATTCGATAAAAAAAAAAAAAGGGACAATGTTAAGTTTACAGCGGGTAAGGACACGACGTTATTTCGTAATTACGTTGATAGTGCATCTCAGGCATCAACGTTGTTACGTAGTTAAATATTGCACTGTTAACTATGCAAATTTGGATAGCAGCGGCAGACGGATGCGTCTGGTTTCTCGTTAAATAAGTTTAGCACCGATTCCATCCTGCGGACCCGCAGTTCCCGTTAATACAACACAAACAAGCTCTTTCTATGACTTTTCGATGATGCACCACGAACTTCCAGCCTTAAAAGCGATTTAATTCGCCTCATTTCCAGGTACGACGTTCATAAAACTGATTTCCACTCTGTTAAAACTAAAACATACATTCGAAATATCGATTGGAGGAAATTTTACGTAGAAAATAGACTCACCGATATCTATCGCCTTTGCCAAAAAATATAATTGTATTTTTATTAAAAAAAAAAAAACATCCAATTGAAATACCTAAAATGTGTCAATAAATAAATTAAACTCAAACGTGCTCGTAAATGTGTTTGTTATAATACAATACGCTTTTTGATATGTACAACAATATATTTGCCAATATTTCGCAAAATCTCTTCTACCATCGTTAAACGTTAAAACACATTTACCACCTTGAAACAAAGAAACAGAGATTTCCATCTCGAGTAAATGAAAGGCAAATGCGCGACGTGCAGATCCGCTTTGCCACGAGGGGAAAGAAAGGGGTGAAAAAGGAAAAGAAGGGAAGTCCTCGGTAGAAGTTTCGACAGTATGTCCTTTCCCCGACATCGTAGAAAAATAAATAATCCTAATTGCGGCTGAATGGACTCGCCATGATGAGAAAGAAAGAAATAAGAGCAACGAAGCCGCGACGGTCTATGCTTCGAGACAATGGCCGTCTGCTGCTCTGTTCCTGGTTTTTTTCCTCTCTCGACCGCGGCTTTTTTCTTCCAACCTTTCGGTTCGCCATCGTGATAATTTCACTAATTATTTATTCATATGCTACGAGACTAAATAGTCGTTGATATTTTCCTCCCAGTGTCACGTGCCACGAAGGATATACGGTGAGTATACACGGTACTTTAACGCGATGATTAGTTGATCTTTTCGGAAAAATATACAAAAGAAAAATGATGGAAAACGTGGAAAAAAAGGCACGAGATTATCTTATTAAAATTCTGTATCCATTTTATCATTTAAGAGATTGTCGAGTAAGTGGTGAAAGCAAAGTTTTGGAAATTGACAAGTTTCGTTGCCGCACCGGTTTCAAAAAGCAATTGTATGGGGGTCGCAAATGATAGAATAGTATTAAAATGTTCGAAATTGCGATATGCCTGGTGATAGCTTCATTCGGGAATGGAAAACATGAAACTGTGAATACAGGATTTATTCCACTCTTGGCAAAATTCTATATCTGCTTTTGCTTCGAATAATATTTTTGATGGGAACAAAAGTTCGTTTGTAGAATTGATTTCAAAAAGCAATTTTGGTGGACTGAATGATAAAACGTTCAGAACTGTGATATTGGTGGCTTTTTCTCGGGGGGTGAAAAGGCATTAAGCCAAGAGCGAAGGATTTATTAAACTCTATCATCCGTAAACTCATTTAAATTAAACATACTGTATGTATATGTATGTATACAAAACTAATTAATCATTCTTTTTAGTACCAAAAATAACATTGAAGATCATGATAATTCACTTATTTACGTACACGCGAAAATATTCATTTTTTCAATTACTCAAACCACACAGAAAAAATAATATCCGCTGTAGTCGGTAAGAAACTAGCTGTACGTATTACACGCGGAAAATTAAACATACTTTTCCCTACATTTACCCAACATAGGCTTATACTTCCTCGCTATAAACATACATGGTAATGGCCATGAACTGACTAGTCGCAGGCTGGTTCAAGTGTTAAAAAGAGCCGGCACTCTAATTATTCCATGAAATCCTCGAATCCCACGGTCACAGTTCTACCGTCTCTTTCCGCGACGTCTCTTGGCGGCCTGGTCGAAGGCTTAATTAAAGCAAATTCAATTAAAACGGACACGGAGTATTAAAAATTCGTTGAAAATCTTAATTAACACTAAGCACACTCAGTCTTTCGGAGACGGTGCACCCCACCATCGTCGACTTCATTTGTTAATAGATCTTTAAATCGCACGAACGTATCTCCTTATCGTCTCACTCTTCTTTCAATAGTTTCTCTAAGCTGCTTTTGCCCTCAAAAAAACACAAAAAAAAAAACAAAAAACAAAAGAATTGTTTCAATTCTTTCCTCGCTTTATACGTTTGTTTCTGTTCAATCGAAAAAATCATCTTAGCCTGCTCTTTGGTTTCCGCATTAGTCGATTTTTAATCTACGAAAGCGCACGTTTTTAGCGATACGTTGAGTCGAAAGAATTCGAGGGAATTGAGTACCGTCGAAAAACACGGTGATTTTTCAGGTCAACGACACGCCCGCATACGTTAATGTTGGTAATGTCAAGCCTGTGGTTTGAGGCTATTGAAAAGGGAGCGAAAGGGCATGGAAAGCTTCGGTAGGGAAAAGTAGGGCGATTTGGAAAGAAGAGAATGAGTGACAGACGGGTGGAGTGTCTTTCTTTTTTTTTCTTCTTCTTTTTACTGCGGCTAAAAAAGCGGGAATAAATGGTAATCAATGGGGGAAAGGAGAGGAATTGAGAGGAGGTAGGAGGAAATGAAGAATAGATGAAGAACTATGAGGATGGATAAAAATAGGTTGTAAAATTATGGTGATGATACTAATGATAATATGTAACGGTAAAGAGAACAAAGGTTGTACAAAGAGTCGAAAAGAGTAAAGAAGCTTACGAATAGCGATAGACTACATAGAAAATAATAAAGGTAATAACAATAGAAAAATAGCAGAGAGAGAGAGAGAGAGAGGAAGAGAAATGATACTGAGAGGGTTAAGAAGGAAAGAGAGAAATTTAAACGTATCACGATTAATTAGAATCGAAGCAATAAGTACAGAACGTAATCTTCCTGAAAGAAACGCGTACCTCGTGTCGTTGGATTTTATCGTTTTCGTGTAACCATCGTTCGGTTTGGATTAAGTTTGTCCGAAGATTGCTTCTGAGAAACTATAGAAGAAATATAGGAAGTTGGACGATCGTAGGTGATTTGGGTGTTCGATGAAATCAGGGCGACGTTTGTAAGAGAAGTTTGCGGATTTTGGTGCTGGCTCATCGGGACAATTCCACTTTCTTCTGAAGAATGATGAAGAGGAAGTTTATGAGCTACGTTTCTACGATGTGTGGAAACCTCTTTGTTGGATTAAACTTTCTTGCAACATTAAAAACTTAGGAAATGAGCGATGGAAGAAGTTTATGGTTTTGGATTTTTATAGTGTAAAGAAGGCTCGTAAGATAAATGATGCACGCTTTCATGATGTATCTTTTCTGTCAATAATTTATTTTTCTATGGTATATTGCATCGAACAGAAATGTCTAAAGCTTCTAATGCACGAGTTTCCTTAAATTTATAACATGACTTAAATGTGGAAATATTATGGACAGACTATGGACGTTGATGCAAATTCATATCTTCATGAACCCAACTAAAAGTATACCTAATTATAGAACACTTTACGTTAGATATTTTACATGGTTTTTCATATCTTGCGCGTTCTATACGCTTTTCCTATAAATATTAGCAGTCTAATCGTGAACGATAGTTTATTAATTTTATTACCAGCTTTAATAACAAACGATAGTCAATAGGCAACGATTAAACGATGAGAATGTATAATTTCGAACTTTGGAGATTTTTTCCACTCATGATACTTGAAAGACTCTCAACTTATCTTAACGAATCGTCGTCCATCGATCTCGATACCCTCTCGATGACTTGCACCAAATCTTTACAACTACAAAAAGAATTTCCTTCGGTTTTCTCATGTCACTAATTTCCTCCTAGCTTTCCATTTGAAAGCATGACACTACGTAAATCAATTTAAGAAGGTATAAAACTTGAAAATCCTAATAACGATACACGAACCATCGTGTTTCTTGCAAAGCAATAAATTGTAAAGGCACGACGAAGAAGTTCGGACTCTATATCATAAACCAGAAGGTCTATTAGAATTTATTCGACAACAAAATACCTTACTTAAACTTCCAAACTGTCGATAAAAAGCTTATTAAATAAATCTACTATTCTCTTCTATCGGGTTATGAACCTCTATGGTGAAAGAATTTAAATGACAATCGTTTGTCCTAATTCCAGCTGCAGCTTAATAACATGACGTCCACTATTTTCATCATCAACCGAAGTTGTTTTTAATTAAAAGACCGCTCAACTCTGGCAAAATCTGACCGACAGCCAGAAGTTTTTCCTGCGGCTCGTTTCGATTCGAGTTCCCATTGCTCTGGCCCTCAAGCACTTCAATTAGATTTCTCGACGAACCGTTGCATGTCCGCGAGACGCACGTGCGTGTGACGTGCATCTCAACTTTAATTAAACCTGAAAACCACCGTTTCTTTAATTGGACTTCGAATAATGTCCGTGCTACCTGTATAAGTTCCTCGGCATCAAGTTTTACGAGCAAGATTTATAAGATGTTCCGCGTTATTACGTTACCGCTGCCATAATCGAATATCGCAGGTGAAGCGAGCTAGATCTTTCTACGTGTAGCGCTGGTCGCTCCAGTGACAACCGGCATAAGACAAAAAGGGCACTTCGATCTTGCGAATTATTATAATCCGCTTTTAGAGTAAATCATTGAAGACGTTTGTTAATCAACGGTTTCCTCGAAATAATAATAAATGATACACCGGGATGACTTTTATACCGATATTCTATTTCTGTTGAAGTTTTCATTTAGGATTAGAAGCTCTGGGCGAATCGCGTTCTCGTTAAGAAAAGCAACTTTACGTGGAGGAATAATGGAAAACTGGAACGACTCGAAGAAGGAACAAGTGGCTACACGCCGATAGATAAGTTTCGTAAGAAGCTTCTTCGCGTTAGCCATTCGATTACATCGGAGAAATGACCGGAAAAGGTGGCACGGGGACGGGGAAGAATCTCGAAGGTATTCAAGCGTGGTTAATTAAAGGGGACCATTAAAACTGGCCGTTTTCGTTTCCTCTAACAGGAACAAAGTTCTTCCTCCAACCCTCTTTCGCATCGGTTCTTTCCATTAACTTTTTCGAAGCGGCATTGCCCCGGAGAATCCACCAACGTTCGACTAGAAATCGACTTATAAGTTGGTGCGTCGAGTTGTTGTGCTTTAGTCATCGCTGAAAGCCACGGTCGTGCAAATAATTGATCGACTTTTTCAACGATCCGGCTATTGATCGATTCGATGAAAAATCGAAAGTCCAGTGAAACGACGTTATCTGGAATTTCTACACACAATGTGACACCGTAATTGGTCAGATGAAAGATTGATCGACGTTTCCGCAACTTACCGTCGAACAATGGGCCCACCGTGAGGTGTTACGGATCGTTTACACAAAGATTTTGAATAATTATCGTGTGGAAGAATTAGCGGAGCTGGAAGAGAGCAGATTGAATTGTGTAGATCGAATAGATGCTTGATTTACTTTATGTTCGCAAAGTTGGTCGCTTCAGTTTCTCGAAGATAGAAGTGCTTTATTAGGGATAATCATTAGGTTGAATAGCTTTCTGGAGCGGATTAGACGCGATTACGTTAAGAGGCGTGTCGCAGTTATCGTTCGATTTTATTCTCGTGTTAAAGATCCCGACTGAAAAGATAAGAGACGACAGTTTTTATGAAACAACCCAACAACATGTATATTTGATCATCTGCCACTGATCAAACAACACGTTACTCTATTAATCAAAGATGCGACGATATTGTACGAAAATGGAAAAACTGTATGCAAACTATACTGTCCACATAAATTAGGTAAGATGTTGCGATTCGTTTTATAACTGGGTTATTGAGCTTCAAGTGTGCCGTTCCATGCTTCCCTTTTCAATTTGCCAGGAGTAGCAGACACGTGGGGAGCTTGCAGGAAAATCAGTAGAGTCCCAGAGACTCACGAGCGACATGGTCCTATCAACAGTTCGCCTCTTCAGACAATTCCTGTAGGCTACGTGCTTAGCAATTTCACGAGTAGCTAATCCTACGGAGACCTGATGGGGGACCGTCGGCTTTGTTTCCGGTTGAAAACGCTCGCGAGCTCGTCGAACGACGAGCCGAGAACGCTTCCATTTAGAGGGATCAATTCCGCGGATTAAAGTACACGCGTGTCCCCCGACCAGAGGTCTAATAAACGTTTACGTTCGTACGTGAGAACCGTATTTGCTCGGAAATCCAAAGGTAAACGACGGAATTTCCAGCAAGCGTCTTGTAGACGCCACTCTGCCGGGAAGTCTCCGCGAATAGACAGAAACACGTTGGATGGACATCTCGTGGAGCCCGTTTGTCCTATTTTTACGCATGAAGACTTTACTTTTTCTCTCTCGTGTCTTTCTATCATTAGCCTTTTTATGGTGTTTTTATTGTGAATTGTTTCCAGATTTCCTTGAGCTATTTCTTTTATCGTTAAAATTCTTCTCTAGAATCTTCCTAATTTTCTATTGCGCTTGCTATAATCTAGCTCTTCTATCGATGCAATTCCTTTATTTATTTACCTATATTTTTATCACAGAAATTCTATATATTTTCTACTCATTATTTTTTTCTACCGGTGCCCCGTTGTCCTTTTTTTCCAAAAATTCTTTACTCGAACCTTTACTTTCAACCACATTTTATTACTGAAATGTTATTTTGGGTCGATGTATTATTTTTTCTCTTTTCGTCGCTCACAAATCTTATCGCTGGCCTATTCTTTTCCTTCGATCGAAATTTAAGTCGAGGCACACGCATCACCTCGTCCGAGCTTAAAATTCACGTTTACTTTTACCAAATTACATCGTCTCTTACCAAAAGAGTCTACACGATGGTATTCAAAGTGGATCTTGTTATTAACGATGGATCGGCTGATTAAAATATATTATTTTCCAGAAATGAAAAAAAAGATAAATCGTATAAACGCTTATATCAAACAAATATCGAATGACATTTATATTCCGCTTAGCCGTTATTCGTATACGCGTTAATTTAGGACCTCGTTATTGCCATAGAGATTACTATATCGTTCGATTAAGTGCTCTTAGTCCGTTATATCTCGAAAAGTCAGCAAAATAAAAAATTCCTCGTCGCGAGAAATATCGTCGTCGGATGACAGCTGTGATCAGGTCGACTATAAAACATTGGTATGAAATAACCTGTCGGCTAATGCGCACAGGTGAAAATATTTGGAACTGTCGGATATTAGAGCGTGGTACATCGTGATTTACGTAGAATTTTTTGCACGGGTGATCGGCGAGCTCCAGCTCACTTCGACTGTATGAAATTTATTTAAACGGCCAAAAAAACGCTTATGCGCTAAATTGAACGGCCGTTTCGCAGTTTAAAGTATCGGCGCCGCGAGTGTAATCGTTACAGAACGTCAAAAAGCGTTTTTAATACCTTTTACATACACACACACACACAGATCGGTGTCGGCGCTGCACTTCCGACGCAGCATTTCAATCGCCTTTGCCCGACCAGTTGGAATTTTGTTTGCCAAACTACTCGTACTAGCGCGACTAGAAATCTTTTAATATTCAACGAATTTCAATTTTTGAAACCAGCGTGGCAGCGAAGGTAAAAGGAACTCTGTCAATTTTTATCAATCCTTAGCATTTTCCAGGGAGAATTTATGATTCTCCTGATGAGAGAAGAAAGAGGTCTTAATGTTAAATTACAAATGTAATGTTCACATATTTAGCCATTTTAACTATGTATCTTTTATGGAATCGTAATTGGATTACAATAAAAATGAAATGTACGATATTTCTTATAAGAGTTGAACTCTTTTAATTTCCGATAAACGTTGATCTAATTATTTTAACAATAATCGATTATAGAAACATTCGTAAAACGATTCATTGGAAATTATGATAAACTTAGAGGAAGAGGAACATGAATAATAAGACAGATGATTTTTATATTTCATGCAAGTGTTACATATATTTCGACATTTCCGCTTGAAAATTCTTTTCCGCGACTTGATGTAATTTTAATATAAATTTTCGGTAGAATATTTCATGACTTTTTAAAATAGCATTTTAATTTCAATAAAGTTTCAATTTTTCTTGTATATTATATAAAAATAATATTCCTAGTTATGTAGAAGTTACGCTCGATATTTGAAGAACAAGAGCAGAAAGAAGGAAGAATCGTACGGCGAATCGGTTAATTTCTGCACCGTGCTCGAATTAGACGTTATTAATTATAATTCCGTGCCATGAGCGTTCATGTAAATCGCGATTAAAGAACTAAACGACCGAAAATCCTGACGATATCTCGATGTTCTTTTTACGTTTCTCCCAATACGTGACAAAATTTGAGAGGACGAACGATGTTGGCAACAATAGAGATTCCTGACGATTCTCTGTCGTAATGGCGAACGTAAAATTCTTGATTCGCATTTTAAGCGGGGCGTATTGCATCGAAGAGCATTTAAGTTAAAAACAAGTACGGCGTAAATTTAAAAAATCCTTGCTAAAGTACGAAATGAATTCGGATAAGAAGTTTCTAAAATAATTTATTTCCAATTCAAACAAATAGTAAGAAAGTTCTCTAACAATTCCGAATTTTCGTAATATTTTCATTAACGATTTTTCTATTTTGTACCACAGCAAAATCAAGAATTCGATGAAATAGGTCTAGGGTGAGGTAAAGTTATTTCAGTTAGCTGAGTTCTAACAAATTAATAAGAAAAAATGAGAAAAAGATGTCGCGTATTTTAGGTACAACGATCAAAAATACAAAATGTTAAATACAAAGTATTTAAGATAAAGTATCAAGAACGTGAAACGTCTATATTCTTTCAAAATGAACGCTTCGAAGCTGCGAAAGCTTGCATAGATGACCGAATAACGTCACTCCATCGCGTGAAATAAAAGAGGGCTGATAGCTGTCTAAAATAGGTAGTACATATCTTCCTGTCATATCTTCGGAATAATTTCAAATTCCTGCTTCCCTTCTGAATTCCTTAACAAAACTTCGTCCCATTCAGCACAATATCAGAACATGCTCGCGTAAAGTATACCAGTTGTTCATTAGCGAATGATATTAAAGGATTACGAATTGTGTAGCTCATTAAACTGCCACATCACGACAAGCCAACAAGACGCTGAATTTCGAAGAAGGGATTCAATTGAACTCGATAAATTATGGGACGACGTTCAGCTGGCTAACAGTCTCGTCAAAGGGGAATTATTCATAAGCAAGTACAATTACAATAATTGCATAAAGCTGAGCGCTTCTATGCACCGTGATTAAGGAATCCGAGACCTTCACGGCAGGGAAGAGGATGGAATCTGTCCGACTATTGCCTTGTACTTGTCTCTTGAACACACCAGGATGTTCTGTCCGTGGCGTAGAATTGCTGGGAACTTGAATTTGCGTAAACAAAGAGGGAAAGGGATCCAAGAGGGTAGAGGGTGGAAACTGAGAAAACGAACGGAGAGAAGAGAGACGAAAGAGAGGCAGGAAATGGACAAAAAGGAGAATCGGCGGAGATGAAAGCGGAAAGCAGAGGCAAAATAGACCTACGAGCGAATAGAATAATAAGGTAATTGGGAATGATAATAAAAAATATAATAGAAAAACTAAGGAAAAGAATTTATGGATAAAATGTCAGGAATTTTTTAAAAAGATGGGGGCACGGCTAATGGAAGAACGGAACGGTTAATAAAAATATGAATACAGTTAAAAGGAAAAGGTAGAGAATACGGCAGGGTAAAAGGTAAAGGAAAATTAATAGAAATTATAAAATGCTAATAGGGTAGATAAGAATTTTTACGAATGAAACGTAGAGAATCTTTCTACGATTGAAAACAAGGAATGCAACGGTTAATAAGGATATTAAAATGGGAAAAACGGTGCTAAAGAATACGAAAATATAGAAACAGGAGTAAAGAAAAATTAATAGAAATTATAAGACGCTTACTACAACCGAGAAAGGACATTTACGAATACAATGTACAGATTTTTTAAAATTTCGCTAGTTACTTATTATTCCATATTTATTTATAATAAATTTATATAAAATAATCAAACTAGAAAACTAAAATAACAATAAGCCAATTAACCACTAATGACCCACCTACGAAGAAGCTAAAGAACAGAATACATAATTAATAAAACATGAAGAAGAAGTAGCACAGGGAAGAAAGGGTTGCGGAAAACAACCGGTAGGGAGGCCAAGGCAAACCTTCCGGAATGTGTGTACCTTAGGAGACCGTGGCTGACATAAGGGGTTGCCAAATTAAACAAGGGCCTAAGGACCGCTCCTAATTTGCGCACTCAAGTAATTCAACCCTTAACTCGTCTCGTTCGTTTTCTGCTTAAGCAAGGATTACCTTTAACCTACACAAACTGCGAAAGACAAAACTGATGCGGGTGTTGGAGGATTTTCCTGTCGGAAACCGCTTATGTTTAACTGTGGCAGCTTCGTGATCTAACTTTTACTTTTTTTCCGCGTAGAATAATCGAATTATTGATCCGTCGATGATGGTCGTTCTTGAATCGTTCTGTATTGATTCGTTTCAAGCTTCTATGAGAAAATTTTATAGATTGGATTTTAAGAGACGAATAACGCAGTCTGGCAATTTATCATGCTATGAGAGACGTTATCGGCATTACATCTAATTATTTCAAGATCTGAAAGGGGATGAAACAGACGCGTTAAAACGTTACACCTTCGATTTATATCGATAAGACGATAAAACGTTGGAAGGGTAACGTGAACGTTGAAAGATTCCAAGGGAAAAGGAAAAATGTGATTTTGAGAAAATTAATAAAATTATTTGATCACGATTCTGTTCACGTGAAAGCCACGTAAAATTCATTGTTTGAAATGGGACTGAAAGGAGGAAGAAGAAAATATTGGCCAGAGAGTTGGACTGCTTTTCTCATTATGTTCATTTACTATTCGTGTTGAAACAAGAATGAGATTGAAATAAAAAATCGATAAAAAGATTACAACAAGGTTAAAGAATATAATAAAAGAGAGTGTCAGAGATAAATTTAACAAATCAGGTTTCTTGAAACCTGACGAGATACACAAACCTATTCATTTAGACAAACATTTCAAAAAGCACAAATTACAATTATTTTTTTCCTAATTTATTTTAATACCCAAACTTTTGGACGACGATGTACTTAGTGGAATGGAGAGAAACAATAGAGAACGATGCTGATTTAAAGTCTACATTTTAACTGGCTCCGGCCATTCCGAGGAAGTAACCGTGAGAAGAGCGAGCTTAAAGAAAATGAAAATTCTCCGTGCAATTTTCTCAAACTGACGGTCCAACGGAGCGGGCGTGAGCGATGCGTAGATGCATCCTTTTCTTCGCGAACAACGAGATTTTCTGAATCGCGAGAGCGAACTCTCGGAAAATGGCGTTTTCTCTTCTCTCCTATTCCTTCATACTTTTTCACAGAAAGAAGCTGCGACGAGAAAAGGGGGCAAAATACTGCGAGCGAACTGACGAAATTCTATAATGCGTCTTTGAAGCGAGCGACGTTGCAATTCGGCGAATTCGTATTCTCCCTTTCGTGCGCCTATTTCTTTCTTTTCTTTTTTTCTTTTTAGATCTACATTATTTACAGATACAGAGAATGTATTACATGTTCGTAGTATCTTTGAGAAATTGGTGAAACTTAACAAAGGTCACAAAGTAAAAGAGTCCATATATACTCGAATAATTATGTTTAAATTTAAATAAAATTGTAAAATTAATACGTAAAGAGGCTCTGGAAATTAAGAATATTAGCAAACTTCGAGTCGCCGTTGTCTTGAAAATTTGATAAATTCAAGTTTCTCGCAACACGGCATGATAATTGAATGCTGTAACGTATCTCTGTTATTTTCACACCAGATATATGACTACGCCTTACTCTGAACCAGCCCGTAAGGAAGTTAGCCGAGTCAGTGAAGCTGTTTACTCGAGGGTATACTATATTTGTCAGGATCTTACTTCAGTGAGTGCTTTCTGTCTTACGGTGTCTTAGCTTGTAAGCAGTTATACACCTATCGTTGTAGCTGTTGCTCTGCAAAAACAACATGGACGAAGCTTTCGTTTGTCGCTCACATGTAACTGGTTGGACAAGAACTCTTTCTCTTTCATCTATCTCTGACAATGAATAGAATGGTGCAACTTTTTTCTTTCCTTGATTTATTACTATCGTAGTGGTAAGATACGTAGAGAAAAGACTTTCTTACACGTAGTTTTACGTAAAAGTAAGTAAAAGAATATAAGTCGAGTCTTCAGCTTCATCGTGTTATATACTACAGTTGGTAATGTCATAAAGTTCATTATAGGATCATATAATGACACGTATACTCTAAGAATAGACCAATCAATATCAATTACCAATAATTCCTCTTATTACCGTCGTGTCGCCCACGCTAAAACACATTCAGTGTCTTCATCGTATCGCAACAAAATATTTAGTATCTCTCGAATGACCAAAGATGATAAAAGGATCTCGTCATAATAAAATGTCTCGTATGAAAATTAAATCGTGAATCAGAGAGAAATCGAATATAATCGGTGTGCTTGACAAAAAATTATTTCTTGTAATACCCTATAAAGCATAAAAGAATCGTCGATATCAAACAAAGATAATGGACGAAGCTTTTTCATATATCAAACTTTTTCATTTATGAAATTTCTTCTATCACAATTAAATCATAAATTACTCCATATAAAAACCGATTATAACAAAAAACTTTCACCGAAGGCTATGTCACGTGATACACTATGAAACAAACGAACCATTGTTCTCTTTCATCTATCACTGACAATGAGTAGAATGGTATGAGTTTTTTCTGTTCTTGATTTATCGTTATCGTGGTGAAAGGGTACATCTGTCGATTTTGGAAAAAAGGATCAAATTACGGATGTTTCTTATGGATAAAATATCCCCGTCTCAAAGATATCCCGTACTCCAAAGTAAATTCTAAACAACGCCAAATAAAAATCGATTATCTAATATCCTCCGCGATAGATTATCTCGTTTGATACGGAATAACACAACAAGATTATCGGCCTTATTGAATTATTAAAAATGTATTACAAAGGAAAGAATCTATTTCGTGATCCACATCCACGGAACGCACAATTTCCGTTCTTCCGGCAATAGGACGCGGGTTATCTTCGATCCGCAGCAGCACGTGACTTGGACCATCGCTCGAAACATCCGGTTGTAAAGCTGTTGGTGAGATAACGGATCGCAGGGCAAACGCAAGCCCGTATAAATTCATATTAGCGCCGGTCTTTTTGCGCCTTCGACTAGCCATGCTTCGAACTTTTCTTCGCGCTCTTCCTCCGTGACTCGAATTATACGCGAGGTTTTTTCCGGTTCCGCCTAGCCATCGTCTTCTCTCCTTCCACGTCTCGGTCGACGACCGATGGAAATTATGCGAAGAAGCTTCCTACTCGACGGAACTCGACGAGAGCCGCTCTCAGATGGAATCCAGACGGATGGAAAACTTCCCGATCGAACCGGAAAGGTCGCCTCCACGCCCGGTAAGTGTTCTGATTACGGCCGCTGGACGACACTTAGACATCGAATGGTGAAACTGAGTTACCTGGGGCGGCACTTTTATCGGAAAAGAACCGAGAGGTCGAGGTTCCAAGTGAAGTTGAGTACACGAGGGTGTGCTCATGTTGGGCAGCCGATGGACGAACGAGGGCTGCCTCCTGTTTGAGGTTAAAGCGTCGACTGTTGTACGTTGCTGCGCTTTGCTTCGTTCTTTTGATGTGTAAATATATTTTTGTGAAACTGAACGTGTAACAATTATTATACGATCAAAAGAATTTTGAAAAGTGAATCGACAACTTAAAGATGACGCGTAATAAGTATTATGTGTTCTAAGAAATTTGCAGAAAAAGATTGAGAATGTTTGAAGACGATTTGATGCGATGCATAGTGTTACAATTTGACTAATTAATTTACCTTCGTCGATCGCTTTGTTAGAAGACGTGTCTTTTCCTGTGAACGAGATATTGGCGATGTTTCGAGATATTCTCGTAATTACAGCAGGTGGTAGAATGCTAAATAAGGATAATAAAATCAAAGAACTAGCACTACTAAATACGACATTACTATGCTTGAGATCCCATTGGAAATGCAAAATCTTCCCTTGCAACGCGATAAACTAATATTTTTAAGAGTTGAAAGATTTCAAGATTGCATATATCAGTAAAACGTTTTAACTTTGTTATTCGTTGTACGGTGTTATACTAGTTATGCTAAATGGATGTTTCAAACGAAAGCATTTCCACAGATTCAGTCTGATTTTCGCGATGTGTTACTTTCAACGCGGCATTGATATCGTGCCTTTGTATCTAGGTTACTAGTCGAGTTAATTTCCTGACGTAGATGGCCATCGCTGATATGTCGCGTTTGTATTCTGTTTCAGTTATTGCGTGAGGAAATTCGAGGTTCAAGCACGCGTGTCATACGCAATGCTACGAGAGAGAGAGAGGGGGCAGGGCACAATGCGTTCGACAATTCCCCTGGTGTCGAGAAACGATCGAACCCCCTAGGTAATCCGTCGAAACCAATTCCTCCCTGAATGTTCAATGCAATTCAGTCAATTTAACAAAACACTGAAACATCCTCTTCGTTCGATTTACAAAGAGAATCGTTATTTTTTCCTATCGCTTGCAAAAAGTATGTGAGAAGTTCTCTAGTATTCGTTCGATAACAATTATTTTAACACATTATGAATCGGTGAAATTTTGACAGAAATTTGTAACAAGCGTTGGTTTAATACGATGTGCGTACTTTACTGATCTTGTATCGTTCCTTCCTTTTCCTAGAGATTCTTTTGAAAAGCTGCAAATTACGATGAGATTTCTTTCTTTCTCTTCTTTCTCAAAAAATACTCAATTTTAATTCCACGACATAGAGATAGTGATCGTTAAAGAAGATGTTTCTCTTTTATCGATCTGTTAAATAAAAAATGAGCTAGTTTCGTTAAAGATACGTCATATATATGTTAATTTATTAAACAATTTTTAAAGGTCAGTGATCAACTAGATAAATTAATAACTTAGAACGTACATCGAATAAAAAGAGAATAATAAAAATAGAAAGATTTCATTCTGAAATTGAATACCAATCATAATCGAACAATGAAACTATATTTTCTCGACCTATTGATTCCAAGTTCAGACTTTATTTTTTATCGTTTAATTACTGACAACATGTACATCGGATACTGTTACCTTCGTAGAAAGGCTTATGATTTCTCGTAAAAACTTTTATTTCTTACTCGAATGACTGTCATCCGGCAGTAGCGTAACCTCTTTTGAAATTTCCCTTTTATATACTCGATAAACGGGAGATGTAGCGATAAGGAAGTCCGTCGACATTGCTAGATCTGTGAAAGTAAATGCGCGATCTGAGCGCCTGTCTCAGGAATCGATGTCGATCCTCTTCGGTCTTCGAAGACGCTGTCAAAACGTTATCTCCCGTGTCATCGGCATTTCTGTTCGTCGACGGGCTTTATTGGTTAAAGAACACTAAAAAATCTCTGAAAGAATTTCAAGACGTTCAAGAGAATTTTAATGTAAAAGATGTAAAATTGAGAAGAAAATTTATTCCGGAACGTTTGAGAAAGAGAAATACTTGAAGTAACCGTATACTTTCAAGAACAAATAATATTTGGAAGTTGGGATCTGGACAAAGAATCTAAAATGTACTTTCGCGAAAGACGATACAAGTCCTGTTGCACAAAAGGTTTCGAAATACTTGATATACTGTTTCAGGAATCGAATACACACGTTTCCAAGGTACGGAAGTGCTGCCTCGTTCAAAGTACTGTACAGTACGCTATATCTGATCTGTATCAGATCTTTCTAGCTTTCTCCCAACTTAAATACTTTTTCATGTGAAAAAGCAGGTATCGGGATCTTTAGTTCGAGTAACACGTTAAAATCAAATATCGTATTTTGCGAACAGAGTCATTTCCTTTCTTCTCTTTCCTTTCTACCTATCCTTCCAATCGCTTATTTCCAAAATTAAGCTATTTGCTTCTAAAATTGTCCACCATAAATTCCACCGTTTGCTCGAATAATTAACAATGTCCCATGGCTCGGAACATGTGTCGTTAAAATCCACGTATTACGAACAGGAGCTTCGTTACTGCGTTTGTTTCGACAATTCCTCGCGGGACATTCCTTTCTGAGCCTCGCGTATCTTCCGTTCTCATGCTCTCGTGTATGATGATTACTAAGAGGTATTTGAAAACGTTGATTTAGCTGTGGGTAAGTCGACGAAAGCACGTCGCAGCTCGTCTCTATATACTTTATCCAATGGGAGGGGTGCTGCTTGTTCCACGATAAATAAGAGAAACGCAAAGAAGAGAAAGAAAAAGCGACAATGCCGGCGGCAGTGCATTTGCAATTCCACGCGGCCATTAAAAATGTCTGCACGCAACACCGCCTCTACGTGGAATCGTAACATGACAGTCTGTTTCATGCTACGCGTTCAGATTATCATCTCGATTCTCCATTGACACGCTACATCTTGTAATCAGTGAACTAAACGATAATCAGCAGCGTTTACGATTGAATTTTTAAATGTTCGAAAATTTCATTAAAAAGAAACGGATTCGTCGGTGAAGCGAAAGAAAATCGTTTCGGTTGATACGCGTTTGATCAGCTTTGGGGGAAACTATCAATTCCTCTTCTAAGAAAGATAGTTTACAAATCTTTTGAACAAGCGAATCTTTTCTATTATTAATCAACGAAACTTGTATGAGACGTTTACACGCCGGACCAAAATAGCTGCGAGATACTGGCGTTAAATTAAATGTCTATTTCAAGTAAAATCGACGACGAGAATAGGAACGCTTATTGTTCCGGGTTTATCTTGGCTAAGCAGCAAGAATTGCGGCTTTACGAACATGTTTCCGCAGTGCGTGTACAGTGAAATGTCTCTGTCTCTTTGTACTTGATAGTTAGAATCTTTTCTCTCTTTTGCGCCAGAACGTCGATAAGATAAATTCGAAACAGTAATGAACCAGTCGAAGGAAAATACGAAGAAAAATCCTGTAGACGATCTTCTTATTATCTTAAGTATCTCAAGTATATAAGCTGACTCGCATAACGTGGTTAACCGACTAGGGAGTGATTCTACGTGGAAAAATAAGTCGAAAATGTGGAATAACGTTTCTTTTGTTCCAGGCTTTGTTCTACCGAAAATTGAGTTTTCGCGTAATGTAAATTTTGAAACATTTCCCAACAAAGTTTTTTTCTGTGTTGAATATGATCGGAGACTTGTGTAATAGGTGGCCCAAACTAGCAGAATGAATTTAAACCTCTTACGTAGACCAAGGAGAGGCAAGTTCGCGTAATTAACGAGTGGTAAGTACAGATTCGTTTTCATGCTTGTATGTGCTTTCGAGGACCATCCAGACGCTGAGATTAACTCGCGTAAAATTAGGGTTGCCAGTGGAATAGACTCAGAGGTTCGTGTCTTGAATCGTCGCGTGTTTGTTATTTTGGAACATTGCATGCAATTTTGATCTTGATCTAATTTAACATCGTTTGATTGTTACCTCCGTTCAGGTAAAATTACACTTCCATCGCATTCGTTTCTTTTTGAGCAATTGAAATTGCAAATCTGTCCTATAAAAGAAACAAAATCATCTCTTCCTCTTCAACTTCTCTATAAAGGAAACATGATCATCAAATGTTCCTTGAACCTAACAATCCCAAAAATTCCGATTTTACGAAACTCGACGAAATATCAAATTCTTTCCTCGTTTAAGAGGCTCAAGTTGGGAATCTTTCAATTGAAAGCAACAAAGTCACCGTTGAATATTTTTTAATCCCAACAATTCTTGGTCCGTTAATTTTTATATTATTTGTCAATGATCTTGCAACGATGTTCCACAGTTTCAAATTTTTGCTTTACGCCGATGAAAACGTTCAAACTGATAACATCCTTTCGTAACTGCATTTTATTTCAACTGCGCGTGGATAACTTTGACACGGAGCAAACGGTACATCGTTTAATTTAAATGAACGCTACTTTATGGGGCCAACACGTGAGATACGTCCGGTCGAATTAGTATGAATCGTACTCGCTTTAGACCTGCAAAACACTGATAGGAGTTTACGATAACGAATAAATAAATAAACGAAAAATAGATAAAGGAAGTCAATTTAAAGGAAATGTACGTTGGACGCAAATAAGTCGGAAGTGAAAGTAACAAAGGGGAAACACGTGGGCGTGATCGAGTAACGCGTAGAGATCGTTGTCGGGGGTTCCAGTTGGGTGGTAAGTACTAATCAATTGCACTGACAATGACTATAGGTACATCGGTTTAATTAATTGACTAATTGTTATGCTAATTAGCTTTGCTAAGTTGGACAGCGTCCGTCCGATGGGAATCGACGGCGGCCATCGGGAATCACTTTGGTAATCGACTAGCCTGGAAATTTCCATGCGGCCCACCAGAATGTCCAGAGTTGCATGAATATTCCAGCGATTCGCGGCAAACATCAAACTTCAATTACTGGCTCATTAAAACATGCAACGATCTTTTTCCAACGGGATCGAACTTTAGACTGTCGGCACGAGTATAGAGCCCTCAATGGAAACCAGAGGTTCCTTGTCAACGTCCCTAAATAGTTCGTTTACTTTGACCTCGAGTTTCGTATTTATTTTATTTTTGGTTTCCAGAAATATAGAAGATGTCTAGCCACGGAGACCGTCTCTAATTTTCATCGAGAAGGGACTTTCTATCGTCGCATTTATAGGAAATTTGTTCTTCCGACAAATTTTTATCTCGTACTATGTTTTCTGGAAATTTAAAATTGACCATTTAGCAAGTGTGATCTTTTCCTGTTTTTAACTGCGTTTTCTTCGATTTTTATTTATTGCGTATATCGGGTGTGTCGAATAAGTTTTCGCGAAAAGATCATAAAATCCGAAGACTTTTCGCCGGAAAGACTAAGCTTGTAGATGTCTGTAAATTTACATATATACAATTGTTTTTGGCATCTTTTATCAATGGAAACAATACAACAGTCAATTTCCACGTTATTAATGTCACTATAGCGGCACTAAGGAAAGTTCGAAAAGTTGAAACGACATTCAATTCCGAACAATAATTCCTACCCAATTCTCGGAATTCTTGCTGCACCTGTCTCCAAGTTTTCAAGTCTTGACAGAGGGTTTCGCATAATTTCCCACCATCTAATCGCTGCGGCTGCTGTACGCATCATCAGCTCGCATTTCGCGCCACGGATCCGCCCCGTCAGTTCACCTCGTTCAACAAATCATCCAGGACCGGGTATCAGTTTCGCGAGTTCGCGAGCCTCGTTCCTTTGTTCGTTCGACTTCCTCAGGGGCGTCATTTCTGCAATTCAATCTCGAAGTGCTTGAACACTGGAGTGGAACAGAGACAAAGAGAGGCGTGCGCGCGCGCAAGAGAGAGAGAGAGAGTTTAGGCGAGTACGGGCGGTTCTGTAAATCACGCGGGACGCGACTGCCATTTCGGATTCCCGGCGTGGCCCTTTGTCGGCGTATAATTCACACTCGGTCACGTATTACAAGGGCCGTTACAACGTGCATTACACTAATGTCAAACAACGGTCCTGGACTGCGCGACGACCTGGCGTTAATTTCGAGAACGCTTCGTTTCACAGAATCGATCGCCATGCGAAATCCTTCGGTGTGTTCGTGGGTCTTGCGTATCTTTAAAGGACTGAGGTTTGAGACACGACGACCCATACATTCGATACATTGTATGCAAAAGATACAGTGGCCATAAATATGCATCGTCGATACGATATTGTCAATGTTTGCTGTCAAACAGCCGGCATCTTCGTTGAGAACCTTGAAATATCGACGATACCATTGATGGCACTCTCAGAGTTACAGAATTTTTAATTCTCTTCGGATAAACATTGCAACGATTCTTTTCTTCCTACGTGATACAGCATTGGAATTTAATTATACCGTATGATGACTCTGATCGGATGATAAACGAAGAAACATGGAAGAACAATTCTTCGTCAGTTTCACGTGAAATTCTCTACCCTCGAAGCAAGAAAGGTCAATATCTGTAGCCAGGGGAGAAGTTCGCTCTTCGACCAGTTACTCGATCTTGATCGCTGTTATTCCATCTTTCTGCTTCACTACTTTTTCTTCTCTCCTTTTCTAACCTATCTACTTCTCAGCTTCTATTATATTATCGGGATACAGGACGCCAGTTCTTGGAACTGCTCGTCGAGATCCTCGAGTAGTCGGTGCAAGTTCCACGGACAATAAAAGCCGAAGTGCTCGTTCAATCTTCCGGTACAAGCTGTCGTTCGATCGGCTAAGGACGCGTTACCTTCGAGATATCGATTCCGGCTGTGACGCGTGCCTCTAGCTAGCATAGATCACGTTTCACACCTAAAGGACACCTGTCGTACATACTTATTGTCTGCGTTCCCGTCACTGGGGGAATCCTAGCTCGCGGATGTTTCGACATTCGCGTCGATATTTCATGGATTTGATAAAAATTTGTGGACATCATCTGAGGATAGAGATAGCGCATCCTTGCTCGGCCAAATTAGAGTTTTTACTTTTATCGTGGAAACTCGGCGGTAAAATTAACAAAGTTGTATTTATTTGGCGGAATAAATTTGTAGAAAAATAAATTTACTAATATTCCTCTGATTTTGGTATCTTTAAGTGGCGAACGATTTTCGCTGTTTCGAAATGTGGAAAGTCATACATGAAAATAATATTTTCTTAAGAATTACCGCGTTATATCGAGATATCGTAAAAATATTTGATAACGAAGAATGATTTATTTAATATTTATGTTAAACTAAAAACACATCTGTAGATAGTTGGTGATATTAGCGAGAATTCCCGGGAAATTCGTATTGCGAAGAGATTCGTCGGGGACAAATAAATTTCACGCTCGAGAAGTAATAAGAAAAGAATGTAATAAAAAGCTATAGTAAACGGAATGAGGAACGAATGGCGAAAAGGGACAGGTTTGACCCAGTTCGAATAAAACGGCCACTAAAATACACATAAAAGCCACCATTTCAAAAGTACAAAAAAGTTGCTTTCTTTGCGTGTATATACGTTACTAAATTAATAACTCGCTCTTTCTTCGGCTACTTAATTTCACATTTATCGTCGAATTGGCACGACGAAATCCCATTTTTACGATTTCTAATTTTTATTTATTTCGAGAATTCCTAATTTTTCGATGCTTGAATTTTCAACAAGCAACGCATTGTCTCGTTACGTAGACTAATCGATCGATCGATTCATGAGAATATAAGGGTAGTAAATTTTACAAGCATTCGCGTCAGAGAGACATATTGGACAACGTTTGCGTAGTAGGGTTGTATAAAGCAAATTTGTGCGCTGAAATTGTCTCATATGACGCACGGTACGTATTCAGCCTGTTTGCTCTCATACAACAAAACTGCTGCTGATGTACGTTCGAATTTACGAAGCTCCGCTGAATATCGTAAGCAAGTGTTTTCGCGATTTACGCGTACGACGACTGACCGCGAAACCGTGGCCCATAAATTTCTCGCTCGTCTAGCTGGTTCGTGAAACGGGAACGAGGTACTCGCCTGGCTACAAACTCTGACACGTTCCATGCTCACGTCGGAAGTATTCTTTCTTACGTCTATTAATATTGCTGTTATTACAGTTTATATCACGAGATTTAACCTCTTGAGATTTACTGGCACGTATATGCGACGTTTGTTTCGCTCAATGTGTAAGTATACGAAGCTACAATGACTTTAATATCTTTTCGAGCAATTTTCACGTCCTCTGTACCGTAGGAAAGCTGAGTCATTTGTTCAAATTTAATTCTTTCGCTGCTCTAGATTTTCAGGAAGTGTAACGAGATTTTGGAATATTAATCGAGTGTCTATTGTATTAAAGAATTCGTCGTTGGGTCGAATACTTCAAACTTTTATAATAAATATAAAAATTCGGAGAAAAGTGACTCGTGAGTTCCTGTCTGATCGCTCTTCGCTGTTCTAGTCTTTCAATGAATCTACAAAGTTCCAGAGCGTTTATTATTTATATCTATATCGTCAAATTCATTTTTGAGTGAAATATTCGAAATATTTTTCGATAGAAATGTAAATATAAAGAAAGGCATCCATTGGTCCTGATCTAATTTTTTAACAAATTTAAGCATTCAAAAAGTCTGCAAAAGTTGGTATAATTATCGGTATCTCTACTATATAATACGATCGTTAAATCAAATACTTGAAATCCTTAGCAACAGGAATACAAATTTAATGATAAAGAATCGAAGAAAGAAATTTGCCTGCGAAAAATTCGAAACAAAATACTAATATAAAGCTACGTCAAAAGATAGTAATTAATCACATCACAAACGAGGAAATGAGAAAAACTCAATCCCCGAGATAATTATCGACAACCGGATATCTAATGGATAATCGATAGCGAGACGCGTCCACGATGGCGAACCACGTGCGTTAGATCATCCGTTAACGCATTCTGGGCCACTATTTAGCGCAATTTACTACTTTATGGCGATTCGTTTCGTGTGCTATGGTCTCGCACGGCAATCGAACGCGACCGCACGCTCCTGGGATGAACGATCAAAGCGAGACCTGGTCCGTTTATTTGTACCACACGGTATAACGATCGTTATTCCCGCGCGGGCCTGCTCCATTTTCCACTGATCACACGCTTTTTCGCAAACCCACAAAACGCGCGTTAAAACGCACAGGATTCTTTCAACTACACATATATTCCTCTTTTTTATTGATATTTCTCTTTTTCTTTTTTATTTTGGATCGAATGCTGGCCCGTGCAATAAAAAGCGGCATGGATCGGAAACAAAATTGGAGATGTTTCCAATCATGTAGCGATTTTGGAGAATTTTTGAGCGAGGTTAAAGGAAAATTTGTGCAAATGATCTGCGAATAAATTGAGAAATTTATCTATATCGCGTTGTTATTTACGCGCCGATCGACAAACCTTTATATTCAAATTCGTTCAACCTAGACTATCAACCGCCTACAAATACATTAATTTGCTACAAACTTAACACATAGATTTTCCAAAAATTGTATCTTCATTCTCAATTATTTTATTTAATAATAGGAAATCATTATCCACAGGTTTCACGCTGCTAGTCCATACACGGTCTAGTCACAGTCACAATTCTGCGAACGTTCACTTTTCAGTCTAGCGACCCTCCAAAACTTCCCTTCGCGTCCAAACGATCTCTTCCCCCTAATAAGCACTTGAACGTATAAAATTGAACTCACCGAGGGTGGAGTGGTAAATTAGGAAGCTCTAGCTCGCCTAAACCACGTTTCAGACTTACGCCTCTGCCATTCGTCTCCTTATCTCGTTCTCGAGCAATAAATACAATATCGTATCGACGAAAGTTGTAAGAAAGTAACAGGTAACCAAGAGACGGCAGAAGTAATCGGTAGAAAATGCGCGATAAAGATCGTAATACGTGATTGGCATCGATCGTGCTTATGAAAGTCACCCTCTGTTTATGAACGTTGAGAAAAGGAAAAATGGGAGACAAGAAGGAGGGACACAGAGTACTGTTATCGGCAACGTGTCGCTAGACCATTCGGTTAAGTAAAGCCCGCGCCTGTTTCACCGACTCTACGAACATTAATTATGCAGGTAATTAACATTCGACCGGTCCTAGCACGGGAATATCATTTTACGCCGGTTCCCCCTTTCGTCATCAATCTGAACGTGTCAGCCAGCCGACACGATGTCGCGGCTCTTGTCGAATGCGTGTATCGCGCACCCTTACACGCCCAACGCTACGCGATACGCTTGGCACGCGCCCTTTTGCCTTCTAAATGCCACGAGTATAATAGCTGGATGTAGATATTTAGTGTTAAGAAGGAATTTTCGGCCAACGAGGTAAACTTTCGAGAACGAGTGGAAGAAAACATTTCGACGAGTCATTTAGGATAAATTTTCGTTTTATCATCCGAAGATATTTAAAGAGCAGATTTTTGAAATTTATGCCAAGAAAATTGGTCTACGGAAAGATTGATAATTGCGATTAAAATTGCTGAAAGACGACAATTTTAGAGAGAGGCATTTGGTTACCTAACGAGCAGAGCCTTGCTTTTGCAGCGCATCGCTTTCATCGCATCGTTTTCAACTTCATCACTTCCCGCCTGTCATTAGCACGGTCCGCAACAAAGTTTCCATTCCCCTTCGTGCCTTTCGTTGTACCCACTCCTAATTCGTAGCCCGAAATTCCCTTTGCCGGAAATGATTATCTCGCAACTACGAATCCTTCGAGAAGCAAAACTGTACCTCGCACTTGATACGAAAAAATGATGCGATACTTTGGGAAGTAAAATTCACCAGAGTTCCTATCCAGTCGTCTCTGAACTCTAAACGATTGAATGGAATCATGGAATTCTTAATCTCAACGCAAGCAACCTTCAAACTCCGAATTATCCCAACATTCGGCTACGCAACTTCTCTAACCGAGTCAACAGTCCTCGATCTTCTACATCATCAACGAACTAAACAATCTTCCTTCCCTAAAATCCAACTCGTTGGTCAGAATAAATCCCGAATGGTCCGTTTAAGCGTGATCCAGGACCCGTGGAACGATCCATCGCGGTCTCGTCGCAGCGGCACGTCTCGCGGTAACGCCTGGCCGACTAACTTCCGGGACCAGGTGAATATTCATGAGACGATCTCAGCCGGCTTAAAGCACGGTTTACGCGGCATATTGCAGGACGTCTGCTATCAGTTCGACGTCCGTCTAAAGCTCGATTCCCACTAGACTTCCGCAGCTTTCCGACTGACATCGCGTACAGGCAAATTTTTCAATTATTTTACATCCAAGAATATAGAGAAGCGTAACGAACGTATTTCGCGATTTTCTTTCGTTCTTTATCTACACAGTGTCATTTTACGATATATGGTTTTCTCGTTAAAAACACTCGTTGAGATCGTAGTTACAAAAATTATCTGCTAAGTAATATCACATTTTTCGTACATTTGAAGAGTACGATTAAACTGACGATTCTTATGATTTTTTCTCCAAGTTTGCTCTGAAGAAGTGAACCGCAGAACGATTACGAAACGTGGAAACAAAGCGCAACGTACGAACAAAAACTCGATTGAGAAACCGAAGAATCAGAAATGTGTCATTTAATCGTCGCGATAGCTTGAAATCTAAAAGCGTAACTGAACCGTGTGTCGATCACGTTTTTTCTGGTTAGTTAGACTAAACTAGAAAATTGTTGTTCTGTAAACCGAACTTTTAAACAAACCTTCTTAAACGCCACTATCGTGCAAGGGTTTAACACGAGGATGGAAAGAGCGCAGTCGTTGTAAATGAGACGCATTTTGCAAGCGAATCTTTGGAAATTGTTGAACAAGAATGTCGCGTCCTTTAGAGCAAGTTGGGATTAAGGTTAAGTTTATCCAGAGGGAAACTCGACCAAGTGACTTCGTTCGAGTTGAAACAAGGTGGTTAGGGAAGATCTACCTTGTCGAGGCGACCAAGTGTGGTTACGAATTTGGAATATGAAATTAAGGACAAAGAGTGACGATGCGGTTGTTGCTATGGTTCTGCTACCTCGTTCGGCTGGCGTCACAGAATACCGGAATTTCTTGAAGCTGTATTCAAGTGTCATCCGCAAACGATGACTTGCAGCGAGTTTCAAGTAGGATCTGTGGTCCAAGAAAATATAGAATCGTATGGAATTACGCTAATATTATACTATAGATGTAGAAATTAATTCGTTTTTTTTTTTAGATAAATTTCCTATCAATTATTCATCGCCTTTTAAATTTACTGACATTTATTTACCAATTTTGATCTTTGATCGATCGTGCGTTATTTATATGATAATAGATAATTGTTCATCGAATTACTCCAAGAAAACAAGTTGTTTAAAAATTTGAGTGGAATTTTCATTTGGTAACCATTGGGGTCGGTCGATTTCTACGTCTGGTATCTCTATTTTTATCGCGAATGTCTTTCACTAAAATTAAAATTCACAGAATGTTAGTAAAGAAAGGAGCATAAGCGACAAAGGGATTAAACGTTAAAAGACATGAAATTACGCTAGTTGCTTAAACGAGGGACCGTTTTACAGTGGTTGATACGAAACGGAATGGTTAATTGGACGAAAGAAATGTATCATTACACGATCGTAAAATGGGGCAGAATTAATTGAAGGTGGTCGTAGCATCGTTGGAAGTAATCTTAACCCTGCGATAATAATATTCTCGTCCAAACCACAGTTAATGAGGCGAGGTAAATTAATACCCTTCCGTTTAATTTCCCCCGAGGTATAAAAACTTCTTACCGATACGATCGAAGGAAAAGCAGCATTTTCTTCGAGGTCAGCTTTGAAAAAAGAAGTAAAGGATTACTACGAGCGATGTTCCTCGTTACCTCAGTAGTTGAAAACCTAGTTGCAAGATCCGATACAATAGAATCGTTGTGCTTGAAAAACAACGTTAATGAATCCTAACGTGCACGAAACAATTAGAACCTTTTTCATTTCCATCGCGTACGCGGTTAATTAATTTCTTGAAATCTTCTTTCATCGAAAGTCCACATATTTAATCCACATATTAACAATCGATATCCAGAACCGAGATATTATTATGTTCTTCCACTTTTTCGAAATTCATCGCCATTCTGGGCAAAAAATTACACGCTTCCAAATGCAAACAGTTTTACCAATTCCCTAAAGATATATCTCTGTGCTTGACGAATCGAGAAACCGACATTCAAAACTGAGTTGCTCGACCAAAGACAGAAAATGTTCAAAAGATCTGTCCTCGTTGCCAAAACTAATCTCCCTTAGCAGCAGGAAAACGCGCAGCTTGTGTAAATTCATTCTCAGCCTGTCATAATTCTCAGCCTCCAGAAACGACGATGTAAAAACGTACAAAAAAAAAAAAAAGAAGAAGATGGAAGAAGAAATCTCTGTTAACGAAATCGTCTAATCCTCGTACAAAGCGATCAGAATTCCGGCACGCGGTACGACCAATGTCGACGACTGTCCCGGGCTCACGTAGCCCGAGTCCTTAGCACGGTCGGGTAACCGCGTTACAAACACGGGGCGGGCTCGCTTGAACGCGAGGCATTTCTCCGAGCACGGTCCTTTGTATGGTTGGGCAAAGAAAGGCCGGAGATAAAGATATATATTTCCAGGGCTGGCTGGATAACGAGCCAGCTAGACGCGGCGCATTGTAGTCAGGGCGAAAAAGAGCGTGTACAAAGTGTAGACAACGCGATAGAAACACGCCGGCCGGAAAAGTCGAGGTCGCTGTAACGAAGCGAGAGGTGAAGTGGCCTCGTCGCCGCGCCACCGTTGGGAGTTGGGTTCGGAGCACCGCAACGATGCTGATACCCGGCACGACACAACGGCATAAACTACAATTATTCTCGATCTCTGTCAGGATGTTCGACTGTGTCGAGTAGCAGAAAGAGTTGAAATTTTGTCGCTTTGCTTCGCTATTTTTATCCTCTTCCTTTCCTTTCTCTCTTTAAGGGTACAGTTTGAAGGGTCGTTTCGTGGAATTTTTTTCTTTCTTTTTTATAACGAGGGGTTGATCCGTGAAAAATCACAGCAAGGAGTTATCGAAGAATAGAAAGTGGCGAAATTTGTAAATTCGATATTTTTGCTCTTTTCCGTTCGCTTCTCTCAGGTATACTGCGAATACTTATGTATTTATGCTGGATTGAAAAATACAGAGACGAACATAGCGTGGAAAAATAGACGAAATAACCGAAGCGGAGTACAATTTGCCGTAATTTTTAACAAGCGAGACAAATATTAAACAAACTTTTGTTCGGGTTCTATTTCTTTAGGTGTATTGGTAAAGATTTAAATTTGTACAAAAATGCGCGGTCCAGTTACGCGCAATTTTCTTGGAAGTGGGAGATTGATCTGTGTAAAATAGGAAAATTGCGTCGCAGATGATAAAAGAAAGATAGGAATATTCTTTATTTCTCTCTTGGAATGTTATTTTCGTACGCTTCTTTTAAGGGCGGCTTTGACGACCGCGCAGGAGTGAAATGGTACATCAGTTTTTAGCATCTGATTGCCCCGGAGCGTTTGAGAAGATTGTTTATTAGGGTGCAGATAGCGAAAATGAGAAAACAAATCTTTGCGCTAAGATCTTTCGCGATGCGTCGAAAAACAATCATGTTGAATACCGATGATCGAGAAATGATTTTTATCTATTTACCCAATCTTTTTGCTTAGCTATTTCGATGATAAGTTAATTTACATACATGCGAATATATGATAGAGAGAAAGCAATGAAAATAATGTTGCAAATTAAATAATTAAGAAGAAAAAACAAGGGAAAAGACGTAGAAGACGAGAACAAAATTTTTTCATTATCTTTGAAGAAATTGTAAATTTATAATGAAATTTGGAAATTTTTCGAAATTGTCACTTCGCCACTGATATGGATACGACCTGTACGCGTCAATTTACTTAGCCGCACGACTCGATCTAACGAATCATATTATTAACATAAATCCTGCGGATTTCTGGCCGCGTATGCAAATTTCGTATCACCGTCAACTATCCGAAGTTTCCGCTCACTGAAACTGAATCCTATTATTTCGACTGAGCACGATGCTGCTGTATACAAAGCCTCAACCGACACCTCTATATCATAATGGACCAGTTCTCTGGTAACCCTCATATTGGTGTATACGCGTTCGACGCCGTCAATTTTCAATACCGTAATTGTTTAGCGCGAAATCGGAAAGATCGATCCTCTCACGTGTTTGTATTATATTCGTCAAAATATCATCTAGCCTTAATTAATTGCTGGACTGGATCTTTGTTACCGGAAAGCTTTTCGAAAATGTTCCAGCGATTCTAAATTAACAAAATTAATTGAGTCACTGGTATCGTTATACGCTGAATAATACTAACTTTTTTTTTAAATATCACGATATCGAAAATGTGCAATAGCAACTATACACACCTACGTATTTTGCCTTGGTCACCTATAGCCATATATATTAATCTGTAGCGGCTCATAAGCTAGAGAACAATTCGTATTATGTTGTTGTTTCGCCTCGGAGTATCGACATCGTTAGAACATACATAAAGTGATAATAAACAAACTTTGGGCAAAACAATGTCGCCGCTACGTGCAACGAACGCGATCGTAAGGTGACCAGTTTATCAGTCTCAGTCTCGAGCGATTTTATTAGCGATCAATACACAATCTTTAACGAATCGGTTTGTACCGAGCGTCTTAGCGAACATTCTCTGTATTTATTCATTATATTGAAATACATTTGACGGTTTTAACATCGAGTTATCTCGTTATTTAAACCACACGACCAACTATCCTCGACAAATCCTACAACCATGTCGAATTCGCTTATCGACGGAATATTTCTCATCCAACAGAGCAGGCAACTGCCAAGCTAACAACGGTAAAACCTTCCATCCCGTCATTCGCGATATCTAGAGAAGTCTTTACACCAAAGACATACGACTCGCAGTCAGCAGCCTATTAACACATCACGCTGTTCCTCGTCTTTCGCCCAACTCCCGCACTCCAGCCAGTATCAAACTTTCACCGGCTTACAATAGCCTGCTCGCAATCGACGCTAGATCCTCGAGCAGGCGGGCGTCCATTTGCATTCGTGCAAGATGCACCCTCGACCAGCAGGAGGAAACACGATACGCGCAGACCTATGCATCTATGTCCGGGTTACGCGTGCCGTTTCACGAACAAGCGAGTACCGTCCGCGAACGATAACTTTGGCGGCACTTTTGATGCTATCGCTGTTCGCCATGGTACTGTTGTACGGGCGTAGAACGTTATAGACGAGAACGGATAGAATAGAACAGAACAGAGTACGAAACTATTCGTATGTACAGCATGATTAAAGTTATCGACGACAATGAAAATAGAAAGAGAGAGAGAGAGAGAAGGATGATCTTCATAAAGTAACAACTAATTACACTGGTTGCCGCGAGGTATTACGTATTCGGTAGTTCCGGTCGGTGTTCGTCGGGGATTCGAATTTCATAAAGGCAGGCTACTCCATATTCAACAGCCCCTTGTATCGTATTGTCGCGGTAGCCTTCTAATGGACACGATGAAGAGTTTTCCCTTCGAGCGACAATGCCTGGCTCGCGTTTTAACTTCATTTCCGACGGCAACACTGGCTAATAAGCCAAGGCTAATTGGCTGCGTTGCGATTGCTTTTGCGTGGATTACCTGTTTGTTCCGTGTAATAGGTGAGAAGCTTGATTAATCGTCGCCCGATTCATTGTAATCGTCCGTGTCGCGGATAATTTAGTGTTTCGCACGTTGCTCTGTTCACGTGTTCAGGAATATCGTGCGATTCGTTCCCTGAGAGTTACGATCATCTAGTCGAATATATCGGCTTGATCGTAATATATTCACAAGTTTGTAGTAAAAAAAAATTGCTATCAAAAGACGCGAAAAGATTTATCGAAAAGATTTATATGAAATGTGTCTATAGAAATGTTATATCGCAGATATCGCAGAGCTTCGAACGTAAGACGTAGTTTGAGACGTACGAAGGTATGGTTTGCAAAATTCCTCGTTCTCCGAAATTCAGCCGAAAGGAAGCTACCTTCTTTCGATTACTACGCTGCTATCTCGCGCTCTTCAGCTTGTTTGTTGGTAAAACACGACGAAACAGCGACGCCAACAAACAAGGAAGGAATAATTGAACGACACGCGTGATTTACAGAAGCAGACCGTTGTACGTGTTTCGGCTTAACGGCGCCTAAGGAAAGCGTTGCGCCGAGTGTAATCTACTTAGGCAAAATTATTCCGGACCGTGCATCTCGTCGACTGTTATTGCGTTTACGACACGGCGGCAGGCGAACCGGCCTCGGTGGTCGCTTACAATTTTCCGTTGCAATTACGTTTCTCATGACGCGTGGATCAGTTTCCAGGATACGAGCTTCGAACGCGAACTTCCACGCTCCGCAGAAAGAACTTTGTCGAATTGTGCGCGTATGTTTCGATTGTCGGTAGCTTCGTGGAACGAGACACGTTCGAATTCGAATCACGATCGGGCGGTACTTTTTCCCTTTACGGTTTCGGGAATGGAGATCGTTCTATTGCATTTTGATTCTGTGTAGTCGGTGCTCGTAGGTGCGGAAGCTAAAATTTTCGGATGGTGCTAGGTTTAGAGCGTTGATACGGAGATACGGGCGTTTTCGGCGAACGTAGAATCGATGAAAGAATTTCAAATTGTTAAAAGGTTGTAACAGCTATTCGATAGATGAAATATTGTTGCAAATATTATATAATCGTTTAGAAAATCGTACTTATCTTTGCAAATAGGATGTTTTGTTCTTTTTATATTGTTACTTAATAATATTGAATCCTTTTATATAGGTGATATAATATTAATCGATTAAACGATGAATGTATTTGTCTTTGGTAAAATAGATTAAAAATGTTAGTACGTTGTGTCTTTCTAAAAAGAACAAGAAATAATTCTTCAGAATTACTTACGACATATGAGGTATTATCAAATAAATTACTTTCTTTCGAATATTAGATCGAATGTCACTATAATAATATACATTCGCGCATTCACATGTAATATTCGATATAACAGATATTCAGTAGAATGAATACATGCATCTGTTTTCACGCCAGTGAATCCAAAATTTGATGCATTTATATTACATCGATGGTGAAAAATTAAAATGTATATACAATAATACATTTATATCTCCTTATTGAAGGAAAAAGAAGATGGAAAATTGATGGAATAAAATCTCTTTATATTCTGTTTGGAATATACTATATTCCGTATTAATTATTATTCTATAAATAATGTTATCCTATATTTACGAATATCATTATCCTATAAATTCTCACTTTTGAAATTGTAAGAGGGATTGCATGCTTGATTACGTTCTGATAAATCGGACGAAGAAACAGAGATTCGGATGGAAAAAACCGACCGTGCAATTTAGTTGGCGAACAAATCGCCGATGAATTTCTTATCATGGTTTGGTGATCGTTAGAAGCGCACGGAGTGACAAAACACAGTATCCAGATTTTTTCGTTCTCTGACAGTGACCAGCACAGCGCGGTTTATCAAGCCAGCTTTTTTACTCACCAACAGGTCTATATGTCGGTATCAGCGAATCTAAACTCTGCCTCTCGATCGTAAATCGACGCCCGCTTTTTCCACGATCTCTCGTAACCGACGCTCCAACTTCAGAAAAACCTCGATATCGTAGGTATCCACTTTAATGTTTCTTTTTCCAACCGTCTACTGGCGGTACGTAATACCCAAACTGCGATTGTTTATGCATTTACGGGGAATTCGAAGGCGCAGAAATATATTAAATATTCAAACTAGTTGTTACGACATCCGAACGTGAGACAATACGGATGAAAATATGATAAGAATTCTTATTCAAAGTACAAAGGTAGAATCTTTCGAGTTATCTGAAATGGTGAAAGCCTTATAAATTACTGGAATTTGAATACACGTGTGTATGTGTGCGTGTTGGGTGATATTTGAAAGAAAAAACCGCAACACTCGGGAGACAAATTTGATCAAAATTTGGACAAAAATTTAATCGAAGGAAAGAATCGGGAACGATTTTTACGAGTCAGGTTTTGCTTTGTTATCCTTATTTTACATCAACTTGGAAGGACCAGTAGCGTTACGTATTTTACAGCTATGCTCTCTATCGCGACGATATTTTGTCGATTCTATTCGTGTCGTCGAATACAAAAAATATTCAGAGATATTCTAGTGATCCAATCTGCTCATCTTATTTTTCACAAGGTTCTTCTTCGCTAACGTACGAGAAGCACACAACGAAATCTCATTTCTTAAATAATGATAGTGGCGTGTAATGCGATGACTGCTTACTCGAAACGCCGGATCAATTCGGTTTACGAGTTTGGCTATTTTAATCTGCGCATTAAACAGAAACGTACCGTGTTACATGCAAATCGGGGGCAGAATGTGCGAGTATCGACTGGAACGTGTGACTTTTGAACCGGAACGTGTAATTTTCGGCGTCGCGTATTCCATTACAAATTTAGGATATTTGAGATTGGAATTTTAACCCGCGATTGTAAAAATTCGTCATTTTATAGATCTTTATAATCTCATTTTGGAATTTTCAGAAATCGCAGATGGTTGAACCGTACAATAGCAAGCGTATAAACAGACGCAAGCATGTGTCTCTAATAATTTAATCGACGTATCTATTAATTTAATACGTGGTACAATTAAAGATTTTTAAATCTGCTAATCTAACGATACAGAGATACGTACAATACAATAATAAAAATTTCCGAGATCTATCGATTGAAAGTTCAGTTTTTATTAGTTACAGATGAAACTTTCAATTGCTTGACATTCTTGATCGAAACGCTTGATCTCAAACATCTGGCTGTCAACAGATGCTATCGATTTGCGATTCTAAACATAAGACTTCTAATTCTGAACAATTTCCTGAAATCTATCCTACAATGCGGTTACCCACGTCCAATATATTTTCCAAACTTTAGAAATCCATCTTGTTCGAACATATCAGTAGAAATATATCAATTTCAACCGACGCAAGCTATTGTGATTCACCGAGATCATCTTTCGTAAAATTCCTGCAAAGACGTTGGGCATTGATATCTTTGCTGTTATCGTATCTTATTGCTGGGAGAAACACGAATCAATTTCTAACTTTAATTGGCAATAAAGAACGTTTATAATGAAGCAGGTCGGTGAAACGTTCGTTTCATTGTAAATCGATGGTATTAAGAAGCGGTAACAAATGATCGTCGGTCTACTATAACACGGATAATTAACCAGTTAGTCGAGAAGATACAGCGAACATGTCTGCGCGTAAAGCGCATTTACGACGTCGTATATTGCAAGAGTATGTCCTAACAAGGAAATAACGCGGTTATAGCTAGCCAAAATTTCCAACTTATTTATGAGTTTGATGGCAGAGATAATGCACGTTGGCAGCGGCACGAAGAATTCAAATTAAGAGATTTCCATCAGCGAGACAAACTTCATTCGCAAGGAGACATACTAACGTATCTTTCCTATTCTACGTATGTTAATATCTGTCTGTTAATCTCGAGATATAAATCTTATATATCGATGCTTATACTTGTCTCTTTAAAAAAGAAAACGTGTATCAGTTTTGAAATAAGTTATTGAGAAATATAAAAGATTCTTCTCTCGTATTGACAAAAGTGTATTAAATAATTAATGAATCACTAACACGGACGAAGTATTCCTTCCAAAGACAATCCAATATACCTGTACCAATATTCCTATAATCGAAGATTCCATTCAAATTGACTGGGATTTGAAGATACCGATAGGGAACCACGCTTGTTATTCTCTACGTGTATTTGCTCGTGTCCCAAATTGACTGCCAATCAGTCTTTTAGATGGCCAGCCGTGAAATGCATTCAGCTTTTGATGAACGTAAGCACCGGCGTTGACGAACCTCGGTATAATATTTCATACAGCTTGCGATCGACAAATCTAAGATACGATAATCCCGAGAGTTTAATTCGACCAAAGAATCTAACGAATTCCAAGTTGGTATTTGGGACACTGCGAATGCAACGTCGCCTGTTCGTGGAAATTTTCATTAGAAAATTGTCAGAATTATGTGAAATTTTTAATAAAAGGAATATCGTATAACTTTAGGAGAGCGGAAAAAAGTGTGGAATTCGCGAGAAAAGGTTTATTAGCAGATGTTATCGGTTAAATATTAATATGATTCACAACTGGGACCGATTTCGTAAGTAGAATCCAATTTGCGACGAGAATTTCGAGATCTCAAACTAAATCGATTCGATCGAGAACGACGTCCCGTGGGCTTCGAAACTCCAAGTTTCGGAGAAATCGGAATTCGCGATGTTAATCACAGGAAGATGATTGCGTTAACCAACCACTTCAAATTTGCGTGTTCGTAATTCTAAATTCCTAATTTTTCAATGTTCTTCTTCCTATATAATTACTGGACTGTGAATTTTTATTCAAGCCTTATCAGCTTCTACGTTCTCACAATATTAAAGTTTCGTAGTCATACGAAAGTGATACCGAACGATATAAAACTTAATATACTTAAACTTAATTAACTAGCATGTAAATGCTATAATAAATACAGTGGTCTACAAATACTCGCTGTAGCCATCCTAACTAACAGAATTAAACGATTTTTCCACGATCCTGCATCAACGTCAAAAAACTATCATTTCGAACGACGAAACGCGAACGATCGGAATAGATCGAAGAGTCAAGGAAAGAGAATGTAATCGTTTTAAAGAAGTTGAGGCGTGGCGGCATCGTCTTATAGCGAAACTTTGAAAGACGGTTTATTTACAACGGACAGGACGGTGATGCGATTAACGAAACATCAAACTTCAATAAACGGCACGATTGAAATCCGCTTAGCAGACTTTCTCCGCGTAGTCTCTTGATGAATTTTCTCGCGTCCACTGAGAATTGAGCCGGAAATCTGTGTACGTGCACATATTCGTTGGGACGGACAGTAAATACGATATCGTTATCGAGAGCAGCATCGTATCAACGAATGATAGAAGCTTGTAGTAAGAACGTGATCGTCGACGAAGTGAAAATACATGGTAAATATATTTATATTCGACGACGATCATGAATCGAGTTGTTCGGGAATCGATCGTTATGTGATAGAAATTGCTGGAAATTTCACCCTGTTCGTCAAACGTGATCAGTTTCAGTAAAAAAGTATCGATTTCGTGAAAGAGGATATAGGAAAGTGATTTTGTGAAAGTGTAACGACGATCGCTGAACGATCGATAGGATCCTTTTTCTGAAAGGAAAAGAATGTAGGCCCTAGAGATTAGGTTTCCTAGGCTTTGTGAATAACGGATGCAATATCGAAAATCGAACAATGATAATACCATTCCAAGATTTATTTTTCGTAGTTTATAATTAACGTTTATGATCGATGTCCGGATTGTTATGTGTATAATGAGGATACTTGGTGTTTAGTACTGTACTAGGAAACTTGTGTTAGGAAAGCTTAACTGAGAAGCTTCGAAAGTTTGTGAAAATAAGTACGCGTAGCGATATATTCTTTAAAATAGCGCAGTAAATTCTTGGATACTTGTTAAAAAAAAAAGAACGCGTGGCCGTTTGAAAAAGATAAACAAAGTGAAACGACGCGACTCTTGGTAAACGGACATTAACTCGTACCTTTTATTTCAACGATTATTCCGTGAAATCTTTCTCCGGCAGGG
This sequence comes from Bombus affinis, assembly GCF_024516045.1. Lineage (NCBI taxonomy): Eukaryota > Metazoa > Arthropoda > Insecta > Hymenoptera > Apidae > Bombus > Bombus affinis. Next base: position 13,300,390 of record NC_066352.1, on the reverse strand, counting down.
AGAGCCGAATAGCCAGAGAAAGTCACGTTGAACAAATTCACGGGTAGCCATGAACTGTACGAGAAAAATAGGAATGTGGAATACGGCCGCTTGTAAGGGCAACCATTGCCTCTTAACTGCTAACTCCTGACTCCCGCGACTCATGTCCAGTGAAGATACTTCCCAGTGAAGAAATGTAAACTGTCTTCTTCGTGTTTGTTCCTCTTCTTGCTTTGCAAAGATAATCGTTAAACTCTCCGAGACGTTTATAAGAAAACTATGCTTCCCGCGATACAAACTTGGAGAAAAAGCATTAAAAAATTGTTGAAAGAGAAGTTCAAACATCTGCGATCTGGTCGTTAGAGATCCAAAAGAGAAAAGAATAAAAAAATACATAGAAGGAAACCAAGGTTTAGTAATCAAGAAAACGATATCGCCGTTGGCACAAATTTCGAAACAAGCAACTTAAAAATGTACATACGAAGACCACGATTTAATAGTCAAGAAGTTGATATCACTGACGGTTCCAAAAACAGCCAATAATTTAAAAACTTAGGCAGGGAAACTAAGATTTGCTAATGAAAAGAATTATATCATTGCCAGTACAAATTTGGTAAGAAAGTGTCTTGCCGTCAGTAAGAATTCCAAAGCGAATTCCTTGAAGAATTAACGATATAATTAAGTTTAGCAGTCAAGAATACAACGTAAAGATATGTAAAAATCTGTTCGAAGATATTTTCACAGAAGGATCATGCGGGTAGCATAGCGGTATTCGTATCAAAGCCGGATCGCGGATGATCAAAAGATTGTTTTCGGATTGGAACAAAACAAACTCATACGCAGCTATTCCGATATCTGCCCATAGTCGCTGTCAAATTAGCCGTATGTAGATTTAAAACTTTTGATCTGTGATAGAAAAATCCAGAGACTCGATTCCAAGGCTCTTTCGCGCAACGATAATCGAAGGAGGCACGGAGGATCGCGTTCCGCATGAGAACGTGTGGCTGCCACTTTTCCATCGACGAGAACATCAAAGAGCCCGCTGGTCTACGTTTCGAAAACGAACGAAAGGGAGAGAGACGGAGAGAGTTCATATAATTTACTTTTCGCTTCGACGGATTTCAATAGTATCGGAAATCTAGCTACCCCTGGCCACGGTACTTTGTGCCCCCCTCTTCAGAGCCGAGTTGCCTGACGTCTGCCGTGGCGGTAATGACGTGGATCCACAAAGGCACGAAATTAGTTTCGAACGAGATTTGATTCTCCGCGAAACGACGGGGAAAAAGACGCGTGGAGAACTGCGAAGGGATGAGTCGCCGGAAACCGAACCCCGTGCCTTCCCCTCGTCGCTACCAAGTCCGCCCCCTTTTCTTCGTGGATATGCACCCCAACATTCAACGAAATCGGCATCAGAGCTGATCAGAGATGATGGAATAAGAAGAACGAAGTTACGACGGATTGGCGTTAAAGAGAAACAATCCTGACAATCTCGAGATGGAGGATACCGTCTCCGGGGATGATTCGTAGAACCGAGATGGCTTCCACCTGTCCCTGCCTGTTTTTACGGGATTACGTGTTTTATCTAAGTTGAGCGGCCTGATGGTCTCCGCTTTCGTTTAAGCGACGATGACACGTATTGTCTGGCGAAGTAACGCTTGGCAGAATTGTCGTGTACTTTTCATTTCTTTTACGGGGGTGGTTCTTTAGATGGAATGTCTTTAACGAAGATTATTCGATGGTTTTTAAAATGCGTTGGTGGAATAGTGAAATAACGGACATGCTGTTATTTCTACGTTAAAATTCGCAATAAAATTCCTTATAATCGTCGATTTATTTGAACTCATCGATTATCCAGTTTCATCGTTCTTATTATCAGTCGTCTTCCAAATTTCTCGATATTTTTACAATGCTGCACGAGCGTGACTGGGGCAAGTGATCAAATATAGTACTACGTATATGAATTCTACATGTGAAATACCATCTAACGTAACGTAATTATTCGTATTGATTTTGTATAAAAAGTTGGACGTATGTATTCGAGTGACATAATATCGGAGACTCAAGAAATCTTGAAACTAAAATTTATTCTCTAAATGAATATCATGATCTTCGAGGGTCAAAAGGTTAACGCGTAACAAAAAGAAAATAAAATTAATTTCAATCGTTTAATTACTGTTTGTCCACATCCATTCAATCTCTTATCTGCATATAAAGATTATTTTCCAATACATTATTATACGAAGTATAATTACGACTAGAATACATCTAACAAAAACAAAAATAAATTCTTCTAATGAAAAACTAAAAAGTTGTCGATAATACTGTTGCTTCTACATCCAGTACTTTTATCGCTTGATGCAAAACTCGTATATCCCGTAAATTAATCCCTTTTACCAGAGTAACCTAATTAAACATGCTCGACTCTCGCAGTGAATTTTTTTTTTTTGGAAGTAGCTAACGAGATACCGGAGAGCAAACAAGTTTAACGTTATTGATACGCACGGTAATCCAATAATAGCGGAGCTTGCAGAACGACCAGTGGTCAGCACGGACGAGGTCATCAGTCCTTAAGGTCGATTTGCAAATTATGCACGTACTCGCGAGAGACCAGGGTTGGTACGTTGATGACATAACCCAATATTTATAGAATTAAGCCGGTGGCTGGTAAGTGGGGTGGTGAAATTTCGTTAGGCTAATCGGAGCGTGAAACCATTCGCGGCTGAACCCCTCCGACAAAATGGCCCCCACTGCCGGCTCAAAGATGGCGAACATCCCGACGCGACGTTTGACTAATTTTTGCAAAAATTACGCGCAGACTCGGCCCACCATTCCAATTCGTCTGATAGTCGAAGGGTCGCAGTCTCGCCATTTTGCCCTTCTGTAATTCTGACGCTTCGATTCAGACGATTTCAACCCCTCGTTCGCTTAGCCTGCAACTTTATCCTGCGATTCGGTCGATCTTTTCTATGAAAGTCCAAACGTTCGTTTATTAATTCGCACAATGAAAATTAGAACGCTATATCGTGCTACTATAAATAGGATAATTTCTGTCTTGTTCTTTTTTATTTTTCAGAACGTCAGGAATGCGATTAGACGATTATGAATTAATCGTAATTGATTAATTCATAATCGTCTAACATTATACGTGAGTAGGGATTTTAGTATGTGAAATGGAGTGGTTGTGGAGGATTTAGTAACTGTTGTTGTAGCTCCGAATGATCAGTAGAACGACGGAAATCCGCTTTAAATAGTCGCCTGTAAAGTGAGACGAACCACTGAAGTGAGCGTAGGTACAATGGAAACGACGAAGTATTATGTTAGTTCCCGACTACGGATTTCGTGGAACTGCAAGCTAAGAGACGATGCCAGAATTACGTGTTGAGTATATTGTAGGTACGATTAACGATAAATTTCTTGTTTCTACACTATACTCTATCAATGTTAAAACTACCTCCCATTTCCGTTTATGTTGCAAGAATCAAGAAACTCGATTCCATATAATCTCCTTTCTGTAACTCTGGAGATGTATGAAACATCATAAGAATTTTGACTCGGTTCTTAGCGGTAATAAGTTTTATACATTTTCGAGAAAAAGCGACTGACACGACGCATCTTAAAATTAAAGTTTCCCATTTTAACGTCTCTTTAACATCTGATGCATAACGATATTTCTATATCTGTCTTCCATTGAAGCTTTACGATAGAATCTCCGTACAATTTCGCAATATTTTCGAATAAATCGTAATATATGTCGTTAGGAGTGAAAGAAAATAAAAGAGAATCAAGAGGTCGAAATCGTTTGAATCTGCAGCTATCGAAAGGAAGAAAAATATAATTCTAGCAAAAGTTGTTTAACAAAGATTACTTCGACTCGTATTATTTGGTTAATTAGTGCTAACAAAAATAGCGAAACTAAGAGAGAGTTCTAAGTGAAAGTTATCAGTTAACTACTCTCCAAACAAATATTCCGCATTGTTGAAAACGAAATTATCATAGATCGTTTCGTCAAGTAAATCTTCGATTACTTCTGTCGTTAGTTCAGTAGATATTACCTAATCCTGGATGAAACTTCCACCGTAATCCTCTAAATAACAAATGTTCCTCATCGCTCAAATAAAATTACCACCGATGGCTCGGAAAACCAAATTTTCCCCTTAAAATTACTCAGAGCCACGAAAGGGTAGCGCGAATGTTCCATTAAATCCCGAACTGCCTCGCGACCTGGGAACACCGGTCATCGGTGACACCTGTTCCTACGAGTAAATCAGAGGACAGGTGGTGTGGTCGGTCTCTCGTCTCTTTTATAAACGACGAACTGGTTGCGAGGGGTAGGCAACGGTGACGAAAGCGTCGGCGGGTACGCTGAATAGAACTGCAACTCCGCCCACCTGTTCCATCGGTCAGCAAACTCGTTCCGAGTCCTTCTGTCGCGGATTCCCAGCGCAAGTTAAACGCGCCATAGAACCACAATCGAAGGATTAAAGGGTATTCCTTTGCATTCACGAAATCTGCCGCTTTGCGGCCACTGTCGCCACCGAGGACAATGAATCGCTCCTCTAGCCACGATACAGATCAACAAGTGGTTTCCGACCACCAATAGCGAAACAATTCGTCTCTTTCGTTTCCACTCCAACTATCCTAGCAATAATTCCTGCTTAATTTATTAATTCGTGTTTTCCTACGGCTTTCACGAATCCTCCGTAGCCTTCGATATTTCATGCACATTTGCTTGGAATTTTAGATTAGGGTAACCTTGGATCGTTAATCTTCTTAAATCGGTGATGCATTGCGGGAATGGAATCTTGTTTGCTTTTTGGCAGGCTGTCCATTGCAAATGACGAAGCTTCAAGTAGTAGAGATACGGATGGATGTATAGGCAGCTTAAAATTAGGATACGACAGAAAGGTACATGTCCATGAAAATTTTAAAATTTTGGGCAACTCGTTAAACGGTGGTCGCTAAATCTGCTTGTGCTACACTGTGCTGCATCGTGTCGTATTTTGTGTGCAGTGGAATTGTTTTTAATATGTACACGCATATATCTAACTATGAAATAATAATTTCAGTATCAAAACTATTTTTCGATCCTTATTTTTCATCGCCTTTTAGTAATTGGAAGAAAACTTTACATAATATACATAGGATAATCTCCTAGTTCGACGAAATTCTGAAATAATTTTGATTTTCACTAAAGGAATTCTATGTTTTGATTATTTTAAGTGTTTGAATATTTCTAGATATATTTTACTATTCTATTATATTTTACTATTATACTATTATATTATTATACTATTATATATTATATTATTACATTTTACTATCCTATTCTGAGATTTTTATGGAAAAGTTCCATTTTTGGTTCCATCGAATAAAAGAATTTCTGATATTTATAAGGCAAGCTTCTGTATATATTTTAGGATAGACTCGGGAGTATGAAAGGCCTAGAATCCTCTCATGCCATCTTATTAACGTTAACAATGCCCGTTGCTCTTGGTTTTACATTAATCTGCAACGGAAAGCATGCTGTTAATCCTACCTAATCCTGTTAATTCCATAAATTCTCTAACAATTACCAGAATACCGTAATGCGACGAACAAAGCAGAATGTAGGTACTCTAATTAATCATTTCCAAATTCACCACAGGCAAATGCATAGCTTTCAAACAAAATTCATCAGGATTACGATTTTCTAAAAGCTACTTTCCAAGCCGTGTAACTCATCATAGATACAACGTTATTACACTGGAAGAACGATCATATAAATGTAAGTTTCGAAGAAATAAGTATACAAAAAGTATCCAATGAAATGTGAAACAAATATCAAAAAAATGTCAAATGTTATACACACTAAACAAATAAAGATATAGCGTGATGCATTCCAAAATAAATTCGTCTTCGTATCATACAATAAGCAGTTTATGAATAATGTAAGGTAGTCTAATTGATAAAACTACTCGTGTTTACGCCAATTCAAATTTTTATGAATACGATTAAACAAATAAAATTTGTTTCAGCCCCCCCCCCTTTAATTCTATACCGACTGAATTATTCCAAATATTATAACTTTTTGCGTATTATCTGCGTTCTGTATATTTTCCATAAATTTATTAACACGCACAATCGGAACGATATAGATAACATACAACATAGATAGCTCGGTCTGAGTACGCGATTTTGAGACAAATTTTTCGCCAACGTTCCAATTGACAGATCGCGAAGAAATAAATAACCAAAGGTGTGCTAAATCAAAAATCCGTGAAACCGGATAATCCCTGTCGAAGCATCAGCGACACCGAGCTGCCGGCTAATTTCTTTCCTGTCCAAGTGCGCAAACCGATATATATGGAAAAAAAAAAACGAAAGCGAAAGTCGCACGTGCGGGAAATTGACAATCCAACCGGTGTATTTTCGATTTATTCTTCGAGGCGATTTCCACGAACAAAACGCAGTAATTTCAAAGTTGAAGTTGAACCCTCGTATAGAGCTGATATAGGGTGGACCTGCAACGAGTCTGCAAATAGTCATTCACCTGCGCCATTTTTCTGGCTCTCGCCTAGACATTTCGCACGCACTTTGCGTCCCGCTTCGTCTTATTAATGGATTCTAGCCAACGTACGAGTGTTTGCTCGTCCGGCACAATTGTTGGACCCCGCATATGGGTTGTTTTATTCCCTGCTGAGGGTAAACGGCGAACCTCTCGCGTGGAAAAATATCGACCGACACGGGCCAACGATTCTGATCGAAATTTCGTATGCTAAGCGATTGCCGGACGCAGAGGGGGGAACGTAGAATGCTGTGGAAGGAGTACGGTGGTCGTAATGGATGTTATTTAGGGTGGTCATCGGTGGAAATCTCGTTTGTGAATCAGAAATTAGATACAGATGAAGTCGACATTGTGAAAGTGGTAATTAGATTATTCGGCTTTAAGCTGATTTAACGAACGTATGAAACCATTCAGAATTTCGTGATTAAACGTACGGTTAGGTAATGCTTATCCCATATCAGTTTCCAGTTTCAAGTTAATGAAATAAAATAACGATAAATGTGTCTTCGCAATTGTTTTATTATAAAGCGGCAAACTATGAATCGAAACTATTGAGATATGTGTAATTTTGCGTACTACACTGGATTAGCCGCGTATTAATGACACACATATATGAGTATGAGTGTGCACAGAGTCTCGTAAAATAGAAGAATGCAATTGTTCCGTTGGTAGTGTGGTAAAGAAGATGGTGAGACAAAGAGAGTGCTGAGACGCGTGCAAATGTGTATCGACGAATATCTTACAAATCACATACCAAATAAATCTGAAAGTATCTTGATATCGATTCCAAGTGCGATCTAAGTGTTCCTATACATTTATTTCGCCGATTAAGATCCACGATTCTCAACAGAAACGAATCCAGGATCAACGTCGATTTTCTTATACAAGGCGATATAAAGCGATGAAAGCTACCCGTGAAATGAATATAAATTTGCCGAAGTGTACGTTAAACTAAATTTTTCTATTTGATTGTTCCGCTGTTGTAGAACCTGAGAAATTTTGAAGATACTTCAAAGATATTTTAAAACGAAATAATCGGAAAAGATGTCGAGGAGAAAATTTGCACGGCCTCTACACCGTATGTCCCTAATTATTTAAATCGCTCGAAACGAAATGCCAGAAATTCAACGAGGCGAGCAGCAGCAGCGAAGATAAAAAAATGGAGAAGAAGCAAAAACCGGTAGAATAGGTAGCTAAGGTTCCTCTTAGACCCAAATAAACTCGTCGTGCTATTATTTCAGGACAAATAAAAATTAGGAAAAGCAAGGAATCGGGAACAAAAGATAACTGTGAGAATGAAACGAAACGGCCTGCATCCGAACGGAAACAAAAGCACAGAGGAACAGGTAGGAGGAAAACTGTGTAAATTCCGACGTAAAAATTTTATTTTAATTCTATTTGAAAGCGGAACAGGTCCGAACTGTGAACTTTCTCTCTGAGAAGTTACACGCGAGAATTAATTCCCTTTACCGAAAGAATAGTAGGGCTGTCTAACGAAGAGAAATCATCCCCTGGAGACGGAAGGCTTCGTGTGTTTTAATACGTGTGGCTCCCTGGGCGACGCAAAGGGCAGCTCGCAAAATACGAACAACCCGTGTCTTGCGGATGTTAACATCGTAGTTTTTTAATTATTCAAACGGCGGGGGAATTAATAAATCCCATTAGCTCGTTAAGACATCGTTACAAGAACTTCCCTTCTAGCAAAGTACGAAAGAAACCGGCCGGTGTTTTAATCGTCCGGTAAATCCACCCTTGGCGGTTAACGCGCCACCGTTCAGGAAGGGAGGTTCTCCGAGGAATACTTTTTTCCCCTCCGATAGGAGAAAATAGAACATTTCATATATTTTTTGGTTGTTCTATCTCGTCGAGGGAATTGAGAATCGTGGTAACGTTGTAATTTGTCTTCTGTCTTGATGAGTTTTTGCGTTTGGTGGGTTGCTCGGTTCGATGACGAAGAAAAGGTCAACAAGCTTCTAACAATAATGAAAATATTAAGACGATATAAGAACAACCTTCGCTGTATACGACGACCGCGTGAATCATCAAATGAGATTTACGATACAACGCGTTTTATATTTTAAAGTAGCTACAGTATTGATCGAAAGAGTTCTTAAAATACAGATCTATTCACTTACGCTAGAACTATCTCCAAGAATCTTCCATTTAAGAAATAAAATGTACATGAAATAATTGATAAACTGTATCGAACCTCGAGCAAGAATAATCTTACAAATGAGTACGAAACTAATCGTCCAACAACGCTATCCGTAAAATTCCGTAAAAATCTCTTAATCCGAAACCTTTGACGGAATCTTTCAACATGACCAGGCTTTCGTTCAACAAAGTCTATAGGAACGATAGAAAACAACGTTCCTATCGAAATATCAGGTGCATCGAACGCTATACCTCTCGGAGCACACGAGAGGCGAGATAACACAACATCTCCAAAGAGGCGGAAGAGCATTCGGTTGGTTGAAAGTGAGGATATCCTGCGCCAGCTAGAGAATTCGGTCCAACGGAACCAGTGATTCAAGCGATAACAACGAACCTTCCTATTTCTCCATTTTGCATAAGTAGACATAGCCATCGGCTTTTGCTTGTTGTTCCATTCTACGCGTTTGGAGTGCATCCAATCCCGGGGCATCCTTCAATATCAATTGTCTCTCTTTCTCGCTTCGATCGCCGTTTCAGCCTCTTCGCTCAGATGCATACCATCTGGAGCCCTTTAATAGCACTTCAAACAACGAAGGATTGTTTGTTCGACGGCGCTCATCTTAGGCGATATGCTCGGGTCCCTATATGAGCATAAACTTATCATGGTTGGGTTAGGGAATATATGGTACGCTAGGTTTGGTATCTGGGTGGGTTCCGTTGGTCGGGGAAATCGTGACGCGGAAATCGTAATCTTCGTGACTCGGCACCAAATTACTTTAGACGTGATAATTTACCTTGATAATTGTTTTAACTTTTTAATCGTTTTACAGCGTCGTTTATAGAGATAAAAAGACTAAGGTGAATGACGTGGAAATATATTCAACAGTCTTTGAATTTGGATCCTGAAGGTAAATTTTTTGTAAACGCCAATAGTTAATTTTGTAATTGCTTGCAATTGAAATTGCAATCTTCCGAGAATATGTCATCTAAAAGTCACAAAGAAGAAAAGTCAGAAATAAAATAAAATTTCTACGATAGGAGATTTAAAATATGCAACATGAAATAGAGGGAATATCGAAACGAAAATTGCAGTAGATAGAACGTTGTGTCGTTTGGTTCGCATGAATGCCCATAAGCGACAATCGCTATTCGACGTTTCTTCTTCCATGCATATTCGCCATTCGCTCATCTTGAATAGATAGCGCTACAAACGGTTTTTAAACGAAATTCGAACGCGACGACTATTAAAATAGCCAATGATATCAAAATGACCAATTGATAATTGTCTATACGAATTTTGTAGATTTACAACCGATGCGTTCTAGAGAATTTGAATGATTATTTAAAAGTCATATTTTACAAAGCTCAAGAAAAGACGAAGCGAATAAGTTGATATCTGCTAGAAGTTGTAGAATTAAAAAGAATTACAATCTAAGTGGACGATTATTAATTCATGGAAAAGTAAAGATTATGTTCTGAAAGGTTTAACTGATTCCATTACACCGAGGATCCTTGAAATTCAACTTTCAACTCAATTTCCCTGGAGCCCATTTCCTAAAGGTTGTTCCGTTTCCGCGACAACTTCCACAGTCATTACTAACCGGTCTCAGGAAGCATCGACTTCAACGGGAATTGAACCACGACGCCACGCTATCCTCGTAGAGTAATTCTCGGCTCAAATGTTCGTGAACAACGCTGGACCAAAGTCAAAAACCGTGAACGAGTCTATTCTAACATGCAGAAGCGAGGAAAACTTTGTTTTTGTTATTCTATGTTAAAATCATCTTACTTCTGCGATCTACTCGTTTTCTTTTCAACTGTACATTTCAACTATCATCACTCCACGCATACATCGAACACGAATAAAATGAAACGTTCGTTCTACCCTCTTGAAGAAAAGAATTTGATACTTTTCATCCCAAAGAAAATTCCGTTTAAAATCACCTCCCGATCTTCTCAAGGGATCGTAAAGAGATCTTTCGAAGTGGAAGCCAGCACGCGACGATATTACGCGAACAATGAAAACTTCGTCTCACGGGCCGAATTCACGTGGAATCACTCGTGCGTGCTCCATTGTTCGCAAAAGTTATTCGTACGACGCGACGGTTGTCTTGGACGATGGCCGTTCGTAAGTCGTGGCTAAGTGTTTGTCCAGTCAGCAGAACGCGCCGGATGGATATCTTGGCAACTGCTTACGGGCATAAATTCGCTCGAAACAAGCGAGTCAGAGAAAATAATCTCACGGTGTATTCCTCGTGCACTTGTAGTTGCTTCCGAGCCACCAGGTGTACCACGTTTCTCGCGAACCTACACGAGCCAATCCCTCTGTTTATCCGTCGCCCGATTGCCGTCAGATGTTCGCCTGAGAAGTATAGCGAACCGTGCGAGGGTCTCATCCCGTTTGGATTAACGCTTCGAGTGATGCGTCGATCTTTGTTCGCGCGCCCAAGGTAGTAAATTATTACCGGCTTTCCGTACCAATAAATTATTACCAGTAATTTATGAATCTTCGGTGTATATGGAGTGTTATTAATAATATATGGACCTTCTGCTTTTCATAGTCTAGTATTTTCAAAGGACGTAAATATGATTGTAAAGAAATACAAAGGACGCATGCAGTGAGATCGATCGAATAGATATCATTTGAAAAGAGTTTCGAAGTTGAACTTGCTCGATCATTCAGAGGACTCCTTGACAAAGAATGAAAGATAAGAGGAAGAGTTTTCATAGGTAAGTGAAAAATTAGATTTCTAGATAAATAGAAAAATTAAATTTAGATTTCGAGATTTAATTCTTGAAGGTTGGTAAAGATCCATCAAATTTTGCATCAATCTGACAGCGATATATATATATATGAAGTAATTCGTACTTTGTTTCGTAGTTCATATACAGGGTGATCGGTAACTGGTGGTACAAGCGGAAAGGGGGTGATTCTACGCGAAAAAAGAAGTCGAAAATATAGAATAAAAATTTTTCGTTTGAGACTTTGTTTTCGAGAAAATCGACTTTGAATTTTCGCTCGGTACGCGTGCACTTTATCGCGACTCGTTATAACGGGGATCTCACTGTAGATCGTTGTCTCGATGAATATTATCGCAGGTTAAGTTTGTGAAATAATATGAAATAATCATAAAGTTTATTATTACAAAAATTGCTGAAAATGTTGCCCATTCTGCCGAACACATACTTCTGCTCTTCTAATTAAATTTCTATGAACACTTTATAACGTATTCGATTGTTTTAAAGTATAAAAGGCTACAATAATCTTTTCTTTCGATTGCTCGCAACTTGCGATTTCTTCAGAATAGACAATTGATTTAATATGGCACCATAAATAAAAGTCAAGCGGAGTTTGTTCTCCAGCTTTGTTCTCGAAAATAAAGCCTCAAACGAAAAATTTGTATTCTATATTTTCGACTTTTTTTTTCGCCTAGAATCCACCCCCTTTCAAATTTATATATACATACTAATGAAGCGTGTTTTATGAACTGTTACTTACATTAAACGTCAGAAAACGAATCACCAGTGGCGCAAGATGGAAGTGGATTACTTGAGACTCGCCTGAAAACAAAGAACATCACGATATTGTTAATTAACTCTCTTGATAATCGACGAACCTATTGAACAGTACCCATCTATCGATTCCACTTAAATGAAAATCTTAATGTCCCGTATCCCATCGTCGCTATCTTAAAACGTTCTTCGTCAAGCTCTACTATCGATTTATCGAACTTATTCTCCGGCTTAACCGAATGTCTATTGGCCTAGTTTACTAATAACCCACTGACAATAAAAAAAAAAACACGACCAAAGCTGGCCAAGCAGTTAGTTTCGTTGGTAAAGTATGTCCAGGCGATGTTTTGGCCGTTGTATAATGACTTGCCAGCGTATTTCGTGCAAGCCAATATTTGTACGTGCTCGACTCGACGAGGGGGTAATTAATAACCGGCACGAAGACAAATACACGGGACACGTGACAAATGAATCGGTGTGCAAACTAACGTTCGCGGGGCGGCCCTAAACGACACTCGATATTTGTTTTTTCTCAATGTCTGGATTTTCGTCTGTTGCATGCACAACGCGTATTAAATACCGCGACTCGAAATTCGGGTTTATCGCACGCGGGAAAATAGTTTAGATCGGGACCAAACGGTGTACGTATCAATCACGGTGCCAGCACCGACACAATTTGCATGGGGAATGAGATTCAAATGGCTAACCGGCGCAAACACAGTGTAACGCGAACCGACGTAACTGCTTCGAGAGCATTTTGCCACCGATTTGTGTTCCAGATGGGAAAAAATTGTTTCTGCAGCATAATATTTTGAAGAGCGTGAGACAGCTGCGAATTCTACGGGTTGTTTTAATTTAGAGGAGAGCGACGAGCTATTTCCATTCCAAAAATTAGAGCTCCTAAGAGCAGTTCTTATTTGTTCATTTAGTTAGATTTCCTTTTGAATTTAAGTTTCTGCGAAAACTTTGAACGAAAATGAAAATTCGCGAGAAGAAGAATCGTAGAGCTTGTAACGTGATTTCGTTGTGTCATTTGTTCTACGTTAAAGTTTGGAAAGTACAAAAATATTCGTAAGATATTTAACCAGAATGCTGGATCGTTTTAACTTCCAGTAAGATCTATATCGGAGATTGTTACAGCGATCAAATTCGTTTCCGTTAGTTGTACAACTCCGAAATTGCGTGTACGAATCTCACCCCTCCCTCTAATCAAACCGATATTTTTTTTTGTAGTTTGTTCGACTGGTCATCGTGTGAAAGATAGATCGGTGTCGCATATGCACATAGACGGGCGAATCGCGAACAGTGTTGAAAAAAATAAACGATTTTATAAACCTAAAGCGACTCTTTGTTCGTCACGGTTTTGTACCAACTAACACGATGAACATTTTGTTAAAAAAATTTAGATGCATTGAACAGAAACTAAATGCGCTAGAATATTCTTTTGCTTTTCCAAAACGAAGCAAACCTTCCAATTTCTCTAAAATTCACAAAATGACGAAAGAAAATCATAATTTCTTAGATGCTAATTTACATTAAAACTAACAACTATTTTCATCGCTTTTCAACGACAATTCCTAGCGATGATATTAGAGAAAGGTGTGTCGAGATATCAAAATGCGATCGAAGGTGCATTACTTAGGTCGAGAATATTATGCAACAGAAAATATGATAGCGTCGTTACTACAAGCGTTCTCTTTTTTCCCATTCTGCCTGGAACAAGTAACGTTTCAGAATACATTACGTATGCTAGCCACAGTTGCAATGCTTCTTATTATGGGGTCTTATGAAAAATTCAATCAGTTGAACGAGCAAGTGGTAACGAGAGCACAAACCTGTACGATAATGACACGCGGCTGAAATTAAATGCGAACGCGGCCGCGGCGTGTGCATAATTACCACAAAAACGGAAATGACTCCGCCATTGTTGGCTACTTACGACGAAGATCGATCGCGAACATAAGCTCGTAATCGGTTTAAGTGGCGGTTTTTCGAATTCACCAGATTTCGCAAGGTCAATTCAGCCGTTCCAACCTAATGGTCTTTCGTCAGATGGAAATTTGATTGTCTCAATCTGTATGCTGTGTTGACTAGTTGAAACAGACTGCAGAAAAAGGATAATGAAATGGTAGCGATAATGAAGGAAAAGAATGATATATCGAGGCTTGCCAAGTTTCCTCTAGGCGAGATGCATTACCGTCGCGATGGTTGTCTTGATTCAACTGCGAGGGGGATATATTTATTTACGCAAATTAACGTAACAAAGATTAACGTTATCTTACAGATGTGTATAATTATCTAGAACGTGTTTACTTGTTGTAGGATCTCGTGAAAGACGAACCGATTAGTTTTAATTTATTACAACAGTGCAATTCATTGCTCGATTAGAAACACTTTCTCGACTTGAAACGTCTCTCTGTCGCTTCCTTAAAATGAACAACTTTTGAAGACAAAGGTACCAGTGTAATATAAGTGTTCCATGTATTCCATTGAATATCGTGGCGTATTAAAATTTCTGCTAGAACAATTGTATTAGCATATAATTTAAACTGAAACAGAATTACAGTTCGTTTAAAAATGTTTCACAGCCACTGTAATTTTCTAAGAGATTAAGGCGAATGAAAGAGAATCAAGACGTGATCGTTTGAGCTCCTTAAATAGATATTAATTAAGAAAATAAAAGATAAGAGAAGCGGAAGATCCGGAATTGGTAGTGGACATTTGCAACTTGCTTTGCGATGCTTCTATTTTTCGTTAGCAAAATAGTTTTTCTTTTCGTAGAAAATTGCGAATAGGTCGTGATTGAAAAGTATTGATAGAAATCCAGCACGTGGAATGTAATTTTTGGCTGAGTGCTACCAATTTCCACCATTTGGAAATCGTTTACTTTCAAAATTATTTCATAGAAAAATAGAGAAAAAAAAGATTGAAAAATATTGCCTGGAAACACTCGCCTAAATGAATTAAAGCAAAATCGATTAGATTAAAAGTTTGTTAAGAATAGTTGCAAGTGAAAAATTATTCAACGAAAAATAACAATTTTACTCGAAGCTATAATCTGAAAGTTAGCTCAAAGGTAGATCGAATTCTACGACCTGAACACCGAACGTGTCCGTCTGAAAGTTTCAGCAATTCTAACTTCTAAAACCCGTCTTACCCTAAAATGTATATTCCTACGCTCCTCTGTAGAACCTTCTTACGCTCCAACGTAGGCGACACTTCAAGAATGTATACCTAGTTATACCTAGAGGGGATTTTTTAAGCGAACTCCATTTCGGGAGAACCGACCTGTAATCCTGAGAATGGAAGAAATCTCTAGGACCCTCGGTTCTAATTAGAATTTCGTACTTTCCAGTGGATAAAATAAAGACAGTTAACAAAATCCATGAACTATACCTATTAACGTGGTCTGGAACACTGCGAATCGTTTCGAACAAGTTTTACTTACTACATTTATATGTTTATGCTTTGAAGTACAAGAAATATATTTTCAAATTCTGTATCATACATATGCGAAATATATGTAAATAAAATTGTTCGTGATTTCATAAGCATGTCGTTATTTATGCGTTCGTCACTGCATGTTACAATTTCGTTGTAAGTATCGAGAACTTGTCAAAACTTCCAAGACTTTTAAAACTTATCGACACTTTAAAAATTCGAGATTCATCAGTACTCAAAATATAAAATTTATTAAAATCGCTGGGAAATTACACAAGCTTGAAACGCCCATGACTGATTACACCACAAGAAAACAATGTTTTCAGAAGCAACGATAATTATCAGATTGTTTACAAGGTTTTTAATTACATCGATGGTTAAGGAACTATAAAGAAGAAAGAAAAGGAAAAAAGATGGAAATAAAATAGATACTGGTCGTATAGTCACTGTGTCGATTCTCATATTTCCTCGTCGATTATTTTTTCCTATTTCCAATAAAAAAATTCGCCCATATTCGTGAAATTTCGATTGGAATTATTCGTTCGCCGCGTTTACACCGGTTGTTCTTCTTTTTCATTAGAAACTTTCAGCAAGGATGTACGCTTTCCAGCGGTCGAACGAAGATCCCGTGCGATCCCTTCGACGAGAATTCGTCGATTTTTCGTGGAGCTCGCGTCTAATCGTCACGCCGAGAAATTACAACGAATTTCCCGACCGGCTGTAATTTACGCCGCTCGAGTACACGACATTCCGACCCTTTATGGCGCGCGCCATCCATTGAATGTCAAATGAGAACGGGGTCACTCACCCGGAAACGTCCTCGATTTTCCGTCTCTTCGCTGTATCCGCCGTGAATTTTTCCACCTAGCAGCCTCCCGTTGACTCCCAACGGTATTAAGACCGTGAGCTTACTGCGCTTCGTATAAAACAGCATTACCGAGACGAAACGCACGAAAAGGCCAAGTAGATTCGCGAGCAAAGACGAATTTTAGACGAACAGCTGCTTAAAATAGTAGCTTCGATTGTTGGAAACTTATTTCAAGATCAGGTTATTTAGGTGGCATTGAAGTTAGGCTTTTAAAAAGATCTTGGTGGAATCATCGGCATTATGTCAACTTCAATTTATGTTGAACTTTGAGTCACGCGGCAACCATCGAGGTTGTAATACTGACACTCAAGACCATTGAGGGTCCTCGAGGTCACATTGTCGACGACTAAAATTATTTCACGATGATACGGAAGGTCACGAAGGTCTTTTTACAATTAACATTTGCTTCAAATAATGTTCAATAAGTATTAGGTTGTCGGAAAAGTTTCTTTCGTGTTATGAGGAAATAATAGACGCATAACGTTTTTTGTTTTATATTATTTTATTGAATTACGTACGATCCATTCCGTTCTGTTGAGATAAACACCGCGACATTTCACAGACTTGCTTTCACGTTTCTATGAAGGTGCATTGTTGTAAAAAACACGTTTGCGAAAGGAAGACACTTTCCGGACAACCTACTTTTGAGACGAAAGAAAGGAGAAGAATTTGTCAAAGATGTTGATCGTATTTTTCACGTACATTACTAAACACCCCATTTGAATGAGACGCTTCTGGTCGTCCCGAGCAACTAGATATTAATTCAAACAACCCCTTTGAATCCTATGTAACAGCCTATAGTTATCAATATGCGAGACTACGTCTTAAATTGAATTACAAATTCCATCCTTTCTACGAGTAAGAATAATTTTCATCAACAATAAATTAACCAACCCCAACGCTATCGACAAATTCTGCCTTTCTAGTTCTAATATTCTGTTAGATCGGCGAAAGGCGGGCAGAAATTAACGAGACCAGTCCGACGTTACACGAGCGAATCGATTTCTATTAATTTCCACGTTATCGGAAACGCGTTTATGGATCCACTAGGGCAGCAAATAGTAAACGAGTTCTAAAATCGATGCACCGATCGGCCGTGCGATTTCGAGTATAATTTATCGTCATCGGCCGTGTCTGTTCCTCGACGAGGCATCCGTTCGTTCGATTCATCACCGGGCGTTGAAATCTCGTTCCTTCGAAATTTTCACGGACCGTCGCGTGGGCTAACTTCTACCGACCGAAGACAAAGCTCTGGAAACTATTTTTGAAAATTGTAAAACTTACCGAGACTGTGGAAACACTTTCAAGACATTTAACACATTAATTCCAGGCTAAATAATTTCTTCGCGATTTTCAACACATCTAATTTAAGATGTCCTGTTTAATTTCAAAGATACTACAGTTTCTTGTATGTTGCTGTATCTATTTAACATGTTTCAAACTCAGAAAAATTGCCTCTTTCATGGTAAGATTGAGGTATCGTAGGCAGGTCGAATTTATCACCAGACTACGGACATTTGAGCGTTTTTGGGAAATTTAAAGGTGTACAAATGCACGGCATATACGCAATATAGAAAAATATACGAAATTTTCAAAATGTATTCGTCGTGATATTTAACAGTTGAAACAAATTTCTGTCTAAAGTATATTTCTTAAATCATATGCGTAAAAATATGAATTCGCATAGTATCCGCACTCTATTTATCATTATCATTGATTTATCTATTCTGACCCTCGATCCACTCTATCCTGATCGTTCTCTCGCATATTTCCGCATTTAAACCCGCTATATCGACGCTTTCGAAACGAACCGGAACAGATCGTGCGTTTCCCGATAAATCACGGGAAACTCATCGCGCGTAATTAACGAGGTGACTAATTACGAAACTCCTTTCACGCTCGATGATTCACAGGAAGCCGTTTTTCCGACCGATCGATCAAAATCGTAGAGCGCGAAACATTTCGAATCGTCTGGTTGTACCGCCTTTTCCATCCGAACGCGACGCCCGCGGTAAAAAGCGCTTTCGAGTAGCGCCCCCGGGGCAACATTCGACCCACGATGCCCGCACTACATCGGGGAGCAAGGATTTTTCCCTGTTCAAACTGCTAGACAACGCAGACCGGTCGAATTCTCTCGCAACTCTGCAGAGTTCCGCCTAACTCAAACCGAGCGATTCGACTTTGAGATCCGACAGATGTTGCAAAGATC
The DNA here is from genome assembly GCF_024516045.1 of Bombus affinis. Lineage (NCBI taxonomy): Eukaryota > Metazoa > Arthropoda > Insecta > Hymenoptera > Apidae > Bombus > Bombus affinis. The sequence continues at coordinate 13,281,682 of NC_066352.1, read as the reverse complement.
TCTTTGTAGGCCGAAACTTGGGCGTAGCTTGCGCATTTAAGCCGAGACTGAACGTTGAGGATGCCAAGGAACCGTGCTACAATTCAAAGAACGAAGATCTTCTTGGAATTTGTCCGTAGTACAGTAATCTATGTGGGAATGTTCTACTTGCCATTTCGAGATTGAAGTTTTGACATTTTTCCATATATGTTACGAATTGTCCAAATGAAATTAACACGGTATATCCGAAAGAATATGTTCCATTGGAACTTCATTGTTGGACAATTTTACGATTGTACTTGGAAACGAGAGATTGAATGTTCTTACAAAGCCATTAACACCAAGTCTCAGAATCCATCTTTAATTTCCAGTGTCTTGGACATTTACTTGCAAATCAAATAAAAACAGTAAAAAGCCTAAAAGCCTTTCGGAATCTGTTAGAATCTTCGGAAGGCGGAGACGAAAACTCTAATCCTAAGTTAAGCATCGCCAATAGAAGGAAGTTCGTAAACCTGCGTGGTAACTAAGCCTTTGGCCAAACGTAAACCTAAACCCTTTTCCCTGCTTTAGTAAGGGACTCCTAAGTAACGACACGATTATTCAAAGAACGCAAAGAATCAGCTCTTGGAACCTTTGGTCGTCGACACGAGGCCAAAGAGAAACAAAGTTCCAGGGCCGTTACTCCACACCGTGGAATTCACTTAACTTTATCTCCTCGGAACTTCCGAATGATCCTTTATCCCCAACGAGGTCGCGCCGCGGCGCCGAGATCACTGCTGGCAATTTGCAATTTTTCCTCCCCGGAAAGTTCGGTGCCACTTCGGTCGCAAGAAGGAACTTCCGATCTTATCGACGCCCTGCGTTAATTATAATTAATGGCCGGGATTCGCGTAGCAGACGGTACGTTTCAGCGAATTCGCCGTTTAGTTAAAATATTGGAGATTGATAGATCCATCAGGTGTTTGCGTTCGACCGTGAACAGAAATAGTTTTCTCGAGATTTTTGATCAAACTATGATTCGAGAATTAGCAGTTGTGCTTTTGCTTCAACAAACCGACTACTTTTGACGTTTCAAAGAAATCTATGGCGTAGTATTAAAACGGGAAATCGTGCGTGCCAATGACAATTTTGCTGAAACTTGAAATATCTTTTAACACTGACTGCCACGCCGAAATCACATGTTCCGCTCAGGACGGAGATTCAATTTTTACAATTGCAAGAAGTTGAAGCGCTCCAATGAAGGTCACCAATGACCAACGTGGCAGTCAAAGTGTTAACGTTAGAAAAATGTAGAACTAGGCGAAAACTGTTTGGCAAAATTTTTAAAGAAATTGCAAGATGATGAGTTTCTTATATAACCCTCTCTCGTTCTCTTATTTTTATTAGCAATAATTCCTTTGAAAATTTTCTCCGATCGTCGTTTAATTCTTCGTTCAGTTCTACCGAGAGCCGACAAATTCTCGTTCTCCGATTGCACGGATCATCACTTTCTTGTCACACGCTGTTGAACTACGTGTATGTACGCAAAAACGCGAACGTGCATCCCAATTCCCGACAGTATTAATTTCTCTTGCAAGATAGTATCGATTCGAAACCAGGTCAGTGAATCCGCCCCGTCCAAGCTTCCCCTGGAGAGAAAGCAAAGTTTGTGCCGGCAACGTGTAGATCGAAGCGTGCGCCTAAGTCTGTCGTTTCTTACGCGCGAATGAATCCGTTGAAAAATTCCTGTCGTTACGTGAACTCGGGAATGCTTTACCCTTGCAAGGATGGTCTTCCGGAGGAGGAACTTGGATCTTCTAATGTTTCAAAAGAGACAGGGTATAGCGGATGGATCGAAGGAAGTTCAATGTCCCGCGGTCGATGGGTATAGCCGAATCATCTTACGGAGAATACTGTTCCCGAAAGTGAGGATTACTCGAGAGAATGATTCATGGAAGTGTATTTGGAACTTTGTAGTTACAGAGAACGATGAAATATGATATTTAGACCTTATTGGAACATCTTTTTGGGAAGTTTAGATAGTTGATGACGAGGGGGATTACGCTATCGAAATATAATTTTTTCTGTTTAAAATTTCATATTTGACGAATCGATTGCATAATAGCAAAGCTCTTTTTTTATTAGGTTTCCAGATGGAATTTATAATTTTACCACCAGAGTATACGTTTCTTATTCATTATTTCTCTATAGATTTTTAATATTTTTAATACGTAACATATTTTCAGAGAACTTTTACGCGTGTATTTATGTTCTTGATCAGAAAATCAATAAAAATGGACTTATCGTGTCTTCTCGGTATAGCCTTCAAATCATAATACCAGTTGGAAAATATGACAAAAGGAAAAGTTCTGCCGCGCAAACTATAAAACTCTGCCAGCTGAAAAATGGAAAAGTAGAAAGTTTCCCGGTGGTTCAAATTGTTTCTCTGAATTTCAGGAATATGTACACGTGTCAAGTTCACGTTTTGAAGACCGTCATTTTGAATCAAGCACCTCTTCGCGTCCAAAACTCCAACTGTATTCCCAGAAAGCATTCAGCGTAATTACTCAATCGCTACTTCAACGATTCATCGCTCACACTCGACGCACGAGAATTTCATTCATACCCAAGTCCATTCACCTCTTCGTTATGCTCGTTCCTATCCATTCGGACCGGGCCTGCCTCGAAAATATGATACAAAAGAAGCAAAAATTGCAGCGAAGGTATTCTTCGTGTCATACGCGATTCATCCTTATGATAGAAAAAATTAATTCGTATTTCAATTACGATGCTATAGGACACATAAAGAAAGTAGTTACAAGGGAAGAAATAAATAGGCAAAAATAAGCGATGAATCGTATCGATCGTATTATAAATAAGTTACACATATTAACAGTAAGATGATATCGTCTTCGATGCAAATGATAAAAATGATTAAAAGAGAGAGGAATGACTGGAAAGTAGGAAATTTCCTCGACGGAATACCGATGCAATTTCACTCGTTTCGTTTCAATTATTTTTTAACCTACAAAAATATTTTTCGCGTTCAGATGCATCCGGTTTCACGTTACACCGCGATATTCCTGCACACCGAAAAATGTAATCGAATTAGCAAGACACAACAAAATAGAAGAAAATACAATTTTTTCCGAACGAAAAGTAGAGAAACGTAGTAACGAATCGTAATCGACGTGCGCGCAAAACGCGATATCAGAATCGAAAGCGGCGAAAACTCGATCTCGCGCAACAGAGAGTGGAAATTCGAGGACTACGCTTAAAAATGGTCCCGATTTTACTCCTGCGGAACCGCGAAACGCTATTTCACCGTGTGGCCAGCCTTTTTCCTCTCGTTCGTTGGAAGTTATTCCCCTGTCCGCCTTTTTCCAGTTCGAGTTTCGATTTATGATTTGTCGAAGCCTGCGACCGAGCAACGCCTTCCCGCGGAACGCATCTGCATAACACGGGCGTCGCGACGCCCAGCAACCATCGAACGAGCAACAATGCGATAACGAACGACGCACGCGATCCGATAAAAACTTCATCCCACGATTACTTCTGTATTACGTTCGATTGAAACTTTCTCGGAAACGTTTACTAGGAAAATCCTACGCGGTTCTCTTGAGGATTATAGTTTTATTCGATAGCTGGAGAAATGAATGAATTGTCACGCGATTTATTTTAACGCGTTCGATACGAGATTCGTTTTTAATATTATACTTGCGATTTCATTCCGAATTTGATTTTCGTCTCGCGGATTATTACTCCGTTGAAATATTTCGCTGTCGATTTTAATTCCGTGCAAGCGTTTATTTCTCTCTTATCGCTAATGTGGTAAAATATCTTGTCCTTTTATCTTTGATTTTAAATTATCATTTAAATTTTATTGGGATTTTATTGGGAATATTTTGTTGGGAAAGATTGAGATTAAACGCAAAACGTTATGCCGTAGGAGATTTGGAAATATGAGAAATATTGTTTCCTGTCCCTATATCTTTTACGCTGTATATGTAATATTGATATTTAATATTTTGATTATGGAAAATTCTAAATGTAACAAGGAAATATTATTTCTACATTTTACACATTCTACGGAAAAATCTGGAGAGGTATTATAATTGATGTTCCGTGGTATATGAACCTGTTTGTGCTATAGAAGATCATAATTCTGAATGATCTATTCGGCGAGGAATGGCAAAGAATACGATGCCCATAATTCTACGGAGGAACAAGATTACTTTCGTTCCAACAATTTTCTTTCATACGTCGAGCATTTCACGCACAATTTCAGATCGTCAAGTCAGTCGACTTACTTCGTATTTCGATGCTTGGAAAATTGGAACAGATATGCCACTCTGGTAAATACATCGGACGTAAAATAAAATTCGAAGAATTTCAACGATCTACGATTCGATTGTGCCCACCAAGAAGAATACGTAAAACGTTCCTTCGCTAATCGTAAAATGATCAAAGGAAAGAAAACGTAGTTGTTAGTTTCTTTTATCGATCTCGAATAACGAAGTAACGATGAGACATTCTTCTAAGCGGAAATGTTTAAAAATAAAGTCACTAGTCGACCAACTAGCGAGAACAGAAATCAAAACGAACAAGTCGAGACGAGAATCACACCGCAGGAATCACAGAGACCTTCCTTCGAAGGTTCACTCAACTTGCTAAAGAAACGGGAGATCCAGAATAAAAGAATCGCAGTGCAAATATACAGTGTCTACCATACAATAGAACCGAGCGCAGGCTTTCTGACCTCGTTTCCAGATTGTCGAGGAAATCCCTTCTCGCGGATTTCATTGAAATCTTTCCGCGAAACGCGTATTATACAGTTTACAAATTTCCTAAGCCATTAACCAAACACCTACGCTCTTCCATCGAATTTATTTCAATCTCTCCCTCTTCTGTCTCTTACTCGTCCACTGTGAAAATAAAGTCGAATTAACGACGAAACTTAAACTTTTAATTGAGCGTAAATTAGACGATCGATTACTCACACGCCGGTAAAAATTTACGTAGTTTCTCGTTCTTCCACATCCTAAAAGTATCATCTACTACAAAGAAAGTCCATCGAAATTTACAAAAGCTGGAGCAGAAATTACCAAGCACCGGGACTGCAAAATCAGGTATATCATTCCATTAAACACGATCCTCCGTTCTCCAATTAACGACGAAATTCTGGCGTAATCTTCTAGTGAAATCGCGCGAATCCCACCGTATCCGAAACGTGTTACCAAAAACAACGTTCTCAAACTGGCGAGCTTAACTAATATCCCGAGCCATCGAGTATCGTCTGTCGGCCATTAGCACACGGTCGTGCACCGCTTCCGGCCGAGGAGTCGAGTTCGCGTGAACAAAAGCGGTTCGCCGTGGCAATATCGTTTAGTTCATTGGTCGGATGTAGCTGAGGCCTGCGCGCCACGCGAGTGATTACATTTGGTCGCCATTTCTAATTAAATAATTGCGCTCCTACACAGCCAGACAGCACTAGAAACAGTAACGGATGGATAATAGACAAAGCTGTACACTTGTCGTTCGACGTATCGTATCTTCGCGCGTTCCCATAACGTTACATCGTATCTACGCGACCGACGTTTGTTATCGACGACGCGATATTCCGTGCGTTTCGTGCGTCTGAAAACAGCCGTAAATCCGCGAGGGAAACGATGGAGAGCGATCATAAAGCCGGCCGTGTCGCGAATTCCACGGAAAAATGCCGCCCCGTTATTGGGAATCGCTTCGTCCCTGCACCTGCTCTCGTCGGCCCTCGAGTGCCCTCCTTTGTTCGGTCGAGGGTTTACCGATTCCCAAAACTCGAAGATGGAGTGCTTAGCTTCAGATACAGAAGGCTTTGATATGTTGTTTCTTAACACTGGTTCGTAGCTTCTTTTTTTTTTAGCGGTATTTTTGATGTTACGTTTGTTAGAGTTGACTAATCGTCGTTGATTTGTAATATCGTAGTTAATTCTGCTGCGTCCTTTACGGATAGTTTCAATCCATAGTATCGTTGCATCGTTAAAAGATTCAAATAGATTTTGTAAAACGAAGGGAAGAAGAGTCGATAGCAAATGAGATAGTTAATTAGTTGAGGGATCTTAATATCATGTTCCAATATGAGCAGTTCTAGGTATTTCCTCGACCAATTGATGAATACATATCGCCCTCTAATTAATTAGGAAAAACGAACAAACAAATTCGATACCTATGGATTGCACATCCGCTACCATTGATAGAATGAAAATCACATGTACCAACTCATCTCTATAACTTTATTAAAATCAAAGATGTACTCGATTTGTATACTTTTTAATTGACAAAGTACCGGTTCTATATGGACAATATTCGCTTTCTAAAGAATATTATAAAATACAGCTTTTACTTACAATCGTATTTTACATTCATGATATACGTTTATTAAATGCACAAGTTTCTAACAATTGACTAATACATTTTTAACAAATCCATACATTTTTACTAATTTCTTCTTATTCATATCGCTTCGTGTCCTTTCTATAAATTTCCAATATTATTTCAAATAATTCCTTTCTATTTATATCTCGCGTAACTACTTCTTCTCCCATGTTCGTTTGTTTCCTATAAATTCATAAATTTCGAATAACTCGGTGCTTCAAAAATAGCATCATACTTCGGCTGCTTCCGGTTCCATAACCGCATCGTAGCAGCCTCCATCCGCAACCGTCGCGTCGCATCGAAATAAAAAGCAAAGCAACGCTCGATTCTTTTAAATACAAATAAGCAAACCTCGAAGACGTATTCCCGTATTCCTCCTGCCTGCATTTCGACGCGAAGCAAAGACAGACGGAAGCGGCCGATCAAAATAATATGAGAATCAATTCCACCGCTGGCTGACGCCCGTCTTGCCTGTTGAATTGAAAATCAATTTAGTCGAAGCTGATTTTATTTCACCGTCACGTTGCACTTTACCAAGTTTGATAGAGAAAAGAGGAACAAAATGCACAAACGACACGCTCCAGAGTTTCTCTTCGATACGGCCTTCGAACTAATTGTTCTTGCCCAATCTACCTGGAAAATTTCTTTAATGGAACGCTGATGCATAATACATAGACTGGCGGCCATTTGAAAAATGTCGCACGCGTAAACATTCGATATTCCTAGGAAATAAAATTCGAAAGAAATTTGCTCGTCAAATTTAACGGCACGCAACGGCGCTTAATTATCAGTCTTATCACGCTTAATCTCTGTGTACCACTATCCTCCGTGAAACTTCCTTCGGATCAACCACTTTCCAAGGAATCTCGGTTCGAGTTAATCGCCGCACGATGTAACTAGCGACGTGACGACGACTTCGTCTAACTAGAGCGAAGGTTTCTGCGGATGACAGCGTTCTCGCGCGTAACGTTCATGAGGAAAAAGACGATCGAAGAAATTAAGCACAGATACTCGGAAGGACAGGATTAAGGGAAGAGAAAGGGGTGGAAGATGGAGTGAAATTTGAAATATCGTGTGACGCGTAGCGAATATCGTTTCGAAGAATGACAAATATAGAACAGAAATATAGAACACCGTAAAGATAATCTTGCCATTTTCGAATTAGAATCGATTCCAGTTTCTCGAATTTTGGACGAGGCTTAAAGCTCAGAGTATCAAACCGGCGACGAATAGATATTTCATTATTTCGTCGTTATTCGGAACTCGAGACGAAAACTTGTTTTAACCAGCACCAAAAAATTGTTAACTCTTTGGCAAGGTAACTACGAAGTAGGAAATAACTTGGCCAATTGATACTTAACAATTCTAAGAACAGGCCGGCTGATTAAACCAGGCGAAAATTGCTGTACGTTTCTTTAAGCGTGAATAGAATCAAGCACAACAAAACGAGGCGGAAGAATCTAGAAAAATGAAGGTAAAAAGAAAATAGGAAGGGAGAATGAGATTAGATAAAGGGAAAATATTAAATAATACTTCGTACGGGTGCAACAGGAGTGTAATTGCGAGTACAGCACGCTGCACGCTTCGAATAACTGCAATCCTCTAATTAGAACGTAAGTACTTCCTGTAGCAGTGAGTACGGCTAACATTTACTACCAAATAATAATTATCATCCGGGAATTTTCATTTTATTAGTAGATAGAGACTGGATGTAGTATCGGTGCTGGCAGTGAATAAACGAACTGAAATGCTAAACGAATCTACGCTAGTACTTCCAACGAAAGGAAATTCCAGCCAATTGGGTGTTAATCGCGATACGTTTGCGGTAAAAGAATCACACGTGGCATAATAATCGCGACTTAATGTTTCCTTATTACCACGAGTCATTAACCCGATATTAATTACTCTTTTTTATATCGCTATCTTAACCCAGTAACCGGCATTACATTTTTTTACAGCCCCGTCAAGATGGACCGGATAATCGCATAAAGCACCTTTATCGCACTTTACACCATTAACTTAATATTAATGACGCTCACGATACCCGATATCTAGATTAACTCACCCCGTTATTAATTATACTTTCGCGACGTGATTGATCGACAAGAAATTCCGTGTCGATTAGTAAAAGCGTAACATTAAGAACGGAATTACGTTTGTTTCTACAGCTACATCTGATTAAAATCCTAACTATACTATTGAGAATTTCCTTTTTTTTTTTTTTTTTTTTTTTTTCAGATAAATTAGAAAAAATATAGAAGAAGATATAAGAGGATAGCGAAATGGATCGAACATATTCTATTAATTACATCTTGATAACGTAATTGATCTAGAACAGAGATGAAGTTATATTCGTTTCGTATATTTGTAATCGTACTTGTTTTATATTTATCAGGATATTTGTTTCCACAGTTTTATTCGATTAAAGTCGAAGATCGTTGTACTTCTTTTCTCCTTTTCTTTTCCTCGTAGAACAAAAAGTGGAAGAAGACAATGAAACGAATGGAACGCACTCGCAGATACGATTTACGTTTCGGCACAGTAAATGAAGAGCGAGCATCTGTAAGCTCCAATAATGAATCAACCGCAAGATTACCGGATTGTATCATGATTACACAGTTTCCCCGCGATATAATGAGATGGAACCCAATTGAAGTTCCGCTATTCAAGTCGGACTGCGTGTAAAGCGGATGGAACCATATTTACCGAAGAGACCATATCACTTATTAATGATCTGATTGTTAATTGCATGACAATTAATTGATAGCGGAAACATATTATGGAATCCCTGTTCTTCAATTATTCGCGGCTGCTAAATAGAATTATACATGGTAGAATTTTCGATTGGAACGAACCAATTCGTGAAATATTTCCCTTATTATTTTCCTTAAGCCAATTCGCAGTTATTAATACCGGTCAATTAAAATTTAAAGGATTAGAAGAATGAGAATAGCTAAAGAAGCGTTTCGAATTTTCTTTCTACATCAATTTCAAGATACGTTTTCTGCTGGTCAGAGAATCGGGAGCAGCTTGCAGCATTTAGGTCTTTTACGATATAGTTCAAAAGAGGTCAGACATAGATATCATAAATATCATATTTTTCGTGTCATCATACGTTACTTAGATCGTATAGAAAATAAATAATAATAAATTAAAAAGACACAGTTTTTGTGTCTAACAGCAGACGTGAAAGTAATCTTGGCGATAAACAAATAATTATTTTCTAAATCATAATTTTTCGTTGTAAAGCTTCTATTCTAAATTCTTCGCTATTTTATCGTACGGATCCAACAGCCAGTAAAACAGAAATTCTGATCTCTGATTGTAAAATATTCGATGAGTTCGTTGCAGTACAATTCCGTGCACTATTAAGAGCGAATATGCATAAAAGTATGCAGTTTACTCATCAAATTTCTCAGAACTCGAAAGAGAGAGACACTCGATCAAGACACAGATCAAAGAGTATCAGGATGCAATCAGTCAGTCAGAATAATCCGCAATCCGATAGTACTCTGTAACAAGAACGTGTTTCAGATCAACTTGTTCTCGAAACACAGGCCGACGTTGGTCAGCAGCACACAATGGTCAGGTATCCATTTAATTAGCGCAACTGAACGCGCTCTTACGCACCCAGCTGATTTCGATTTCGTCGACGAGCCTGCGGACACGCAATCTCGTCCGAACAATTCATCAGAATTAATCCTGGCTTCATAGACGTGGCGTCAGTTCCAATGTCGCGACGCTATTATGTTGTACAGTGTCGCGAATGGTCGCATTACTAGAGATTCATTGTCGACAATTACCTTGCACTAAGAAGATTGTGTCGGATAGTAGCTGAAAGACATGTTCGTCTTGGAGATAATGAATCTCCTTGATGAACGAGTGAAAAGCGTGAGATAGAGAGTTTCGTTAATTGATAATTCGTTTCGGAGAAAACTGGAATTAAAAATTAATCTATCCTTAACGTATCAAGATCGAATCAATGTTATGTACGTATACATGCTACATATAAATATATATGTAGTAACTTAAATGGGTCTTTGAGTAAGGACAAGTAACGATGTTTTGGTTTAACAAGCAATACTCAATACAACGAATTGATTACAATATCGTCACACGTCTTATTATCATACTCGGCTCTCAACTTCCCGATTCATACTCTCCGGCTCCTCCACTCACGCTCTCCGGCTTCTGCGCTCACTCTGACTTCTCAACTAACCCTGTCTCTAGCATCCCTTTGTCTTTTTTCGCCCCATTACGCATGTGTACCCGTCGCCAGCGTCACGTAGGTCTTTTCCACGAAACTATTCACTTGAAAGGACTGACGACACATCGATGGACCCGACGATGCCTCGGCTCTCGCGACATTGTTTATGATTCGACCGATATTTTGGGCCCTTTTGTCCACGATACTACATATATACATTTTTTACGAGTTTCATTAGATACCAATCCTGGTAAATGTGAATACCTTTAATTATACCTGCAGCTTTATATATAAAACACAGGAATTTTTCATTTTATTTAATTAAAGAAAAATTAAGGTTATAGGTGGAGGTAAACATATAGCTGGTGTTACGAGAAAGGCTGATTGTACAGATTGCTTAATCATTTCTTTTTTCGTTTATATTAGCACATAAAATAATTGGATATTGTAGGAGAAAACGAGTTGCGAATTAAAACTTATTTCAGACTGTCCATTTGATACTAGCGCAGTTTCCAACCGAATTCATACACCTGACAACGGTATAAATAGATCCTTTAGAAACAATTCAGTGTCATATCGTTCCTGCACAAATGAAATAAACGGAAAAGGCCGAAATTATAGCGTAGCCACTTTCATAATGATTGAAACAGTTGGACGAACTTCTCGGTTGAATAATCGAGAACATCGCGTGTCTGGCTATAAATTGTCGATACTACTGAAAGAAGCGTTTCTACCAGTCGCTAGTAGCCAGCGAGATGTAAAGCTATTCATTTCTGCAAATCGATAATTCCGTCAACGAACACTATATAAATAAAAATAAAGGAAAATAGTAGCGAAAACACTAATGCAAGAACTGGATGTATTTTTTCCGCTCTATGCCAGTCTCTTGACACAAATAGTCGGAAAGGACTACTGGATCTGCACGTGGCAGAAATAAAACATTTTCAACACCAATGATTCTTCGCATAACATATTCACTACGTTATGAAGAGACACGCGGTGTTCAACGAATAAAAGTTAGCCGGTGGTAACTTCTGAACAAATTCGCGGATAAAACAAGAGAATTTCAAGACCCGCATGACTCTGACAAGAACGAATTCTCCGCAACAGCGGTAATGGACCACATTTCCCACACATCTAACCCTTCGAGCAAACATTTCTGGAATAGAAACATTCATAAACCAAGTCGCGTACGCACCGTTACCACCGGTGAGAAACAACAATTCTCCGCTGGTCTAAAAACCCCGTATATCCGTTTAGCCGCATTCACAACACCCCGTGCAATCTTGCAAAGTCCCTTATGGCTAACTGACGAGGCAACGCCGGCGAAAACACCAGCGGCCATCAATAAATAACACTGTCCATCTCGTAAACGTGGTATCACGTGCACCGATATCAAGTCTAACGTCAACACTAGCGTTTCAACGGCGTAATTATAATACAGTCGGGTGCCGTATCGTAGTGTAGTTTGCATCCGACAAACAGTACCAGATAAACCACTCCGCAGAGCTGGAGACGAGTTTCCTACGTGGCCTCGAATCGATATTTTTGCATAATTCGGCTGTGATGTCTGGCCTAAACGAACTGCCTGCATCTCCGAAGAGTCTACGAAAATTACCAATCGTTTCAATATTGAAGCGACCTTCACGAAATGTACGATATATGTAGTATCGTGGACAAAAGGTCTAAGATATCTGCCGAATCGTAAACAATATCGCGAGAGCCGCGGCATCGTCGGGTACATCAATGCGTCGTCGGTTCTTTTTAAGTGGATAGTTTCGTGGAAAGGGCCTGCGTGACCCTGGCCACGGGCGTTTCGGGACACGTGTCTCGAACGGCGGGAAAAGACAAAGAGACGTTAAAGTGAGTATTAGTTGAGAAGCCGGAGAGAACGGATGCAAAAGGTGTGCAGAGTGTGAATTGAGAAGCGAGAGCGAGCGAGTGTAGAAGCCGAAGAGTGTGAATCGGGAAGTCGAAAGCCGCGTCTGAAAATAAGACGTACGACAGCATTGTAATTATTTCGTTGCTTCGAATATTATTAATTAAATCAAAACATCATTACTTGTCCTTTCCTCTAAGACCCATTAAGATACTACATATATGACACCGTTTTCAGGTATTGGATTATTCTTTTTTTCTTTTTTTTTTTTCTTCTTTTTTTTTGACGAAATGTGTTTTAATTAGGAAATTATGGGCAACCCGAATTGTATATCGTTTGGTAATTATCGCAACGTGTAATGCAACGTTATGACGCCGTTAAATTGATTTTTGAAAGTCGATACGCGAAGATAAAATTGGCGTTTTTAATCGTTATGTTAAATTTTAATAAAGCACGGATTTATGCTACTTAAATTGTAATGAACTTTTTTATATCCATATAATGTTACCACAAATTGATCAGTGTCGAACATACTTACAAATATACAATGTAAAGCGTTACAATGGTAATATTGATAAGCTGCGATATGCTGATTTGAAGATACCATACTTATCTTGAAGATACCATAAAGCCCCTGGAAGCTTCAAACTTAAGCATTACAGTCTTCATAAAATAATCAGGAAAATATTTTTACAACGATTTAAGCTATAATTCCTGTCGTTCGACGATACCGTGACTGAACAGTAATCACAATCTATAGGTAGAGGAAGAACACGAGGGACGCAGGACAGAAAGTTTGCGTGGTAGGAATGGCGCCAGCTCGAACAGTTTTCAACTTCAATAGAGGAAAAATAGCGGTCACGATGAGTAGTAAAAAAACGCGAAAGTTGTGCACGAACGTAATTGCAATTGCTGATCTGTCGTACGATGCATCACCTGATTGCTGATAAAACTATTTTCTGGAATTAAAAATTACGATAACCGCGTGTTTAACGTGAAATAATAATAAATGGAAGGGCCGCAAGCCTGCTTCAGACCTAAAGGATAAGATTTTAATCGCACGTTCATCGGAGAAAATTTTTTTCCACGAAGTTAATCGGGTTTTTAGCTACGACAAAATCAGCTTTCGTATTATATTGGTTCGGAATTCAACGGAATCTCGAACAAGTGCACGCAGATCTCATAATCGGATCTCAAGCGACTCGCAACCATTGTATTATGATTGTTAAATCATCCCAACTACGTTATTACGCGGTTTATATTTTATTGTCTGTTGGCTTCCACGTTCTTTCGTACGAGAACGTAGTCACGATATTTACGAAAGTCGATAGCTAATAAGAGGGAAATTGTGATAATCTAAACATGTACACTCCTCTCGAATATGCAATGGCTTGTGTCTCAGTTTCGTTTCAAGTTTAAATTATTGAAAGAGCAGATTCGAAGGAACACAGCTTTCCGCGATGAACGTGGCGTACGCTAAGCGGTTTCAAACGACCTTCCACGGTATCACTGTGTCGGACTGACCGTTCCAGTCACCCGACGTAAATCGCAAAAAAATGTTCGGTCTGCCACGAAGCACGAATTGAAAGGTATTTTAAAGTTAAGAAGTTCGATAAATCGCATTTGAAAAATATGCAGATCGCTACCTGTACTATACGCTACAAAATTAGTAGAGAACACGCCGAAACGTTGCTGCTAAACTATAATCGATAACGTAGGAGATTAGACCGATTATTAAGTAAGAGCGTATTAGTGTTTTAGGTGTACTTTCGATCCATATTACATTTTTTTAGAAATATACTCGTTTCTGCTGAGATATCGTCTATTTATGAAGTTGAATTGAATTGACCTACAGTCGTCTAAACAAGCTATAAACCTGCATTTCGAGAAACAAAAAGAATTTCAATTTCATCCGTGGTTTACGATAAAGTTACATCTTATTTTTATCAAAGCGAACATTTAGCGATCAATTAATTAATGAAATTTAAATTATGCCTAAGAGTTGTTCGAAAAGTTCATAGCATTTGTTGCTGTTAATATTACGATATTAATAAAACAATCTATGATGTTAAGAAAACAGTGGAACATTGACAGTGAGATTGGAGCGTTGTTAATCGAACGCGCAAACAACTTTCTGAGCTGTTTCTTGTTGAACGAAATAACACGAGCAAAAATTGCTCGTGCTGTTTCTCCAAGCGAAAGCAACGTGGCGTTTGTATGCAAAATAACACTTTAAGACACTATGGAAATAGAAAGGAAGAAGGAAGAGAAAAAAGTAGGAGACAAACGGACGATCGTCGTCGATCACGATTGCGTGATCGTCTCCCTGGAACGTTCGCCGGAGTGGAGGGCGATGACAGGCTGTCGACGAACCAAGGGAAGAGGAGCCATGAATCTTTGAACACTTGGGCGAAGCTGCAGGGGTCGATGCCGAATTATGAAACTTTCATTCGACCGGTCGACATGTACAAACGTTTAGCGTCGAAAACGAGGCAATTTTTGTGACAGAATGACGAGATAAAGAATCCACAGATGCTCTTGATTTAGAGAATTTTTAGGTACAGTCAAATATGGAAGAGATAGAAAGTCCGATAAATTCTAGATGAAGCGATAAATGACATTTTTTATGATTTCTTGATATTACCAACGATAACCACTTTTTTTCGTATCGTAAAAGTAAGTAGAATATTTGGAAGAAAGTTTTAATTTAAATATTAGGAAACTAAGAAGAACTTTTAATTCTCCTCTTATAGAAATTAGGTAGAACATTCGGAAATCTAAAGATTTAGATAAAAGTTTTTTAAAGACTACTGCGAATATTTCATTCTCTGAATTCTTTGTTTTAGTTTTATTAATAATATTTATGAAATTTTTAGAACTTTAGAAAATTATTCAAATAACAAAGTGGGGAATTTCTGTTATTTTTCTGTAAGGAATTTTATTAGAATTTAAAAACTCTGAAAAAATATCTTCGTAATCGTTCTGGCTTCAGCGTATCCGTAATATTTTACTTCTCTACATTTTTCACTATGCGGCTTCGGTTCGATTATCAATATTCATATTCGAACACATTTCATTGTAAATTATTTTCCATATCGGTAGTTCAATCGATTTTTAATACGGGTAGGCTAATAATTGCAGGTTGATGAATTGGAGCAGGCGTTAAAGCAGGCTTTTAGAAAAACAAGAAAGCTAGTTGGATGAATTTAGTACAGTCATTAAGGAAGGAAAGGCTGCACTTATTAGCGGAAGAAGAATCACCCTTCATCATGATAGCTTGCGGGCTACAAATAGCAATACTCGGTTAAAAATAGATTCCTCCATTTGGGTTAAGAAACAATCGATCGTATTCCTTAACTAAAACTATGCTCACAAAATCCAACTTAAGTAACCTGAGATCGAGTCTCATTTTAAATTTGCTTACACTGTATATTTCTATTTTCTCACCCGGTATTTTGATCCTTATCGCATGAAATTATTCTAAGTGCCACAAATCCCAATAAGAATTGTTAAATTAGTTCGATAATCCAACATTAAGCTAACAAAGATAAGAAATAATATAGAAAGTGTGAATTTCAAGAAACAACGCGTGTTTTATGCAAAATATGAAAGAACACGTTGACTGAATTGGAATTAGAAGCGTGAAATCTTTAAAATTAAATTCGGAATGGTCTGATAAAAATGAGAAGACGCTTGGAGACTATGAATCTCTGAAAATGTTTAATGTTTTAGCGGGAAGAGAAACACGTTACGAAAATCGTTATTACGATTGCCGAGTCGGAATTTTGATAAATTAACAAAAGTACGAAAGCATTCGTAGATTATAAATTATAGATTATAGTTTATGGATTATAAATTGCAGAAAATATCCAATACTTTACTCAAAAGCAAGGCAAGTAATTAATAAACCGGTGATTGCCAATTCGATCACCGCTAATATTAAGAATTAACCTTTTCGTTTCTTTTCCCCTCTTTCTCCATATTTTCCCTCTATTTTTACCCTTTCTTAATCTTTTGAGTAGCGTAGCAAGTTCTCTCAAACTCAGTGGGTCGATGCGCTTTTCAAGAATAAATTAAAACGAAATTTGTTGAAAAGTTCCTTTAGTGCGGCAACTGGCGCTCCACCGACCCATAAAACACCGAAGCTCCTTAATTACTTTTCTGATTTATATTATCGGTATAAATATCACTTCCAGCGCGGTATTATGAACGTTGCTTGTTAAAATAAATCATAATCCAACGAAACGTAGGACACGTACTGTTTTGTCGAAGCCAGGACCATCGATGTCCTATCCTCTTGACACGTTGTCATGTCGCGTCAACCGGATCTAGTTAATTAAACGCGATTACCTATTTTCTAACGATTCGACCGACCTTCACGAAAATTGGCTTTTTACAGCCAGCCTCTTTCGTCTTCGTTACTCTCGATACGTGTCAATCGCCGTCTTTCACCCTCTTTCGCTATTTTCACGCTCCTCTCCCTAAAATATCTTTCATTATTTTTGTCGATCATAACTTGATGTTTCGCTGGAAATATTCCAGCGAGTTCAATTAAGAAAGATACTCTGACAATAGAGAATCTCACGTCACTCACAACAGAATCTTCCTCTAGTTTTATAAAGACATCTTTTATCGTTCGTCTCAATTTGATAAAATAATATAATAAAATGGATTGGGTTTCTGCTAATTTAACAGTTTGGGTCCCAGGAGTCTTTGAAAGAATAGAGTCAAAAAACCACGAACAGCGCGATAGCGTTTGTCTTAGTCTTTGTCTTAGAAGAGAAACAAGCGGCGCAATAGCGCTCGTCATATTTGTTATTTTTATGAAATACATCATTATTATTATATATGCGTACTATTAGTTTATAAATATTTCAAGTTTTGATCAATAAAAATTATTCGCAAGATAATGAAATACAAAATACCGTCAGTCGTCCGTAGCGTTCAAACGTACTGACATTTTTCGAAACAAAATCTAAACAGCGCGATCGCGCTGCTTGCCACTCAAACGGTTAAGTAGAACTTTACGTTTAAAACCATGCGCCAGGCAAATAAAAGTTGGAAAAGTAGAACTTGCGTGTTTTTATATGCAAAAATCAGAGAAACTACCATAGACTTACTAATTTGGATTCTTCGAATATGTTACAACGTCTGTTCAACGCTATTATTACTATCCGATACTACTGTTTCGTATTATCTTGCAAATTAAATTCGTGAACTCAGTGAATCGTTAACTTTCCTATATAAACACAGATTCTTCGGTCTAAAAAAAAAAAAAAAAAAATTTTTTTAAAGCTTCAAAATGACAAAGGGCCAGCCGAATACACGCTAACAAAAACAAGAAACTCTTTTGTAAAAGCTGTTCCATTCACGAGACGCGGCAAGAAAGAAGAATTAACGCCTCTGTGTTTCTCAGCCGGCTCGGAATAAATCGCAGGACGGCCGATATCGTATTGAGCATCGACTTCTATTCTCATTTCGGGAATGGAATGCAGGAAAACAGGAAAGGCGTGCGATCGGAATAAATTTCGTAGGAAGGAACGCGAACCTTTGTCAGCGGCGTCATTTTTCTTCGAGGGGATTCCCTCGCGAATCGTGACTATGTATTAAAACGGAAATCGATGCATTTAGATACTACCGACCAAGATTAATTGCAGCTCGATCTGCGTTCTTCCCTGCGAGAATATTATGCGCAAGATGTAGAGTATCGATCACGTTCACGAAAATTTGATTCCTTCCGATGTTTCAACAAACAGCGAGATACAGATTATGAAGATGGATAAGAGTATAGGCGAAGAAATTGGTCATTTTTAATGAACGAGTTAATCTCTACGCTGTGATATTCGATCATTGTCGAACTTTATCGCGCGTGTATTTGGCGCTGTAGGAATCGACGAGGATAGATGGTAACGTAAGAAACGCAAGATAGGTTGAAAATAGAAAATTTCTTCATTTGAAATTATTAGATTGTCCGAAAAATATCAAACGTGTTTTTTGCAACAATGCAGCTTCATAGAAACGTGAAAGAAAAATGGATCGTAACTCGACAAAATAATATAAGACAAAAAACGTTTAATTAATAATATCAAGCGATAGTTAAATGAGAATTTGACTATGTTCGAGGAAGATCGAAATTGATTGAGAAAAAAAGACTCGCGCGATGTGAAGCAAAAGACGATGCAGAAACCAGGTCGACGATCACTCGTTAACGCCACGCGGTGAAAATTCGTACAATTGTAGAATCGATACGATAGAATATTTCATTTTAATTACATACAAATTGAACTCAGAACGTAATAACGTGAAATTGCCTAACAATAGCCTAATAATATGTAGGTCTGCTTTCATTTTCAATAAGTTTAACGTTTCCAGTTTGCATACTTTTGTGGAACATAATTGGTTGGATAGAAAGAGGAATTTGAAATGTGGAATTACGATTAGTACTAGCTGAAACTCGATAACAGTACATTTTGCCAGTTACCGAAGAGACAAACTGGCAAGAAACAAGTTTGCTCGCTCGGTGAAATAACTTAGTAGAAGCTCGAGAACGAGAGGAGCTTGCAGAACCACTACTACCACTCCGAAGAAGTTGTACGTTCGATTCGTTTGCAACTCTTGGATCTCGATGGACGTGAATGCTGAACGTAATATTTAGCGACGTTTATCGCTCTGCTCTACGTATTTCTAATATGCAACTTTTACCAAAGGAAAGTTGATATAGAGCTATTCGAATAGAAACTCTAAAAATACTTTGTGAAACTGTTGATCGCCATTATCCATTAAATATGCTACGGAATCGAAGTTATAGACTGTAATTTTCTCTTATGACATAGAGAAGGTGATGTAATACGACAATGGGCGAAGAATCGAGTACAAAGGGATTAAAAATAGCGGCAGCAATGAACAAAATTGCGGTAGCAATATGGAATATCGCAACGATATTTTCAAAACTTCGCAAGTCTCTGCTAAATCTTTCACAGCGATTAAACTTATCTAGTCTTTGGATTTTCTTCGGTTAGTAATTAAGCGATTGAACAATTATGAAGCTGGTTTTCTCTAAATTGCAAATCGTAAGGCGTAAACAGTTGAAGGAGTCGCGTACTTTCAGTCACGAGGTTTCCTCTTTAAATCGCAGCTTAAATCACCGATCAAGCAGCGTGTGTCACTTTAACGACAGGCGAAGGGCTGGACCAATTAATTCATTGATCCTATTTATACTAATCGGTGAACGATGCAACGATGCAGCCGACTACACAGGAAAGAAAAGAGACGGAAAAGTAACTGGACGATCGTGCACAGGTTAAAGGGCTTGTTTAAACGTCCGGAAGTTCCGCCCTTTGACCATGTTAAATCTGTTCGCGTTAAATTACTATTTCCAATTCACGAGCCAATGATCCAGCTCGTGTGTTTCACGTTCGAGCATACGTACTCGCGAAAGTATTCAAAGCATTCGAACACTTACCATAGAAAATTTTTACGAATGTATCGTGTACACGTATTGTACGAAACTTTTTCAAATCTCATTAGCACTGTAGCGTGGATACGACTGTCACAATTATGCACTGGCACAATTTGGAACTAATAGAAATCAATCAATAAGTTAGTACAGGATATAAATAGCGATATTAAATATGCAATCAATGCTAAAGAAGATCCAACTAGATACAAATACTTTTTCCAACTACTGTATATGCATAAAAGATTTCTAGGTATAAGCGTCCCAATATTTTTGTAAAAATAGTAAACGTATGCGACTTTTATGTATTTCGAGCGAATGAAATGTATGAAACTTGTTCTATTTCAGTTCTTATTATAAATCTAAAAATTCCGTGCGAGAGACGACGCTGGTGAATTTTCGAGAAAATTCGACTTCAAATACCCACAATTTATATCCACGCAGGACATCTAGAAACATGTACATAGGATGTACCATAGAAATCGTAACAGAAACCGAAAGGGAACAATTCACTGTGGCAAAGTCAGTGAAAAATGTAGAATGATAATTTTTGATACAGATTTGATTTTTGAAATCAGATTTGAGAAAATCGATTATGTTAGTTCCGCTCACTTGACTCATATTACTTTTCTATTAAAGTCGATTTTATCGAAAACGGAGCCTCGTATCAAAAATCGTCACTCTACATCTTCGATTTACTTTCGATTTGCGTCAGAATTTTGCGTACACCGCGTATACAATCGAGTTAGAAGTTTTGTACAGTTGATTATATTTCAAGTATTGCACGTTCTATTTCGGATTGCGATTTAATTAGGAATTTCAGGAATTCGGTTTGTTATAATTATCCGTGATTATTTCTGCCATACAAGCGTGAAATCTGGTCTTATCTATTAATAACAATTTCGTTAAAAATTAACGAAGATTATAATTATATCCCTGCGGCATAAAATTATTAATAATCAGATTAATGTTTCGTGTGTCTGTATGTGAATATGTCGAGTTAAATGCTGTAAAAATATCTACTGACGGAAATGCCGACTTAATTAGCATTTACGTATCCTTCCGCAGACACGTTTAACTAATTTCCAAGGAGGGTGCTGTTAAACTTCGCGCCACCTGTGAATTTCTAAGAGTCGGTGTAGTTTCTTGTTAAATTAGCGGATGAATTTACTCGTAAGTAGACGTACATAAGTAGCGTGTAATATATTTAGTGTGTAATACGTAATTACATACAAATTAATTAAATAAATTGCATATAAATTTCTCAAATTCACTCCTGACGTACGTATGCACATGGTTCTTACATATCTTAGATATTATTGCATTAACTCAATATCAAAAATATCTCTGGAACGTTTTCGCATGTATATTTATTTTATGAAGAATCGAATACAACCGTCGCTGGATTAATTGATATTATACTTATGGCTGTTAAATATTAATCACAGTTGACGTAATTAGTTAAAATATAAGGTATTTTAATGGTTAGAAATTTGTCAAGTGTTCGGACGAGACACAAGCTGTGCAGGATTAAAGATCTTGATTAATTTATGGCAAGAAAAATTTAGAGTTGGAGTAGAACTTGCAGAAACAAAGACAGATAGTCTTCGTACTATTTCCTCCTTTTGTATCCTTCTTTCCTTACTTGCTTCTGTTTCCTTTTTCTTTCTTTTTCCACTATCCTTTCATTTTCTTTTCTTGTTTCCCACCCTTATCTTTCCTATTTCCACTTCATCTCCTTCTGTGTCTCACTACTCACTTCCCTTCGTTTCCCTTTCTTCCTTCCCTTTTCTTTTTTCCTGCCTCTCTTTCTCTCTCTCCATCTCTATCTCTATCTCCTGCCTCTTTTTCCTTCTTGTTTTTTCACCCATTTTCTTATATACTGTACGTATGTACTACTTACGCCGATAGATGCAACCCATGCAAGCACGCCAGTTATTTGGCACAAGGTAAGCTTAGAAATGGAAACACGAAATCGTTTATAGTTTTAGTATTCTGGTAAGGCAATAAATTTCCAACGTGATGATATAACCAGAATGAGCTTAGCTACTTCTCTTCCGTTCTATACCTGGCTTTACCACGTCAGCCAATAGACAGATAGGACGATAATAAATATAAAGATTGGAAAAAGATACACTTAACTACTGCGAAGCACGAAAGTCTTACAATTAGTAACACGATGATTTAGGGAATGAGTTAATATCGCTCAGTGACTAAAGAACCATCGCTACTGTTAAATTCACTTTGAGCGATATAGCGCTATTTGCATTTAATAGTAGAGGTAATAAATGCTCAGTTGTCAGATTTTGGAATCATGAAATCAATTTAAATTAATCGATTTTAGCCCATATCGAATTTAATCCTTACACGTGTAAATCTGATATAATTCGTTTGCCGATAGAAATGGAACGATATAATAAAAAGCAAGAAATTCCTAACTAAAAAGCTTATTCGAGAAATTAAGAGAAAGCGTGACGTGTTGACTCGTCTCGTCCATTTAACGAATTAAAAAATTCAAATAAAAGTTCTAGTAGCTTGGCGATATCAAGCCATTAGCAATCACTAAATTAGCACATAACAAGCAAGATCAAGCAAGGGCATCTTTGGCACTCCACTTGTCCAACTGTTACCTCGACTCTCGATCAAACTCACTTTAGGACAACCCGTACGAGTTCACGAGGGACTAACGACGGCCCACTAATTACATCCTGCTCGATATCAGTTATCACATGGAACGTCACATTCGTAATTAGTAGAAGAGATTTGTGCGCGAGACATTATCGAGCAATCCGTAATGGCTGATTACCAAATAAACATTAATTACTACTGTCGTCCGTCACAGAATGCCGAAGCGTCGCAACGACGCCATTCGACGATCACTTTGTTATCAATGTGTAATTAAGGTTTTTTTTCCATCGTTGATTTAGACCAACTCACACGAGTCAACCCGTCATTATCGCGTGATTATGCTTTCAACGTTCTCCGCTAGAGCAGACTATGTATGGAACTTCTGAAGCTTCTTCTTATACGGTAAATAATTAATTATCCTTTCTCGAATATGCGTCGCAGCTACCTGTTCTTATACAATTCCGCGAATTTCGAACTTTCGAAACTGGCAACTTTCGTGTTTCTATTTTCTCGTAGTACGTGATTCGTTTTTCAAATTTTCATGAAATAATTTCATACCTATGGGAATAATAAAAGGAAAGATTCGAGTCTTTGTTAGTCATTAAAATTACGTTACCGGTATATACAATGGCCAAGAAAAATATTAGAACGTCTTTATTTTTTAATGAAGCATATTTTTATCAAGTTGCAAATTTCATTCTCGTATTATCAAACTGTTGTAGGCACATGAAAGTATTCCCAGCGAAAGATACGTGTTTAATCCCCGAAATGAAGAGAAAATTTTGGGAACATAAAATTAACTAACAATGAGCTGAATTTTAAAATTACTTCTCTGTAGAATGTCAAAAATACGATCCATAATATTACACGTCAGAAATATTAGTCTTGAAATAGAATAAAATTCTCTAATAAAGCCTGGCTCGTTCTACGAAAAAAATAATTACTTTCCACTTCTCGATAAAAGAAATAAACAATGAGAAGGAAACGGTGCAATGAGAATGGCGGAGGAATACCGTCTGAACTGTATCCGGAACACTTTCGAAACTTTCAGATCGACAGAACGACAGCCAATAAACGATCGACCGCGAGATTCAAGTTCCGCTCGAAGCGACGTAGAAATTTAATTACCCTGCCGTTGGCAGTTGGATATTATACATAGCTTTCCTCTAAAATAGCATTTTCAGCGGCCGCGAAATCGTTCACAAAGCCGCCTTCGTTGGCGCATAATTAAGCACGCGACACCATTCTATTCCAAGTTTCTCGAACGATCGACGACGATATAAGGACACAATATTTAATCGAGAAGAGAGAAAAAAGAGTAGATTATAACTGTGAATCGACATTCACCTGGCGACTAATTAATTCGATAGAACGCGACAATGATTGGATATACGTTGTGATCGCGTGTGACAAGCAGAGTGGTGCGTGAGTGGGCGCGACACGGAAAGAAAGGTAATAAAAACATGACTGTTCATTAGACATTAAAACAGTAGGTTTAGCCTGCGCGCTGGTCGAGTTGCCTCGCCTTTTTATTATTCACGATTGAATTTTGATCGTGGGTATCGAACGTTCTACGTTCGTTTCTCTTCTTTTTCGTTTTCTGGGATCCTTTTTTGCAATGGCTATGTAATGAAAATGGATTATCGAGAGATTTGCGTGTTGTTATATTGGAAAATTAAGATGCATTCTTTTTACGAGATATTAGATCGTCGAAAAAGTTTCTTTCGTTTTATGAGGAAATAATAGAGGCACAACGTTCTTTGTTTTATATTATTTTGTCGAATTACGTACCATCCATTTTGTTCTGTTGAGGCGAACACCGTGACATTTCACAGACTTGATTTCACGTTTGTACCAACGTGCATTGTTGTAAAAAACACGTTTGCAAATGAAAGACACTTTCCGGACAACCTAGTACATAGTTTTTTGAAACCGGTTGATTCTTTGATCGTGTCGATTCTTTCCTTTTTGTTTCTCTCTTATGGAGCCTTTTGCATTGGATAAGTAAAAAAAATTATTCGAGAGGCTGTTGTGCTTTTTATTCTGGAAAATCTTAATCAATTTTCTTGTGAAATTTATAATTTTCTAAATTCTGTGGACTCTTCTCTTTTCGAGAGGAATAGTTTTCTTGTGTCGAACGAGTAACAAAAGATACTCGATTTTAGCGTTATCTTGGGAAATTTTAAAGGGTGCTTTTGGTAAAATTTATAATTCGGTTGAATGAAAAAATTCTTGGATCGTAACGAGCTCGAAGACCTGAGAGAAGAAGTTAGTTTTCGAGATATCTTGAGTGGCCTTCCAAACAATGTAGAACGACGTTCTTCTCTGCCTCTCTTCCTTCCTTCGGTCTAACTTTTCTTTCAACCTAGAGTCTTCCGTTCCCTTTTGTGACCCATGATACCTCCTTTCTTTCTGCAATTTTTTGCTCTCTCACTTCTTCTTTTGCACTTCTCCGATCCCAAGGATCTCTTACTTTTATTCTGTTTATACTCGCTGATAAGAAGACACTAAAATTACTATTTTCAATAAACTTTTATAGAATTTCACTGGCCAGTTAACGGCCCGAATCATCTTCCATTCGAAGAATCTTCGATCGTATCTTATGTCTTAACGTAAACGCAGAAACGATAAATAAAAATGAAATAAAGTTTCTTCCGAAACGAAATTATCTTCAGTGTTGAAACGATATTTTAAATAAAGGGGACAACATGGATAATGTAGCTTAGAATTAAAACAGCAATTAGCCTCCAACGTTGAATTATTAGAAGACATCGTACACTTTAAAGGAATTGCTCTCTTTCTTTCTCTCTCTCTCTCTCTTTGAAAATTGGAAAGATCAATTCAGTTTTCAGATAGCGTTCGAAAAATTCACGTTAAATCCTGAAAATGTACTCGTTCGAAATTCACCATAGCCGGATATTTATATATTTAAATGACCATTCATTTTTCATAATGCGTTTAGTTACACAGGAGGAATGACAAGTGCAGATGGACAAGTGGCTTGTGAACTTTTCACGTGGCTTAAAAAACCAACGAATGGAATATCGATGACCTGTGAATGGCCTTTACGAATAGGAATTTACGCCTACGCGCTTTAAAACGCCACTGGTCGACCTTTTCAAGGAGCCCTTTGCAAATTTTTAGAACCTGCCGAATCCTTCGTACGCGCGGTCCAGCAAAGAGCAACAAATGCAACGGAGCTATTATGTTATCCGAAAAGTTTCTTTCGTTTCATAAGAGAAATAATAGATGCCCAATATTTGTTATTTATGTGTAATTCATTTTGTAGTAATAGAATAAAGTGGATCAAACGTGATTGAATAAAATAATATAAAACAAAAAATATCGTGCGTCTACAATTTCCTTATAAAACGAAAGGAACTTTTCGGACAACCTAATACATGGAGGAATCAAAAAGTATTCGCTCGTACGAATCATATCGATACGAAGTTATACTTCGTTCGGGGTTTCGTACGATTTTTCAGCCGACCTGAAATTCACCGTCACGCGATACAGAATTTTTGAAAGCTCCAGAGGAACAATGATGGCGACCAGAGGGAGGTTGTTTTACACACGAGAAACGAAAATAGCGCAGGAGTAAACGGCGCCTGGGCGTCGATACGCATCGGCTGGTGACTATACTCGCGGAAAAGCCACGTGGAAATAGGACTGCGTCAGCTTGAAACTTGAATGAGCGGGAACGGCACTCTTTTCAGCGTTACGGCTCGTAATTCCGAGCGCTATGCGGTTTTCATCGTAAGCGTTTGCACGAGCGACGAGTTTATTAGCAGGAGATGGGTGTCTCTTATCGTGCTATCTCTGATGTAGGCAAATGTAGATACAGTAGCGTGCAAGGGTATTAGGTTATCCATGATAGCGATCTCGTAATGGCCACTAATCATATCTTTAGCACTGCATCTATCAGAGTGGTCGAAACGAGCAATTTATAATATTTCACGATGGATTATCGCAAGTCTACGATGAAACATTTGTTGTTTGCAAATTTGAATGATCTTTTTAGTAAAGTATACTTATAGATCAATGCTTGTTTCTTGCCTTAACGCAGAATCAGCTCATTTGTACATTTGTATCATTTTCCATTATGTAGGAAAATTGGAGTTTCAAACGTAATATCCATGGTGTAGTCTGTTTTAGAATAATAGAGAAAGATGGACTAATGTTCGGCCAGGTGTCTAATATTGTCAACGCGTTGCACAATGCTGCGAGTGATGCACTCATTCGTGGATACGTTGAAGTGGTTTACGGCCCACTGGCCGCACATGCGACAATGTGGACGCAATATACAAAATGCGTAAATTGCTGTCACAAAGAACGTGCCGGCGAGTAGATGCTAAGAGCTACGTTGCATTTATGCGCTTCGCGTCTCATTCCATCTAACATTTCGTTCGAAATGCAACGATAATATCGTAAAGTTTAACCTACGATACTATTCGTAGGTATCTCAGCACTGTATTGTAAATACATTGTAAATACATAATTGTAAATACATAAAATATGGTTCAAAGGAATCTCTTTGATGTAATTTCGGTTTTCGATGTTTTCTGAGACAACCATAAATAAAAGTTTTACTCTTTCCAAGGTTAGTAGCTGTTGAAAACAGTATTATATCACGTCTATATCAGTATAGATATCACAATTATTTAACGTTAAGATATCAGATCTACTATCAAATACGTGTATTGGAAATATATTCACAAGGCTCTTATTTGTTACAAACCTTTCGTTAAGCTATTGCATTATAATAATATGACGATTCCTGGTATATCTCGATTACTAATTTATTTCCTACGCATTAAATAAAAGCAATATTTACAACGAATGAATAAAGAAAAAAATGAAGAGGAGAATCAACTGAAAATACTCATTGTTTCTAGAACAGTACAAATCAAATTAATTACTCGAGCAAATTAAAACGTTAGCGCCATAGCGTTGGTCTTGGGGTACCTGATTCCAGGAGGAAGATAATTAAATCTACGAGGAAAGCAAAACCAAACGTCAAGGGTCGCGAGAGTAGAAGCATTTCCGGCCACTTAATCGCGCCAAATGTTTTCTTTCCAAGTTGAGACAAACCCCCGTTCTTTTCTCGTATCGCGAAAAGCTCGAACGAACCAGCTAAAAATTTCGCCACGGGACTATTTTAGATTTTAATTTAGATATCACTTCGTACGTTGCCACAATGCACCTTGTGATATCACGAACGGCAAACAGATTGATCGAGCTAACAGATCACCACGTTACGACGCTTCCGGAAATCTTATGAAACGAATCTACGCTATTGCTAATATTTATTGCATTAGTCAAACATTAAACGTATCATGATACGCATCGGTGTTGAACATCGATCGTTTAAAGTTTACAAAAATCCCTGATCGATTAATTCTTACGGTTGAGAGAAATTAATCACCGTGAACGTTGATTTAGTCGCCTGATTAAATTAGTCGCTGATCGATATTAAGATAATTTCAGATGGTTAATCATTGATCGTCGATTAAAACTGGCAATTAATAAATTAAAGATCAGAGGAAATAAACGTGGTACGTTCACGTCTGTTGATTTTTGTTGCCTTCGCGATTATTAAAAATATTTAAAACTGCTTGACAGAATTAACGTCGGTTTTTATCAAAGCATAGACATGTAGGAAATATCGATAATGAATCACCAATTGTTTTTAATAGTGATTTGTTGAACAGCTATTCAATATATATAAATTTGCAAATTATATTACAGGTATATACGCGATATCTATCTAAATACCGTTAACGACTAAAGCTGATTAACACTAGATTTGAGGTTCGATTCAAACATTAATTTCACAAGGAGAATTTTAGCAGTTAATCCAACTGATTTAATTAATTGTGGTATTTTAATTACGATCGATAATCAAATATTTCAATTACATTCGCTAATCATTAATTTCGTAAAATATTGTTCAACGATAACTTACATCTCTTTTATTATTAGTGTTGGGAGAGTATAAATCGCAATTACATATATTATTCGTACATACAGATATTCCATAGTTGGAAAGTTTATGATGAAAGTTCTTGGAGTAAGTGAGAAATATTAATATCGCGTGTTTATTGAATCTAATTTAATAAAACAAAGGCTTGATTGTTTTTCTAAATACATTTAAGAAGACAAATATTTTCAAAGCGAGCAGTGAAAAGAGATTTTTTCTATTTCTATCGATTCTGGTTTCCTTTATCGTATCGAATACAATGAAAAAATATGTACGCTTTGATCAAAAATTTTTTTCAATTTTTAAGAGAATATTCGACAAATGTAATTTTCATGCTTCTCGCGTGAAATTAACGAAGAACGAATAAACAGTGAAATAAATCAGATAATTGAGATAAGAATGAAATAATTTGTTACAGCATCGTGAAAGTTATAATATTTTCAGTTGGTTTCCCAGCTTTTTCGATGCTCAATGATATAGAAAGTTTCTCGTGCGGTTTACAGGAAACAAACGTCGAAAATCGTTGACCTTATCCGCTACTAATAAATCGACCACAGGTAGAGCTCCTAGCGATCCTGTCGCTTACAGTTACGATCACATTATGAAAACTGATGCTTTGCCCTCCACACCAATCCATGTAATATGGTTGCAGCTATTTTTTCTGCAGCTCGAAAACATGCGTTCGTATCGATGAGTACTTACGACAGCTGTGTACTCGAATTATTTCGTTCGAATATCGTTGATTCGTGTTAGTCTTGATCGAAGAATTATTAACAATGTAAAATATATCGATTCGATGGCTTGTAATCAAATTTGTATCATCTACTTAAACGTTAGATTATTCCATAATAAATAGCGTTTCCGGATAAATAGCATAAATCTAATATTAATAAATTGTCAAAATTACATGATCGATTCGATAAACTGATTTAAAATTGAGTGAGATTAAAATCATGAATCTGACGTATTCGGTAGCTAGTATATAAATATATCCCAGAATATGATATGTAGTTATTAAATAAGAGATATCTATTACAATTTCTGATATTTTATCTGGTACATTTTATGTCAGAATAGTGCTCAATTCTGTCAATTAAACGAGTATAACAGATCCGTGTTATAATCTAATATTAAACTAGAAAGTGTGATTTAATGAATAAAATAGTAAATTATCTCGGCACAATTAGTCTATTAATGTTCTAAAATGTTAACAGTGTTTATTTTAAAAGCTAATTATACCTATATGTAACTAGCGCTCTGTAGAATATTTATAATTAGAATAATTAGACGGCTGTACATAAAACAGTAACCAAAAAATATTTACCATGAACATTTCGTATTTACCGGGAAACCGAAACGTTAGGCAGGAAGTTGAAAGGAAATACAAATGAAATAACGCGAATGATACATTATATCGCTATTTGATTTCATAACATTCTCGTTAACATCGAAACAAGCAACGCAAGTTTGTTTCGGAAAGCACCCTGCAGGTAACACAAACAACATACGACGCTATTTACACGCTCCAATGCAACACGAGTCTCAACTTTTACTTGCTAGCGAGTTTCAAATTATCATTATCAAAACCACATTTCATTAAAGTAGCATTTCATGAAATTAACGAAGCTGCCTAATAAATTTCATCGATTCCCATTTGCTGAAACCGCAACTGTCAGAATATTACGACTAAGGAGCTAAATTATTTGTAGTATCTATTTATTTATCAGCTCACCATCGTATGTGTCAGATACGAAGATTTCTCACAGCAAAGAATCCATTTACGTTAGTTTTGCACCTATGCTATTCACTGTATGAACATTATAAACTTTCGGAATTTGTCGCCTTTAAAACAGAGAATAAGTTAAGCACACCTAAGACTTTCGAATATATTTTATCGATTACAGTGTCGAGTACCTTTCGTCGATCGCGTCGTTTATTATTTCAACGTCACAGTTTCACTGGCCCTTGTCAAAATTATTCACAACTGAGCCAACAAGCAGAAAATTAGAAAGTGGTGGTGACGGTGGAAGCTGAAGAAGAGAAAACAGACTCGCTACTAGCAGCAATTTCTCCCGCCCAATGAGAATTTCCGTTGTTGTCAATGTTTCGAATAAAACAGTCATTTGTGTCATTGAAAAGCTGGACGAAACGCGATTGCCAGAAACGAAACGACAAAACGAATGAAGATGACCGTGTTCATCGGCGAATCTCGTGATCTTCGTTCGAACCCGTGCGATCTCGCTTTGCTCTGGCGATACGAGCAGCAGTGATTACTCTTCCTGACAACTTAGAACTGTTAATCACTCGAGATTCTTATCGAGCCGCGATTTCTAGCCCCAGCTTGCCTCTGTTTTTCGGCCACTATCGACCTCGTGCACACGCTTCGTATTACGTTACTCCGCGAGGGTGTGAATATTTTTTAATTTAGACCGTAGATTAAATGTTTCGTATTAGAGTAATTATTTATAAAAAAATTCCTTGATCATTTATTTAACTATATTTATTTACGGTATGCAATTATCTACTTAACGATGTACTTCTTTATAATATACGTGTGAACATTTCTTTCTTCGATTTACACAAAATGAAAATGAATGTAGAGTTGGCTAAAAAGTTATTCAAATATTCTCAAGCTTGTTGCAACGAAATCGAGATACTTTCACCGTCAGTAAGAACCTATTTCGAATAATCGACATTACTATCGTTTCAATAATCTAGAATCAAGAAACAATAATTTATGATACGTCGCTATTTCACAGGGGCTACGAACCACGATTTCCTCAGACGAATGAAACACAAATGAAACAAAGTGCTTCGTCAATTACGAATCGTTAGCCCATTTCAGTGCCGGGGCAGGCTGAAATAATCGTAGTCAGAAAATAGCCCTGTGGCGCTGGATTGCCAAGGAACACTCGGTGGATGAACCATTTCACGGGTTTTAAACATCATCCCATCGAAAAAGAGAACGCTGCGCTGTCCTATTCTCCCTCTTGCGACCTTTCGCTGATTTCCTCCGGTCGGAGCGCAAAAATCCCAGCGGATGTGCTCGATATCCCGCTATCATTCCCCTTCTTATTCCCTCCACTTCCTGATTTCCACCCCACTTCCCTTTCTCCGCCTCTTTTATCGCGACCAAAAACTAGTTAGCTCGTAGTGACGTAAGCCTCAGCTAGGGAAAGGTACGCGGGGGTGACGCACCCTTGGCACGCTGCAGGGCTTAGGACTGTTCAAAGGGCGATTTGTCGACAGTCAACATGACAAAGACATTAGTCGTCGGTAGCTTCACCCCGTGGCGGAAAGCAACCGAACCCTCTTGCCGCGACCCATTAAGAAGGAAAGGGGGTGGGATTTGGTAGCGAGGCCTGACGGGGTTGTCTCGCGAAATTTCGGCCAAGAGATCGTCAAAGGGTATCACGTCGGGACAAACTGATTTTTTTCGCTGCCGACCCTCCACTCTTTCCGGCATGCCCTGCGTCACCATCTCCGTTTAGAGGATAAACAAATACGATTGTCGACGGTTAACACGTGTTTGGCTGGAGCATGTTTCATGGAAAATGCTTTTCCGATCCTCGGTGTGCGTCCTGCTAGAAAAAGGAGGAAATTGCAGACCGTGTTTGAGTTTTTGTCAAATTGGATAACGTAAAGATCGAAGCGAATGGAGGATCAACGTGTCCGTTGGAGTGCCGATTTTTACAAAGTCGTTTGACGTATGTTTTGGGGAAATGGATGAAATTAGAGAATATAGCCGAATTGTGAAAAGAAGGAAAGTAGAAGATCATGGTGCACTGTGCAGGAAAATAATGGAGGAAGGAATTAGAGACTGGTCGATTGATAAAAGCCGAAGATTGCGGTGTGTTGTGGAAAATTGAAACAAACTGTGGAATTAACGCGTCTGCTCGGAATTCGTTTTGTAAAAAATAGTTTAATAGTCGTAGATGTGTATTTTTTGCAAAAAGAGAATAATAAATATATATTCATAAAATTTGCGCACTTTTCTAATGAATAGTATAAGAAATAAATTGCGTATTTTTTAAAAAATCAACATACTTAGATAATACCGAATCTTCCGAGACTTTGATTCTTACAAAGACCATGCAAAGCTATCGAAAACACACAAATTTGTCCCCCTATCGCAAAACTTTACGCTATCCAGTATCTGAATCTCGTTTTCCCGCGCTCACAGCACGCACACCGCCCACGCATCGCGTTTCGTTCCTTCGTTTGGCATTCCAGAGACGAGTACCGATTCCTCCAGCCCGAGGGCAGAATCCTAGGATTCTCTGGCTGGAACACGTTCTCCCTTTTCGTCTTTCGTGCTTGTGCGAATGAAAGGGCTTCGAAAAGCCTGCAGGTACCTCGAGGCGGCTCGATTTCACGAGGCATGTGGAAATGATCGGTGAAAATATATACGCGCACGGTATCAAAAATGCAAATACTCCTGCGACAGTTTCAGCAGACTAGAATATCGAAATGTTACGTTAAAATTGATCTTCAATTAGAGAATCGATAGTTTCGCCTTTACCACAGATATAGTCTCTCAGATTTATTTGGTATTTTAATTTTTATACAATACAACGATCTAATAAATAATCTACGCCTTTCTGCGATTTCATACTATCAAAAGTGCGAAACTGTGAACACTCCGCAATAATAATTATTGATATACTTGTTTGTCGTAACGATACGGTTGTTTGTTAAACGTGTTTTAAAAATAGTACTATCAAAGATACTTCTTAGCATAAAAATTCTTATCAGACTGTGGTAATAAAATAATCATTCAGACTTATCTAAGGATAGACTGGTCTGTGATCAAAGATTGAAAGAAGAATAAGTAATTTAAAAGATAATCGATTTAAAATGAAAAATTAATGTTATTGTGGAATATTTAATGTTGATGGTAATATTTATATTGAAGATACATTGTAATGGATTGTTCGTTTCGAATCATAGACTTATGACTTCTCACACCGAGAACAATCGATGTTATCAAGCATGAAATCATTTTTTTCTATCAAAAATAAATGGTTCGTTTGGTAAATTGTTTTTATGTAGAACGAAAAGTTGTACGAGCCAGTGTAATAGATAAATTAAAGATAATTTCGTTCAAATTTTCGAAAAATGGAAAAATAAATGACTTTGTCAGTTAAATATTAAATTTGAAAGGGAGGATATTTGTTCCAAAATAAAATACGAACTCTGCTTTAGTTCCACTGAAAATCTATGCAGTATAGTCGTTTATTTATACTTCTGGCCAACTAGCCTATTACGAAGGAAATGGGTAAAAATATATATTTTGATACACAGATATTTTCCATTAGAACGTAATAATAAATATTCTTCAGATAAGCGAATAATAGGACAATTATAAACTTGGAAATTGAGATACTTTATAAATAATTGAAATCCATTAGAGTAGACAAACACTATCGCAGGATCGGGATAGTGGATATTCATAAACGTGTGGATTATTTTTATCAATTAAATTGCGTATACATAACGCTAGATACATGTAATTTTTACAAATTAGAATATAAATACGAAATTCTTGTAAAGGTATTTTTTCATAGACATTTTCGACTTATGGAATATCGGTAATATGCATTTAAACTCGAATATATATATATAATTTCAGAAATGTATGAATCATATCAGAGATACATAAATTACTACGTATGATTACAACAAATGTATAATATCTAGCGGAAACGAGGGGATTTGTAATTAAAATTAATAACATTCATGGAGTTAATACTTGATCATAGTTTGCAATTAGTTATTCAAGAATTCGTAATCTATCTAGATGTGTCACGCAATGATACGAATTTCTCTCCGATCTAAATACTACTATGGCAATTTGACATGCGCAAGCACGAAACGGCCCGTGTTAGAATTTCTTTATATCGAGAAGTAAAATTTTCTGTTGCTATTTGCCCCACGTCCACGAGGACCAAAATATTCCACCTTCTGACATGGAATTTTACCTCCTGAAAAGAAGTTTTATTTTCCTCGTTCGAGGCTAGGCCACTGCAAAGTTAAATAATTTAGATCGCAATGAAATTTTTTATAATTTTATCGTCGTCGTCGCGATGATGCTCGTGTACATTTTCGTCTCTTCTTTACTTGGTTTTTCATGGTTCGATAAAGAAATTAGAAAATATATTAGTTTATAAGAAAATTGATTTATCTCGTGTTGACAGATTATCATTCTTCGCTATAGAATCTCAAAAAAAAATCTCAAAAAGAAAACTATATAAAATATTTAAACAATCTCTCTCGATGTAATACATTTTTAAACAACTTTCTATCGTTATTCTCCAATTCTGTTCCTTTCAAACACTCGTCAAACGCTATTCCCATAAATCACTGAGACATTTAGCAGTTAACACCATAATATCCGTTCTACCAAAAACTCTGATATTCAGCGCGCGAGAAGTCTCTTAAAAATTCCTCAAAAATCTCCCGATTTCACGCGAACGGTAGACAAAGAATAACTCCGTTAAGTAAGTTGCGCGGTCGGAGATCACTAAAAATTACCTTAACGATGCATAAACGACGTGCATCAAGTGACTTTATCACTCGCTCGCGATACTCAAGGTAAAGTATGCGAGTAGAGCGAATACCATCTCATACCAGCATCGTTGAACCACCCCCAAAGCTTAGTTATTTGAATTGCAACACGGTTCAGGGATGTTTAGGCGAGGCTGCAAAGTGTTCGGTCTCGTAAAGCTCATTTTCGATGGCTTTTATCCTCTTCGCAACGTTGCCGACGACACGTGCAAGTGTTTTCGTCGACCATTAGCGTATTAACCCAACGTTTCTGACACATTATTATATTTTTCCAGTCGCCATAACGCGCTACTGGAGAAATTGGAGCATCGGTAGAATCTAGTGCCGATTTTATGTCAATTTTCAGACACCGATAAACCCATCTTTTATGGTTCCTATCGATAATGCGTTGCCCTTGTTGCGCGTTCCGGTATTTTGTGTTACGTTTTATAGCTTTGGTTTGGCTTGTAATACGGTGCCGATGGGGCAAACAAAATTGAGAAATAACATGAACCATGATAAAAATTTTGCGATCGTTACGTGTTCCGTGACATCCAGCAATTTAGAGAAAAGTCTAGAGAACGTAAAAGAGATTTCTATTGTCATTTCTATTATTTAAAGAGCCGGGAAATTAATATTTGCAGTGGTTAGAAATGACAGTGACAATGTTGAAACGAATATGATAATATAAAGTAAGACAGCCTTGAAGGCTTAGTATCCAACAAAATTAGCGAAAGATTCAACATGAACGTTTAGAGCTGTGAAATGATTTCAAATTTTCGGAGGGTAATATAATCTCGTTCGAATATGTATATCAGCATCTGACGAAATACCTAGGATCGATTTTAGGAATTATGCTTCGTAGTCGAAGTGGAATTCTCCTAGGGAATGCCATTTAGATTGGTGTCGAATGTGTTCGAGGATTCTCAACATATGGTAAATCGTGTCACGCTGGAATTTGGTACACGATCTGGTCTAGACATTTATAAATGAGGGAATCTAAGGTTTAAAGGATTGAAATTCAGCCAAATACGAGTGGTTCGCCTGTGTTTTCGACACCAAGCGCGAACTAATATCGTCGCTTTTACGGTTATGGTTCTCGCCGAATTGACGCAATGGAAACAAAAAAGCAGGGGGTTTCGGTTGGGAAAACTGTTCAAACATTTTGATGAAAAAAGCAACGAGATTTATCCTTGACATGGGCAAATTTAATTTTGCTCTCTGAAAATTTCGAATCTAACTAACTGGAGAACGAAATTTTAAGAACGATAACAACAGGGTTAATTTGACGAAACTCGCTACAGATGAAATTCCCGGTTGTACATGACCAGGCGAAAAGAATTTCGCAAAATCACTGGGAACATGAAGGATTATAGTTTAAAACAAGCAGAAGCAAGTTCTATCGGCCGATGAGATTAAGCCAGACGCATTTTATTATCTCTGGCCAGCGGCACGAAAAACGACGGAACTTTCCGACAGCCCTAATAATTCATTAACGTAAAGCCGCGGAATCCATGCTATCGCGTTCACCCGTTGCCCCCATTTCTTTGCCTGATTTACAGCCGATGAAATTCCAGCTGCACAGGTAAAACACGATCAACTGGCCGAAATTTCGAAACACCGCGGTATGAATATGGAAATGCGGCTTACAGTAACCTCTTGTCTTTCAGAGAAGCTACGACCGACCACGCGCGAGTTTCTAAATCGATTACCTAACTTGCCTGACAAACTCACCAGAAATAATAAACGGTGGCACAAATGTTACAGCCGCATTGAAAAATCCGAAATGAAACGGTCAAGTTGTTTTAACCTGTGTGTTCACGCGATATTTTAAACTCTCGTTTTCATTCAAACGCTGAATTATAAATGCTTTGAATCTCGATATCGTTACTGATAATTGTCGTTTCCGGGCTATTTTCATTTATGCTCTGACAATCGTGAAAGATATTTATACTAAAAATCTTGGAATATCTAGAACGAAGATAACCATAAAAGAGATATAGTTTGGAACACGAAAGGTTACCGTAAAGATTCCGATGGAACAACGTGGTTCCACAGACGAAAATCGAGATGTTCGTAAGTAAGCCGCCAAAGTGCTTATGCAAATTTACGTCTTTACAATTACGCAAACATTTGTTTCACTCGTTAAATATCTTAATAAATTCAATAGACTAGATGTCTTCTATATTTCTACGCATTATTCGTATCTTTTAATTTTCTATTAGGTCGTCCGAAAAGTTTCTTTCGTTATATAAGGAAATAATGGACGCACAACATTTTCCGTTTTATATTATTTTATCGAATTACGTACGATCCATTTTGTTCTACCAAAATAAAGATCACAACGTTCGACAGATTAGCTTTCACGTCTGTATAAAGTCGCATCGTTGTAAAAGACGTGTCTGTAAAAGAAAGACACTTTTCGGACAACCTATATGAGTATAAACGTTCTCGCTCTAACCATAAGCGACGAATATAATACAAAATTGGTTTGTAATGATACATCGAGTCGATTTGCTTGATTTTTAGGGAAACAATGTTCAGGGAACAGAGTTAGCGGAAGTTCAGGGACTTGTTTCCGGAAACGAGTCGAAAAATGTCGCTCTTCAAGCCGGAAGCAATCGAAAGTTTTGCTGCAGCTTGGCAAAGAGTACTGGGAATCGGCGTGTTTTTGCATGGAATTGGAATTTTTCGACTTGTGTGTGTGTGTGTGTATATATGCTCATAACGAAAATATATGAGTGTTAGCAGCTTCTGAGTACATTAACGTAATTTATTATTTAAAAAACAAGTAGCGAGTAAAGAGTTTTTTAATTTCTGTTCAACGCTAGTTATCCTCTTGACCTTTGGAAAATTTGATTATTTGTGAATTGAAGTTTGTAGATAACGCTGATGTCGATATGTAAAGGAGGCTATTTTCGCTATCTGGATGATCGATGGTGAAGAATAAATTAGCCGAAAGGTAGTGTGCCAAGTTGGTCAGGAAACCAAAATGTCAATCGATGAAATCACGCTCATATAGAAGATACTTCACAATTCTTTTCAAAATAGAAATTTATATTGACTGCAAAAACCATTTGCACATACCCTTATTTTTCGATATAGCATTTTTTTTATCAACATCTACGTTACGTATTCGTAGTATCAAACTTTTGTAATCATACAAAAGTACCAACAAATATTTTTTAAATCTAATATATTTGGATCAAATTAATTATTATGTTGTAATAAGTTCGTTGTTCTTTCAGTTACGTTTTAAAGAACATTATAAAAACATTACTAGATTGTTATCTGATAGATAATTCTTATACGTAAATATTGTTTCGGATGAATGAAAATTTGCAATAAGTTATATGTCTTGTAGATTTGGAAAAATAAATGCAACGTTTAGAAACTTTCATATCTTGGATTTCTTGAAATTATAAAAAAGTAAATAAATGTATCCTTATTCTCGAGACACTGATTTAAAATGATCCACGAAATTAGCCATATGTAAATTGAAGAGAAGATTGCAAGGACAATTGGGAATGTTCGGGAAGGTAGTAAAAGCCGCGGACCCGCCGACATAACATGAATTATCGGAACAAAACTGGACTGTGTGAAACTTCAGTCCGCAATTTATTGTCCGGCTGACAACTTCGCGCAACATTTTTGGGTCAGATGATAACAAGAGATGAAAAACCTGTCACGTGTAGCAATATTTCAAAACCAGAGAAAAAAATATAGTAAAAGCAGAAAAAATAGAAACAAACGGATGCCTGAAGCTTTTCATTCACAAATGTAAAATCAATTTGTAGAAAATGATACTACATCTTCCTGTCACAAGCCACCTCAAACATATAAATTTACGTTACGTGTATAGTCATATCGTCACGATTTTTCTCTACCTCTTTAATACGTTTAAGCCAATAATCATTCACAATTAGATTTTAATATTAATTATGCCACTGTAATTAAATTTTTCTTCGATTGTAACGAAGAGAATCAAAGTTATTTGAAGATTGATTAAATTCACACGAAACATTCTGGAAGAAAAGTTTATTCTATAACATCCTCTTCTTTTACTTCAATTTTCTCCCTCAATTTTCCTTCTTTCTTTTTATAATTCTCAAGTCGTAAATGTTACAAGGAACTATACTCGTGAAGATAATAAATTGAAATAGTAAACTGTAAAGCTTGGAAAAAATTTCCCGGCTCGAAAATTCATGTGTCACCCATGCAAAGACGTCGGTGACAGGTTAACCGTTCGTTTTATCGAAAACGAGCTTCCAATATCCGAGAAACTTCGCGTAGCTGCGCGTAATTGCGAGCCACGAAGACGTGTCATTCGATCAGAACCACGTTTCAGGTCCCGAGAAAGGACTGCAGAAATGAAGAAAGCCTGGCGAGCACAGAACGCGGTCGGCTGGAATTCGCGCGAGAAATATTCTCAAACATCGGTAATCTTGCGATCGTTCCTGCTCTTCTCGCACGTTTCGTGTTTTCTTTTCCATGGACAATTCCCTCTAAAACTTCCTAGCGAAACGATCGATTCGAATATTTCCACGGCAAACATTTTTAAGCAGCCGAGTGCCTTTCAACTCGACGACCGTTCGATCACGAGACAAACATTTCCAATCAACGACGGATAGAGGAAGCCGCGTAGTTTTTTTTCCAGAAAGTGTAACCGGTGAGCTTCAGATAACGTTCGATTTCGATACGAGTCGATAAATCGTATTTGCGACATGGTTTTCAGGTGAAAGAATAGGCGAGAGGGCGTTTGTTCGATTTTGTCGAAAGAGGGAAAGAATACGAATGAGAAGGATGAGCGAGAGTCTTTTAGTTGAAGCGTTTGTTTGAAAATTTAAGTTAGGAGGCTGTCGAACATATTATTTTGTGTATGTGAACGAGTGAAGATCGATTTATTAAATGGGCCGTTTAGTTTGAAAGTGGGATAAGTTCATTCCTTGAAAAAATTGAGAAAATGAAAAATGTATCTGTATTTTAATGTGAACTTTTTGTTTATAAACAATTTACAATTTCAATTTATCTTGATATATTCGTTTGTTCTGGTTAATTAAATGTTCGTTGATAAATGGAACTGCACGACCACTTATTTTAAATTATTTTGAATCTGTACTCTAATCAAATAGTTGCTGCATCAGTAATAATCAAAAACAAATGATGGTGAACAAGTTGTTTAAATACAATTCGATAATATGCTTGTAAATAACTATAATCTTTAATAAATTATTATTATTACAATTAAATTAAATCGTTATACTTAAATGTAATTATCATTGTTATTATTTACATTTATATCGAATTACTTTACAAAAATTATTTACTTTTTTGTCCGCGATTCTGTATTTTTCGATACGTAACATCTGGAAATGCGAGATTGAAGTTGCAGAATCCAGCGTTTCAAAAATCAAAACTATGTAAAATCGAGCATTTTTAATATATTTTACACGTTACTTTGACATCATATTGGCTTCACTCGATGATTCGTTCGACGAACGGACCGCACAGTGATATCTGACAGGTGCGCGTAGCTGGACAATCGCATAATTGAAATGAATTTTTACTGTTAATCTAACAATCATCCCTACCTTTATTATTACAAACTTTTTTGTATTCAACCATCGTACAATTAACTACAGTAAACCATGCAGAGTGAGATTGTCTCTAATTTTGTTTTTGAACATAAACGAATAATAACGATAATAAGAATAAATGGTATACAAAGTACCTATCCCATTAAAATAGATCAAATTACATACAAAGCAAAAGTATCAAAGCCACCCTACTTGCCCCCAACCATCGCGACCAAATTTACTATTCAACAAACCGTTTCATCCCCGAATTAACCCCCACGTATCTGTCAATCATCGTAACAGCTAAAACACCTTTGACATCAATGATAGAACTTCCAACAGAGAAAAAAATCACGCTGAGTCCGTAATCGGGGTTAGGATCTTTCATCGTGGTGATTTTATCGAGTTACGAAAGGAGAAATTAGCAGAGAAGTCAGGCAAAGGCTCTGGAAATTTGATTTCCTCGCGACGCCAGATGTTTCGTGGCTCGTTCCTTCCTTTTTTTCCCCCGATCGCTTTTCTCGCCGATGGGAAACAATAACGACAGAAGGAGAATCGAGCAATTTCGCCGCTGCGTGCAACTCTCCTCGCCCTCTCATTCGTAAAATCGTCACCGAGCGCTCGCGATAGGGAAACGAGCCGCGAAGTTATGGGCTTCTTCGTTCGACGGGCAATCGAAACGAACCGTATCGTCGAGATGAATTTGCTGTTTAAAACGGCCAGAGACACCGGCTGGTGTCGGCTCGTTAATGGGTTCGATGGTTATTGAAACGCAGCATGAATGAGACTCCACGCTGCGAATGCTTCTCGCAATGGCTAGTTGTCGCGACTATTATCGCGAATATTGCCGGGAAATCGAGGCGTTTAACTTTAGTAGGCGGTAGATTCTTCGCGAGCTTATAAGGAAAGGATAAAGAGCTGCAGCACCGGGAAAATAGAATTGAAATAGGACAGAAATAATTTCGAACGTTCCGAAGGAAAACGATGCAGAAATCGATGCGAGTTAGGAAAGTACGAAGCTCTGTTCCAGCCGTTTAGTA
Organism: Bombus affinis; assembly: GCF_024516045.1. Taxonomy (NCBI): domain Eukaryota; kingdom Metazoa; phylum Arthropoda; class Insecta; order Hymenoptera; family Apidae; genus Bombus; species Bombus affinis. Next base: position 13,239,998 of record NC_066352.1, on the reverse strand, counting down.
ATTTCAGTCTGCGGAAGTTTTGAGGGAAATTGTCAAAAAATAGTACGGATGCTTGTAACTGTTCCTGTCTTAAATATAGAACGAATTTTAGTTTCTCTTGTAATTAATTGTTATCAAGAGACGAATATTTATAATAAACGATTGTATCTTAGATATATGACGAATTTTTGTTACTTATAGTGAAGCTATTCAGTGAAAGAAATGTATAGAAAAAGTATGGAACATACAAAAACAATGAATATCCTTTAAACATTTAACAAATTGAATTGATATCCAATTAACCAATTAAAAGAAGAAACCAATTAAAAGACTCACCGAATATTCGTCGACTTCAATAATAAACGATCCTTGATGCCTTTGCGTGAACTCACACGATCTTCTGTAAAAAACAAGAAGAAGAAGAAGAAATTAGAAATAAATCAAAATGAAATGTTTCATTCCGATAATTTATGGATAAAGTTGAAGGACTTCCGTTTTCCTTTCGCATCAAGATCGAACTTTCGCGCCGACTAATTATCGAACGACACGGAGGTGGAAAAATAGTCGAGTTTCGAGATTATTATCTGAGAAAAAGTTCATGCGACACGATTACAAGAGATATCCTTATACGTCTCGAAATCATGGGAATTTTATGCAATATTGCTGATTTCGACGTCGTGCGAAGGGATTGCGTGATTCTTCTATGTAAAATTCAAGCAATTTCTGCTCTGTTACCATTTTTGTTACCATTTTCATCGCTTATTCTACGATCTCTCGTTGCCCGGCTTTCATATGTTTAACTTTATGTCGATTTTTTAAATTTACGTTTTGATAAAAAAAAAAAAAAATACTACAGAAAAAAGAGAGATTCGCTTCTTCGTTTATAAAGTAAATTAAAGGAGTTAAAACGAATAGAAGCGGCACGTAACCTGCAATAAAATCTTCAGCAAGAACGACTCTAAAAAGTCGTTGGGAAATGTAAATTACGAAGTCTGTTTAGTACCTTCAACTGATCCTGATAATATACCGTATTTCGGTACTATCCATACCAAAGTACCTACTTCCACGTTGGTAATATTCAACGCAACATTTCGTATAAAATTTCTTCACCCTATCTATAATTGCTTTTCATCAAAAAAAAAAAGGGAGCAAAAAAGGAATAAATTACTTTAAGGATCCTTAAAAATCTGCTTCGATGGTTACAGTCCTTAGAAAAGAAATATAATGTACACTATAAGTATACAACACAATCTAATGAATAACGAAATTATTAAATATACTACGCTCGAATCTGACAGGAATCACTGGCAAACAACAAACCAGAAACACGATGCAAACGCCGTTACATCTATTTCGAACGAAGTAAGCCGTCGTAATCGTTCACTAGGATTACGAACTTTCCACGAAATATCAACTCTTGCCCAGTCACGAAACCTGTTTAATAAAACAAATACCCTACAGAATTGGGATAAACGAATCCACCAACCTTCCTACCAAAACCGCTCCGTATTTCGTAGCCTAGAGAGAAAGAGAGAGAAGGAGAGAGAGAGAGAGAGAGAGAGAAACAAGAAAAAAGGAAAATTCGAGCGACCGAATCCCTCGAGTAAGCCTCGATTTTTCCAACTGGAAACGACCGCTTGACACAACAGCTCTCTGACCATTTTCGAAGTTGTCAAATGGCCAGGCGTTCGTTGCAACAGTCGTTTATCGCGAGACAAATCCATTTCGTCGGATCGCGTCCTCCGGATGTATGGAAAACCGTATGGTCGATTCTAAACGAAGCGATTCCCTGTCTAATTAATATTCATAGGCGTAATTCGATCCGTGGCGTGAACTTCTCGTATCGCCGGATTATAACCGGGATATAGCTCCGGAGCAAGTAAGCAAACTAAATTATCGTTCGCCGTCTTGCGGCGATTAATTGTTTTCGTCCGCTTGCGGGAAACGCAACCGGAAGTTCCATGTGCCTGCCGCGTGATGAACAACGTTATCTGCCACGGCGGCGTTGAAAACTTGAGGAAACGATTAATAGGTCTTTAATTTCGCTTCGTTGTTCGAGGAAAAGTGGTGGGAGATTGAGGTGGACCGTTTGAGAGTTTCGCGGGGGAATATTTCGTGATCGTGAGGTAAAAGCTTGGCGAATAGTTTAGAATCGTGCCGTTTAAAAATCAGACTCTGAGCGACTGAGATTCTGCGAGAAAAAAATCTAGAAATTTTAGAACCATTGGAATTAGCTTAAGTTAATCATTTTTAATCTACTTTTGTGCCTTGAAGGAGTTTTGCTATCTCTGACTAACTATAAAGTCGTTACATTTTCTTCGTTAGTCGTGACAGTCATTCGTCGTCGCGATATATTTATAGTTACCAATTAATTATCGATTACTCGCAACATTTCAATCGAAGAACACGTGGAAGGATATGATATGCCCGATGTTATCGATTTTCTGATTTTCGTGCCAGAAACAGCGTTTGGCACGGAATTTAATGTGGAATTGGTAAGAAGTGGAACAATCTGTCAAGTTCAAAGATATATATTTTGTTTAAAAACAGATGGACTTTCTTCGGGAAGATTTGTATTCTTAATGTAGAAAACGTGTCAATATATCACGATATCTAAACTAACATAGGGAAAGGTTAATCCTAAAACCAAACGAAGTAGATTAATAGCATTGAACACTAAAATTGCAAACTAGGTTATTCAGGTATTCTGAATATCAGCTTCGCGTAAGTAAATCTAATTTTCCATTTTTATAGCACACTGAACTTCTGCAACTCGAGAATTCGTAGTTTTCACGAACCACGACCGCACCTACATTTTTAACCAATGCGTAACATTGCGTACAATGCCATTCTGGAAACATAAATCAAATTAAGCATAAAAATGTTTAGAAAATAGGAATTTAAAAAAATTCTTAGATATTTTCATAAGAACGCAAAGAACTGTTAAATGAGAAAGGAAAATGTGTACCATATCGACAACAGAGCTAAAAACCGCAGACGCAAAAAGTAAAATTTCAACAACTTTCCCCAACTTTACTCTAATCATATTTCCGTCATCGTAGCTACCGTCATACACTCGATATACTTAAATCGAGTAGCCGATAAGCGTAATCGCGTGATAATAATGTCGAGGAAAATCGCCAGGGGCGATCTAATAAATCGGCAATCCACTTTGGCCAGCGTAAAACCGACACCGTTTCGTTCAAGTACGTGTACACCATCGCGCGCTCACGTTTCATCGACACGTGTATCTCGCACACGAACAACAGTAAAAACCGTTTAAACTGTCCTTTCAGTAAATAAGTTTTACGAGAGTCGCGACGTTTCTACTTTTCCAACCAACCAGCAGTTTACGAAACTTCGACTATAGAAACGATGCGTCACCGTTACCAGGGACTTTCCTAATTTCTATTTCCGTTTCCCACGATGACATCGGGATTTGTCATCCCGTCCTCCGCGTGCCACAAAATTCGCTATGTTCTGTCTATCGTTAGACCTCAGAGACGCTTTTGTCGATAATAACGAACGCGAAACGACTTCCGGTTACCGTTGTTCCGCCTTCGTCGAATTTAATAATCGTTGTTATCCAACTAATTCGATAAGGCAAATGGGTCACTTTTCCGCTTTAGCGAAATAATCCACTTACAATTTGTTTATTGCGTTAAAATTTATTGGACGCCATACGTTTCTTCTACGTATTCTATATCTTATTATGTATATTGTTGATTTCTAGGGCACAAAAGGGGACCATTGGAGTTAGACAATGGCTCTTTCAACATCGAGCGCAAAGTTTTTAGAATATCAAGAAGTTTCTAAAACACGATCTTGCTCGATGTTAAAAAATAACAGAGACGAATGAGAATAAGACGAAACAAAAACACTTAATCGTTCCGTTGTTGCACGAAACAGCGATATTTGTCTCCTGCAATGTGTTCCCGTTTGAGAAATACCTAAGAACTATGAAGGAAATCGTCGAAAATAAGGAAAGATGCCTAAAAGTTCCCCGTCTTTCCGCTCCCGAAAACTAACCGAAACTTCAGTCCATAAAACAGCGATCACCTTTGCGTGTTATACGATTCAAACTCGACGCACGTTCCTCCCCCATTGTTGAAAATAAACCGTCCAGAAAGAAAGTTCGAAAGGCGCCCGAACCTACTACGATCTATCAAGCTCATAGTCATCAATCTGCAATCGATTCACATTTTGTTAACTCCTAATAATAGCAGCAGACCCTAACAGCCCCTGGACTATTGTATCCTGGTGCGTGTTCAGGATACAGAGGAAATTCGAATGAACCCGTCACGGAAGAGCAAATGGCCAATGACAGAGAGAAACTGCGTGGCGAAACTGAGTTCCTGGGAAAAGATACACAGACGCGACATCAGCACGGACCATCGATCGACCAGTCGTCGACGGTGACTTATGACATAGTCGCCGTTTCTGCTTTTCGTCGGGCCCGTTCAACCCTCCGATTCGATTCGCAACTCGATTCAACGCGAAGCTTACAAGCCGCAGACTCCAGCCTGTCACGTGGAAAAACGTCAACTATCGTTCTCCTCTAGCGTTCTGGAGTATTTCATTGACTCGTTTTTCCTGTCGCCACGTGGACACCTTGTCGTGCGTCATTAATTTTAACGATCGTTAGAACACGACCAATCGTGACGATCGTGTATCCCCGCACTCGTCTTCGGAATAGAAACAGCACTGGTTTTTGATAGATGGCGGTATGATATAGGGGGAAAAGACACGGGCGAAAAGGTTTTGAACTTTGGAGAAGATCGAGGGGTGTTGTTTGGGACATGTAGAATTTTTGTCGCGAATACGGTAAAACTTTCTTGTTTGCTGTTATAGCAACGAATTTTACAGTGGTACGGTGGTTATTGGTGGTTGAGTACGAGGAAATTAAATTAAATTAAATAGCCCACAGTTAAGTCTAACTTCGGTAAAGCGTGATTTGATAGAAGCTAAGTAACAAGTTCCAAACGAAGTCTGAAATTGCTGCGCTGTAATCAGTGATAACCTGTACTATCGCCATATGGAAGATTAGTGATAGTCGAATATCGTGTCACAATCTAATACATTTAGGTAAGGCGTTTTGTACGAATAAAATTAGTATGTATCTTAATACTTAAGGATTGATTGTGACGTACAGGGAAGTGGCTTGGAACCTATCTCGTTATACGTATATGGAGAATTATTTTTATAAGATCGTATTATGACAAGGATGCAGCATCTTTAATAAATCTTGCGCAATATCAGCTAATAACTTCATAAAATTAACAACGAAATAGATGAGATGGAGATAATGCCAAAGTTCTAGGATACTTATAACAGCTACTTATAACTCTGAACTAATGGTTTAAAAGGAGGGGGCGAGATAAATCCTAAAGCTTCTTGCAAAAGGCAATTACACGCGATAATATTAATTAGCGATTTTATAGAGTTTGCGAAGAAAAAGAGAGATGAAAACTTGTTATAATCCGGAAAACAAAGCTAAGAGCCCCCAAACTTACGATCGCATAATAAAATACTTTCTTGTTTTGCGTGCCAGATTTACCATCTGCTCCACTGGAATACTGACACACAATTAGAAGACTGAACCTTGAGGAAATCAATACGAATCCTCGACGGAGAAGAGACGAAAACTTTTCTCCATTTAGGCGGAAGTTGACTACTTTCCGGTTCGATCATATTGATCCCGTAACTGGAATATCTAATTTGCTGAACATCCGATGTCAAAAACTTTCGAGAAGATCTTTGCCATTGCTTAAATTTAACTTTATCTTCGGCAGAGATCTTCATCTAGGGAAATTCTAAAACCGATTCTTTCCTGATGTTTGCAAACATCCCATCCAATATTCTTCTCGGAAGCGTATAGCAACGAGCCTTATTACAGAATAACTCGTTGTTTTAATTGAATGTACGATCGGAGAACGGGAATCGGCGCGGCAATATTGAAAATTCGTATCAATTTCTCTGCTTTAAACGATACCGAAGCGTCTTAGCAAATATTTAGTCGACCATCTGCTTCCATTGTTTCCGTACTTTACCAAATCTATTTACGTCGAATATTTTCGGAAAAACGCACTTTCTGCCAAACGTTGCCACAAATTTCCCAGCCAACGATCCATATAAAAACCTGCGAAGCTACGCATCGAACGAAAAAATCTTTAATCGTACCGCAATAACCGAAATCGAGCACGACAATGTCCGGCAGTGCGCGTAATGTTGCCAAAATTCCTGTTAATTGCGATCCTGGCGACTGCCAGCGCGTCACACCACACGTGCCAAAAATCCTCTCGCGGCTCCACCTTTTTTTTTTTCGTCCCCGATTTCTATTGATTTTGGCACTTGAACCCGGTCGCGACGCTCACCCATTCCCTTCCATCTTCTTTCCTCCGTTTAATAATAATCTGCACCCTTTCACCCCTTTTCCGTTTCTTTCTGCTCGACGGAGACGCAATTATAAGCAGCCAGCTCTCGAGGATGCACTTGTAACACGCGCCCGTGTTTCTTGCGCACGCAAGCACGTGCGTGCTCCTCGAGAGTCCTGCAATTATTCATCGAGCCACGGTCAACCAGGGATACTCGAGAATTAAAGCAGGGAGGGATGGACGCTAGCCACGGGACGATGCTAATAATTATTATTGTTCCAGTTGTCCCTCCTACGTTCCATGATGAATGGTCAGAATAGATTGGACACGGTGCAGCACGATAAATAAAGAAGACAGAGTGGCTCGCTATCGTTCGACTAATTAATGAAATCGTTCGAAGACTGAAGCCGTCGACGACTCGTGCCACGCTATCGTTGCTTAATTAGATTTATGTAGTCTCTAAATTTATTCAAACGTAATCTCTAGAAAATTTTAGCATTTAAAAGATATATCGCTGGCTATACTCGTTCAGCGACGGAACTGTAGCTGACATTCGATAATTAGAATATTACTAGATGTTAATGAATTGACTGATACGATTATCGATACTTTTGACGAAGATCGAAATTAACCGTTTTAGGGGACAATTTCGCGTCGTAAAAATTTCAACGTATGTATAATTTGTTTCTTTCAATTAATTTACAGTATCGAATATCATTTTCTTAGCAACGTAGTCGCGAAAGTCAACGGAAGTAGAGAAATATCGTCGATTTATAAATCAGGCTTTCCTGAAGTATTTATCTTTCCAATAAATTTTTGTTACTTCGACGAAAGAATCTGTAAATTATTCTAACGATTTTTAAAAATTAGCATTCAAGGGATTTAGAAGGAAATCGGGAGGGAAAAGCAGCAACTACTGAAACGTTCGAAAAGTTCTAACCGGCAATCGTTTTAACGGTGTTACTGGGAAAGTTTCATCGATGAGTCGCTTTATTATCTCCGATAATGCTCGATACGATCGTAAGTGTCGGAGTTAATACCACGAATAGAAGTTAACCGACTAAAGATGACCCGGTTCGATGCCTCGCGAGCTCGAGACAGTTGGAATTTTGCTAAAATTAATATCCGCATGCCAATAGGATCGAATTATAACGCATAGAAGTTCCAACTGACGGAAATAGTTCCACGTGGTTTCAATGCATGGATAGAGGATAATTGAAATTCGACGGAGAGGTACTCGGACCAGGCGGTTAATTAAGTTCGAATTGTCAGAAGGCAGTGGCGAATCTCGTTGAGATTCGAAGTCGTAACATTCCCTCTTCCTTTTGTACCGATATTCGAGAAGAAAACCAAGTCGACTTTCGATCGTTCGTGTCATTATTCGTAACTAGAAACTCGTCGATTAAAATTACCACTTGTAATTTATTTATCGTTATTTAAAACCGCTAGAGCGATCGACGACTAAACGTTCTGTTTCAACAACGCATAAGTATATTTTCCGTTTTCTTAAAGATTCTATTAATCTAAATCTACTAGCGAGATTATCGAGACAATCATTGCGATACTCGCGTACGAGGATCTACTATTCTATCGGATGTCTGTCTGGTGTTGTCGACATTGAAACGCTGGTACTTTAACGTCTCGTTACATACACGCGGAGTGAATGATAATGAGTTTCCGAAAAGTTGAACTGACTTACCAAAACCGCGCCGAAATAAGTACAGCACACTGATAGTTCGGGTATTAAGTACACGGTATTCGAGTAGTAAATAAGTGTAGTAAATTACTTAGTGCGCAACATGCTAGCTCACGTTACCCAGAGAAGAGCTCGTAAGCACTAAGTTACATCTGCAACGTCAGCAAACGCCCCAAAATATCCACGATCCTGACAAACACAGCCCTTTATACAGCGCAAGATAAAAGATAAGCCTACTTACATAAGCTACCCTGATAACGTATCTGCCGAATACCTCGAATTTCCACCATAAAACGGATCTCGGAATTTGAAACGGGTGCAATCTAGAAATGTCTTGCTGTTTATACGAGTCGGTTTAGCCCGTTCGAAAAGGCATCTAACGGGCCAGGCTGACGTTCCATTGAGGAAAGATCTCGGTGAGGTGGCTGAATTTTAAGTGACCTCTTAGATTTACTCGCCAACGGTTCACGGATAAGACCAGTTTATCGAGTTATCGAGTTATGCCGCGGAATAGAAGGCTTACAACCGGAGGCAGATTCTGTAAGGAAGCTTTCTGAGCGTTGAGCGTCGCGGATGATTCACCCCCTCGGTTTAAAACGTAGGCGGCAATGAAAGCGGCAGAGGGAGGCGAAGTTGAGCGATGGGGGTTTATCGAGCTTATTGAATCGAGGCATGTTGTTCGCTTTCGAGAGACCGCGAATGCACTCGATGGGCTTTCAGAAGGCACTCGTTTCGCTTGTTCCCGTTTTTCTGGCCTCGATTTGATAAAAAAAGGAAAACTGAAGAGGAGAAAGGGAACGGCCCGTGATACTTCGCGAATTCGAATAACGTCTTTTTAAAATTTTCACGAGTATTTGTTGTTTTTTAAAGCGAGAGCTAGATTAAATTCAATTTCAACGGTGTTAATTCGGGATACGTCGATATTTTACTATGGAAATTTATTTATACGAAAGCCATTACGTCCTATTGAAATTAATGCATTTATAATTCGATATTACAATAACTAAATTCCATACAAAGAGAAACTTAAACACCTCCGATATATCGAGTTTCAGAAAATCCTTTAAAGTTTAAAAATTACACGCGGAAAAAATTTGAATATGCAAATCGTTCCAATCTGCGCTTTTATTCCCTTACGAATTAAAATAAATCATCTCGCGTGTCCATCCCTCGCAATGCTATATAATTTTCGCAAGTAATTTGCTTTCGTTTTCCCAAGATCCCAATTTTCCATCGCAGAATCCATTACATGGCGAATTACGAAAGGCTCCTCGAGGCTTTCTCTTCGTAATACAAATACATCTCGCGAATCGAATAAAAGTTTCCGCGAAGCCTTAATAAAAGACATTTAACAAATTATGAAGTCTCATTATGTACTTAGGCCGCGGTGCAATAATATTAATTGCAAAAGTTAGGCCACTCCCTCCTAGCGCCAAGTATAAAGCCCGCAGGCTTATTTCATTAATAAAATGCGAACTTTCAAAACCAACCGGCTTCTTCTTTTCGTAGAGCGAACAGATTTCGAGATTAAAAAACTTCCTCTTAAGCCGTTATTTAAAATGCTCCCGTTGAAGAACAATTTATAGACGCACGAAGAGTAAGCTAGTGACGATAAATCATGTGGATCTTCGCTTCATCGTTTCTCGTCAACGTCCCAGCGGCGTTCTTTCGGATGCATCGCCTTGGAAAATCTCTTCTATATCGGCTTAAATAAAAACCAACCTAACCCCATTCTTATTTTAAATATTACCGACTTACGCTGTCTTGCATAAGTAGGATTACGATACTTATGAAAACTTACGTGAACTTGAAACATCGCTACGAAATTATTCAAACATTCAGGGATTATTATTCCGCTCGAAACGTTAAACATGTTATAATAATATCTCGCTAATTTAGTACAATAAAACTAATTTCTTTTCTTCGTTACTTATATAATTTTTCTTCGTAATATCATAATTTTCAAAAATTTCTGATTAACTCCTAATCTACGTACGTACTGAACATTTACGACGTAAAATTCTATAAACGAACCGTATAAAATATATTCGTAAAGTATTTCTTCCGGTGTACGAATACCTTGGCGTCGTTGTATTAATATAGATAATAAAATTACACGAAGAATGAGACGGTCGAACAGAAAGCAGAAGCAACGGTCGGAAACGTCATGTTGAATCGAAAGTTTCATCCCCACGACGCTCATCCATTGTCCAATCCATTTAAGATCGTCGCTTTTCATTCCAACGCACTTATCCGACCGACCAATCTACCCGGCTGATCGTTGGCCACGCGATAAATCAACGTTTCGTTGTTTTAATATATCAAACACGACTTTCAATTCGGCCATGATAGCGATCTATATCCCGGAAATCTGCCAAACCAGAAGTGAATCGTAAAACTCCACTGAAAAATCCCGTCGAAATCCCGCATAACATTGTTTCCTTCGACTCGTTTTTTGTTGCTCGAACCCTATTCCGTGTATTTCGTAGTCCGAACCAGTTGCGACGAGCATCGCGCGTAATAAAATCGACATTTGCCATGCAAACGAAAACAGACGTAAAATAGAACAGCGACACGGTTCGCTCGCGGTGTACACTTTTTCTTTTGCGAATTATATTCTTTAAAGACATACGCTACCGTTGTGAATGTCAATGTGAAGGAATTGTGGTTCGCGTGATTGAGATTTCTAATTCCGTAGTTCGTTTAGTTTCGGTACGTCTGAGTAAGGAACAAGCGGCGAAGTAATACGCGCAAAAATTGCGTAAATGTAACGTTGTTTAGAAATATAAATTGGACAATACATAGATACAAGTATTTTACGGATGCTCGCAATATCAATCAGTGATGCAGAAAGAAGACTAGCAGCGTTAAAAAGAAGAACGATAGTTTATCATAGTGCTGTCTAGTTTCTTCAAATTCCATAAAGTTTGATGTCGTTGAAAGAAGATAGGAAAGAAAAAGATGCGAAGCGAATCCTTGGCATTCGCTGTCATAATTACGTCGTGAAAAAACCGAGTTAGATATAACGTGTATTAATTGAAAAAAAGTTAATAAATTACGTCAAGGGAACCAATAGTTGTACCAACAACTGTACCAACAGTTGAACCAACTTGTAAACAATCGCGTTTTTTCCATTCTACGAATAGAGCGAAATTGTATACAAGGGTTGAAATCAAACTTGTACGTGTGAAGCTGTATTGTAAAATGTAACTTGGTTTTCGCGAATAGGTCTCTATGGTGCCCTCTGCTCTCTATAATTCTCCTTGTTTCTCTTCTACTTGCTGTGCACGAGTAAACGCAGTCTGTTTCCCAGAGTATATGTTAATACGGAGGCGTGCACCGAATACGATTCTAATAAAATTTGTTATATAAATAGCAGCAATTTGCAGCTTTCAAATTTCGAGTATGGCGAAGGTAGAGGAATATATGCTTGCTAGTTTTAATGGAGAGGCAGGTTTGTTCAGTTTTCTACGGAGTGGTAATCTGCAATTCATCGTTCGCCGCAAATCATGGACGTACACGAGAGATAAAAGTCTGAAAGATTTCAGCCAAGAGACTAGAGAGCGCTGAGATAGGAGTCCGACTGCGCTCATCAATCATTCTAGCAAGACATCATCCAGGAACGTGAAAACTATGAGAAGAAAGTGTGTCGATGAAGCTTCGTGCTTGTGCCTCGTATGCCCCCTGTGTATGAATCCTGCTATTCAGAAGCGTTTCTATCGAGAATACGTCGAGTATCGTTATTTCGACGCGTTGGACGCATTCCAGTTATCCTAAGTTTTTTATATAATTTCCGTAAAGAGAAGAAGCGAATGCGAGAAAAATTAGTAAGAAGATTTGCATAACTTCAGGTTGAGTCTAAATAAAATTACGACAGTTTATATTCTTCGATTCTATGAGTCAGTGGCTAATGAAAATACGACAATAATTTTCCGATAGAGATATTCTATGGTAATATTACAGGAATTAATAGGAAAAAATTGCATAATTTTAGGTTGAATTGGGATAGAGATAATTCGTTGATTCTTCGGTTTTGATCTCGTTATGTTAAGAAGGATATTGCAGGGTTAACGAAATTGCGTTATCTGTATAGAACTTATAAAATTCATCCATCCAAACAGACCATAAAGAGTGATTTTCAATTTTTTATCGCTCGTTTTTTAATTCCAGGAGGCATTTCATTTACGCGAAATTCATCGCTTTTTGACGTACATATTTAAACGACAGGGATGTTTTTCACGATAAAATCTAATACGAAGTGCAATATTTTTGATATCGGATCGTTGAGCAACCATCTAACTACAATCGTATCACGATGATTCGTAGAACTTTGTCAATCCTCTCCAAAATCCAATACCCTGGCCGTTGATGGGCTCTGCTGCTGCTCATGCACTGCGCGACCAACACGGAAATCAATCGACGTCCATCGAGTATCAGACGCACCACAGAAGCCAGTCAAAAACCAAGAGCAAGTTCCAAAAAGACTGGCACGATCCAGCATGGGCAACGATCGAAAGCACGGAACGACGTGGCTGGATCCTAAACGTCCACCGCAGAAATCCCAGCCTCTTTTTAAATGAAAACATTGCGTACGTTGTACGAATCGACCATTCTTGCGTCCGAATCCCGACAAGATTGAAAAAAGGAGAACATTCGCCAGGAACCGCCGCCACTTCTATCAGACTGTTGACTATACTCATAACAGGCCACGTAATAAAATCGCAATTTATCCATGCAAGGTTCTGGTCGACAGGAAGAAAAAGAGTAACAAGGGTGAAAGGGCGCAGAAGGCAGAGCGAAGAGCAGGAAATAGACAGATAAAGAGAGAAAGAGAGAGGGTGAGAGAGCAGGGAAACGAGGATCGTGGCGGCGCAATGGCGACACAGGGTACCACGAAACTAGTCTCTGCTTTGTCCGAGAGCAAGTCGCATGTCGGACCGTACCGTCTGCGACTATACTTCATAGCCTAGCGCGTCGCATGCAAGTTTAATCTTGTGGAAGTAACGCAAATGCAGTAGCCACACAGCGGCGGGCCAGCCCGTACCGGCTGCCTGAATAATGCATTTATGTATGTGTCCACGGATATGCTGTTCGCGCCATCGCGAATCTCTCGCGAGTGTAGTCTCCCGATATTCGAGACAGAGACAGGCTTGGCCTATTTTGAAGCTTCGATTGACCGATTAACGCTAACGTCGTTCGCCAAACACGATATACGCCCTTTATACCCTTGACTACTGCACGGAGCGAGGCGATAGTCAGACAACCGGACAGGGATGATCCTACGTGAAAAACTATGAAAGGAGTTTGATATAACATTTTCTCGTCCGAGGCTTCGTTTTCGAGAAAATCGACTTTAAACATTTGACGGGTATACTCTAACTTGATTAATTCCGGACTGAACCGGAGAGTAAATAACCAACAGGTGTTTCAACTACGTTAAAAAATAAGTAGAATATGTGAAATAAAATGTTTTCATAAAATGCGTCACATTTGAAAATGTATCGTAATTAAACGTGTTCAAACTCTAGTTTCTTAATTAAGTTCCCGAATTATTTTCGCACGTATAATAACCTGCTGTTGATTGTTTACTTATACCTAGTCGTTGGTTCGCCATGTTAAAGCGTACCTGACAAATGTGAGTCGCGGGACACCCTGTATATACAGTGGTTATATTTTGGATGGTCTTAGTAGTAGTTTGTAGCTTAGAACAAATTTGTTTAGTACCAGGTTAGATTTGCTAGGAACACGCATAAAGCCTGTCGTTTCTAGGACTTGGAACTCTGTCATTTTGGAATTTTGAATAAGACAACTTGTTCGTAAAATCTCTCTTTAGTAAATACACGTGCACGACTTTTATCGTAAAAGTGTTTGAAGCGTTTTACGACAACAACAGCGACTTGAAGATCACCTCGGATTTAATTAATTTATTAAAAAATAACGATGGAGAAAGATTCTTTTTCAGATCTTCTTTTATTAAATTAGGTAAAGGACGAAAGAGAAATTACTTTACCAGAGCCTTTAATAATAGGCTCCAAGATACATATACATATATATTACAGGGTGTTTACAAAAATTCTTCTGCCGCAAACACCAGCCGATAAGAGCAATTCCGACGATGATAAAAATCAGTAGATTTCAGGCGGCCACGAGCGATGTCGATATTTGAATTTATTGCGGCTTCCGGTTGGGAGCGGCGCCCATTATTTGCGAATCGATGCTCCCACACCTCGGATATCTCTATGCGGATGTTATCCGTAACAATAAACGCGAGTACAAATATGGATTTTACGGGACAAGAATCCTCTTTCTCCCGTGCCTGTTCAATATCGCCATTCTATAAAATCGGTTCGATTAATTCTCACCTATGTATCATTCGATCCTAGTACCACCATTCTCCTGGATAAATACCAACGTAACATTATCAACCACTTAAACCTAATTCGGATTAATCGAGTTAATTGAACGTAAGTTCGAATGATCTAACTTTAATAGATCGATTTTTGATAAAGAAACGAACTGTCGGAAGGAGTTGCTGTGGTACAAACTGATGAAACTCTGTTAAAACTCTGTTAGCTGTAGAGAAGGCTACAACGTAATAATGGAAGAGGAGATGTTTCTGAAAGAAGGTAACATAAGACAAAATGATGAAAAGAATATTTTGCATCGGAACTTTAAGAGTATGTCCAATAATATATAATACTACATAATATTCTATCAGTATAATAATGCTACATTCGGTTTATAAAGAATTACACTTTCTATTTCTGCATTTGTTAATTTTGTTTCTCGGTAAAGACAAAAAAATTGCTTTATTCTGCTCATTGACCTCGCATCGATTGATATGCCATTTTCGAAGCAGATAATCCTCGCACGCGAATAGCTTCCGGTTAATTAATTCGAAAAAATACTTGCAATCGAATAAACGACAAATTCACGCGAACAAAGTAGTTTCAAATCGCTTGAATCCGGTCGATTTCGTTGATCCAAACGCTTACAAACGATCAACGTATCCAAGAAAAAATACGCTTTACGTTACACGAAGGGATTGATCATCTCGAAACACAGAGCCGACAAAGAGAATTCATAAAAAACTTGGTCCCCTATTCGAAAGGTTTAATCGCGACCGGCAAGTAATAGTCGTCTCATGTGCTTCAAATATCCTTTGTGCACATTTCCCTCCACGCTGTCCTTCCGAAGAAGATTAGTTTCCTCTTTTTTCTTTTTGTTTTTTTCATTTTTGCTTCGACATTCGCCGGCAGACGGGACAGTACGAAAAGACAAAGTGAACAATCTCCGTGATTATACCTCTTGGCTGCACGAATACCTCGCGAAGGAGGTCAGGAAGTCCAGGGTTCGATGACCATACTCACCCTCTATCTTCTCCCTTTATATTCATCACACGATAACCAGCCTCTTCTTCGTACTTGTTTTTCTTTCGTATAGAATGCTACCGATAGTACAATCGCTGTTATTCCATTTGATCATAGTCCTCTTTACCGCAAACCTACTCGACGTAAAAATCCAGGAAAGAACAGAAGGAACGTTAAATATGGGAGATAAGAATCGGCATAAATTTCTTCCACAATCTTCGGCAATTTCTGACCGGTTGTACGATTCATACCTTGAGCAGGTCCGTGATTATCGAATAAACGCCAGGAAATAAAAAATCAGATTACAAACGATCCCGTTACGAGAACGAAAACGACATTAATAATTAGATCGAATCGGTTGCGAGAAGAAGAGGGCGGGGATAGGACTAGAGAGAGTATCAATTTTCCAAGCGGAGGAGGTGGCACCCCGACATAATTGAGATATGCTATGTACATAAGCACGAATCACTACGAGGGAGCCTCTCTCTTCTCTAGGCTAATAAATCGTGCATAATTCAAGCCCCCTTACGTAGCCTGCAATGCGCCGATACTTTTGAATAATGCAACCTGCGCCCGAACCTAAGTGAAGAGGGTTGGTCGGTCGTCGTGCGGCTCAACGTGCGCTTAAATACCCGCCGGTTTGTACTTCTGACAGCGGAGAGCCTACCGGATGGAATTGATTCACCACGCTTTACACCGATTTATTCCGCTCCCGGCTGTATTCTGCACGCCCCAACCTGGTTAACGGTGAGGAGCATCGGCCCTCTTAACCGTCATCGTGAGAACTTTGACCCGCGAACAATTTTACAAGATGTTTTCTCTTCTAGATCTACTTTGAACAGGGTCCTTTCCCTGGCAACGTCTCCAAATAAATATATTTGATGTATATTATAATTTTTAAAGACTATTTGCCGATTCTTTAATATAGATGAAAGGTTCGATTTAACAAATATAAAATTTAAAATTTATATATATATGTAATATTTAATAAATCAATAGAAAATAAAAAACTACATCGATTATTAGAGATATACGACTGTAACTGTAATCCCTATATTAACCGATTTCACGATGCGATTGCACAAATTTCGTTGTAGAGAACAAAGAGAAATTGCATCGATGTAGGATTTCATTTAAAAGAAATATGCAATTACATTTTCGCGATATAAATTTAGAAATATACATCGTTCGATGGAATTTAATTTCATCGCTGGACGTTCCTCTCTAATTATAACTATTTACACCGACCCACGGCCCACGCTGGCAGCGTGAAACGTCCTATGGATAGAGGCGTACGGAAAACTGACATTAATTTCGTCTAGAATGAAGCGTTCACGGTAAAGCGAAGTTTTATGGGAGCACGTGGTCAGATCAATTTCCACGGGAGCATGCAACACGGCATGCAAATAACCGAAAAACTCCACGGTCAGCAAGAGCCAAACTTCCTTCTCGTACACGTAGGCAAACTCTCGGCTCATTCACATAAGCTCGGTTGTGAAACTTCAAGATAGAAGGACGCCGTGTCACCTTAGTCCATAGTGAAATCCTGGCTCCTCCTCTCTTGTCTCTATCTTGTTGACTTTTCCCTCATGGACCAAGGAAGACGGCGGGGATTTTTTCCAGATTCATCAAGTATACACGCGCGATCTCCCAAGTGTGCAAATTAAAGTTTCAACGTGGAAGAATCCTGAAACTCGAAGGGACAAAGATAGCATCGGATCTAGAGGAAACAGGGATCCAGAGTAGAGCGTTACAAGGGGCGAAATTCGCTACTTCCGTCACGATCGATTGACCAAGGCCCCTACTTCCGCAAGCATCCAGCCACTTCGCGGAATTGCTGGCGCCGCTGCATAGGATTATGCAGCAAATTCCTCAACTTATGCACGGAATTAGGTTTATAAGATCGAACGATTTCTCGCGACTACCGACGATGGAATACGCCGCATAGTTGGCGTTTCGCGTGATTAGACGAGCCTGACGTTTTCGTCTATCGAGAAAGGATAACCAGCCTTCCGGACGAATGGACAGTTTTCGCCGTAATTTAACGATTGGCATGTTCTTTAGGATTTCTAAAAAATTAGAAGTCGCGATTAGTAGATTCGTCTTGTTCGATTCAACAACGATTGATTTTTTCGCAACTCCAAGCGATAATGACCGAAAATAATGACGATTCATAACAGAAATTAGAAGATAGATGCCAGAGAACTATTCAAATAACTCGAATTATTAATTACAAGCTTTAGATTACAAGCACTATCGTTTATGAGTACCTATCTCACAAGATGATTCAACACCATTACCGTGCGTGATCAAATAATTCCAGGTCCATCGTAGAAAATATGCAAATATGCTTTCCATGTGGAATATCCAGGATCTTCGAAAATTTTTCCATTTTGTTCGCGGAAAACATTATATGGAATAATGACGTGATAACTGGGTCGAATCCCGTTTCCATATTTGCAAATGGCAATCGCGTATCCCGGATGAGATCATTTCGCAACATCGAAACGACTCGAAAACGACAACATCGTTGGCGACTCGTATGCATGACGAAAATAATATCTTTGCATTGACAATCGTGGACCACGCGTGTCTCTACCACTCACGCGTTTCGACGATCTATCAGCGAAACGGAGAAATCTGAATGGGCCATATCGAGCAAAGTAATTAGTTATGATTTTCAATTAGTCGACCGGGGTAGAATTCATTTTCGTTTCTAGCCGCAATCGTCGGAATTGATTGTTCATCCGATGATTAATGGACCACCTGGCGTGTAAGTTAATCATGGGACACGATAAAGTAATGTAAATACGGTTAATCCGCGCGGCTGATCGCGTCATGTAATCTTTGTCACATTAATTTTGTCAACAAGTCCGCGACAGATTTTGCGCGTTCGTTCCGCGCTCAGCCTCGTTATTAATAACATCGATCGATCCTAAATTATATGCAACGCTTTGTTCTGGTATGAATTACGTTTCATTTGGAATTTGTCAAAATTGAAATGCGATGCACGATTTGGACGAGTTGGCAATATGCTTTTAATTTTACGAATACTTTAACGACACACCTGATAAATCCGAATTTCTCTTTCGATCCATAATATATCGATCGTTTAGCCTTTTACGAAAGTAGATGATCGATCCATCGTCAAATTATAACAAACTTCAACGTTTCGTAAGACGAACGGAATGCAACGAAAAACAATTTTTTTCGCGCCATTTCATTGGTCTAATTTCGACAGAACGTCGATGAAACGGCGAAAGGTGGCTACTAAACAAATCGATAGGTAAGTCGAATGATAATCATGAGATCGAAACGCAGACGATACTGTGTCAGGCCGCATCTGAAAGCTCGAACGTCTATGAAAACGAAGTTCTTTCATACGACGGCTACGAGGAGAAATTCGAAATGTCCGCGGCTGAGCTCACAGAGTGCTTTTAAGCCACTCCAAGGGATTGCTACCCGCCTCTTACGGGATTACCGTATGCATACACGTGTATTTTGGATCGTATCGTGCAGCCGCTACCTCTCGAAAAGATTATTACATGTATTCACGTCAGCTCGCTGTTCCTTCACCGACCACGGAATTATCGAACAGTTCAACGATATTACTAGATTTTTCGTAGCCCACGAGCGGACCAACTAGCCAATAAACCGATTTGCATTATTACAAATTGTTACTTCTCCTCTGTAGTCCTCGCGTTGTAACGCAGGTAAGAAGCTTCAGCTATTTATTGTATTTCGCGTTAAGAAGGTAGAAGATTTCTAACTAAATGGCTTTAACAGATAGAATCGTCTCTCTATAAATTTTGAACGATATGAGAGAAATGACACATAGCCCAGAGTAATTACCATTTGTTTAATTCGCGCGTTGATAACGCTGCATTTTTAAGGATCGTCCAAAACAACAGTCAGCCTGGCGTTATTCCACTTTTGGCAACTTAGGCCGCGTGTGACCAGCGAAAGTGCAGATGTGCCGATAAATAGCGAAAATCGTTTAAACAGCTTGGCATTAAGAATTCGTTGTATTTTGAATGCTTTCATAAAACTTAGGGCAAGCGTTCTTGAAGTATATTTCGAAGAAACCAAATAAGAAAGAGAAGGCATCTTTTTCAGAGAATATAAACGAAATCATTCTTTACATCTCCTGCTCTATTTTGCTCCTTTTAAAGCGCAGCAACGCTATTTCTAAAAGAGTTAGCTACGGAGTGGAGAAAACGAGGGTGCCTTATGGTACTGCAATGGTTCGATAGAATGGCCTCCTCGATCACTTGACTCGTACTCGCTGGATTCCTTTTTACGAGCTGATTTAAAGACTTTAGTTTACTCATCGCCGATAAATAATGTAAAAAAGTTTGTACGTCGCGTGGGTAGCAGAAAATAGGGCGCAAATTGCCCTTATTTTGATTCGACGATCTCCTATAAAACTTCGTTGTCCGAGTCCAACGTTGAAATTTAGATTGCAGTTAGGTCTTCAACCTAATTCAACGACTATAGTTTCCTCTCTATGCAAACAGGTTGTATCATAGGTAAGAAAAATTGAAAAGGAATGATTGATCGCAGCGAATTTTTCACACCGTGTTACATCTGTCAAGGTTTCTTATTTTTCTTCGTTTTGCAACATCTCGTTTGTTCGTAATAAATTAACGGCTAAGGGACAGAGCTCTTTTAATTCAATATGCAAGCAACGTTCTTTACAGTGTTAGATACCTAAGACGTCGTTACCTTTCATCGCTTCCAGCGTCCAAGCACGTTCGGTACCTTTATCATTGCTCGCGTTTCATTTAATTCTTTCCTTCGCTAAGTCACCCCTTGCAGTCAACCCTTTTTCCCCTCAGAATTCTACGAAGGGAAAGAATTTATAGAAACCTTACGGTGGAAACTTTACGAGATGCGTGTTTTCCTTCTTCTCTTTTTAACGTAATAGGATTGTAACGCGTGAAACTGTCACTTTTCTCCGTTGACATGCAAACAATAAATATTGGAAATAATATAAAACGTTTTATCTGGAAGCTGGAGTGGAAGGAGAATAATTCTAACGCTACAACGCTAAACTTTCGTAATTATAGAAGTTTTTAATCAAGAAACGAACCGGTTAACGAGTTAAAGAATATTTCATTAACGAAATTCTTTTTCGACGACATAATCAACTTTGACAAGAGGAAACCGTACGTTTTCGTGTATACACGTGCTCAAAGAAAGGAAAAACTGTAACGATATATAAAAAATGTAACTCGGCTGCTAGACGAGCAAAAATTGTCTAAGCCGTTGTGTCAGTCGTGCATCGTGAAGACGCAGATGCGCGGATCGTAACAGTTGACAATACTACGTGGGAAAGAGTTACGCGAACGAGAAACATCTTGGTCGAACATATATTTCCGAGATGCCAAACGGTTGCTACGTGTTTCGTTTTGAGCGTCAGGCCGCGACAGTTTTAGCCGTCAGGTCTGAATGAAACATCCTCCGAACGAAAATTCTGTCGTCGATCACGCTTTTTTACACTCGGGACCGGTTAAAATGGTGCAAACGCGCGACGCCTGACTTTGCAAGGAATGAAAAATATCCATATATCGTTGTATCGTCGCTCTTCTTGTCGAAACCGTAGATTCAAACATAAATTCTTGACATTTTGCAACGATAGATATCTACTTTTTAACTCTTTCTGTACACAATTGCTTACAATTTTTGTATTTTCGTCCCACATATAACGAACATGTTACGAATTTAACGTATAATATAAGAGCAAACTTTCGATGGCGAGATTTACATTCAGCCTGCCAAAATAAATTTTTCTTCCAATTCACAAATATTACCATCCTTCGTCTCCATCTTTTCCTCCGCTTCGTACAAAGCTTTTCAACTCGTACGATTCTCCGATATCTAAAATTTCACAGTCTCGCTATCGTTCCACTCTCGTTGCAAAAAGTCAGAAGAATCGTTACGTAGGAACGATTACGTAGAACCTAAGAATTCCAGTAGCAATTATATTCATAAAACAATTCACCGTAAACGGAGTTGGAGCGTTGTTGGAGAATTCCGAGATTCCAGCCACATCAATCTCACTCGCAACAAGACATTTTTCCCCTATCCTGAGATAATTCGATTCTCGAGACGCGACACTGAAGATCCGTTGTCGCAGGTCGTCGGGAGATAGGACAGGCGTTGAAACGACGACACGCGACCCGTGTTCTCCAATGTCTGTGTCTCGATGCATCACAGCGAACGCGAAAGATGGAATTGGAAATACGAAGAAACGTTCGTGTCTCTTCGACCAGCCGGAAGACGGGCCCATCCCTCTTTCGCGTACGACGAACGCAAAGATGCGCGAATCGAATCAGATTCGGATTATCTGGATTCCTTTCCCCTTTCCCTGAAGAAGACGGCCTAACAGGTTCCATTTGAAATGCCTTTTCGACTATCGAATCGACGCGAAACCAAAACCTAATCCGCAAGACGGTTGTCCGCGAGCCGCGACACGATCTTCATAACCATCTCCGACTTGCGGAATTTCTAATCAGCTCCGCGGCGATGGAATCGCAGGACGCGGGAAAGGCAGTTTTCTGTTGCTCGACTGCACAGAGTCCGCGATAAATTCTATCGGGACGCTATGGCTCCTTTATTGCGCCCTCGCAAACCCCCTTCCCGCTCGAATTTACCGTACCAAGCGTGCAGTGTACATCGATATCGTGCTCGGATGCATGCCGGGTTAATGGGACTTCGTAGCGGTAATAATTGTCGCAACCCGAGAATTAACTCGTCCTATTCGAAATACCTCCGCCGTGGCTCGTTCCCTCTTTAATCGGAGATGCGAGAAGAGGTAGTTACATACACAGAAAGGGTTAGAAGGCAATGTACGATACAGCGGAAGCTATGGGCTGTTTGTTTCTTTTTGGAAGTTTTCCTACATGCTTACGCCGGAATCTGTAAATCTGTGGGATAGGGTTAAACGTTAGTCTGTAGGTATTTAGGAAACACCTGCCGTAGGATACCTCTTTGGGCAAAGCTCTTTGGGCAAAGAATGGTACCTACGCTGGTAGAGGAGATTTTTAATGGTCTTGCGAGAGCGTGGTTTATAGAAGAAAAGGAAGATAAGTAAAAGCTTGTTCTCTTTAATTTAATGCAATATGGGTTGCACACTGGGAAATATAAGCGCTTCGGAACTTGAAGTTCCTAACAGGTGACAGATAGGAAGAAAATAATAGAGATTTCAAAGAGCTAAAGAGCTAAGAGCTAAAGAATCGCGATTTTGAAAAGGTATTTGGTTTTTGACGATGAAGAATTTTAAGATTCCAAGGAAAAGATTAACAACGAAAAAATCGACGAGGAATAATAGGAAAACTGAACAATGGATGGCACGTTCTATTCGAGACTCTACAATTTTCCAGGCACCTAGCCTAAACGAAAATAACATGTAAATGGAGACACGGTCGAATGTTCAGAGCCAAATAAACAGGAAAAATTACCGTACCTTCCTATCCTCGATAATATATCCTATCTCCCACGAAACGAGATACGCGAAATACGATCGTGGCCTGTGTTGTACCTGTCAAGTGCTACCCTAAGTCCCTGGCGTTCCCCTAATCTAGCAAATCACTCGGTTCCAACACAGTGATTTCGTGATACATGGAGTTGAAATGAACCCCAGGAGAGACTGGCTAATGTATGAACGCAGGGGATTAGTAAAATTTCATAGAAATATGACTGCCGACAAAGAATCGCAACTGCGGCCGCCCACGTCGAGTATAAACCGAACTTCAACATAATAATTGTATTATTTACGATAATCGCGAAAAATTGGTCGATATGTTTAGTTGTAAAATGTGAAGATTAGTTTTGCGGAGAAATGGGAAAGGGTGGATTATTTCGACACAAAGAAGAGAACAAAGATTAACGTCCATTATTCTATTTACGAGACTGTAAAGTATCCCAGTGCCAGAGGCGGACGAATATCGGATAGAAATATGCAATAACAGCATACGTAACGTGCTTCAATCTGTGCTGTCCCATGTTCTTCTACTTTGTCCTTTAACAGCGATGTTTCTGAGTTTCATCCGATGCATCTACTGTTATTGCCTTTCGTATCTGTGATCTCTAAATTGATGAAGATACAGGCTTTCTTTTAATGTAATAGAATTTCGATTATTAGAAACTAATAGCGCTGGTCGAATAATTTAATTTTTCTAATAATCGAACCAACTTTTTTCATACGCAAGATAATAATTCTGTTCAGTTTCGATTCTCGTTTCGCAATCCCTCTTATAAACAACGGTCCTTAAATTTTTCGTTTATTTAATTATTCTAACAATCGACGCTTTATTTTATATTAAAAGTAAAACAAAAATTAGCACAAAGGCATACACGCATTTAAAATCGCTAAATCGGTCGACGATTATTCCCCGACTGGTAGGCAAAAATTTCCAAAACAGACAACTGTTCAAGATTTCCCTACGATTAACTATAATTAAACGGACACATTGTCGTATAATTAAACAGCAGTGAAACGGCCAGCCGTTGAAACAAAGGCGAAAGAACCGATGAACGGGAGGAACACGGTCGATGAATTTCAGCCAAGTAACCGAGCAATGGCGATGGTTCAGGCTTGTGCATAGCTGCGTTTCGACGATAACGAACCGACGGTAATGCCATTAGGCGTTTGTACGGCGGCTCTTCCGCCCCCTAGAGGCCCTCGAAAATCCCTGGAACGAGTTTTGAGGAAAGGAGACAGAGTGATAAAGGGTACTCGTTGCGAGCAGAATTGATCGAACACGGACATTGTCCGGTTGGAATCGAGACCATAAGGAGAGAACAGTGGAAGAAGAGAAACGAAAAAGAACGAAAGAGGCGGGAAACGGTAGAAATAACTTCGGCCAGGGAGAAAGAAACGCGGAAGAAAGGTGGGACCGGTGCGGTGTCTAGGAGCGAGAGTATTCCAATCGTATCAACCGAGGAGTGGCTCCATTAATTAGCACGAAATTGAATTAATACGTCGATCGCGCTCGTAGAGAACAGCCAGTCGGCTGAATGACGCTCGAATTAAACATTCATTCGGTCGAAATGGGACTTGTGTAGCGGAG
Organism: Bombus affinis; assembly: GCF_024516045.1. NCBI lineage: Eukaryota > Metazoa > Arthropoda > Insecta > Hymenoptera > Apidae > Bombus > Bombus affinis. The sequence goes on along the minus strand of NC_066352.1, from coordinate 13,215,505 downwards.
GACGTCGATCTGGCTCAATGAACCGGCACAGAGAGGGAAAAACTTGGTCGGTGACGGGCCTCGAATAGAGACACGAGAGGATAGTAACTGTGTTACAAAAGTCAAGTACGCGAGAACGCTCGTGGCCTACTGGACGAAACCATTGTTGCGCCAACACAGATGTCCAGAAGAGTCGAGTGGCCCATATGGTCGATACGTTGAAACGCGAACCGGAGAACGCGCTGCCAAGTATCATCTTCGGCTGTTAAACGCGGCGCAGTGCAAATCCGGAGGCGGGTGCAGGATGGGTGAAGAGGATATTTGATGCGTTCGAGGATCTCTTTTTTTCAGTCGCTCGAGATGATTTATTGAGGGACGGTGAAAGCGAATGACGAATACCAGACATTTTTTTCGATTTGTACGTTTCATAGATTTAGAGTTCGTTGAGGAGATTTATAGATTTAGAGGTTGTTGTTGTTTGTTTATGTAAATTTTCATTTTTATAAACGCAATTAGAGAAATAGAACCGAAGTAAGGATTTGTTTCATCCGCTCAATGTTACGATTAACCAATAAAAAGATACAGCGTTGTGGTTGTTGTACCGGAACGGTAGAACGAGATAAAACAAGCGTTAAGCAAGTTGAAGAAATATTTAGAGATAAAGCAAACGATGTTGAGCGCAGAGGAAACGAAGATGGTGACGGTTTGAGAAAGACATCGCAGCGACAAGAGAGAGTGGAGATGAAGAGAGGAACAGATCGAGGAAGCGAGGTAGATAAGATATTTAGAGTATATTTTGCAGCGTAATAAGAAGGTATAAATTATTCTAATAATCGATGCGGAAGTAATCATGCTCGACTTCTCGATCGCACGGCTGGAAACATTGTTTCATTAAACGTCTTTGATCGAAAGGCGAAAAATATCTTTTGATTAAAAAAATAAAGCCCCTCAAACTTTAAGCTCCACCTACCTGATCAATAAACTTGGCTCAGTCATGAGTTTGCTTTGCCGGTGTAAAGTTCTCGATTCTCTTTCCCTTCTCAACGATTCCGCGAGTCTCGATCGTTTACGTTAGACAAACAACCAAAGTGATGTTTGCCGAAAAATTTTTATCATACAGGGAACTCTGGTACCAAGGAAAAATCCTGACCACGTTTGCCGTAAAATTTCAAGTTTCAGAATTCTAAAATATGTAAGGAAATCTTCTTTACCTCGCTTAGATAACTCGGAACCTCGGAAGATAAACGTTCCGAGCAACTAAACGATCAACATTCGTTTTTATAAATCATCCTCCCATAAATTCAAAGGATAAGGGGGAATTATTTACTTATGAAAATAAATTAAACCAATAAATCGATCAAATTAACAATCTTAACGATCCAAGTTTATTTCTCTAAATCTTACTAAACTTAAAAGATAAGAAGGAAAATATTCGACAAGATTTTTCTCTGTTGAACTACCATCTCTATTATTGAAACGTAGATTTCTAAAATATTTCTTTTTTTTTTTAATATCGATGTTACATTTACAACGAGCTGTGTTGAGCCAACCGGCAAATATCCTGAAATATGTAACGAAAACTCTTCGCCTCACTTACCTAACCATTTTCAAACGTTCAAACGATCAAGATGTATTTCTGCAAACCTAAGGTCCACAAACCCGCCCAAAAAAAGAAAAGAATTCAGCAGAATCCTACTCCATCGAGCTAACATTGATCTTCAAAGTAAATAGCAAAGTACGAGTGTGCTTTTCCTTGAATCTAACCATAGAGCCAATGAGAAAAGGGGCCAGCCAGTGAAATGTAAAATACGAACCTGCCGTAGGATTGGCGATTCTTCGAAGGGTCCGTGTCAAAGGGAAATAAGGAAGGAAACGAAAAAGAGGGTTAAACTGTCCACCCTTTGACACACTCTGCATAATCCTGACCAACCTTATAACCACCCCGGTACCTGTTCAAAGTGTCTTAAGATTATATACGCGACGGAAGAACGAAAAATTCTGGGTTCCTTCGACAATGGAAAGGAAGAAATGGAAGGAAACGAAATGCTCGACGAAAGAATTCCGACGATAACCATCTATGGGAATTGTCGTATTCGAAGATTACTGGGGTAGAAGAACGAACGCGTCGTACAGAGTAAAGCGACTAATGGACGTGGATATTTATTCTTCGTATCGGAAAATTCAACGAGGTATATGTTACTTGCGACTTTTTTAATTTCATTATTTTCCAGGAATTCGGTTCGCGAATATCGACTGTCGATTTTAAACCAACGATGTATCGAGTCTGATAAATATCGATGTAACATGTGCATTATAGCGTGCTCAGTTTCCACGAGATACGTATCATCGAATATGTATATGGAGCATATTTTATAGAAAACAACGATATCCTTCCAAGTATATGAATTTCCATTGATGAATTGCCTGTCGAATTATCGCGTACTATTGGTTAATTTATAAACAAATAATTAAAAAATCTGTGATTCCAGGATTCTGGCGTATAAGAAGATGATAAATATTGCTTAAAGATATCAATTTCTCGTTAATTTACATGTTTTACCGTCATTCCTGTATATTCAACGTCGTATTCGAATCAACTAAAATGTCCGCATACCTACGAACGACGGTGCGATACACCGTTTGTGCAGAGCTTTGCGAAAGGATTGAATGAAAATTCTTGTCTCTCGTGATATCAAATGCGTGATAACCTATAACACATAGTTGGTAGGAAACTAGCAGAAACAAAGCTGCATTTTTAATCTTCCATTTTCTCACAAAGAAGCAATTCTTTAGCGGTTATACTTGTCTGGTGCTGGAAGATACAAGGTTTCCGCCCCCGCAATTTATTCCACGATTCAGCATGCATTTTTTATCGGCCGCGTTGGGACGTAGTTTTATTAGAACGCGAATGGAAAATCGCGTCGCTATGTAACGGGTCAGAAACACCTTCCATTTGGCGTAAAATATTAATCGGTAGCGGATCGCGTCGAAACTCACCTCTCCTTCGTTCCGTGAATAATCAATTCTGATAACTCTGAGGATGAAAATTCAAAAATCAAGATTTCAATTATTACATTTACGAAGCAATAAACGAATTCGATCCTCTCGTTTATGCCAGAAGATTCCATACGCTACGTTATACATTTTACATTCCATTTCTACGTTTCTTTCATTCTATTTGCCGTTATACATCTTCTTTTGCGTTTTATTTCGTTCTTTTGTTATTTCCGTTTTTGTCAAGGTTAAGTTACAACAATAGAAACAACTGTGAAGAAAGGGGGCAGACTGCTTCGGAGAATTCAGTGCCAGGAAAGGTTGGAAAGTTATTTGAAGGAGCAACTACGGAACTATCTGATAAATCGTAAAATGTAGAAATAAAAAGGAGCACCTCATACAAGTATATTATTTAAGAAGCATATATTATTTAAGAAAAGTTTCAGACATTCTTCGTCCGTGTTTATACCGTCGTTAAAATTTATAATTTCCTCTTACTAATACGAAACCTGTCTAAAAGGAATTACGTATCAACGTTACGTCAGCATTGCCATTAACTTCTTCAGGTGTCGAACCGATATTTATAATAAGATCGTGAATTTATTAAAAATGTCAAACTTGAATAAAAGTGTATTAATAGTTATAGTCTTCTAAGAATAGGTACTTTCGCGAGCCACTGTACATATTTTTATATTTATGTTATACATGTTCTAGATTTATTCAAATACAATGTCGATGATCTCGTGAAATATAATAATGCTGTCTTGTAAAACTATGGTATTTTTTTGTACTACTCGCATTTAAACTTTCTTTTGTTCTACGTGACACCGCTTGCAGCGACTGCTTGAAACTTTCCACGGCAAAGACAAGGATCGTCTCTCGTCGGATAACCAAATTTCCACAACGAACCTGAGAAATTTGCCGGCGTTTGCCTGTCCTTCTCGCGAGGAGACTTGGTATCAGCGAACCGAGCGACTGTTAAACTCATTATCATACATCATTTCGACCGGCTGACGAGCAAAGAACGTTCAACGTGTCTCGAAACGGACGTTGTCTGTTTTTTTTTAACACCGAGCAACAATATCTTTTTACACGTCTGTACGCATTAATTTACTCGTCTCGTTGGTCGGTGAACGCGTTCTCTTCTGAAAAATTTCAGCTAATTTTCAAATGGAACGAGGTTTCACGGTCTCACGGTTTGCGTCAAACACGGTTAGCATTTTTAAACGGCGCTTTAAATGCAAACGGACGTCGGCAGATTTCCTCGTGCAGAGATACTTAATCGAATTGCCAGGGTTTCTAAGTACTTGTACTCGATAAAAATGGCGAAATTTTGAATGGGAACGACGTTGATGGTATAATTCAAAGATCAAAGATTAGAGAAATTTTCTGAAATTTTCTTCTTTCTGTTTAATGATGTTTTTACGAACTAATAGCAATTTTTCGTTCAGAAGAAATCTTCGTTGTGCGTGGATTAGCCAAAATCAACCACGTGAGGATTTTGTGCGGAGTTGTTCCTCTGACGATGACGGATAATGATGTTCTCTACGCAAACACGTTGGAACGAAGTTGTTGATAATTAAATTACAACTTTTCTTAAAGATATGACGCATGTACTTGAACTTTAATAATTTACTTTAATAATTAATAACACAATTGAGCGTGATATATTTTAAAGCACTGTACGACATATAGAAGTCACAATTTTCATACTCAGAGCGCGATAGTGTTTTTCAAATCGCTCTTAGTTTTCTATTTTGGAGTGACAGTTTCAGCTTGAAGATTCTAAAAAATTATAAGAATACGAATTGGCATGTTAAAAAAAAAAGCATCTAATAATGGTATTATTTGTTTGAACGGAAAGCAACAATTGATATCCGATACTGGCGTATCAAAAACAAAGACTATACATTCTGTCTGTATATTGTTAACACTGTCATAAAACCTTGCAAGGACAAGAAAAGTATGAAGCAGGACGAATGAAAAAATCGTTTCAATGAATAATATTGTACGCCACTGTAGTCCCACTATTACTCGCGATATAAGATGACATCCACCCTCCATATCAGGATGGTCCGACTTCCGGACGTCATCGAAATCCAGAGCGTCGTCTCACCTCGAGAAGTGACTAGGCAAATCAGCATAGCCAAACACTGACGTTCGAAATTTTTTACCAGACTTCTGCAAGATGCAGATCTTGCAACGTACGAACGATGGGTTCTGAGAAGGGATTCCTGTCTGGATGGCGCGAATCGAGACGCTTACTACCATTTGGGTCCGTATCAAAGGATGGCCGAAAATAGCCGAAACGCTCAATTGCGAGATGATGGCGCAGCCCATGGGGTACTGGCCGAAGACGCAAAGTTTGAGGGCAGACATGCTCGTCGCCGTGTTAGCAAATTTTGAGGATGCTAGCTTTCGGAACGGAGCTATTCTCAACAAACTGCGAGGGGTTACGCCGCTTTTTTAATCGACTGGGGGATAGAAACCCTCCAAAGCCTCAATTCGATTCGGTTGTTGCCACGGAAGTTGGAGAGGGTGGCACCATGGGCTAGGAAGATCCGCCTGTCAGGCGTACGTGACCAAGCGGACCAAGCACTGAGACACCGTGTGGTCCAACTTACCATGTTGAGATGGTCGGGATGCCTGGTGAACATCGACCTTTCCCCAGGAGAAGCTATGACCGCGAGGTTGCTGTTGGACCGGGGCCGGGAGAATCCCCGAGAGACACGAGAGTACACTGATTGGAGCTGGGATACCTCGACCCTGAATAATCGCCACTCTTGCGAGACTTTTTTTGTTTGTTATATGTATTGACTTATGTATATATTTGTATTTCTGTATATATATTAGTATTGTTACTGAATAAAAAGCTAATAAAAGCTTGAAAACTTGTAAACGCTGAACCAACCAACTCAGCAACACGTTCAAAATTAAAATACGATTGATTAGAATAATTTACAATGATTTATACGGAATACTCGAACCAAAACTAAAACACGTTTAGTATTTAGTCCAACAGATTTGCTTCTTTTTAAAGTATCGATAAACTTATCAAAAGTTGCGTGTAACGTTCGTAATATATTCGTACAAATTTTCCATGATAAATCCCCGATTACTTTCGTAAATCGCAGTATCTTGTATCTAAATAAAAATTGATGTTTCCACGAGTCCACTAACTTTCACAAGTAGGTGTAGATTCGTTTGAAATTTGTTGCCCAATAGCGTCGCGAAAGATTTCAGTCGCGGAAGTAGCTGGAACGTCGTGAAACTCCTGGTTCCCGGAGAAAATGTCCAGGGCACACGCAGCCTCGATTCGAAGTTGGACGAGCCGAGATTCGATCGCGTGTCTTCCCACATTCCACTGCTCCTCAGACTTTTAAATCGAGAATACGGAATGGCAGAGGGGCTTCGATTTAAACTGGCTACCTCTGCATAAAATCGTTTCCCGTAATTTCCGTGGATTTATGGATGGGGCCAGCCTCGTACACCAACCGATGGTTAACAATCGATGTTTCGGTTTAGCGTGTAAACAGCGGCGATAACATTACCCGTTGACAATCTAATAAATACTCTACTGGGATATTTCGCATAGTAGAACTGTTCAGACCCGTCGAATGAATTTAGCTGGCGCCAAATCACACGCGTTTTGTATCTAAAATTCCATTTAATTCGTACAATGATAACGATTATACATTGTAATCTTCGTTAAGATAAAATTCGTTCGTTCGTTACTCATATTGATATTCGATATTGGCAAACACAAAAAATTATCGACAAGCTAAATACATCGAGATTAATATTCGCAAATATTTTATTTATAAAATATTTCAATGTAAACAGTCAGTTGAGAAAGTAATTGGTAAATAGTCGCTGCATTTTCTGAATTAGTTATGCAAATAAATACGACGCGCTGTTTTTACCGTGGTGCACGATCTTGCACAGAATTCTCCTACGTGTGATTCTGACGCCCGTGTTCGAGCATTTCACACGGTTTTACGAGTTTTTGACCCTTTAATTCGGTCAGGCGCCAAAGTCACCGGCAAAAAGATATACTTTTGGCAAAATTTCGGAAAACGCCCCTTTTTACACAGGGAAAAACTCGCGCGGACAGGTAAATGTACGGACACGATACAGTTTACATATCCCCGGCCGTAAATCTTGTCTGTCTTTAGGGGAATTTACATTCCATCGGTGTCCTGCCAGTCGTAAAATTCCACTGGAACAGGTGTACCCGCGCTTTCACGATATTAAGGTCTTTTTTGCACTTTGAAAAGCGTGGTTAGAGAGCTTTTGTCAGCTGTCGCGTGGTTGAATAATTACGTGCGAGAGAAGCGGCTGAACGAAGGAACGTTCACAGAAAGGAGATTATCGGAAGAAGATGGCACGAACGTACACATAGCTTGCCAGTTTAATAGCTATTTGCTGTATTTTGTAAACATTCATTTCGACCGTATTCCGTACACAGAGTGAGTTATATAGGAGAAGACAACTGGATATTTCCATAAATATTGGTAATATCAAAAAATGTTAATAAACGAAGTTGGAATATTTTGGCATTCAAGTTTTTGCTTCTGTATTTTTGGACGTGAAAAACGAGCGTATTGCGCATTGTCGAGGATATGTCAAATACGTGTGTGCTTCTTTTTTAAACACAAACGTTGGTTTTTCAATACGTACGAACCCGGCTGACAGACACTAATTCTGACGAATTCGATTATAAATCGAAAAATTCGCCACATTTGAACGTTTGCCGCGGACGTTTGGGAAATATGATGAAGCAGAGAGAATAAATCGAAAAATTCGTCGGATTTTGAACTATATTTAAAAAGATTTAAACTACCTTAAAAAAAGAAAAATATATTATGTTTCTCCGTTTCGGATCGAATCTATTTTGCCGGTCGTAATTCTGTCGTTAAATTTGATTTCGAGTCTCCATGCAATTTATTCAATTTCAATCTCGATGTTGCACATATTGCTTTTACGCACGCTCCAGTTGTAATCACGTTTTACAGGCGAGAAACTATGGAATCCGTCAAAAGGATCAATTTGCCCGCCTTAAAGAGCGCATTGTAGAAATCCTGTGCTTCTCGCGCATAATGTGGAATCAAATTGTCAATCATGATCCTTGCGTAGTCTGCATAATTTACTCTCGGGCAGGTCGATCGCTTGATTCGATTATTCGTGTCACATTGTACCGAATTGCACGCGCATCGTCCGCCAATTTGAAACCAATGCACCGCGTTAATGTAACAGGATTCTCTTACTCCACTGATTTATATATAAACAGGCAACCTTCGCATAAACACCATGTACTGGCGCGGCGTATTTTGAATTATCGTATCGATCTTACCAAACTATCTCTGCTGTACGGTACCAGGACGCATGATTTTTTCTTCTCAAGTATGTATTTCTTGACTCATTATCCGCTTAGATCTGCGAGTGAGATTTGTGAAAAAAAAAGGGGATAAAAAAAAAATTAATTTCGTTGCAATATTTAGAGACGAACGGTTGCGTAGATCCTATTTCTCTAGTTATACTCGCAAATATATGAATTTGCATAAAAATACGCGATACATCACTAACGGCTAACGATCGCTTACGTTTGATGCAACGTTAAAATCAAATTAAAAAAGGAAAAAATTCTAATTGTCAAGTTAATCGCACGTCACAATTACAACGAGCTTTAACAGCAATTTTGTGACCGCATTTTTCATTTTTCCTTCTGCTCTTCGTTGCTAATATTTTTCTCTTCGTTCTTTCCCTACCTACTTTCTTTTTGTTACTGTTCTCGATCTATGCATGCGATATTCCTTCGGATATCTCTCAATGGAATACTTTCGGTGCAGTACGATTTACTTGTGAGAAAACGGAAATACACAGAATTGGCGAAACCACCTTATAACAAGAACGCAAAGTGGGAAAGTTTGCAGCTTCGTCGTCGCTAGTTATTTACGTAATCTCGAGCAAACTCGAAATCAACGTTTCACAAGCAATTTTGAGATCGTACGAGGAAACTTGCTTGCGCAGAAAACTGAAATATGCTGACCCATCGGAAACTTCCGTAGAAAGTATCGGACAACTGGATTAAAAGACGAGAAATCGTAAATCGAACAGACTTTTACCCTCCTTGAGAGATAGAACCTTGAATCTGATTGCCTTCGAATACGTTAACTCGTGAAATCATCGTACGTAGAACACGACCGTAACAAGTAAAATCAACATGTTCGCTGTAACGCGTACATCCAACGAAACAAGCAACCTGAGTCTTTCGCGCTGCCCAGTTTAAAAATCGTGTCAAATTTCCTCGACAAGTACAAAACGAAGGTATCGAACATGGTAGTATCGACTGGTGCGATACCAATGGCCATTCGTTCGCTTTGCAGGCATTTAAGGGACGCGTTTCCCTTTCTCCGACCGCGCATTCTTCCACAACACCGTCCTATGAATCACCGTTTAAAAGCGTCGCGTGTGCCAGCGTCGAAATCATTTTTCACGTCACCGGTTGATTGATACAAACGCGATCTAACCGTGACGAAACTCGGTGCTCCCGGAGGCGAAAAAGGAAACGAGCTTTAGGTCGGAGGATGGCTAGAAAAAAGAAGATCGAAACACCGACTGACTCCTGAGGGAAGGATGGAAGCCGAAGTAAAAACGGCTAAGAAGAATAAAACGAGAGTTTAGGAGGGAAAAAAAAAGAAGAGGAAGAGAGAAGCGCAACGGAGAAAAACGACGTGTCCAGCTGCTTTTTACGCCTCGTTCTTTCTCCGCGAGATCCCACGACAATGAGAACGACACCGGCGACAGCACAGACCTAATTAAGACGGTGAATTCGTTCTCGATGCTAATCACCGCGACTCGCTTCGCCCGTGTATATTTAAACGTTCATTAAACGCTTCATTGTACGAGCGTACCCTGCCGTTTTAAAGGGATTAGGAGACGTCAAAGTTACTGCGTAATAGAGGAAGAGAGAAAAAGGAATTCCCCAAGTCCGACTTCCAAGTTTAATCGCGGCTTCCACTTTTCCTCCCTTTTTCTCTCTCCTTTTCTTCCTTCGTGTTTCGTTCGCCAAGCTTTTGTACTTGTTGCGGCGATACTCGCGCACGGATAATACGTAAACCGTTACGGAAGTTTTTTCTGCAAGGCAGTCGACGATATTTCATCGACGTTGCCCGACCTACTCTTCGAGTTTTGATTCGCGAGTTCATCTGCATTCTGGCGCGAATTCCAACAGATATCGGGCAATTGAGAAGAGCGTTAAGGCAAGGGAGAGTGTCGTTCGTGAAATTCGAGGCGTTTTCCAGAAGATTTCCGGTAGCTTCTTTTTCTTTTTTGTTTATTCGAGAAACCTTTCGGTAGTTAGAATGCAACTGTTCCGTGAGTAGTGTAGTATAGAAGATGGTGAGACAAAGAGAATGCTGAGACGCGTGTAAATGTATATCGACGAAGATCCTGTAAATCATTTGTTAAATAAATCTGAAACTATTTTGATATAAATTCTATGTGTAATCTAAGTGTTCCTTTACTTTTATTTCAACGATTAAGATCCACAATTCTCAAGAAAGCGAATAGCTGATAATTTACATAGCAACTTAGCAATAGGGACAAGCAAAGAATGAAATAATAAGAAAGAAGAAGCGACTTGGTCGTTGACGTGGGTGTTGGTCAAGGAGAGCAAATTTCCACGCAGTGATCTATAATTCATTGATTATGCAACAAATTCTAATATAAATACGTTCTGCGTGGACAGCCGTCAATTTCACAGGCTATCTACGAACATAAAATCCATAGAAAATAATCAGCAAACGATCTACGCGGGTGCTTCGTCAATGCCATCGTGTCAGATCAAATTATTGCTACGCAAAATACTAATTTCGCTGATAACGAAGATCAGATAGCGATATTCCATTAGCCTGAAGCTGTTCGTGTCCGTGTAACTCGATAAAGTCGCGAATCAAGTTCCACGTTCACCAAATTAAAAAGCAATAAACACGTTCACTGACAATTGATCGAATATAATCTACTCGATTTTATCCATTTCTATTTAATTAATAGGTGAAACTGTTATAAAAGTTAATCTAAAAAACGATAGATATTCAATTAGTGATTTAATCATTGATTTCATATTTTTACAATTTATAGTGTTACACCTGCATAGGATTCTGTTTAAAATGCGAATAAAGTCAAAGCAAAAAAAAAAAAAAAAAAAAAAAAAAAAAAAAAAAAAAAAAAAAAACACCCCAAACAAACAAACAAACAGAAGGAAGGTTCTGAATGGATGTTGCGAAATTATTCACTCTTTCCCTGCGGACGGGGAAACTCCGATAAAACAAGTCAATTACTCTAAAAGGAAATTAATAAAAAAAAATTAATATCTATGTAATTGCTTTTTCACACTTTCCAACACACCTACAAACACCTAAATTAAAGTTACGATATAAAGTTACAAATAAGTTACGATCGCCCGCGCCTACGTGTACGTATATTGAAAACGTAATACACGAAAAACGATTCGTTGGTGAACGAATTTTTATTCGAACATAGTTTGAAATCACGTGCCAGAAGAAGCTTCCCGTTCGTAAATGAAATTTTTATACAAATACCGTGGCTTAAAGATCGCACGATAGACGAAACGATCGATATGAAACTGAAAACTTTAATAAAGTTAAGCAAATAAATCTCCGATCGAACGTAATAAAAATCATGACGAGGGTTATCTCGCTTCTCGTTCGTAAAATAAACCAGTTACCTTCCAAATATAGTTTTACGTAGTTAGACGGTTACGTGTAATTTATATGACACAAAAATCGCGTAATACGGACAAACTGTGTTTGATCCGATCGCGCGTCGTTCGTGGAGAACCCGTTCGTATTAAACGTCCGTCTACGAATAGCTTCGCTTTGGAAAATTCAACGATCGACAAGCGTTAAACTGCTCCAAGTTATTCGTCGATGACGATTATTCCGTTGTATAGCAGCCGGCACTTTGCCATGGGATTAATTCACCGTTGCATCCGTCAGTCATGAAAACAACAAGCGTGCACAACGTGTTCCGTTGGCGGATGCAGTCGGTTCAATGGTTTTGGTCGCGCGTGCTCGCCGAAATCGAGTCCACGGCCCGTCCATTTTGTCGCGTCCATTCTGCCGGGTGATTTCACCTGAACGCTGACGAAAGAAACGCGATTCACAAGACGAAAACTGAACCGATTCGTTATGCCGCGTTGAACATTTCATTCGCGATTTTGTTCCCTTTTTATTTGGACTCGTCGGCGATGCAACGATAGAGAAACAACGAAAGATAGAGCGGGAGAAGAGCTGCGTGTTTCGAATTCGCAGCGAACGGTCGATTTATTATGAACATCGATACGGCCGAAACAGGAAATCGTAGAATTTATACCGTTATCGGTACAAAAGCGAGAGGGATTAAAATCATTGGAGTGTTCGCTTTGTAGATATTCGTTGTAACGTTAAACGGGACAATGAGAAAATATCCACTTGGTCGAATAATGAAACACCGTGTCAATTATCCGGAACGTTTCCGACAAAATCATGCCCCAAAATTAACGACAGTTAAACTCACAGTTGCCATCTCATCCGCTTTACTTTAGATTTTTACGTTTCCCATTATGAATTTTCTGTTACATCTTTATAAAATGTGGACGATAATCATGAAACTTCAATTCCTGACAAGATCAATGGTTTTCTACACGAGTAGATGCATCATTCCGGTAAGATAAATTCCGATAACGCTCAACCATAATCATAAACCGCGATCTTCTATTTATATGAATCTCGTTTAAATTTGATATCGATGATGCTTTAATGCTTCTACAGTCGAACTCGGAAACTCTCTCGCGAAATTACCTTACGCGTGCCGGAAATATTCATCCAAAATTCCCTGAACAGCCTCGACGAAGATACCTCAACGATCGCAAACCAAAGCAAAATACCTGTTTACGCTCCTATGGAGCGAACTGCAGCCTAATTTCGCGCACCACCCAGCGTATCCAAAGCGCGCGAGAGAAAACGCACGCGAGCGACATCGCGAAATCGGTCGGTGCAACAAACGATGCGGCGCGACTTGTGTCAAAGAAACTCGGTAAATTGAATATATCGCGTCAGAGAGAAAAAATTCAGGCGTCATTTACGCGAGAGCAATACTCGCGAGTCCTGTATGTCGCAACCGCGCGTTATATATACACGTTACGCCCGGAAAACAGAGACAAGCAGCGTAAAGAAGAGAGAAAAAGAGAAATTGGAACAAATAATCCGCAACTTACTGCCGCGAACCTGGCGCGGCTCGTAACTAAAAAGGGTTGGCGGGCTGTTTTCGCGTGTTCCGCGAGCTTCCATACACCGGTTTGGAACGAGTGCAGACTGAGAGTGCACTGGGTCCACGCAGGGTACAATATCGCGACGGCGTTGACATTCGAAAGCAAAAGTGGACAAAAACAACGTTGCAGGTGGAAATAAACGACAACCGATGGAGGTAGGCGGCCGATGGCAATTTTTAACAAAGTTTCTACGTAACAAACAGGTCCACGGGTGGAAACGGTTTATTTGATCGCGCTTCATCGCCTACGTATACGTACTACTGCGTGGCCTGTGATTATGGTAAAAAGTTGGTCGACGTTTCGCGTTTTCTCGCTCCCTTTCATCCAACTGTTTCGTGGAGTAATTGGAACCGAAAGTCTATCCTTGTGTCTCCACTTTTTCAGCCTTTCTTGACGTATAATTCGAACGAAGATCCCCGGAATACATAGAAGTTAATCAATATACTTTTAATAGAAATAAAACGCTCGTTCCCGGAGAGAATTTTTCACATAGCTGAATTTTTATTTCGTTATTACGACCTAGCGAGTAACGTTGAAACTTCAACGTATGAATATATCTACGTGTTTCGTCGTAGAAAATTGTACGAAAAGTATAGAATATCGTGAAATAAATGACATTTTATTCCGTAACATTAGGATTTAACGAATGAACGTATCGCCAAGTGAAACTTTACCGGTACCTTCGGTACGTTTTTACCAAATTGTTTTGCCAAAACTTTAAATTCTCGTAAACGAGCAGCGTTAGCAGCAACGTAACTTTTTAATCAGAGAAAAAATTCCTCACCTTTGACGTTGTATTTGCCAACGATACGGCAAAGAACGTCTCTTTTCGCTCGATGAAAGCTTTACTTCCCTCGACTGACACAGACGCATCGACGCTACGTAGAACACGTTAAACGAAATACTTGTTTGTTTAAATAAACTTTCACGCTGATACTTCGTTTAAATTTAACATATTCGCGATTGACGTTTCAATCGATGTCCGAAAGTGATTTACCTTTGCGGTGACGTGAAAATCGACGTGAAAATCAACGAGAAATATCGACTCTGCGTGTCTCTGGCGAAAGAGACGAGGGCCGTTTGCCCACAAATAAACGTGCACGATCATGCTTCGACAATTTCAAAAGGACTTACGAATCGTTTTCAAAGTTAGGGGTTGATACGAAAAGGGGTCAGCTAAGACTTTCGGGCTTTCACGGGGCCAGCGGATCGTAATCTGCCGTCCATGTATATTCAAATACCCGACACGATAAATCTTCTTGCTTTTCGTTTATTAACGAGACGACGATTCCGTATCCATCCGATCGATTTCCATTATATCCCACTGGCCGGGATTAAAGAGAGCCGTTTCATACGACGTGTTGAATAGCGGAGGAATCTTAAAAGTGTACAAGATCAATCGAATACATGCGTATATATATATGTCGGGTTGACGTTAAGATTAGAGTTAGGGTTAAGGGCGTGAAACGAATCCCTATTGGCGCTAAACGTGATCATTATGCAACAGAGGAGATATTTACTAGTGCAAATATGACTATGATGGAATCGGACAAGTAATCGCGATAATTAGATACTCGAGAAGCTAACGACAATGATCCTAGGCTCAATAACGAATCCACGGTCAACGGGATGACGAACTCTACTCTTCTTTAGCGTCTAAGTTGTACTCAATGTTAATGCATGGGGCAATCACTACGTATCTGAGAGTTACTTGAATCGTCGTCGAGATCATACGGGAGAGTGCCTCTCCGTCTCGACGATGCCGTCGAGGAAAACTATAATGGGTGTGTCTAAGGACATGAGATACTCGGATTCGTCAAAGAAAACTTTCGTTCCAAAGATGAGGGAAATTAGCGCTGTTGCTAATTGGTCGATCTCCATATCGGCGTTTTGAAAGAGATGCTGGCCGCCCTTGAGGGAAGGTTGTTAACGGGGAGCATCGTTCGTGGAAGAATTGGTTTCTCCTATCTTCCTGTAGTTGCAACAAAGACTGCTTGTCTATTTGAAGGACTTTGCTTGACTAACTCTTAAGATTTATAGCGGGTCCTCACGTTAGCTAAACATGTACTGCAGAGGTGTGTTGACATCTGGAGATCATCTTACCCGGAGGATAGAATCCGCGTGTGACGAGCCACGGGACAGAAACCATTGAAATATTTACTGCCGCGTATATCGCTACGACTATTTCTTTTAAGGAGAGGTATCGAGTTACTCTGTGCCTTTGTTAGATAAAACGTCCATCCCTCTGACCGCGGATACGTTGGGCGACTGATTGTTGCCTCCAGTCCAAGTTCACCATCATAAATCACGAACAATCGAAACGACATTCGTCTAATCTAACTTACGACATTACGGTATTCCCGCGAAAACAAGGAGGGGTTCCGGTGTTCTTTCACCTGAGATGAAGGAATACCGAAATCCCTCCTCGGATTAGCGGGAATACCGTAACTTTATAACTTAGATTTAACAAATGCCGCTCCGATTGTTCGAGGTTTATAATCGTGAACTTGGATTCAGGGCGACAATCAGTCGACGAACGTAGCCGCGGTCAAAGGGATGGACGTTTTATCTAACAAAGGCACAGAGTAACTCGATACTTCTCCTTAAAAGAAATAATCGTAGCGATACGCGGCAGTAAATATTTCAATAGTTTCTGTTCCGTTGTTCGCCTCACGCGGATTCTGTCCTGCCGGTAAGATGATCTCGAGATGTCAACATACCTCCGCAGTATATGTTTAGCTAACGTGAGGTCCCGCAATAAATCTTAAGATTTAGTCAAGCAAAGTCCTTCATATAGACAAGCAGCCTTTGTTGCAACTACGAGAAGATAGGTTTCTCCTATCTTCTACGAACGATGCCCCCCGTCAACAACCTCCGCTCAAGGGCGGCCAGCATCTCTTTCAAAACGCCGATATGGAGATCGACCAATTAGCAACAGCGCTAATTTCCCTCATCTTTGGAACAAAAGTTTTCTTTGACGAATCCGAGGATCTCATGTCCTTAGACACACCCATTATAGTTTTCCTCGACGGCATCGTCGAGACGGAGAGTTACTTCCGGTACGATCTCGACGACGATTCAAGTAACTCTCGGATACGTAGTGATTGCCCCATGCATTAACATTGAGTACAACTTAGACGCTAAAGAAGAATAGAGTTCGTCATCCCGTTGACCGTGGATTCGTTATTGAGCCTAGAATCATCGTCATTAGCTTCTCGATTATCAAATTATCACGATTACTTGTCCAATTCCATCATGGTCAAGTTTGCACTAGTAAATATCTCCTCTATTGCATAATGATCACGTCTAGCGTCAATAGGGATTCGTTTTACGCCCTTAACCCTAACTTTAATCGTAACGCCAACTCGACATATATATAAGGTTCAATAATTGGATAATTCAGGGATCGATTCTGAAGCCTGAAAATCGAGTTTTTTTATTATGAAGTAATTAAAAATACAAAAAATAAACAACAATTAATATGCGTCTATAACAATAAATAACGATAATTATCTAAACGGGAAATAACAAGTCTTTGGTACGATATTCACCTGAAAATCGAGAATCGATTTTCAACGTCCTGTGCTACCGATCTTTCTTCTTCAGTCTTTAAAATCTTAAATAACTATTCTGTAACCTTGTCTGTCTCTCTAATATAACTCTCTGTCCGTCCGTTTGGGAAAAACGTGCTTCTTCAAATGATCGTCCATAAAACAAAGGAAGATCGCTTTGTCCGTGAAACACAGCCTGTCGTGCTACCCGTAAAACAAAAAGAATCCCTATCCTACATGAACTCTAGGGAGTTTACATATATATATACTTAATGAAATTTACAAAATAAATCGGATCTCTAAATCGCAGGATTGAAAAAGAGAAGGAAACACGCGCCAAGATGTTTATACGGTAGATCAGAATGCTTGAATTTTGATAACGTAACAATTTCCTCTCGGAAGCGATTCTCCGAGAAAACTGTCTCAAGACCCTCGGAAACTGAAAATGAGACGAAAAGATTATCGCGAGTTTTACTCGACGCGTTAAATACTCTGGAAACAAAAACGACTCTGTAGGAGAAAGATTCGCAGGCCATTCACGTTCAGATCCTCGGAAGAAACTACCCCTAAATTCAGTCAAGAGAGCACGGGGCTAAATTCGATCACCGGATCAGTCCTGATCCTATAAAATTTAGAGAACTGTAGAGGTAAAAAAAAAAAAGAGAAGAGGCGAAGGGAGAATGAGCGAAGGAAGGAAATAGAGGGGAACAAATCGAATCCGTGTTCCGCGAGGCGCGGGACCAGAGATACGAAACGAAAGACAACGGCTAACAATACGCCGTTTCGAGCCCACTGAAAGGATTTTCGCGACACCCTAAAGTGGCCATTGAAATCTTGTTAGGCTGCGAAAATGCGAGGCTCGAGACTGTGTCACCCGAAAACCCACTCGTTCCACGTTTTCCCTTCTCTTTCCCTTTTGCTGATTCACAGTTCCCGGTCGTCGTTCGTTTTTCCCATTACGAAACTATGGTGCAAAGGATGCTGATACTGTTCGACGGGAACAGAAAGAAACAATTTTATAACGAAATAAACGCGCAGTGCGGCATACAGTGGACGGAAATGGAAATAATCGTTGCTCGATTTTCATCGTATTATTCGATGATATCGTTAATCCATAAGTAAGTAAGAAGTAACGAACGTCAACTATAATTTGCCCAAAAATCCACAGAGGATTAATAAAAATCGTTTGTACACCAAAGGCAATAATTACTTGGAAATTAGCTCGCTGGTTATACGTTCCTGTCCTTACAGTCCTATTGATTCGCGTTAAACAGCATTTGTTACGCCTTAAATATTAAGTATGAAGAATTTGAAGAAAATTACGTATAATTTCAATTGGCAATTTAAAAGATTGCTCGATATCGAGAAGGCATTGTATTACGTTGCTACGCGATCTTTTTCTGTTACAGATTAAGCGCGACTTGGCTGAGGAGTGGGTTTCTCATCGCACTTGTTCCAAGAAAGTTGTCAAAGTAACGCAAAAGCTCCGTTCTTTACCAGACGTCGGCGCAACGTCTGACGAGATGGAAGGAAAGACGAACGATTTCCGCGTGACACTTACGAAAAAACGAAACGATCGTTCCCTACATCGACGCTATTTACTGAAACGTCACCGTGTGTAATTAGACAAAGAAAAAGATATGTTATAACGTATTTAAACGAAGCCAGAGAGCAGGAAAAATCCTGACAAAGAGTCGATAAACAGACTTTTACTCGCGTCGAATCCCTTAATACCAAGTTTCAGGAAAACTGCGCATTACGTACATTTTTTAGCTTTGCCCCAAATCCTTATTCAAATGCCACACCGTGGAACGTGAGAACGTTACCTGCAAACGTACGATCGCTGCCTGCGAACCTGGTCTGTGAACGTGCGAACGTGGCCTGCAAACGCGCGAACGTGGGCAACAATTTTTGCTTTTTGTCTGGAATCCTCGTTCGAATGCCGCACTCTGTTCTACTGCGGAAATTGAGAAAAAGATATTGGATACACAGAGATGTACACTACCGGTCAGAAGCTTGGAATTCGTCAGATTCCTGGAATCAAGCGTACGTATTCCGTCAAAGTTAGGAAAGCAGCAACTTAAGAAATGTAACAATTTAGAATTTTGTTATTTTACCAAGCTTTTCCCTCGATTTATCAAAGTGCAAATAATTATCATCGATACGACTGCGGTACATCGGTTTTCAATCGATCGTGAAATTATAATACAATTGAAATTATCCTAACTGCGGTTTATTGGTACATTAGCAGCGAGTATATTAGCTTCTCGTTCTTCCTCGATTGATCTCTTACTTTAAAATAAAATAAAGCTTTCGGAATGTAGAGTAACAAGTAATCAGAGTTAAGAAAAACGACTAAACTACTACTTTCGTTCTGAAATTACAATTGTAACAGCGATTCGCAACTGTGAACGAACACACGAGTCACACGACTCGTGCACGATTAAGCACTACAGTTTCACGGTTAATGCGCGAAACTTGAAAAAAGGTACAAGAAAACACGATTGCAACGAAAATGGAAATCAGGCTACGGATCAGCGGGTGCCGATTTCATTGTCGCGCTTTTTATCGTATCGAGCTTTCCGGCCAATTGTCGTGCAAATACGCTCACGCGAACATTACGAGATTAGCGGCGCGTCATTTTCAAATGCAGGCGAAAGGGAGCGAACGAGAGGGAAAAGAAGGCACACGCCGATCCACGCTCGAGAACGCGTATAATTGAATTGTCAGGAATCCGCGCGATTTACATGAAGCCGCGACCAATGCTGTTTCAACGTTCATAATCGTGTGGCGAACGAGTCTTTAACCCTCGAACGCCCGTGAGAAAAGCAACAACGTATCTACCCTCCTCCACGGCATAATTTATGTTTAAGGGTAGCCGGATATTTCGAAATTATACGGTTAGGTTAGTTTAAATTATACGTCCGAGGGAAATTGTAAATTCGTAACTCGTAAATATGTACGGTGAGTCGCGCAAGCGTTTGTAATTATTTTATTCGAAACAGTGATTATTTCATGAATTACTTCTTACAACAGCCATTAGTGTAAAAGATAAATTAATGGAACTGTAAGTGTTAGCATTAGTCGAATCAATTATCTTTTTAGTTACAGTAGCGATAAACAGAAGTACGATTATTCGAAATTAAAAATAAAATTCAAACGATATTTCCGTCGTTGGCTCGAAATCTAGAATCTTGGAAATATATTGAATTGGTAACTATGTAATTGCGGATTTTACCTATTGATCCCATTAATGATACCATTAGGTGGTAATGACAAAATCCGCAATCACTTAATTATCAACCGAATAATTTGCTTTTTATAATTTAAATCGCTCCTGTCAACAACCTGCGTTCGTCATAAAATACGTTCGTATAGTTGAAACTATACTTCGACTGATAATAGAGATTCATAGATGCATAAGATCGCGGTATCTGGAGCTGAGCATTAATTTGTTCGTGTAAACTATGTTCTACCGTATCGTACATTTCCGATGAATGCGCAAAAGTTCTTTCACATTCAAATTCCCGCAGGTACTCTAAATCGAGCATACACAGTTGGAAGAGACACGCGCGATCGTGATATCAGTTAATAACGCAACGGAACAGAATTCATTGGTCAACATTAGACGCATAGAACTCGCCCTCTGCCGCATTTTGACAATAGCAGCGGACCTTACGCTACTACTGGGTAGCGTTCAATGAAAACGGCATTGTTACGATTTCCAAATAAATCGCGGCGTCGGTGCGGTAATGCCGCCGCTATGCCGTCGAAACGCGAATCAATTCGAATGGTAATTTAGTGGCGATGCTTGGACGGATTATGCCGGTCGAATAGCATTTCAGATTCCTCGCGAGCATACATGCGAACGCACACATGCATTCGCGAATCGCGTGTTCGATATTTCGAAATACAATGTAAAAATCACGAAATAAAATATTAGATTTACGAGGAAATTGCGTCCGCTTGCCGATTCACGAAATTTCCAAACATAGAGTTATTAGTAGCTAGAGATTATAATTCTATGTACTAACCACTTGACCGAGCCATTTTTTAACCAAATGCTTCTACTATCATAGAATTACAAATTACAAATTATGAAGAAAGCAAATTTCTGTTCTACGTTAACTTATTGAAAAACGGCACTCAATTCGTGCATTTGGTATTCCATTTGAAAATGGAACTTGTCTTACGCGGTATTTAAATCTTATGAAACGTGTAGCATACAGAACGTAGGTAATGAAACGATAATTTGCTTCTTAAATTACTTCTTTAAAATCGCTTTCCATATTGCTTCCATCTATGAAAGATAGAAAAGAAGAGAATGCTATTAAACGAGTGTAGGAATATTTTTCTTTTCGAAACAGGACTCTTCGGTTCGATAAAGTTTTACTGTAAAAACGTACTGGAATTGCTAACCCGACCATAAAAATTTTCAGAACGCAAAGAGTTGAAATCAAAAAGAAGTTTCCCCTAGATCGAATAATATTTTGTTTTCATTTTTGCATCTTTCTCTCGGTAGGGTATTACTCCCGAAAAGTTGTTCGTCGCGCGACATTAATATGGCAATGTCTTCCCGCACCACCTTCTTCGCCGGCAGTTAACACGCGCTCTCTTAAAGTTCCGTCCAACTTTTCGCCACTAAAACAATTTGACCGGGGCGAGAGGCGACAGCGACGCGGATAAAGCCACCGCTACGTCCCGAGAACTTCTCCGCGATGTTACCACACTGTCGTAATACCTTTCACACCCCGATCGTTTGATAACGTAATCGTTCAGATTAATCCTTTTTAACAAGCGAACCGCGCGTACGTGTAGGCGACGAGCTAACGACGGCTACGTGACTTTCGCGATTCGACGATCCACGGCTACCACAACCACGCGCGCGCGATTTATGAATTTATACGCCGATAACCTATTCGGAATACAGAACGTTCCACTCGATTATAAAACACGCACGGATTCGCCAATGAGCCTTCGAACGATGTCGCGACAAATTTGTCTCTTTCGCTCCAGATTCTTATTTAACAGTATGTAGCAGGTTATTGACAAGCCGAAACGATGGAAAAAACGTATTCAAACCTGTATTTGTAATATGCGT
Organism: Bombus affinis; assembly: GCF_024516045.1. Taxonomy (NCBI): domain Eukaryota; kingdom Metazoa; phylum Arthropoda; class Insecta; order Hymenoptera; family Apidae; genus Bombus; species Bombus affinis. Next base: position 13,193,547 of record NC_066352.1, on the reverse strand, counting down.
TTACGAACGCATATTATATATGCCGCTAACAATGTGTTAGTCGATAACTGTCGATTAACAATAACTTGGTTGATATTCGCTAAATACCGATCTAGGTAGAATTTACAAAATATGTACGTGGAATAAAATGTTCATCGTTAACGAGCACATCGACTGTCACATATAGAAGACGTAAACGCGTCGCGGTGATCGAGTACATACGACTTCCGTTGACGCAGGAAAGTTGACATTAATTCGAATTACATATGATTTGACCGCTTCGGGCCAATCATACAACGCCGGATGCGGTTCGCCTCCGTATTTCAACTCCACGTGCGATTTAACGTGGTTACGTATTAAACGAAAGTACGGCAATTTCGCGCGATAAATGCCGCAGGAAATACGATGACGAAACGTGATTATACGACAATGCGTCAAATCACCGAAGGGAGAGAACGTTGACTCGCAACGACAGTCGATGCACTGGTAATATTAACATTTTCTCGTAGTTAAGGAACAAAATTGAACAAACGGAGAAATGTCAACATTGAAACTTACCGAATTCTCGATCGTAGAGTTTGCAACAAGATGTCACAATCTGATATCGCGAAGCTAACTCTCAGACCACCAACTGAATGCGATGTGCATTCGTTGGAATCTAAAATGCAACTTGAACCTTAGCCCGCGCTTTGGTGACTGCCAAAGAACTGAAAGTGGTGGGGAATCCCTACTCCTTACCATTGTGTTCACGCGAAATCGCCACCAGATGACTATACGGGTATCCAATTTTAAAATCGATAAGGTTAAGATCGATTTCTACTATAGCAACCGCTGTTATTAGGAAATGTAAATACTACTTATTGAACACATAAAAGCACGCACAAGTCTCGGAAAAACCTAAGTGCTGTTAGCAAAAGGAGAAATAAAAAAGAAAAAGATAGCAGCAAATCGACGCACGTTAATACAGAAAATGATCTTATCGATGACGAATCTTCGTTTACCTTTTGTAAATCAAAAACCGGGTAAACTTAATCATAGGTGAGTACACAACATGGTCATTCACTAAAAGGAGGTTTAAAACGAGAATTTCACGTCTTACCAATGTTTCTTCTATCAATGTTGCTTCTAACGACAAGAATTATTAGTAGCTATCAATGATAATTAATAATTACGACACATAATAAATTTTTTATCACAATTCCTTTGTTCGTTCCTTTGACTACTTTGCTGTACGATATTCGTATTTACCGCAACAGAATCCCTACTACGAGAGGTCACAAGTGTACTCACTAAAGGTATAGACAAAAGGCAAAGGCTACCTACATAACCATGACGTTCTTAAAATTAACGCTGCGGGGAGCCACATTACGTAAACTGTACATAACATAATAAGTAACAACGGCTAAGGGAAGGCAAATTTACTAATGGATAGCATAAAATATAAGAAACGTAAACAGAAGTGCAGCGATTAACAATACATTTTTCCAACGTATACTAAAATATTAGCATTCGTGATACAGGCACATTTCACAGAGATTGAAGAGTATGAGGGCTTAACAAATATTTCTTTATAAATCTATCCATAAATCTACATTTGCAATTATTCCAAGTAACCAAATAAAACTTGTTCAGTGATGATTATATAGATAACAGTGTTAGGTTATGTAGAGCTTGAAAAACAAATTATATGTATTTCTGTCAATAATTAAATATCAACAACGTTCGATCGAAACGTATAATGGAACTTGGCGACCTAATATTAATTCCAAAACTTGATAACGTTGCGTTGGTAAATAAAAGTGATGGCAATTACAAAAGTATAGATGGAAGACTATGTATTAGTAGTCACCATCTTCTTTGGTCTTCGCGACAAGGCGATGGACAAGAGCTCTGGGTACGCTCTAATGTGAAAATTATTTTAGCATTATGATTATTTGAAATGTTAGTTTAGTCCATTTATATTCTATCTTCTTTCAATGTTTTTCAGCTATTATATCGAAATATTGACCTTATAGAGAAAAAATTGAATACCCAAAGTCCAGGTGGTACCATTATATTAAAATGTAAAGATTTTCACATTCTTCAATTAGATATTAATTCAACAGATGACTTAACAAATGTTGCGCTATCTATAGAGATGTTAACGTCGCAAGGTGAAATACTTAACGTTATTTTCATCTTTGTAAAAGTATATTTTTTCCATATTTTGTGGTAATTCCCATTTCTTTCTTTACTACAGAGCAAACTTTACAGTATCCCTTTTTTAATAGACCACAAGTTACTAACAGTACTGTAAAACAAATAGAAGATGGGTGGACTGCATTTGCTCCAGTATCAGAATGGTCCAGATTGTTAACTGCTTATGCGGATGAATGGCGTATTAGTTATTTAAATAAAGACTACAAAGTTTGCAATTCTTATCCTTCTGCTGTTATAGTACCACGTCATATAGAAGATAAGATTATAATATCATCTGCCAATTTTAGAGATGGTGGACGATTTCCAGTTTTATGTTACAGACACGAAGGAGGGGTACGTAATATCATATTATGCCACAAGTACAATACAATAAATTAGATATATATATAGGATTGATCAACCAACGTTACAGAGTATCTTGTTAAGAAGTAGTCAACCAACGTGTGGCACTAATGGTAAAAGATGTAAAGAAGATGAAAGATTGTTAAATGCTGTGTTAGGGCCAGGAAGACGTGGGTAAATACCACATTCTTTAAAGCTTATACTTTAGCCAATCTTAGAAGTGTTCAACTATGATTTGATATTTAATATCAATCGCAGTGTCTCGTACTAATAAGTAATACTTTTTCAATCTAACCAATGTTACTAATGTAAAATTTGTCAATAGTTATATAATAGATACAAGGTCCATTAGCCAAGCTCAAAGTTCCAGAGCTAAGGGTGGTGGTACAGAAATGGATGCTGCTTATCCGCAATGGCGGAAAGTACACAAAGCGGTTCCGCGACCCCATGATTTAGCAGATAGTTTTTTTAAATTGATAGAAGCTTGTAATGATATAACGTGTTCTACTTCCCAGTGGATCTCAAGACTTGATAACGGCGGATGGTTATCCGCTGTACAAAGCGCTTTAAACGCTGCTTGTGTAACTGCTCAGTGTCTTCATCAAGAAGTTGCAGCTGTATTAGTTCATGGTATATAATCTATAAAATGATTAAGCAAATACGATTATATTAATTATAGTATTACTAAGTAAGGATACTTGCTGCGTTTTGAACAGGTAGTGCTGGCAGAGATTCTACTTTAGTGGTAACCAGCTTAGCACAAACGATATTAAATCCTGACTGTAGAACAGTACGTGGCCTTCAAGCTTTAATCGAACGTGAATGGATACAAGCTGGTCATCAATTTTTTAGCCGTACACGTCATGGACCATATCATCCATCAAATTCACAAAATCCAACGCATGCTCCGACTTTTCTTCTTTTCCTCGACTGTCTTTATCAACTCCATTATCAATTCCAATTTAGCTTTGAATATACAGTAGAATTATTGATTGAATTGTACAATCATGCATATTACTCTAATTATGGCACATTTTTAGGTATTTACACATAATACTATTATATATTCATTCTAATACTTAATTTCCATATTTAAAATATTTGTATATATATTGGTTCTAGGTGATTCAGAAGCAGAGAGAGTTAGACTTCGATTATCTGAACGAACGTGTAGTTTATGGTCTTATATAAATCAACCGGAAATATTGGAGAAATGGTTGAACCCTTTGTATGAACCAAATTCAGGAGTCATTTGGCCCAGTGTTGCACCTATTAGTATTCAGTTGTGGAAGGAACTTTACCTTGGCCATACAAGTGTTGCTCCATGGAAAAGTTTACCATCATGTATAAAACAAATAAAACAAAACTATATGGCAGTACGCAAAGTTGCCAGTCAATTACAAATTCAGATTAAACAAGCGATAGAGCAAATGCGTTCAAACCCTGATATATGTTATGAAGAGGAAAATCAAGATGAGCATACTTGTATAGCACAATTAAGTCTAGAATCTCGAAATACGTGATATACATTATGGACAATATAAAGAGGAAAAAAATTCATTTACATGAGACATACAATATCGTAATTTGAATTTATTTACGACATAAAATTACCAAGTAATACAATCGTGTGTTTATCAAAAATTCACCAAAATTTCAAAAGTTATTTATCTCATATATACATTTTTTTATGTTTCCTTAGGATAAAAATCATTTTTTCCATAATATAATAATTGAAATATAAATAACACGTTCACGTGTGTAAAGACGCACATTGTTTATTCAATTATTTATTCTTAAACAATTTATTATAATATACATAAGATTTATATTATACATGTAGAGCAGAGGAAACAAGTATTTATTGATTCCACTCAGATATCCGGTCCCTTATATACGTCAAGTAATTGTAAATATAACATTGTACGAAGTATATATACAGTGAAAAAATGAAATGTTTACAACTACTTCGTATTCAATATTGTTTTATTTTTAAATATATACATAATATTTTTATAAAAGAAAATAGAAAAAAGAATGAATTATAAAATTATGGTACATTGATTCCATTCTCGAATTGTACATATATCCAAAAGTAAAAATAATCTGGACGCAGAAAAAAGACGGTAAAGACAAGTTCTTACCGTTATATAGGAAGGACGAATGAAATATGAGAAGGAAAAGTGGATAAACAGAGACAGATAGATCAGGAGGAGAGGGTTAAGGGCAACAGGATTATTACTGCCAATGAAAAGAGGGAGATCGTTGGAGGGGAAATACAGCAGGTGTTCATACTAAACAAAGAAACTGAAATAAATCCTATATTCACTGCTTTGAAATTTAAGTATCTTTCATATATTCCTTATTTTTACACAACAGTTGTATACTAGAATAATTTTAAGATAAGATCATATACAAAAGATTTATTCTTACATGAAACGATATGAAATAAGATAGACAGAGAGAAAGAATTTCATTTTTTTTAAATATGTTACTTACGATGATATAAAAGTATATTTGTTCATCAAATATAGCAATATTACTTATTTCTTTGCTTCTTTTCTTTTCTTTACTTTCTTCATTTCTATAAATTATTTTCAATAAAACACAAAATTTGTTGGAAAAAACTGAAAAGTATTTTCTGTATGTCCAACAAAGAGGTTCAATCTTGAGGATCGTTTCTGAACATCAGCTCGATTTCCCTGGATGAGTGTGGATCTAGTCACGAATAAAATTAAAAAACGTGGACTGAATTCAAACCCATCCAAGGCCAGCAAGCAAATCCGTTTTCTATCCTGATTTGTGATGTTTAAACTTGCCAAAATGTAGATTGTGAATAAAAAGACGTTCCAACAAAATTTCGTTGAGAAAACAAGTGCACGATCTAAACCAACAACGGAATCACGAGGCAGAATGTGGAGAAATGGTGCGTTTGAAAATGGAATTGTAGAAGTTCCAGGTAGGGGAATAAAGTAAACGGGCCTGGATTGGTGTGTCTCCCTACTCCTCCTATATTACAAGTAAGGCCCTTAAGTGGGAAAGGGACCTTCGATGGATCGACCCACGGTCGTCCGTGGATCGAACAAAACACAACAGAAGATTCCCTATAATCTGGTTTTCACTATAATCACCTCACGGTCATATAGACAAATCTGGACACGCGCTAGGGAAAACCGCCCATCTTTTGAGTAAAAAAATCAAGATGGAGAAGAAGAAAAGGTCTCGTTCTGTGAGATAAACAGAAATGAAAAGTGTCTCTGTCTCTGTCTGAGACATTCATAATATCTATCTATATCTGTCACGCAATATAATGAGAGCTCTTCTTGCGCTCCACCTTGATTTTTGTTGACTCAAAAGATGGACGATTTTGTCAATGCTTTCGGTAGAAAAGAGTTCGGACCTACTTATATGACCGTGGCTCACTTTTGCACTTAGTAAAATATGATCGGTAAGGAAATCAACAACGACACTGGTTATAGGGATTTCCTACCTTTCCTATCATTTTTGTTGCGTACGCGCTTTAATATATTTCCTCTTCCTTACTATTGGCCTTAATACCTCACTAAAATTCTCTAAAGCTGGGAAGATATATGTGGGACAGTACACGGGTAACGGGAAACACTGATCTCTATCCCAGTATGATACTTACGTTGGGTCTATCAGAAATAACCAATCAGATTTGCTTTCTTCTGCATAATCCATTCCAAGATAATCACCTTTTCTGTTCCCTATTATACATATTACATGTAAATCATATAACCATCTCATTTTGTTAATGTAGCTTTCACGATTTTTATGCTCGTCTTATTTATTTACGTCCGTATTAATAATAATCAGTTATGTAGTTCTTACGATGACCACTGTTGTATACATTACGCAGTTTGGCAACTCGCCGAATTGTTTTGCTAGTGGGGAATAGCTTCATTTTGAAGTTTTATCTTTAATTCCCTAACCTCTCACGCAGCAGCGCTGCTTGAAGGAACCCAAGAATGCACATGCGCATTCGGCATTATTGACATAGCCAAGAATAATGTGTTATTTGATGCAAAATTCAAAATCTAAAATACGCTTAATAACCGAGAAAAAACCATTATTTATTGGAGACATTTCGACAGAAATGAAATATAATTATTAGGTAAAAGAGGAACAGTACAGAAACCATTCTTTTTTTATAAGAAAGGACAACATAAAAGTAATTTTATAAAAGTGAAAATGTGGGATTGCTTTTTGAAGGTAGAATGTTAATAAAAAAGTTTTCCCACTTTATTTGTTATATAGTTTATCAAATATATCATTTTTCCAATAAATACAAAACTATTGGGTCATCATACGCAAGATCGTTGATACATTATCCTTAACACCAACTATACAATATAATATTTAAACTATCTCAAACTAAACAGTAAATAATGTAAAATTTTCTATATACATACCTACATTTTATTCAATATTTTGTATATAATACTACACAACATAATATATATGTACAAAATAATATTAATTGTATAAAAAATTATTACAATAATCTTTTCGAACAATTCTTTTTTTTTTTATAAATTCCTCTTAAAAATGTTTACCACATATTAAGTGTCTTGCCTTTAGTTCTCTTATATCAGGAATGGCTTTCTCTCATATATTTCCAAGTTTGAATTTTTTGATGTTTTAAAAAGGCAATACTACCATTGTATTTGTAAACACTTTTACAATCTGGCATAGCATATACAAGAGCCATCTTTGACATTAACAATAAGCTTTAGTTATGATTGTACATAGTATGTACGACAACCATATAATTCATATGAGGGAAGATTAAATGTATTAATAACAAGTATGTATGTACATACTTTTCTCTTTTCTCTATTTACCATTCTTTCCATTCTCAGTGGAATTGCACTGATGACTTTGTCTGTGACTTTATCAACTTTGTTAGTTGGATTAAATATAATTCCTACATCCACTGCTATAAATCACAGAGGACATAAGAAACACTCTGACTTTTTATATGATCAGCATTTCAGAATATGGAACACGAAGATCCATAAAATGCAAGGTCTATGCTGTATATTATATGTATAGCATTCTATATTTAGTCAATTAGTTGACTATTACTTGACATGCTATTGATTTTATCGATATCTGTTTTCAACAATTCCAGTGAATATAATTCCTATATTTATATATGGATTATGATGTTTGAATGTTATTAAGAGAAGTTTATACTATATTTTGTCGGTACAGCAAGTTCCATGATTTCAAATATAGTTGTCATTGCAACAGTATGATTTGATTAACTAATCTGGCAATAATTTCTTGTCTATGTATTTACCACATAGTAACATCATTATTTGTACCTTCTATATCTATAAAGAGGCTATTGGTTGTCCCATGTCATTCACGAGGTTCAAGTTACAATAAAACTGTGATAAGCTTTACCAATTATCGTCCATACCTTTTCTTTAGCACTATAACTCCACTTTTCATGATAATATACCATTTTTAACGTAACCAACTGAAATATTCAGATGGAAAATATATTCCACGCTTTCTGCACTTTTCACATTCAAACCAGGAAATTGTTGACTATAGCTGAAATTAGAAATCGGAAGCCACGTGAGTCAAATAACGTGTATATCAATATATAATTGACAAATGTGTATTGGTATACAATTCCAAATAATTTTAAAACGAAAGTTGCTTTAACAAAAAATATTTAATGTTCCTATATTATCGAATACTTCATAAACCAATCGTTTATTTATATTACTAAGAAATATTGATATAGTATTTGAATAAAGTAGTACAACATTTAAAACTGATAATGAACAGAAAGAACTTTATAATATATGAATATTTATTCCTCAGTTAAAACTAATTTCAAAAAAATAATAGATTAATAGAGAGTGTAACATATACAACAAGTTAGAAATACAAAAATATACACATACTTTTATTATTTATCTTATCCATAAAACATAATATTCTGTATGAACAATTTCGTTAAAGAAATATATATATTACTTTAGCAGCTATTCGTGTACTTGTTTTATATCATCCTTTAATACGATTATTGTATATTATTTGAAGACCGCATGAAAAGAATATGATAATTCCATATTAGGATCGAATTTTAAAATCGCTTTCTCGTCAAAATCGAAAAGTGCAACCTATCATGTTTTTCTCCTATGGTTTTCATTTGTAAGTTTTTTAAACATATATAATATACTGTTAAATTTACCGCCCAACTAATTTAGTAAGAAAAATTGTCGCAAGATGGTGTTAAGGTGGACGACGAAAACGCCATCTTACTTGCTATACGATGATCAGCATGTCTGCAGGGTAAGAGGCAGGGCGGGGTATTACTGACGTCACTTTCGGCAATGTTCGTGGACATTCGAGTGGCCCGATCTAGCCCGAACGGGTCAATGTCTGAGGAGGCTTCGAAAAATTCGTAAGTGGTGTGGTGTTCGTGTGCACGGTGAGGAAGAGAAAACGTCGTCGTTGATTGTCGAGGAATTGGTTTTGCCGCGTAAGTCCAGCTCGCGCCTTTTACCCCTTTCCCGCCGTCAGGCTCGAGACGACGTTCGTATAGTGGTTTCATTATCGAAAGCAGAGGTGAACAACGACGGTGACGACGACCTCCCCTCGAGCAACGTCGACACGGACGACGACGAAGACGTCCACGTCGGCGTCAGCACGGTCGAAGCTTGTTTTTCCGCCTAGGAAAGCGGTGTTTGCAACGAAGCGTGCACAAGCCTGGCAAGTCGATAACGTCGGGCCTGACAAGTCAAGAAGCGCCAGGAGTGACGAGTAGTGACAAGATTCAAAGTATATCGAGAAAGATAGAGCGAGCGAGAAAGAGTGGTAGTGGAGGAGGTGAGGCAGTAGCGCTTCCCCCGCATACTCGAAAAGTTCGAGCGTAGAAGTGAGAGAAAACAGTCGAGAGAATAAGAGAAGTAAGAGAAAGGAAGAAAAGCGAGAGAGTGAGAGAAACGAAAAGAGACGATTGACGACTACGCCGTTAGACCGAAAAAGAGAGAACGATTGGGAGAAGTGTACGATGTAAGAACGACAAGCGTCGTATAGGTGTATCGTCATTGAGAGAAGAAAAATTCAAAGTGTTGCGGCTGTTGTAGAAGCCACGGTGGCGAGTTACATAGAAAGATCACCAACGACGAAGAAATCCGACCCGTCAGCCGGATCATCGTGGAGTTGTACTATATAGGAAGGCAAGCAAGTGCGGCGGTGTGCCTCCACTGGCGAACGTGTACGAACCGTTCCGAAAACGTCAACCCCTGCCTCCCCTCGCGGCATAGCTCTCCGCAACACTCCGCGCCCCCGTCAGGTTATTAGGTAGTAGAACCGCACTTCTCGGTGCGTGATACTCCCTGACAGTCAGCGGTTAATACGAAAGATTGTCGCAAATTGTGTCAATTCGTGTAGTTGGACGCTATCGACGCGGCGTATATCATATTTATTGGTGGAGAATCGACTAGATTCCCCAAGGGAAAAGAGAGCATCGAGTGAATCGCGTATCGCGACGGTCAAGTCTATCGCGCGAAGTTGCTTGTGCGAACGGAGCGTATAACCCAGTGTGCGTTGTTAGCGACGAACGTTTTGATTGTGAGAGTCGCTGCCGTCACTACCATTGCCACGCTACATCGTCAGCGGTTAACAGGAGCGTAATTCGTTGAAGAAAGTGTCGAGAAAGTGATCAAAAATTTCGGCAACCACCGTTTTCCATTTCCTTTATTTTAGTGATTCGATTAATCATCGTGAAGGAGCACACTGCTCTCCGACGTGGTTTCCGTTTTCTGGATCTTGCGCGCGCTTTGCTCGCTCGTAGCTCTTCCCCCCCATCTATCCCTCCTACTCCCTCCCACCCTTCCTCTCTTTTTCTTTCTCTCCCTCCATCCATCGATCGAGCGCGGCCGTGGCGTAATATAGAAGAACCGAACCGTGCGGACGTGCATGCGTGCGTGCGATGTAATTATCGTTCGTGCTGTCATTGATGTCCGAGGTGGTGTCGACGACGACAATAACAACGACGACGGCGACGACGACGACGCGCTGCTGGCTATCTTCACGTGAGGAAGTGCCACGGCCAGCCGAGGCGGCGACCAGCATAGGAATAACCAGAAGCGGCGTTTTATTCTAAAAAGATTTGAGTGTCAGGTGGCGGTGGAGAATCGGGTCAAGAAGATTTCAGAATGAGCAGCCGACCGAGGACCACCTCCTTTGCCGATTGCACCAACGCGCCCACGAATCCACCCCTGGGTGGCATGAGAGTCAGCAGTGAGTACCGTAGGCCGTAGGACGTGCCTTAACCTCTAGCACACATAGCTTTTACTCGGGTCTCTCGGGCTTCTCTCCCTCTTCTTTCCCTGTGTTCCCTTCCCCCACTACGTTTCTCTTCCCCGAGTCTCCCTCCCTAGGAACCCCTTCCTCACTTGTTGCCCCTCTTACCGCGCTCTTTCTCTCACCGCTTCGCTCGTTTGCCTGTCCGTCTCCGAACTCCGAATGCAGAGCTGTGCGTCTGCGTGCCAGTGCCTGGGTTACTCTTGGGAAAACGATGGAGCGGGTGCCCGAGGAAGATGGTAGGGGGGACCATCGCTTTTTTACCCAATGGTGTTCTACGGATGTCCCTTCGTAATTCTCGATTTTGGCGGCTTCTGCTGAATCCGATGTTTACGCGACACGCGTACCTCAGTTGTGCTCGACTCTTCTTGATCGTCGCTCGCTCGATCATCGTGAAAACGCGATCTTCTCCGCGGGTGTTCTCCATGGAAATGTGCTTCTCGGTCATTTTCGCCAGAAATCGCCGTTACGTATTATCTTGAACGTTTCCTTACTGTGACATAGAGAAGTAGATGGTTATACACACTGTAGATCATAAATTGTGTAGAGACATGACAGTGAGATGCGTTAAACATTGTATTCGGCTGATACCGCTGCACGGATACGTTGAATTTCTTGATCATTTATTTTAATAACACAGTACTTCCTAATGTGTGAATAACATGCGATATGTCAAGTTTTTCAAAGTGAAGAGTGATAGTTGTTCGACAGTCCTAACCTATGTTCAGTCTTGGCATGAATTGTCTGTGTTCATTGCATGATTATGGATTTTTTTTACATGGTTTTTGAAGGATTAGACAAGAAATTGTGGGTGGGAGTTTGACAATAACGTTGGATTTCTAAGCTATACCTTTAAGTTACTATTTCCTTTATGCGATGGGGAGATTCAATGTCTTTTCTTAACAAAGCGCTACAAATTCTTTTCCAGTTAATTCCTTAAGGCTTAAATTGGGTAACTAAGGTAACTAGGTAACTAATAAAGAATTATCCTTCGCTTTGGTTCTGCAACTTAGTTCTTAAAGTATAAGAGAAAGTAATCGAGTACAATAATATTATATAGAACTTTATTAATTCATGGAGTATTATGTTATTAAGGTACAAAAGAATAAAATCTAAATCCACTAAGTGGTTTGAAATCATATTACAAGATATTAAGTCTGTATAATTGCTATTAAATTTGTTCAAGATATTTTCTAGTTATATCTAACCGTATCGTGTAAAACATTACTGGCAATAAAGAAGTTCAATCGACACAGTCTCTTTTCTTTGACAAGAGACTTATGCAATGTCTATGATTAAAAATAGTGTCTGCTTATATGAATGATTTTTTCATTGGTTGTATATTCAGATTCTTTTCTAATAGCTTGAGTAAGTAACTAAGAGCTCTGTCTGAAGTTTTTCAGTTACACAGCACTTATGATCAGGAACATTTACAACTTTATACAAATACTGTTTGCCATTTTATTCCAAATTATCATATCATGAAACTTAGTTTCTTTACAAAAGGCAGATTTCCATTATGAGTCTGTAGATTTCTAATTATGATTTCTCAGATATCAATAAATATTTTCCTCCAGATCTATTAACTGTAAACACGTTAGTTTGTATTATTATGAAGAATCTAATCTTCTCAATGATGTTTTCTTATCACTTGGAAACTGATAGTTACTGAAAGCTATTGTTTAATTATTGGCTTCTTACAAACAACTGTTCATACAGCTCTAATTCCTCGTTTTTTGAACGCAAAGAAGCAAAATCTTCTTTGTTATCTGTCTCGCTTTATCTCTCTAGTTTAAAGGTCAAGCCTTTTCTACTATTTTTCTAGTTATTTCGAGATGACTAATTATCGACCGATTAATGAATCTCAATGGCGATGTATGCGAGAAAATTCAATGACAAATATGCTTTTGACAAAAAGCATACACGATGGTATCGTGACAGTGAACAGTCGAGGGTATCATCTGGTTGGTATTTGGGCTACGCCCTTCCATCCCTTTTGGAAATTCAGGTATATACGTTCCAGCGGCACAATGAGAGAACCTATAACGTCAGAGGGGAGAAGAAAACTCGCGTGAGATCCTCGCAGTGTGTTGCCAACTTGACACAGAATTCAGAAAATCGATGCTTCTTTCTCGTTTTTGCTTTGCTCTCTGTATCCTGATATTTCAGTGTCTTCAACCTTGCTACAACGTCAGAATTTTTATATCGTGATCTCGCTCTTATCTCGACGAACAAAGAGACTCGTAATAGAGACGTTAACATAAAATTAGAACGAGAAACCTCACATACCAAAAATCTTGATTCTTTCACAGTTTGTTCGAATTTTAAGAAATCCTCTGACGATATAGAATAGCGAAAAATTGAATCGAAAATGACGTAAAAACGTAGCAAGGCTAACAGGAAAACTTGGAAACCACGATATCGGTGCACGTAATGCATCGTTCTTCATTAACGTCTTTATTGCCCTGTTGGATGATTAATACGCTCTTCTTCAATGTCGCACTCGAAAAAGCAATCGACGACGATGTAATTTTTAATACGTCTAACAGCTCTATGTATACGACATCGACAGGCCCGAAATAACGAGCTTTCGTTCGAGTTGTTGGTGTCAATCTCCGTTCCTATCAAATCGATATATCGAACGAGCAAACATGCGTCGCATGTATCGTATATTTTTGGCAAATCGCCTCTGTGTGAAGGTGCGTATAGAAAAAATCATTATTCCGTCGTTTCTTCATCCAGACGCTGCTACCTTCAGGAGTACATTACGAAATAGCTAGAGGATTCGGCTTCAAGCTTCCTCTAGAACGCTACGTTATCTAATCAATTTGCATGATTGCATAAACGAAACGGCTGTTCGATGATTATCATTTTGCCTCGTACTCGCTGTTTATGGCTTGGATTAAGGATTAACGATATTGATCGTCGTCGCAAATCCGCTTGTATCGTCTTGTTGCATGATTATCAAACAGAGACCACACGGCAAAAGTATGACAAGTCTATCGCTGTTAATTTGTTGATTTTCGTATCACTTGATAGCTAAGAGGCATTGGAAATAATCGAATAAGATAAAATTGCACGAAAGAAATTTTTACAATGTTTAACGATAAATGCGCAATATTTTGTAAGAAACGAACGGTATTAGTTTAATTATTCTATTATCTTGATTTTATTAACGATATATATTTATAATTAATATTGTTAAGCAATCTAAAAATCGAAATATTAAAATCTTAGTTGTCTTATTAATATCTACTTATGCTCTTGCCAATGTGGTCTTCGATTTTCATTCCCTGCACCCTGACAGTGGAAACGTAACATGGATGGCTAATTAATTCTTAATTAATTGAAGTAGGTTCGTTTGGATTGCATTGTTCGTGATAGAACAAAGAGAATACATGCTTTGTGGTATTAGATGATGTAATTAGCATTGATCTAACATCATCCCAAGTTGAAGTTTAATTTTAAGATTTTCAAATAGAAATTTCCTTTCAATCTAATCTCATACAGAAAACACGAAGTAGTCGTGTGATCGTTAATTAATTTCATAGATAGAGTAGTTCGAGTTCGATAGAAAAGGAAATTAACGTTAATTTAACATCAGCCAAACATAATGTCTAGATTATCGATCTTTAATTATGATCTTCAATTCTTTTTTTTTATTTTTTTATGTTTAAAGGAGAAACCACGAATATTAATAATCTTGTTTAGTTAATGTCTTTTTATATTTCTTCCACTTAAGTAAAATGATTCAGACAACATAGTAGGGTTAATGAAATTTTGGAGATTACGATAATTCAACTTCGTACGAAATAAGTCAGATTAAAATAACTGAACTTTCCTTTGGTTGGAAAATTTTTGATGTCTAAGCTTACGATAAAATAGATTTCTCTCATTCTGCTTCTTCGTTGTCTACTGGTGTAACAACGATATATTAAGATTAAAATTGACGTCTCGATGACTCCTATGATCGATTTAGATTAAAATAAAGTTAAATGGAAAGAACTTAGACATCGAGGAATGCTAAATCATATCTCAGCGCATATTTTTAAATATAATTTTTTAAAGAAATCGTGTTCTCGATTTTACGATGCCCTGATTATTTACGAGAATCTTTCAGAAACGAAAAACCCGAAAAAAAACATTTTTTTTCTACAAATCTTTCACGATATTAAGCCATTAATCAGCTTGATAGATTCATTCACGTGTACATATGATATATGGTGATCCTAAAAAGAATTTTCCAATATTTTTCAATTTTAGCAATACCGACAACTGAAAAATTTATTTTCTTTTTTTCTCGTTCACCAAAATATCTACAGTGAGTCATATGAATATTTGTACATCCTTTAAAACCGAATAACTTGTTTAAAATTGGGCTAAACGACTTGATTTTTTTTCTTTTTTAGAAGTTACGAAGATTAGTTTACTAGATGAGGCTTAAACATTTTTTGAAAAGATTGCAACTGGTTCGAAAAAAAGATAAACGTTACTTTTTACAAATTTTCATTCGGGACTGTAATGAAAATTTAAGCTACGTGTTAAAAATTTCATGGAAATCGCTTGACTTTGCTACGAGCTACAAACATGAATTAAAGATGCTGAAAATCGCAGTTTTTCATCGCATTCGGTCTGTAACTGTAATAAATCTAAAGATTGTTACGTATTTCGATACCTGCCGCACGTTTCCGCAGAATCCAATTTCGATACAATTTTCAGCATATATAATTATTCGTTCAGTATTATCCATTTGAACATGTAATTGGCATAGGTAAAAATCTCTAAAATGTATTGTTTAAAAAAATAATAAAAAAAGTCGTAAGAAACGACTTTCACTTTCTTCTTCGCGATTCCGACCAAATGCAACTTTTTCAAAAACTTTTTACACGCGCGTCATCCAATAAACTAACGCGTCCATCTTCTAAACGAAAATTTTAAACGACTTATTTGGTTTTAAAAGACGTACGAATATTCATCTGACTCGCTCTAAGTACTTCATAAATTTCTCGAAAGCAACACGTGATATACGATATTTTTCAATTTTAGTACATACAGTATTCAAGTTACGGACAACTGAATAATTTATTTTTCATTTTTACTCGTTCACCGGAATGCTTAAGTACTTTGTAAATCTCTCGAAAGCAACGCGAAATACACAAGCGTTCTTCCCTCCAATTTTCCATCCGGAACGAGGACCGCCTTCCTCGTTTCCACGAGCGCGATGAAAAAGCTGGTCGGCGTAAAAAATTCATGCGCCAGGGCTGCGAGCGCATCAGCTCGAAATGATCGCATGACACATTCATGGCAGCCCGCGGTTGCCTAGAAAAACTGGGTCAATATTATGGCGTCACAACGCCACGCGTCGGTGTCGACCGTTTTCCAGGACAAAACGCGCGATATACATATCCTTCTCTGGTACAATGGAAAAATTTTCAAATGGAATCGAGCCGGAGCCGGATGAACGCGTTTCCGCGATGTCGTCGCGTCCACGACGTGCAAAAACAGTGTCATCGACAGTGCATTAATCGAAGCGAATCTCTTAGAAAAGAATATATGCAGGCGCGCCTGTAAGTTCGATCCTTCCTGCTAAGGATCCGCGTGCCGTGAAAAAAAGCAGAAAGCGTGTCGAGGAATCTCGGCCTGAACGAAATCGCCGTGGCTCAACTCTGTTCTTCTGGCCTTTACTTCGATCTGCTCCACTGACCATAGGTTAGACATATTCTTACGAATACGCTGGAATTGGATGTGATTTTATAGCTGAGAATTCTACAGAGTTATATACAGTGTGTTCTAGTAGTCGTTTGTCTGTTGTTTTTATGCATTTGTGGAAAATATAATCTTTTAATTGTTCTTTAATCAGAAAATCGTACAATTGGAAGGGTTCCTGCCATAGGTTGACAAAAACCAACAAAAAAGTAATCAATGAGCTTCCTCAAACATGGTATAAACTCGTAGTCAATTAATTAAACGTTCGTAAAGACAAGTCGATATTAGTTAGATTGATTTTAATTCTCACAAATGTAAATGTGATGTAATTTATTTTTGATAAAAATGGATAAACGTATTAAAAAATGGGGGATTCAACAGGTGTAGGTATATGTTATGAAAATTGAGGGAGTATCGTATTATCGTATGTTTCAAAGTTGATCGTTTAATATGGTTTATTTCTTTCTATGGGTATTTCTTTTGTTGTGTATGTGTGTGTGTGTGTGTGTGTGTGTACTTTCGTAAGTCGTGTAATTTTTATTCTAAATACGTCTTGATTTTTCATAGGAAGTTGTCGCATATTAGGACAGAGAATTTCTACTAACTTTAATCGATTATTCCTACGTAGTAGAGTGGAACCGTACTATGGAGTTTCATTGTTACTAAACTATGTCACAAAAGATGAACTGGCTACAGGAGACACAAACAGAAAAACGATAACTATCCTATGGAATGCTTAACAAATAGAAACTGGAACCTGAAAAGCAACTTGGTCCAAACAGTATCCAACACTCATAAAACTAATATCAATCAATATCGCATAAATACAAATCATCGTACGAAAAGTGCAATAAATAAAAATTGTAATCTGGCAAGCGTAAGAACTTGCTATGAATATGTAACATAATTGTTTAACAACATCTATGTATAATACAAGTATGCGTATTATATGCATAAAAAGAATATTAACCACTTATTAAAAACAACACAAAATCATATTTTTTATTCCAACATATTTAAACCTTAGATTTGAAAAACGTCTGATACCTTGACAATCATCATAGCGTTGCGAATTCCATTTTTATCATATCAAAGATCATTGAAATGGGATGCAATAAAAAAAAAAAAAAAAAAAAAGAAATATTCAAACGTATGTGTCTCTACGAAAACACCTCAACCCCTGTTTCTATTGATCAAAGAACCGCATTGAATATTCTATTTAAAGCGTTCGTGTAACTGCCCTTCGTAATTACACGAACGCACGTAACCGCATCCGCATTAAACCCAGAAATTGCTGCCGCTTTTCCTCGCGAAAAATAATCCTTGGATATCCGCAACGTTTTCACCCCCTTGGTTCGAAAGCGTGTCGACGTTATAGACCGACCCAGTTCCGCTTCTTCCCTTCTGTTTCGAAAAATCGTGTCCCTACCCTGTGAACGCGTGTGTGCCAGCTTATCTTCGGCGACGGCGCGGCGGAGAGACGCGTTCACGTTGAAAGTTCGCGGCTGTTTGCGTTGCAAGAAGGTTGATCACGTTACCAGCTCACGTGTCGCTATCTGGGTCAATATGCCCCAATGATATTAAGCCATTCGCGACACGCGAGTTTCGCAATTGGGCGGTTCGTCTCATCTCCGATTCGTTTCCTTTCCAGTCTCTCAGCAACGATTCATCACGTAGAAATGCAAATAATTGTAGCTTTTGATCGATTAATCAGTCTGCTTTGGTAGCGTGTAATCAAGAGAGAAGCTGCTTGTGTTTCTTTCGTTTAATTACCTTTTTATATTCTTCTTGGAGAATTTCCTTATCTCGTCCTTATCTGAGTTTATTCGAGAAGCTTTTAAACTGTAGAAAAATGGAGAATTAGATAAATCGTAGTTTCAAAAGTGTGGAATTATTAGCTCGTTGGAACGATTGGTCAAAGTTATAGTTCACGATGGTAGGAGATACCGAAGCGGCACGAAGTATCTAATAGCCAGGCTATTTTATGAGACGATGTTCGGAATATTCTACAATAAATAAGAAAAAGAGTTTAAAATCGTAATGATGTAAGTCGAGATTTGGGGAATTTTGATTTAATCACGTATTGACATTAATATCTCTTAATTTCATAATTAATTAGGTCATAACTCAATTCTTCGTCACGATACGTTTTTATGACTTAAAAGAATGCAATGAATTTTTTATACTAACGAAACGTACATAATGAATTTGTTCTATTGATGAAACGAAACAAAATTGTATAAGAAATATTATATTATTTTATAAAAAGTGGCAGTGGATTGACTTGCACCGCTGTAATTCTCAATTTTCCATTAGCTGACCATTGAACGACTATAACTTTAATAGTTAACGTGAAAGAAAGTATCAAGAGGTAGTTTCGTAGACTGATTTCGGCAAAATGGTTGCGTGCAGCTCGTTAAGAAACGATTAGTCAGTTCGGGGAACGATAACTGATCGATAATTTCGCGGCCCGTTGTTCGACCAGAATAACGACGTCCGATCGGATTTATAAATAATCGCGCGTGATGGTCGATTAAGTAATTACGAATATCGATATCTCGCGGTTGCCAGGCAGAACGAAGGCAGTACTGGTACCAGTGTTCACCAGCCAAGTATCGATTATCCTCTCTGTCTCTCTTTCTCTTCAAGCTTCTTCTGACCCCGAATGAAGTTCATAGAAACATGGGCGTTGTTCATAGATCTTACGGTAAACAAATATCATTCATTTATTACAAAAAAAAAAGAGCAAAAAAAGTGTGTAAATATTGAAATATTAATTCTGATGTTTCTCAAGGATTCGTATGCACTGTGGAATACACAGCGACTTTATCTTTTTGGACGGTGATGCATCATATTTAAGTATATGACTCAAATAGTATAGAAATATTGGAAATGTAAGAATAATATAAGAATATGAGAATTAGAACTTACAGAGGAATATAATGATTTGATACACCGTAGACGCGAATATTAATATTACAATGTGTTATAGTATGTATATTTATTTTGTAAGATTCGTAAGCCTTAATAGATATTATTAATACGGTACGATGACTCGTTATCTGCTTCGATATTAGACTAATATTAGGCAAAAATATACGATCGTTTTACATCATCCGGTGTTTTCAAGTGTTCGATCCTATGCTCACGATCGTTGAACCACTTGAAGCAGCGCGGAATTAAACGAAACGTTTTCTCAAAATTACGCGATGAAACATGCAGGGTTACAGGGATGGCAGTTAAATAATCATTGATTAAAATACTATGGATTAGAAAAAAGGGAGAAAGAGAAAGATAATAAGAGATAAATAGTAAAGCGTCTGAGTCTTACGCGATAAATAATAATGCACTCTCTAAAAAGTATTCTGTGTGTAATCATTTCTGCGATAACATAACAAAAAGTACAAAGAAATGGTTATTCGATAAAAAACATACGTTATTCATCATCTCGACAAATCGAGCAATATTCTTCGATGTTTAAATAAACTGCTGTTTCTGACCTTGGCCAATTTCAAATATCAACTTCACAGATTTACGATGTTTAATCCGCATGATTTATTTCCCGAATACCGTTCGCTTTAACGCCAGATAGAAAGCTAGAGGATAGAACCAGAAGTAGTGAAATATTTCGTTCCGAGTGAAATTCGTTGCTATTAAAAACTAATTAGTCGCGGTAATAGCTTTTAAATTGCCAGGTAATTGCCGGTCACCACGACGACCGCCTCATTCGACTTAGATCCATCGATATTACGTTCGTTTTCAACGTGAACAGATAAAAAAAAAAATATCGATCGGTGGTACTGCACGAAATTCGACCAAGTGACTTTCTAATTTGTCCAAGACGACTCGCCTCGTTTCAAACGTGGATTTCTGTAGCTCTCATCGCCAAAATCGTGTTTCGAGTATGGCTGCCAACTGGTTACGCAGGAAGATCGCGAACGTGGAAATTAATTCTATCCAAAATATCGCGAAACTTTGTACGTTGAAATATTGAACTAAATCTTAACTATGAAAAAAGAAAAATAACACATAATTGTATTTAAATTCTCGAGATAGATCGCTATGATTTTTAACCATGCTATATATCGTTCATGCATTTAGTACCGAGAGAAAAACCAAAATAAAACGAAACCAAAAAAGCAGAAACTGCGCAATCGAGGAAATTTATACGTTCAAAGAACTCAAGTTCTCTTTATCTTGGCGCCTGCCAAGAGACCAGAATTCTACAAAGTTTGCCACGCAATTTACTCTTTTTCACCAGCTTTTAGTTCCCAGATATCGCTTGCTTTGGCCAATTCAAAGGTTATCGGGTGCTTATATGAAATCGTCGCGATATCTTGTCAGTATGATTTTTATCCAAATCGGTGATCTCGATCCTTCTTCTAAATTCACGTTAAATTCACAATTCTACGGTAATTCGTGATATTCGTTAAAATTCCAATTTATTTTCCCTAAACTCTTAATCAGGAAAGATGAGTTAATTCGCCGATTTCTCGATTTATTTACGTGTACTCCATTATTTAATGTATTGTTTTATTTCTGTTAAAAATAAATTCTAGCATATTCGTATTTCAAGAACGGAGGTTGGTTTGTTTCCTTCAATTGTTGTCGCAGAAGAGGATTTGATCAACAAATTAACGACGACCGTGATTTATCTGAATATTTCGACGTCTGTTTATAATATCTGGGAAAACGAGTCTAAAGTTGTCATTACATAGGTCATTATGTTAGCCACGTCAACTGTCTCGCCGATATTTCTGCTGGTTTTCGTGTGTTATCGAAATTATCAGCTGAACCTTGATCGATGATCGAAACCTTCGATACAAGAAAGTCAGAAATTGTTACGTGGATTGGTGTCTATGGTTATTCGAGACATTGAAAGCCGAAGTGAACTAATCTCAATGCTCGACGAACTGAGTAATTCGCTGACTAAAATAAATGCAAACACAGGATATTCAATTGCAGAGAAATCAATGTGATTTCGGCACGTTATCTGGATTTAATTTGGAAAACATGAATTCCTTCACTTTTGATCCTACAATTTCGCATTCAGAAAATATTTGACCCAGTCACATTTCTTTTACTCTCACTGCACTCACTTCAAATTCACGATTTCTCATAGCTATCGTACATTATTTTGTACCAGCACGTTCGTTCACCTTTGCGATTCGTACGTTATTGGCCCTATAAAATGGCATTGAAAGTTTTATGTCGCTTATAAACCTTCTCTATCGTGTATACACGGTGTTTCAGTTTCAGTATATCGGATTAAACGATTTTAAGATAGAGATATAAAAATTTTGCTGAGAAAATTTGATAGACTAAAGTGCATTTCATTTTTAACGTTTGACAAGAACAACGAACGTTAGGTGTAAAATTAATATTTATGTTGCTATCGGTGTAACAGGTGATTAATGTAACATGGCTCTCGTTAAAATTTAGTTTAAGACCAACATATTTCAATTTACTAATTATAGTGCACAGGATGATATTGATTTCGAGGCGTTCACGTAGAAAAAAGCTAAACGACTCCGGGTATAAAGGAGCTTAATCTACCATGAAATTTTATTACCTGCTACCAATCCTAATGATAGTACTCGGATAGCCGGTTATAGCCGGTTTCTAATAACCAAATTAAGATTAAAAAAATCATTAAACGATCCCTGTTCCATTATTAACCGCGTAATTGCAAGTTTCTCGTCGGTTGTTACATTGTATCGTACATCATACTTATCGCCTATCGGAACTCGTGTTTTCCACAGCCTTTGAAAAACAGAACCACCTTATCTTGTTCAAGAAAGGAAAAAGAAAGCGTAGTAAAAATAAACCTACCATGTGTCGTGTTATATATTTAAAAATATTAAAGTTCGGCAAGTCTTAAACAATTCGTTAATTCCATCCCAACTTTACTTTTTGTTATGCCAAAGGATAATTGTTTCGAACATTGAGATCAAACAGTAAGTTCGAAGAATACTATCTCGTAATCGAACAAAATTGTTGCTTTTACACAGCGCAACACCCGAGGTTAATCAATCTATTAGCAATTACTACTTCCTCGGCTTCGATTTTAAATGAGAATAAAGAGACGAGTTAATTTCAAATAAGAATGCATATAACGCTTTGTCTTCTAATAAAACAACACTTCGATTGTAGAAAATTAAAACGATTCCACCCTTTAGAATTCACCCTCTGTCAAAGTCCAACCATCGTCCCTGAAGGAATGATTATTCAAAAATTCCATTGCCCATATCTATAATAGCCAGTATCTCTGATTCAACATACTCTTCAATGTATCACGTTCATTAACATATTAAAACGAGACATCCTGTGCGTTCGTTCTTCCAAACACAGTCATCCATGCGCATCGTACTTCGTCATCAATAAATCACTTACCTTCAAGCCGGTCACTGGAGAATATCGTCATTGAATTTTTCCCCATTAAACGACATTTGTCATCTGTGCCACGTGTACACGTTGCATAAATTAATTAAGCATTCGTTCAGCCGATTCCACGTACCGTGAACACCGCTTCGTCCCGCTCTTTGGCATATTTTCCGAGTTTCTTGCGATTACTGCATTGAGAAAATGGCGTGTTCTTCCAGGAGTTTCGGTAACGATCTCGAGAATATCTCGCACGTTTTAGCGTGTCGACGCGTTTTGACCCTGAGCCAGAGCGTGGGTGAGCGTTTGTTCCAAAAGGGGCGATCCACTGCGGCGAATTGTCGTCACTTTACTTCGTTAAGTGCTAAGGAGACGAATGCTCTTGACTTGATGCATATTTTCTTTATGCTCGTTTTTCATTTATGAACGATGGGCTGCACGAACAAGAGCGAACGACAGGTACTTTTCTTCTTCTTTCTTCGAAAATGATAGTTGATTTTGAAATTGAATTGAAATTGATTTTGGAATTGAAAAATCGAATTTGTTAGGGAAATGGAAATAGCGAGGATAGTAGGTGTACGCGGATGAGATTAGTATGGAAAAATATGTGGTTGGTCTTGACGTTAGGAAGGAATTTACAAGAGCAAGGACTTCAATCACTTATTCTTCGAGACTTTTACATTCCTTAAAAATTTCGTAGTAGGTGCGGAAAATATTTGCATTAAATTTACATATAATTTTGTTTACATATGGTATGTGGATAGGTTGCTGAAGAAATCGAAAAAATGCGCGCAATGCTAAATGTGATTTAATTAAATCTGTATTTGTTTATGAACGAGACTATTTTGGTTATAAAAAGTTGTTGACCATCTACCAGCAAAATGTAGAAAATTTATATTGTACTGATAAAACTTGGAAAAAGACGTAACAACAATTTTTTCGATTCTGCTTTACTTGAACTTCACTTTTAACTTGAAGAACGAAATGAGAGGAAGATTAACTATGTATTGAAGATAAAATTGAGAATTCCACGTAATTTAATGCGATGATGGGAGTTCCCAGTGCTCCGTTTTATCATTTTATCCCAAATGAAGTAGATTTCGTTCGTTTTTTCCCATAAAATAGAAAACGAGATAAGAAAAGAGCTGTTGAAGGAAAAAGCATAAAATAAAATCAGAGTGCACATTTAAGGCCAAAGACTAACAAGAAGACTTCGTGGCCGAAGCGTTAAATTCAAGTAAATATTTTTGAAGTGGAGTTGTTTGTCGCGTTAGATTAAATTATATCGTCTAAGAAGACAATTGGATTCTGCTTCTAAACCATTTAAAAGAAAACCGTAAAAAAACAGAATTGTATATTTGCTTATTTATTTAGTAAGTGAACAAATTTAAAAATGTGTTCTTACGTCGTTACAACGATTCGATGTCGATGAAACAAACTACGGAATTCAATTTTAAAACACCTCTGATTGAGAAACATAGGAGTACACAAATACTTCTTGCGTCCATTGCATCTCCTTTCTAAACAAAAAAATTAGATAAATTGCTCATCTTGAAACTCCAATCCCCCGCGATGCATTTGCACGCAAACTCAATTATAATTACAATTGGCACAGACGTCGGTACGAACGATCTTCCTAGCGATAATTGATCAATTGCAGGTCTTTCTTCGTCGGAACGAATCGACTTCCACGTAACATCAAATGGGTGATACTGAAACTCATATCCATCCACGACATTATGTAACGAGCTTGTACGCATAATCGAGACCACTCTCGATAAACTAATTAACCTGTAGATAAACCGCAGAAAGGCGTCGCGATGAAAGCTTGGAGGGTTGCGTGGACATAGGACAAAAAAGATCTGCGATCGATGCAAACGGTATTTTAGTGCTTCTAAGTAGAGTCGTGATAGATTTGCGCGATGACAAGCGAGGACAAGGAAGCGGTGGACAAGATCAGGAATTGTATTTATTTCAGGATAAAAGAGAACATCTCTTCGATTTTGAGACGAAGGTTTTGCGATTTAGTAATCGAGATCCAGAGATTCGGTAGGTCGAAAAGTTCCAAAAGCTGCATAAAAGTCGATAGAATGTCAAGTTTCTGAAGTAAAATGTTTATTTACGAAACCAGAGATTCAAAGTTTCGATAGAATTTCAAATATTCAAATTAGAAATCCATTAGAAATTTTGGAAATCTCGGAGAATGATTTCACAACCTAAACTAATCGTAAGATACAAAGACTCGGTTTACGTTCTAGGAACTTTGATAGAATATTTCAATCTGGAACGAAAGATTCGCAAACCGAATAAAACTTTCGATCTCCGAATGAAAATGGAAATGAATGGAAAATTTCCACTTACTCTGACTCTGAATCTCATCTCCGTTTGTAAAGTTTGCCTAAAAGCGATAAAGATCGCTGAGTCACCAGATTGCCAAGATCGAAAAGTAAACAACCCTGTGACTTCATCAGTTTATCAGACAATCGCAGAATTAGAGAATGCAACGGCGAAGGATAATGAACGCAAATCAACCGCGCATTTTTGGATTTATTAATAACGCGAAATTCTGGTACCAGGCCAACCAACTTGTTTTTCCGGCTGCAAGGTCAGTCTCGGCGGGTTGCGTTACGAGAGTCGACGAGAGACGAGCTCGTTGACTCTTCGTCTCTCCCTCTTTTCCTTCTCTTCTCCCCGTGACACACTTTACCCCACCGAGTGTTCCATGCGGGTGTAGTCGCGGGGAACTCCCGTTGCGAGTGAAAAGCGTCTCCCCTCCTCCAACCCCGGAAACCGACAGACGTTTCAGCAAAGTGGAAGCTGCAGCCAGAGGGTTACAAAGGCTGGCCAAGAATGAGAATGCTCCGGCAAAGGGAAGCTCGCGTTTGTGAGCGTGACACTAGGCTTCTCTCTCTGGCTGTTGTACGTGTGAGGTTATTCTTTGACGGGAAAAATGTTTCCGTGCGTTATTTCGGATCGATCACGCGAATTAGCCGGAACAAAGGGTGTAGAAGCGGAACTGGATGTTCATTCAATCGTCTAAACTCTGGGATCAACTGTTTCACCATTTTTCAGGATCGTTCTATTCTATTCGAACACCTCAGCATCACATCTGTACGGTAGAGTCTCTTGCTTTTACTCTTTCGTATTTGTAAATGATTTTACTCGTTTCTAAGGTAATTTATTCTATTAACTTGTACAACCACGGCTCGTTATTATTGGCAGCGCTGAATTTTTATTTTATATTTTTAATTTTTACGTATGAAACAAAGAGACGGTTGTAAAGGATTGTTACCCTGTTAGGATGTGATAATTAATCTGTTAAATCAGGCAGTTAAGATATTATTCGCATCTTAGTTTCTTAAATATAATAGTTTTGCTTGCTTACGTATCCCGTATATCGTACACATATTTCGAAAGTATCACAAACCAAAGTCGTAATTCAATCCTATATTGAAAGAACGTCAAAGCCGTTAGGATTTCAAGAATTAGAAATGGATAATTATAAAAATAATATTTGAATATTGGTTCCTAAAGTTTGCTCTTTCTGTTAACACTATGCGTATAGTAACTAATGGTTTTGTAAGTTTCCAAATAGTATTCCGCTTTTTCTCTAATAGATTCTAATGAAAGTTAAATAAGGAGGCATTTCGTTTGGGAATGATACAAATGATGCATTAAGCAGGACTTTCTTATTCGAGACGATATATAATGCACAATGATGGTTGATTCGATATTTTCACGTTTTCGAATGAAAATCCGTTGTTTGTCAAACACACACCGAACTGTTTGCTTTTCGTTAGTATCGCCTAGCGATATTAACCGTAGGGTGCTACCGTTTACCAGTTTATCTGCTTCCTCGGCAAAAATATGCGCACGCGCGCACGTGGATGACTGTTTGTGTGCTTTGAGTGCCCAAGTGATCATTATTCTAATAGCAGGGAGGTATATCTGTGTTTTTTCTTGTCGAT
The DNA here is from genome assembly GCF_024516045.1 of Bombus affinis. Lineage (NCBI taxonomy): Eukaryota > Metazoa > Arthropoda > Insecta > Hymenoptera > Apidae > Bombus > Bombus affinis. The sequence goes on along the minus strand of NC_066352.1, from coordinate 13,166,617 downwards.
GAGGGTGGTAATCGTTAGCGACATCGGTAAATATAGTTCTATGGCATGATCTAACAGGGTGCATGGGATGTGGTGGTAACATGAATCATGTAATTACTGTGTAAATGTTGACGGTTAATAGGGTTCGATACGAAGAACAGAGAGGCTGATAGGATGTGTTTATGACATGTGTATATCGTAACTAAAGTGGGATTGTTATGCGCAAGTGAGGATAGGGGTCACCAAGACTCGAAACAGGAAGTACTATACGCGTCTTCTAGATGTGGAGCAAATTGGGTGTGGCAGCAGCTCCCGTGTTCGCCACCAGAGGACTTTCCATCAATCCCTCTTCTCGCAAGCTCCTTTAAATCATCGATTCCTTTCTGTAGATCTCGTGATAATTAAATACTCCTAGATCTGAGCCTCGAGTTCGCCGGTTAATCTTTACTATTCTTGTTGACGAATCTATCTGTGGATTCGAAATGAATCCTCTATCGTAGATATATGTATATGTTTTAAAAACTTCCAAGTGGAAAGAATCTATGAGGTCCATTCCTAGGGTTATCCATGGAAAAAATGGTGTCTATATTATTGTTATCTTTAATTGTTAAAAATGTTTACAAAATAATCTTTTTTCTTCAAAATGACTTATTTTGTCAATCTTTGGAAAAATTTGATGATAATGTTTATTAGAAGAAAAGGAAAGGGAGAAACATTTGAACGACTTGGACAATTGAAAGGAGAGATTTTTAGAACACGAATGGAAAAAGGAAGTTTCGTGACGGAAGTACTTTAAAAAATATATGTAGTCAACCTGATTGTTGGAAGAGTAGGCTATGCCCTTTAAGGTCGCGCAAGGTCACCGGAATTCAATACGAGATCGAAATAGAGGATTAGAGAAATCATGCTTCTCGATCTCAATCGTATTACGCTTTAAATAGCTGCCATTAAATTTCTGTGATCAATTTCCAGAAACTCGTAGCACACCCGTCTGGTGTATACGACGCTCTCGACAGGCCGCAGACTTCGATTTAACGAAGTAACGGAAGTTATTCGGGGCGGCCGCTCGGAAACTATTGTTACGTTTACTTGGTCTTCTATTTCCGACAGCAATTACCGACCTTGATTGTAACTCGTCAAAAGCTAAAGTTGAGCGAACTATCACTGAAAAATTGGTACACTTAAAAATTCAAAATTTTAAATTTGTAGTTTAAAAACGGTGTATTCTGTATCGAGCTTTATATATACCTAACCTATAAAACGTTTTTCGATCATTGATCGGAAGATTGGTCAAGGTTCCCGTTCGCCGAATGGCTTTGAGCGTCTTGTATTAGTCATTTGCAGAGAAAGGTAAATCATGCCTAAGAAGGAGCGGTTGATTGCTTTTCTAGTGACGCCATTTTGCTCCTACACTGATGCTTGATTAAATGACTGGCGTCCGATAGCGGCGCCACTTTCCTGCGTTAAGTGGCGCCCCCACCTTCGCGATAACTGTAGTTCTCGGTTAGTAAAGCAGAACACACGTCCATGAATGATATCGGAGAATTTCGTGTAGCGCCCTTTTCTCCTTTTTCGAGTAGAGCGGTTCCCCTGTGTATTTCGAGGGCAATCGATAAATCCGCGAGGGTTTCCTCCCCGATCTACGTATTAGCGCTAATTTCCAAGACACGATCTATAATAACGGGCACGCTCCCTCAACATAAATTTTTATTGATTTGAATTTAGCGGAGCACGTCTTTGTTGTACATACGAGAACACAATATAGTTGTATAGCATTATATGATTAGATTATAATTTTGTGTTGAAATGCCGCAGTTTGGTTTATTGTTTCATTTTCAGGTCATCCGGCTGGTGGTGTAACTTTAAAAAAAGGTAATACTCCGATTGCTACTGTAGATGCTATTCGTATGCTTCGCAAAGTAAGAAATTTTAAATGTGAATCATTTACAAAGACGGATAGGAGAAGAAGATTCATTTAGTCGAGTTTTTAGTACTTGGATTTCCAATATATCCTACAATGAGTTTAGAATCTTTGAATGTAAAAGAAACATGCTAATGACAAGTACTCGCGGCCCTCTAGCTGCGGCTGTAAGAAGTACTAACCAATCTATATCACCGATACTTTATGATTGAGGAACTCTAAATTATTCCAATTTAATATCTCCAACATTAATCCAAATACTAAAAACCAATGATTTTAGCTGCCAAATCATTCATCATCCAGCACGATTATTTTAAACACTATCATCATTTTAGATATAACCATCGTATCAATATTATTCCAAACCTATAAATGAATTCTACGATATTAAAGAATCGTCTCTATTTTAAGAAAGTTACTGCGGTCACGTTTATGCACCCAGATGTCGAGCACGTGTCGTTAAAAGATTTTAAACAGTTAGCAGAAAATAGACTCGACACGTAGCGAGAATGTAACCAGTAGCGCATCTCGGCGACAAGTCGTGATTGTCTCTGTGGGTTCGTCGTGGTTGTCCTCGAAATCGCGTGTCATTCTTACTGTGACAACAATATCACAATATTATGCGTTCGGGGGAGGATCCGAGCGCAGAGTCACTCTCCGCGAACATCTGGTCCACGTTCCATTGATTTGTCATCGCGTCGAGACGGAATCAGCTGTTTGCAAGGCTGCCCTTGACGAACACGAGTTCACCTTTCTCCATTCACGCAGCGTCGAGTGGCTCGGTCGGTGCTCAGAGCCTGGTGAACTCTCTCAGAACGACAATACCATTATCAGCTCTGATCTATTACCCTCGAGTGATTACGAATTATTCTCACTCTCGCGACCTCGTTCTTATTGATTCTAGTCAATAACGTGCTCGACTGTAATTTGCTAATGTCTGGCCTCGCTCGCGGGACCACCTCCGATATATATATATATATATATATATATATATATATATATATATATATATATATATATATATTATGTTTGTATTGATCCCGACGATTTTCGCGAATATTTGTTTCGAAACGATATCAATCGTGCTGCGTTGGTTCAGTCATTTTCGGTTGAGAAGTATTTTTCTATTCGTTAGAAAATTTCTTAAGTTTGAGAAATATGCGAGGAATGAAGAGACTCACTGATGCGCGTGCTTTCATGTTTTAATATTATTCTAACGATGTCCTTAAAGTATCAGAATTCCGTTGTTTTATTTTGCAAGTCGCAATTAATCCGTAATCGGTAGTATTTTAACACAGATGATAAAGTTAACTTGAAAGACAGAAAAACAAACGATGGATACCAAATTGAAATTATTCTACACTGCAGGGAGATAGAATTACATTGTTTTGGTGTTTAACGCAAGACGTTTAGATAGCTCACAGGCAATTTGCAATTCATGATCTTGATCTGGATTCAGGGGTTCATTCGCATAAACTCGACGCGTAAGTCGGCGCTCGGAAGTTCCTAAGCCGAACACGCTACTGGTTAGCAAATTTTGAGCACGTGATCCACGTGTCTACTTCCAGATCGCATGTTACTCGTGCGTCAAGAATCGGTAGACATTGTTTCATCTACCGCGTGACGAATTGTGTTAGATGTCCAATCGAGTTTCTACTAATCCCTGGAATCCTTACGTGTAGTGTCTTGACATGACGACGGGACGAGGTTAGAATTCATCCATTTACAGATGAGAAACAAGAACGGGAACTGAGTGTAGCGAGTGAATACTCTCGCAAGCCGGTTAGTATAATAGGAGTTCGTCGTGACTCGGTCGATAACGCGTTCCGATTGGCCGGTGCAATTGGATTCCGATCGACTTCTATGGTTCTAGCGTGAATTCGATGGAGTACGTGGGATTTTTTTACGTATACAGGCCAGTGTCGGGCTTATTGGATGGGTCGATTGATTCTCTCTAGGGAAATTGTTCGGATTGTTTTTGTTTCTGATGGAATTCCGGTTATCCAAGTGATGACCTTTAACCCATCAAGCACCAACGTTACGTTGATTTAACGTTTCATTTGCAATTCTTTTTTTTTTTGGTTATTTTACATCATTCTTTTTTAACATTGCGATTACGAAAGGGAATTTGAAAGATTTGTTTAATATTTTTTCGTTATTTATCTTTTTTTTTTTTTATTCTACTTAGAGACTCTATAATTTTATAAAGTTTGAGTGAATTGAATTGCAACGTTTATAATATCATAATCAACTCTATTCTCTAACTCGTAACTTGTAAAATTTTATTAATAATATTAAGTTTATATATTTAAGTTTAAGTTTTCATATTTAAAGAGAAAGTTTCCTCGTTCTCTTTGTATAAATGATATCACGATATTTCTGTTGAGATGATACGACGATGACATTCCATTTTTTAATACAATCTACATTATTTTTTTTTTTTTTTTTTATTATTTTACGAGCAAATCTGTTCATAAAGATTAAAAAAATGGAACGATATCCTTCGGTCCGCATCTCTTTTCTATCTTTCACGACCGACGAAGTGTCTGCCGCGATAAGCTTATCGTGGTTACGAGACACAAAAATTCCGAACACGTTTGACCGCTCCGCTACGCGAGATCGATCTCGATTGTCTTGCTTCGATATCGAGTCACTCGATCACGCGTAAACAAAGAAAAAGGCAGTGGAATAATGGATCGTTGTTTACAATTACGTGCCTCAAAGTTTTCAAGCGAATAAATATTCTCGTCTAAAGATACGTAGATGTAGAAAATTCGAGGTTAAATCGCTTCAAGATTATATTTGTAGAAGGAATTTAAAAATCGTTGATTTCATCAAGAAAATTAATATTTAACAGGTTTGTTAATTAATTCATAATTCATAACATTGCATAACAAGCATTTAGTCGATTAATCTTTTACTGGACCATATTATGAAACCAATTGCTAATTGCACAAAAACAACTCTTGTTCTTGCGTTTGCGAATCAAAACTCAATAAATTATTATCAATTGATAGAGCTCGATAATATAGAAACGTTCGGATAAAATAACGAACAAAAACTCGGGGCGCTATCGTTGATATGTAGAATCTTTAATCTCTACGAACTGTAATAATCTCGACAGTGACGTGAATTAATTTCATTTCTCTGATATAATTGATATTCAAACAAGCCTAACGGCTTTGTTCAGTCGTCTCAGACGATAACATGGATTTATTAAAATTTTCCATTGGGCGATGTACAATCTTCGGAGCGAGACTAACCGATGCGATGGAAGCATCAAGCGAGCACTCGGCCAAATACGATGAGGTCGCAGGTGTTCCAGTGATAACGCGGAATAATTAAAATGTAAGTAATTAAAACGGTCCGGAAATTGTCATCCAATCTCGTTTTCGAGCTCGTTATCAAGATTCGATAATCTGATATCATTGCGATGCGTGTTTATGAAAACATACCAGGTAGAGTAATAGTATTGATAGTTGACGAAACAGAGCCGACTGTATCGTGGTAGGCACGTCACTCGTTATCGCGATTAACGTGCTACATTGCCTATAAAACGACTAACGTGTCGTATGATAGCGATCTCTGTTGACGATCGTTGACATTGGTGTTCTCCCGTTCTTGCATTGCGTTGGTGAGATCGATACTTAAATGTTGGTCGGTAAGGTAGAATTGTCTTCTCGTCGGTTTATTGCTTATTTATCAGGATGAACGAAGGTCTATTCTTCGACTCGTTCTTTAGGAAAGAGATCGATAACTCAGTGCTGATCTAACAAGATGATTTCAAAACTGTAAGAATATGCAGAACCACTATGATAATTAAAAATAATCGGAAATTTATCGCAATAAATTATAAAAATCTAAAATATCGAAGAAAATATAACGTCGTATTAAAAGGATTTATAAAGTAAGATATACGGCTATGCACTGAAATCTTCTCGAGGCTGTTTTACCATCAGCCTAAAGCATCGAATGTAAATACAACCAACTGATTCGACATTTCGTAGTTCTTGCCATCGCCTCGTAAGCGACGAGTTAACATATTCGTCAGTCTTCCAAAACTTTAAGCATACTTTTCTAAAAATCAGGAATCTTCAATCCTTATCTGCTGTAATACGATTATGACTCAACCGCCAGGAAGAGATTTATGACAGTTTTATTTTTGAATGAAACGACTTATCAGAAACATTCAGTATCTAAGCTATTTATCGAAGTTATTTGGTTGTTATCATTTAGCCATGAATCGAAATGATCTACGAATCCTTGCTGGAATTCTACGAGTTCAGGTGCCCCTAGTTATAGAGTCGAAATGATTTATTGAGCATTGCCTGGTACATTGTGCGTTTGAACGCTTAGGTATGAATCGAAATGATCTACCTCCTGTGTCTAGCAGCGGTTAGGCATAGAACCGGCATGATTTATTGAACAGTCCCTGTACCTCGCGGCCGTACCGTTTTACCTATCTATAGGATCGAAATGATCTGCGTCTGCGGGCCATAGTACAACTTCGCTGAGTCTGAATTTCACGAATAGACTACTCTTTACATCTAGAGTTGGATCTTATCGACTCGGTTAATCAAATTTGTAGAACTTTACTGTCATAATTTTTTTTTTTTTTTATAAAAATCCTAACGAGAACCGTAAGTGATTGGAAATTATTTTGCATCAAACCGTATCAAAACCAAGAATTAGCGATTCAGGGATAGACGTAAAAGCCACTTTGCCAATTTTCAAACAGCAAAATGAACGGTCAAACCAATTTGATACGATCGCAAATAACGATCTCGAGCGACGATCGTTCGCATGGAACGTCATTCGATTTCGAGTGGAACGTGGGCTATTTTTGCGAGTATTGCCGCAGGGAATACAACTGGTTCTTTCTATTAATAGTTATGGCGTTATCGCCGTTTTCGCCAGTGTTCTGTCTCTAGATAGGATCAAAAGAAAATAGCGGCCCATAAAATACCTCAACTGCTGTTCTCTACTAGAACCTTTCACCTCTGTACAAAATTTATATTTGCATCTTTACATTTTCATCATTAACTTTGTCTTCTTCTAAAAAGAACCGTTAACGATTACATAAAAACGAAAATCTTAAATACGTCGATGATTTTTCTTAAATCTCCCTTCCATGAACTTTTCCCACACGTTCGTATGTAAAAAAAGATTTGCAGAAATGGCTAGCGCATCGGAGAATTGGCAAAAGGCTCGACAACAAGCGACGTCATCGTTACAAAGAGTTATTAGTTGGCTTCGGCCGAATACGTCAGAGGTGACGTCGCCGAATTTAGACGCGTTTGATTCTATTCCAACAGATACTCGTCAGACAGAGCAGTGACATTTTTTAGTCGAGACTCATCACCAATAGGAATTCACGCCCTCGCGTTCTGAAGTGACTCAACTTTGGTATTTCTATGAGTATCGAAAATTAGGAGCGTGTGAATGGTCGACTTTGGGATGGCAGTCGAATTGGTTGGAAATAAATTACGGTGTATATCGATCTTGTTACCATTTTGAAAGTACATATTCTCTAAGACAGCTTCTTTAAGACGATGTTACATTCATGAATTCACGAGTAAACCTAATCATTTGCATCTAATCTTTATTCATCATTCAACACTGAAACCAATCTCCCTCTTTGACGTTTCATTTTATCAAGAAACATATACATTAGGAATATCTTTCTTTACTTTTTCTATCAAGATCATAATTAGAATCTTGCGTTACAACGCGATTTTCTTTCGAATCGTTGAATTCTGTGCGATCTGTTTAATTATAGCATAAAGAATCGCGTGTCGTTGCTGTCGACTTTCTCTCAGACCGATCATTATTCAGCACGTGCTGCTAAATTTGAACTTTGCCATCGTGGTTGCGTGGCCGCGTGTATTCTTCTTTATCACGAGCGATTGCCCATGGAAAATCGTCTCCGCGAGAGCGACGCACTTCCGAGCTCTGAATCATCGGATCGTATCTCTACTAATCTGGATTCTGCTGCGACAGTTGAACCGTATGGTGCATTATATCTTGTTTACAAAATTCGCAGAAATATCTTGGCGTTGTTAGTAATCGTTGAATAAATTTTTCCATAATCAAACGATAAATATTCGGCGCTGAGAAGGTTATTTATAGTATATTAACAGGGTGAAGATAAAGAATAAATAAAAGCGAAAACACATATAGAATAAATTCAATAATGAAAGAGAACGATCTATGAGATTCAGCTGTTATTTTTGCGACTAAAAGATAAAATTAAATCGGAATTCTTTAATATGGTTATAGAGTAACGTTCGGATAATCTCTTTCAAGAATATCTAAAAGTTTGAAGAAAAAAGTGAGTTTCAGTTTTGTTCGAGGGCAATGCGCCACTTCTGAGTAAAGATTAAAGAAGACACAGGTTGCCGACTGCTTTGTTTTTAAGAATTCGATCCTCACCTTGTTCTTCTGTCTTCTGGCATGGGAAAATTGCCAAATCGCTTCTTTAGAATACGCGAAACTTGGGTCAGACGACATTACCACTTTTCAAATATCAACTGCCAGAATTATGTTCCTAACACGCGAAGGAATATTTAGATTGTATCTAATTTTAACAACGTCTGTTATATCGTAATACAATAGCTGTTACTCAAGCGCAGTCAATATGCTGCCAAAATTTCCAGGTTTAATGACTAACATTAAGTTCGAAATTCGTAGAAACGATATTTCACACCTGATATGTTATTGCGTCAACTTCATACACGTTCGAAGCAATGCAAAATAATTCTTTACCAATTATTCGACCCGTTCCACGTGAACGATGGCTCGGAAGCGGTCATTCAAAGCGTCCAAAAATGTAATATGTAACAAAGTTACGTAAACGCTGTAACAGCGATTAACACGAAGCACATTATACCTATCGCGAAACAGGATTCTTCGGCTAACGAATCTTTCGTCAATATCTGGTACACTGTGTATTTCTCTCGAAATACAAAGATGGATGAATCTGCTTGACGACAGCCAAAATGTGGCCTATGCAGGCTGGAAATTGTTCAGCGCACATCGCGAAAATTGATCGCGGTCGCCAGAGAAACCGAAACTGTATCGAAGTATAACACGCGAACGAAGCAAATTTTCCGTCCACGACAATCCCAACGATTCCTCGCGGTTCATCGTGTCACGCGAATTGGCAAGAATTCCATGTGACCTAGTCACGTCCCGTTCATTCGCACGATTAATCGCGAATCCTAAAACCGCTGCTGCTTCTTCTGCTTCTTCGTCTTCTTAGAACCTTAATCGTGTGAAAATCTTCCGTTTCTTTGTTTCGTCGCGACGATTAAGCCCGGAATACGAAAGTAGCGTGTAGGCAATAATCATCGTGTACTTAGATTATTAATCACTTCTTCTAGGAAAACTCATTTTTATTTACGAGAAACAGAAATATGGAATATTATTAGGCATGGATTAAAATTTTATTTATAGTTATAATTAACTAGTATTTTTTGTCGGTTTTCCTTTTTTTTTTTTTTAAAGTTTCATAAAAATTCTGGTTAACGTTTAGTACACTTAAAGTTTACTAAGATCCTTAGATGATCTATTAATGTATCAAATTCGTGTCATAAGTAGATTGCGGATATTTACGCAAACTCATATCTTTGTGAATATAATTTAAACAATGGAACTTAGATATATCATTATTTTATTTACTAATAAATAGCGTTCATAGTATTACATTCTGGATATTTGAATTTCCAATAATTGCGTCAAAATCCTCAGTCATAACTATAAGCAGTCTACATCGATAGAGGATCAAAAACTACGGATGAAAAGCGTGATAAGATCTAATCGAGACACATACGACAATTAACTATCGATTCGTCCAATTTTAAAGATGAATAGATTTATTCTTGTATTACGCAACGATAGAAATTCCACGGAGTCCCATGGAATTATACGTCCATTCAACCTCACCTTACAAGCACGTCCAACGGATCGTATTGAAAGAGTGGTTACGAAAGTCACGTAGACAGCTCATCGGTGCATCTTGCGTCAAAGTGGTTTCCGTTGACGCGAGCTTCCGGTCATCGCATCTGAAAACGTCCACGAATTTTAATGTCGAACGCGTTCCTATCTATCAATGTTCTCCTGTCTTTCGTAGAAACGCGACGATAGCACGAAACGAGGCCGAGAATGAATTGTACTCTGACGGTATATGCACCTCGGTTAGGCAAGCCTCTTGACGTCACAATGAACGTTGTGCTTGATCCAGGAGGCTCGAATGACGTCATTGTTTCTGTCGAACGTAGCTCGAACGAGAATCGTCGATTTGTTTTTGTGGAAATCGAACGGAAATCGAATTGAAATCGTCAATTTCGAGCCATTAGTAATCGGTTTGTTTGATCCTCTGTGCATGGTCTTTTATGTTTGAAAGATAGTTATCTTCTGGTTTCTAGGAATTATAGATTGTAGTTTGAAACACTTATAGTCGTTAATAGCGGATTAGTTATTTAGTTAAATATCAAAGAGGAATTGATGCGATAGAACCGGAAATTTATTTACTTACAATCACATCCATCTTCCTAGTGACTACGCAACGCTGGCTATGATACACAAACAAGTCACGTTACATTATTTTACTTGGATTACAGCATAAGTAATAATAGTACCAGGATAATTTAAAAGAAATATATATATTTCTATATTTTATATATATTTATATATAATGTATATGGTAGATCTGAACCAAAAGACTGTGTTCTGAAAATTCCGTTAAATATTTTCATTCTCTGACGCGTAAGATAGCGATAGCTTTTACTGTCCGATACAATAAGGTAACAGTTTATTATTTGTGGTGGTATAATTTATAAACAATCTAGCGTTTAGAGAGAAATAATAATCGTAGTGTTCAATTACTATCAGGAGACAATACCCTGAAGATTCTTCAAATGAAAATATTTAAGAAAACACAAATCTTAGATATCTTTAACGTTTCTTTTTATCCTTTGGTAATTTAAAAGCATTGCGACAATTATTTCTCTTCTAGTGATATAGACCATCTTAAGTCGAAAGGCAAGACTTACGATAAATAAATAAAAAATTAAAAATTTAATAATTATTTTTCCTCCGAAGCTATATTATTTACAATTTGTAGTATAATAGCTAAACTTTGATCAAAATCACTCGGGAAAAGTCAGTTAATAAGAAAAGGTAGAAAAGGAAGAACCGAGAATTTCCAAAATTTCTATTTTTGTAAAAAAATTTCAAGAAATATGGAAGCTATTATTAATTTTCGAATGTGTTTAAAAACACTGTGGTAATTTTTCATTCAAACTTATTTCCTTTGTAGTTTCATCGCATACCATCGCTATTAGTAAACGTTCGTCATCTTTATTTATAAAAATACAGACCTTGGTTGCCATTAATCGAATAGAGCCTAATAATCACATTTCGTGTCACATGAATTCACGGAAGCCTCCGAGAAGCTAACAACGAGGAAGAGAGGATATGCGATACACGCTCGTCGGCGACCCTGAGAGAGTCCGAGTTATTGATTATATGAAAACACCGTAATTTTGCTTTGCTCTTACTCGCAACAGCCTATTATTAAACGCGTATCCTCGAGGCACGCCGAGGGCTTTTGCGGGTACAACGGATCTGATTAAGCGGAATTTTCATGCTCGTTACGCGCGTTGCACGAGCGGAGATCTTAATCTATCCCATGATTCGTCGATTTCTTTCGAACCAGGCCTTGATCCTCTTTCCACGGAACAATTTCCGATCTTTGCTGTCAGATCGATCGACTTCTCATCACGTAAAGTCTCTATAAGACTTATGTTATTCGACATTGTATGTCATGCAAAACGAAGTAAAATTGTCTAGAGTTTTGCAATATATGTAACGAGTAGGTAATTTATTATCATATTATTTTCAAGTCCTTGCGGCTACATATATAGCAAGGTGTTTCTCTGTATATTTTATTACGATACTCGTATCTGAGTGTAAGTGTGTCGATCATTCTGTTCCGCGACATAGCCAAACGACGTTGATTCGTTGTCGAAGCAGATCGTTTAGCAACCTGTGTACGAAAATTTTGTCGAGATAGCCAACAACGTGTTTGGAGAGGCAATCCAGAGCTGCTAGTTTTTGTTCCAAGCAAATCCGCTAATTGCCAGACGAAAATAGAACTATCGAGCTAAGGAACCGTACTATACGTTGACTACTTCACTCCGCGAACCCGTACAAGTTTCCTTTTGTCTTTAATTGCAACCAGCTAGCCACTTGCTCGGCCCGACACCAATTTTAGCAGACTCTGCTGGGGATCGTCTTCGATCATTAGTAGTTAGACACGTGTTTCGCCAATCCATGATAGAATCGGTTAAGACGTTCGTCGTCGACTAACAAGCAAAGCGCCCGACACGTTGTGGGAAAAGTAGATCGTGGTATTCGTGTACTTTCTTTCGGAGTAAAAAAAGCAAGGAAAAGAAAATAGAAGAAAAATGTTGCAGTTGGTGTCGCAGAGGCGTTGCAGCATCTCGCGACTCAGTTTGTATCCCGACTCGAACGTCGATTAATCGTTGGCTGTGTATAGCCTTTGAGCTAGGTTGCACGCCTCTTTCTGGTTCCTGTGAAGAGACCTGGAAGCCCGCCAGATCGGTACCAACCTGTCCGTTGACGACACTATCCCGAATCTAGATTAGTGTGAACGAACTCTGCCCTAAAATTTCGTTCCGCGTTCAGAGCAGCGTGTCTAGGTCTTTCCGTTAGTCGAAACCTCCTTATGGCAATATCGTGCAATATATTTTCAAAGTTATACTTGTCCGAAAATTCTTAATTACTCGTTTTTTTTTTACTGCTTTTCAGAATCTTTCGAAATCCGTTTAGAATCATTTTAGTCCAGTTAGAAACGACTCAAATCAACGAAAGATAGATGCGCGATAGAAGATTTAATACGATTGCACTTCATCGATAGAGTTGTGGAATTTGAATATCGTTCGTTAAATATCGCAATAAGAATCGATATTCCCAGCATTTTATATATTTTTGTATATTACGCGCAAAGTGTATAAACATCTGCAGTCTAATCACAGCCAGTATTAAACTAGTCATCTTTGCAAAAATAACGTTGGCTCGCGTTAAACCGTTAATCTAATAAGTGTTAACGCACGCTCTATTGCTTTAGTAGATTCATTTCTCTGTAAAGGAGGAAACAAAAGAATGGCAGGTGTCATCGAATGTTCGTCAGAATTTGTTTTCAATTAAACTTCTTTCAATTTCATTCGCACGGAGTATCAGATACTTAGTCTAAATATTCCCGATCAATTCTTCGAACCCATTGCCTGACTCTCAATGAAAATAGGTTATCTATAGTCGCAGAAAATTTACAACCCTATAAAACAGTATTTGAAATGCACTACACGCAGTCAAGCAGTAGTTACATACGAATAAACACGGCTGAATTATAATTGCAACCCTTGATTCGCTGTATTTCAAAATGAAACAGCAAATGGGTGGTCCGTGAAGTTTATAGCCGATGATTTAACGCCAATCATCCGCATAGTTCGTAAAATGGCCTGTACATTAGAAACTCGAGGAATCGAACTATTTCTTTATCCATTGGCAATTATTCAAATGTCGTATGATTCACGATAAATGTACAAAGCCGAGGAATTTCGTTTCACAATGTTATTAGCAAGGCGCGAGCGACTTTATTCCAAATTTCGCTTTACTAATTCTTCGATTTACGATTTTCCTCCTTGCCATCTTTATCGAATTCCGATATCTTCCTGGTGTGTATTTATTACACCTAACATCGTCGAAATTTACATGACATATTTATGTCATAGGTTAGCAGTTGCGAATCTAATTTGCATCTACTATGATTATTAGATGATATAAATGCATGTATGCATATATATCCGGTGTATTTCATCGATAAAGATAAGTTATGGATGTATAGACGCGTTGAAAAACATCTCATCGGTATAAACTATTGACGTATTTGAAGTAAAAAGAAACGCAGTTCATCTAATTCGCATTTTTTCCTCGGCGAAATGTCAAACGAGGTATATGGCTTGAATATACATGTAGAATTTAATTGTCGTTTTGTATATCAAGGATGATATTAAGTACGCAATTCTGATCATAGTAAATCACATATCGTGCCGTCTATTACGTAACAAATACTCGTGTTTAAGCTATTCGCTATTCGAAGGATTAATTGCTCGCTTTAACAATCGGACACTTGTTAGAAACATATCACGGACGTTGTTATCGATATCTTACATTTATATTTAGTTATATAATAATAATAACTAAATATAAATGTAAGATATCGATAACGACGTCGTATATAAATATTATATAATAATAATAATATTATATAATATTTAGTTATTAATTTACGATAGTTTTTCTATTGAAATACATCGGTATTCGATTATTAATTAATTCTTAATAATTCCTTCATCCACATATTAATTACATCTTCTGTAATCTGTATATCTTTTCATACGCGTTTCTATTACTTGCATAGATATTCTTTTCATTCTCTATCTAATTCGAACTGCAATCTATTGCGCTGATAATATGTACATTGGAAACGTTTGAACGAAGCAATTGCATTTGGGAATTGGAAAGAAGCGGTGTATAGATAAACGAACGATCGTTAAACGGTCTTGCGTCAGATGATTTTCTGCGTCCTCGTCGGTCGAAGTGTATCAGTACCGAACGAGAATAACCGTTCAATGTACGGTCGATCTATTTATATGGTCGATCAGCTGCATGGCCTGCCCATAACTCAATAGCGATGGCCTCGACGCGTGTACGATGTTACGCGTGTTCGTCATTTTGCCTCGCTCGAAACGCACCTTTCGCTGTTTCGAAACCAACTGTCGCTTGTAAACAAGTTATACGATTGACGGAACAGGTGTCCATCATGGATTGGCTTTGTTACGTACATCGGTTTACAAAAGTATTTAAACAGTCAGCAATTCTTTTGTTACACCGTATACAATCAATTAATCATATCATGCTGCGAAGGAGTTAATTAAGAATTTGGTATTTCTTATTGGAATCGTAAGATACAGAGGGAATTATAAATGGAATTTTGCACACGTCTTTGATATAGGAAAAAAAAAACACTTGTTTCGAAGTATCGTGATAAGCACAGTACAAAACAAAGTTATACAACAATTAATTGAATCGTTGGGAATATGTTTTATCCATCTAAATGTATGGGATGCATGTTGTGTGTGTACACTTCGAAACACTTCTAAGCGTACTTCAAAAAGATTTCTAACGAGAAACTCGGGTGATACCTCACGGGCGACAACTTCCATATCTCGCTTATCGCGACTTACCTCTTATTTTCTCTTCTTTTGCTTTTCTTTTTTTTTTTTAACTTTATCATGAGATTCGTTGATTGAAAGGAAATATCGATATATCTTTTGTATACCTCCAGTGTTTTCATGTAAAGATCGGAAAATGAATCGATCAAAGATAAACGATCGTTTCAATTTTCCAGAAAACCCTTGAGATTATATAATGTTGTTTGAAAAATTAGTATAAGTTCCCAGTAATAAGATTAGTATATGTTCCCGGTAAAAAGATTAGTATAGGTTCCCAGTAAAAAGATTCCGAGACACGTTGTATTTTAGGAAGCCTTCCTGTAATCACTAAAAACGGACGATCCCGGTTTTTCTCTGATTACCTTTCATTTATCACGAGAATAGGCCAGTCACGTTTCAACGTTAAGTTATCCTCGCGAATCCTTCTTAACCGGAAACCGAACCGCGTTGAACTGTGCTTCGTGGAATTGTTTTCGACTATGACTCGTTTATTTTTGCGCCAAACTCGTTGAGCCACGGGTGCGTTACTTCGCGTTTTACAGCGTCCGGGCAATCCAATGATTCGATTAATGACGTCGGTTCATTATTCATTGTCGAGAATACACCGATTCCACGATTACGTTTCGTGGAACGGTTATTCCGCAATGACCGCGATCGATAGCCACGTATCGATAAAAAGAATTAAAAAATAAGAAAAATATAAAAAAAAAGAAACGCTCGATAACCCAGCCGACTGGAGAGTTCCGGATTATCTGCGACCTATTGAAATTTCTATCAGCCGATCCGCGTGACGGTAGATAAATTTAAATCGACCTTACGTTCAAGAGGTATTTCGAAGAGGTATTTTTCGAGTACTTGGGAAATCGTCTAATCGTTCGATATGGCGACATATCGATTTCTCCGTAATCCAAAAGCAATCTCCGATTCCGTGATCGTAGTAGAGTGAAATTTGTTAGCTAGGCATTTCAATTTCGTCGTAGTTGCGGTTCGTAGGCCGTCCAATTGAATCTGATTCGCAATATCGGCCTGTTTGGAGAGATTCGAGGCTTGTTCCTTGGCAATTAGACAGTTTGAGGATCATGGTTGTCGTTCCTTGGCATGTAGGATGCCACGTTACTCGGATTTAATTCGTTTTATGATACAATTGTTTGACCAGATTCATCTTCCCATTAATTTTCATAATTATTTACTCATACGGATTAATACAGAATTAGCCTTCCGATCCTAACGTTTCTTCACCTCATATTCATTTATTTTTATTAATCAATCGAGTCAATTATAGGTAGAGCAATGTTTTCCCAATATGTTCGATCATACTACGTATTCATTTTCATAATCGTTTGATTCGTAGGTCCAATTCTCTCTAATTTTTTAATAAACTTATTAATTCATTTACCTTTATAATCACCTGCGATCATCAGCTCCTTCATTCGTCTTTATTTTTACAACGATTCTCTCTATGAGTGGAACCAATTAATCAAATCGTAATTTATGTAATTGGTCGATTCATATATTTTCATAATAGTCTGTGACCACGTACATTAATAGACGTAATTCTCAGGTCTGTCGTTTGATTCGAACATTTGCTCGACTCTTTCATTTATTTTCACTGGTTTGCCAGTGACTGGTCTAAATTATAATTAAACATAACTAACCGGTCGAACCGTGCACTTTATTAATTTTCTTGCTCCTTTCGTTAGATCTTGAAACTCATTGAAGCTTTTAATGCGTGGACGTCGCCTAATAAGCGATATACAGACGACTGCAGTTTCTTAACACGATCGCCGGCCTTTAAGTTAGTTACAAATTCCCGTTTTGTTCTCTCGGTGTCATCGGCCTCGCTAGGTGCTATAGACGTGAACTTGCTTTACTTCTTTCAGTCTCGCGGCTATAAATTGTCCAGTTTGTTCGCCCCGAAGCTCGAAACGCCGGCTTTCGACACACTTACCGGGGATAAACCGACGATTCTATAGAACGAGTTCCTTATCGCGAAGCGCGCGAGCTTCATCGAAAATTAATCACGCGGCTCCTCGTTGCTTGTTTGTTACTCTTTCCCTGTTTTTTCTTCTTCTTCTTCTTCTTCAAAGGGAATTCTGCAATTGAGACGGTTGGATGAGGATGCTTTTTCAAAGAGCCGTGACAGTTACTTTGAAGGCAAAAGATAGCACGGAGTGAAATAAATATTAAGAAAGAAGAAAGTAAGAAACATAAAGAAGAAAAGTGACGCGCGAAATAATTCTCCGGAGAAAGAATACTTGTTACTTTGTTAATTTCGTTCGGCCGTCTCAAGACACGGGAAAGCACTTTTTTTTTACATATCAAGCAACCATAAACAAATAAATTTTCACCGAGGGAGAACTTTCACGAAACAAACGGTTCATCGATATTCCAAGCAGCACGCTTAAAGCAACCTCATCAACTGTCCGCGTTATTGGTCACGAAAGCGAGCCTCGATTCCTTCTCGGACGACGAGCTATACACTTTCGATATCGAAGACTCGGCCGCCTCATTAGCATCCAAATCATTGAAATAAGGTAACAAGGACACCCAGTAGCCTCAAGTATTTGAAACATATATATATATAGAAAAAAAAGAAGAAAAAAAGAAAGGCAAAGAACCGGATTTAGGTCGTTCCATCGCGAATTTCTTCTAAATCTTCGTGTTTTTTCCTGTCGATGAAAAAAGTGATGTCATCGGAGAGGAATATTTAACGTCATCTTTATTTTCCCGAAGATAGAATTGTTTTTTTAAACGCGTGACAGTGTTTTGAGCGCAGAACACAGGTTCCACGTGCGATTTCTGTGCTGTTGCTCGCCTGTTATCTGCTTATTACGGCTAAATATAGCGTGTGCTCTAACCAGTGTTCAAACACCAGCGATATATCAATGCGCCCGCGACTTTGTGGCGCTCGAGACAATTTACACCGGTTTTTGGAACGTTCTAAATATTATTTCCATGTATATTTTAACAGAGATTATGTTCGTACTTTAGAGTCTTAAGAAAACAACGCTGGTTACGTTGAAATGATTGACATTCACGAGGATATTGGAGTTTCGGAATATCACGCTATCGGCCAATCGTATTAAAGTGGTTTATATTTAAAAAAGAATTCTTTCCCCTTTTATCTCGAAATCGAACATTAAACGGATTACGTTCGTTCGTCGAAAATTTATTTCAAAGTCCCTGAACCTGTTAATCCAGTTAATTAAAGAATTACAGCTTTTTGTCTTTTGCACCTGTCTCTGTTATTTTCTAAATTCTTTTATATCACGAACGACTCTACTCTTTGATCATTCGTAAAACTTATCTAATATCGAGAAAATGAACCTTCGATCGAAGTTAACTTATCTTCGATTACAAATAACCAGAGCTAATCTAACTTCTATTATTGATAGCTTGAGCCTCTCAACTTTAATTAATAATAATCAAAATAAAAACCAATGTTCTTTGGATCGTACTCGTCGCTAGGAAATTTCTTCAATTTGCGAGAAATATGAAAAAACCGTTCCGTGGAAAATTTTCTGAAAAGTTCGTCGTAAGAGTTTGAAGAAAGCAACGACGCAGGAGGAGTACGATAGCAACACCACTTCCGTGAGATTTGTTCTCGTTTCCACTATATACATCGACGCGACCAAACGATGTTCGTTATCTTCGTATCTTCGATCGGGATTCACAAATTACTGAATTACCCGACAAAGTTTCATCATCGGCCTATGCGTCTAACGCGCCAGCTCCACTACCAACGTCGACGTTAACGACTCTATTAAAATACCATTCTTTTTACTGTTCGGCTTTCTATCGTTTCAACGATAAACATTTTATTACTTTTTGTACCAACAGTTTTTTACGATCGACACGGTATCATTTCCTTTAACGAATCATTCCACTTCCGTCGCGTTTTTACAGGTAGTAAAGACGCACATACAGCCTTAAAAATAACCGTTTCATCGCGCTCAGTCTTAAATAAAACAAAGCCTGGATCATATGAAACGCTTTTCCTAGAGCCATAAAATTGACACATGCAACAGAATATTCCTCACATCGTAGCGAATTTCTTGCATCGTTCTACTTTTATGGCCTTTTTTTTTTAATTATTTAAATTGGATATTTAAAAACGTATTTCGTTTATTAGCGGCATTCTTTCCAAGGTACTTTTTACATCAATATTTTTCATCTTCTTGCACAACTGAACTAATATCGTTGATGAAATTTTACGAATAACAAGTTTCACGTTACAATCAAATTTTATAATTTAAAAATCATCTGATTGACACGCAAGTTCGTAATCTACCGCCTCTAATCTGCCAATTCACTGTTGTTATTACTTGCTAAAGTATTACGTAATCTTCTGTTCTGCAATTACAGTTGTTTTCTTACTTTCCTTCAAAACAAACAGGTCACCTGATATCACCTTCGTATATGTCGATATTTATCATATTCAGATTACAGCGAGAACTTTGGATGAATGAAACGAAATTTTCGCGACTATCGCGATACGAAATGCAGCAGAGACTTCTATTAATTAATACCACGATCGAGGTGAAACCGCGGATAAAACCGGAGATCGCTGCAAAGTAACGATAGCACCTTAACCTTTGATTACGCTTCGTCTGGCGCACAACTCCACGCTGAGATTGTGGTGTATTCGTTTGCTCATTCCGCTTTCCTTCTACGATGAAATAATCCTCGAGACAAATACAGAGTGTTCTTCGGAGGGGAAGATTTTTAAACGCGTTATCAGCTTGGTTGAGCTATCTGATCGCCATCGTTTCTTCATTAGTTTTTAATTGGTTTCAGCGATATTATATCGGTGGTTATTTTTCAGGAACGTACGTTGCGGCGAATCGTGGTAAAAAGCTCGAGCTCGATAGTTGTTTATCTACAACTTGTTTTCTCTTCTTGCCATTTATATATCTTATTTACAATTCTTATTGATATACAATAATTTCATTTGCGCCTGTTTGTATTCAGAATACCTCGGAATTTGCTAAACGATTTTGTCCTGGTTGGAATCGAGTTTTATAGGAATTTCAATTTTGTGGTAGAAAGTGTTTGGTTATCCTGTGTATAATCTTTTTAGACGTCTTACGTGGTACTCTATTTTATTTATGTTGTTAATTTACGCCACTTTAAATTCCACGCAGTAGGTGCGAATAAACCGCCGGTGGACAATTACGTAACAGACCGCTTCTGTTCAGTGTTCGTGCATCTGTGAAATATCCGAATTATAAAAATGTTACGCTGTTAAACGATTAGTTCGAGTTGGTAAATAAGAAAGAAATTCGCCGGAGCTAAGAGCATAGCCATGGTTTTTATGCCGCGTGTAATTTATGTAATTAGATTACCGTTTTAATTTATGTAATTAGAGATAAGAAATAAAAAGAAGTTTGTTTAGTATAGCTCTTTAGAGAAAAAGTAAGGATAAAGAGGATGGTACGAATAATTCCAAGTAAGAATCACGTTGTAATGCTCGGTAGATGAATCAAATCTCTATTTAAGTTCTATTTCGTTCGCTATATTCATGAAAATATGAATTGGCATGGACATCCGGAATCCGATATTATTTTCAACGGTTGCTTGTCATATTTCTAAGTTTTCAATTCCCCTTTAACGTATCGCGACGAGATTATTTCTAATTTATCGCTTAGAAAATTCTGTTTACTCGCGAGATATCGCTATCTTTCTTCCAGAGAAATATCGTGATCGTTATCAAATAGAAATATTCTTTCTCGAGATAACAAAGTCTGTACCAAAAAGCGCGCAAAACGCTATTACAAACGACGATAAACAACACCAGGTTGTAGAACTACTCGAGTAGACGGAAAAATTCAGAGAAGAGTCGCGGTCAGCGCGATTGCTCATCAGCCGCGAAATTCTACTTTGCAAAACTGGCACGTTCTATTTAATCCAACGTAACGTCCGTCATTGACGACACGATCTACTATAAATAGATTTTATCATGAATAATCCTCTGGTGTCACGCATAGTCATGAGGAGTTTACTGCTGTACGCGAATGAAATATATTGCAGACCACTTTGCTCCATGACAAATTCGTTACAGAGTCCAAGCTTTGCTCTTCGTTCGAGAAACGAGAGACTGCACACGGTCATTAATAAGCGACCATCGAATCTTCGTTGATCCATTTTACGTGGTTGAATGGCTTCGCGGCTTTGCAACTCGTTAAGGAAATATGGGTCAGTATGGATACATATTTCGTATTTAGGCTACAAATATGCTACCGTTTATGAGCATCCGCGCGTTTCCATCGATATCGCAATAAAGATATTTGAATTTAACCAGTGCGTACGAGTTAATGACGAATTAATAATCAGAGGCAGAATTTATTACCTTCTGGGTCGTCTATCGAGCTATAAATTTCAATTACACATAGAATTCTATGAAATATCGCCTTTGGACTCTGAAGTGAAAAGTTTATCCGATTAGAAATTTTTGCACGTTACTTTGTATGTTATTTGGTACTTCAATTCTGTAGCTAAAATACATTTTATCAAAAATATGCCGATATCCTGATACTTTTGAAGGATAGCGTATTTAGTAGATGATCGTCGGATTAATATTTAAATCCGTATTACGTCGATTTCGTGGGTTTAATCGGTTAACGAACGGCCGACTCGAAGCTGATCCTGTAATCCGCATTAATACAGATGTTAATTATCTTATCTGCTCCCAGAATTAAATAAGGTCTTAATCGAGCGGAAAACATGGCGGCTCGAGTTAACAGATGAGATAGAAAAAGATTTTCGAGAATCGGGGGATAAAAAAAAAAGGTGACTTTGATACGTCTAGTCGAGATTAAGAAATACTTGTGCTCGAAAAATACTTTACTTTCCTATTTTAGCGCAAGATTGTGTTTTGCGGGGTACGTCGTGTTGTCGCGGTCTTAAACCTGTTATGCTAAAAATAAAATCGTTCGATTCTGAAGAGCCGCGAGAGAAACAACAAACGTAACGTAAGTCGATGGAAGAGCAGCTGAACTAAATAGGCAGACCGGTAAAAGCTTTCAGATCTAACGCTATCGAGTATTTGTCACTAAACTGTCGAAAAATTCAAAGAGTCTAGGCGTTAGACTCGTTAGAACTCGATCTAAACGAACTAATCTAAAAAAAGACATTAAGCTGAAAGAAGGAATTTGCCTTAAAAGACACAGAATTTTACGTTAGCCGTCAAAGAGACGATACTCGACCTAATTTCGATGTAAAGTGCATCGCTCAACCTAAAAGCCAATATTCGGTATAGACTTGGCTGAAGAGACAACGCTCAACCTAAATTCACCCTAAAATAATAAGAAATTGTAGGGTAACGTTGAAAGAGCAGTCAGGAAAGTCGAAAAGCGGCCAGGCACCGTTTATCGCTAGCTCTCGCGGCTCGTATCTGTTATACGTTGTACAACGCTCGCTCCCCCCTCCGCGACGCTCGGCGTCTCCCTCTCCCCCTCCGGGAAGCTGATTCTTCCGCGGGTAATGGCGATTGGCGACGCGTTCGGCTTAGTCGCGTGCCGAGACGCCGTGGAACGAGAACGTTTCTGGCGAGCTGGCTACGTGGAACGCGAGCGATACGCAGCGATACAAATCGGCCGGGTCTCGGATCGTCGCGTGATCTCGGCACGTAAAGCCAGTACGTTTCGTTAACCCGAGAACGCACCACGATTAACCGCGCGCGATTCTCACCCCGTCGTCTTCTACCTCTACCGTAGTACGATATTAGCGGAAAGTGTCGGAGGAAAGTTTGTGACTTGTGATCCGATCGTGCGGTTTGAAAGTTGTACGTTTCCAAAGAGGAAGAGGACCGTTTGATTAAGATTTCCACTAAGAAGATTCGATAAGAGGAATCTTCAAGTTGATTTACGCGTTATACGTTCGACCAAAGACTCTCACGCGCTGTGACTCGTTTTTATCCTCCGTGAGAATTATTTGGTGATAGCAAGCGGTTAGAACCGATCCAAAATCAACGAGATAGACCGATCATTCGACAAGGAGAAATTGCATCTCCGCGTAACTTGGTAGTCTGAAGCAAGCGAGATGATCGATGCTCAAGCTGAGCTATTATAACGATATACGTGCCAACGAATCTCCTCTAGTCTTCCAGCAACGACTCTACCGAAATAAATCTCCTAAAATTGCCAAAGATTGCTGAACGCTCGGTGAGACGAAATCCGAGTCTTGGAAAATCTTCAAAAGGGAACCTTATCTCGAGACAAGCAACGATATCTGCGCGTTACAAAGTGCCCAAAGGAGACTCGCCGAGCATTCCAAAGGATACGTGTCATCGGTGGAAGCAATCTGTCGTTGGTGCACACCGATCGATGTTACGTCGTCCGATTGAACCGTTGCAGACGGTGGTCGGTCTTGAACCTTGTCCTCCTGTCTCACAAATCGGCTCGGACGGAAAACGAACAATGATCGCGTGATCACGACACGTAAGCTAGATCGCGGAGTTATTGACGATTCGTGGCACGCAGGAATTCGTGTACGACCCGGTGTGTAGGCTCGTGCGTTTCAACGCGGCATTCCCGTGTGCCGAATGGCGATCGTGTGAGTCGCCCCGAATTACCTGGTTTGGCCAGCTTCTTGTCGGAAGCATGATAAAGACAGGCAGTGAGATCACCGTGGAAAATCGTTTATTTGGCATAGTTACGATGACCCACGCTGTGCACCTTGACACGGTGTTAATATTAGTCGCTGGTGACCTTCCAAGTAGTCTCAGACTCTCGGAATATTTGTAAACTATATGACTATAGACTAGATGCGTCAAACTTCTGACGCACTGAAATATTTATCGAAAACAAACGGCTAAACCAGAGTATTTTTCACCAAGAAAAAATTCACACGGTCGAGTGTTTTTTCTTTTTCGGTGGATTTTTTTTTAAATTGAATTTTGTAAAGTGTAATGGCGCCAGCTGCCACGTTAGACTGGTCAGAACCGTGCCAGCATTGGCGTTATCCGAAATTCTGTCCGTCTGGACAGCAGAAGCATGAAAGGGCGAAGAGCGCGATGGAACTGAGCAGCAAGGAGGCGAACACAGCGTACAAAAAGTTCTGCAAGTTCCTGCGCCGGCTGAAGAACAGGAAACGTAAGTTGCCCGTCTGGAGGGCGGATGATGATCCTTGTTCCGGCAGTTGGGCTCGGTTTTGTTAGCGCGTAGTCGCGTGAGAATCGCGAAATAATATTTCGCGTCCAAGTTTCCCGCTTTCGAGAAAATGTTTCTCAATGAAATTTCTCCCAGTTCTCTTTCACAGCTCTTTTTTCGAATTTCTTTATAAAAATCGATAAAAAGAAATTCGCTCTTCGAGGTTCGATATTTCTAAGTAGAACATATTGGAAACGTTGGCGCAGCGATAGTAGCAGATCTTTTATTCCACAGAAAATAGGGCAAATCGGGGACGATAGTAACAGTTCGACTCGAGACTTCGTTTATGCAAAGGCTATTACATTTGCAACAAAAGTTCTTATACGAACTCTTTTTATAAGTTCGAGATTCGAAAATTGTAATTACATCGTCTTCCTGGCCGGTCGTCGGTGGATTTTTCGTCTTATAAAAATGACCAAAAATTGTCTAATTTAAAGTTTCTAATTGAAAAATCTTTGGATTGTTTGGTTATTGCGTATACGATGAATGGATCTCGCTTCGTAAAAATTGACAAGAACTTGTAATTGGAGAATGAAGGAGAATTTTTGAATTAGAGTGTCCTTCAGCAGCTGTTCTAAACGTTGGAGTGGCCTCAATTTTATCTGGATTATTAAAGTCCGCTAATTAGCCTTGAAATCATCATCGATCATTGACTTTGACTATCCGTAGGCGTAATATATTCGCTGTTTCTACCAAGTTTGACTGCTTTTTAATCTCGGCGTGTACACTGTACTCGGAATATTTTAAAGTATAATGAACCCAGACATTATCGATAAATTATTCAACACTGGATTATTCTTGCTTTTCAAACGTGTCAGTCGCCTCGAGACGAGTTGTGTTATTTCTGACTTTCGATGGAACGAGATGCATCTTAACAATCTCCAGTTCCATCTTCTATTTGTTTCGATTAATTCACGAATATATCGCAAAGCAGACATTTTGAAATTTGAAATGCTATGTAGTATTTTTCGTCACACTACAAAGTACTTTTTCTAAAGAAGGAAAATTATAATAACTCGTATTTAGATGCTCGCCATTTTTGCGATAATTTTCGGCTTCGTTAATTTTCGACTGCGAATTCTTCCAAAGATTTCTACCCATTAATCTTCGAATCTCGATTTTATCGAGAAAATTATGACTGAAACGAAGATGACGCAAAAAGCTTCAACGCGATGACGCTTATGAATTTGTTTATTAAACAAAACATCTAGTCGCGTTTTTAAAAAGCCATCTGCCATTTGAGCGGGAAAGGTTAGAAACACAAGACGGACGAGTAAAGAAAGAAAAACTGTTCGACGAGAAGTAATACACCGACCCACTGACATTTATCCCTTGTTATTCGTATTTATTTTAGTTACACACATCGACCCACGGGAATTATTTTTTCATACATCAAAAGCTAGCTACGTCGGCCTGACACGTTGTGGCGAAGAAAAAGGCGCAAAAAATGGAAAAAGGAAAAAAAGAAGAAAAGGTGAAATAAAAACGGTAAAGAGATTTTTTGCTTGCCGGGATGCTCGATGTATGCACCCGATCAATCCTTTTCTTCTTCGTCGCGTACCAGAGGCTGTCAACCTTTGCAAAATTGAAATTTCTTCCTGCTGTTGAATATTTAATTCCGCCACAAGCTCTTTCTTTGTATAAAACTATAGAACGTAATATCTAACGCTCAACCACGTAGAATAAAATCAGAAGAACAAAACCGCACGCATCCCTTGCGTTGAATAACGTGTCACATATGAAACATCCTCTCGCGCGAGGATAACTGACAAGCTTTGCTATAAAATCGAGACTTTCTGCATCGATGATGTTTTCTATAACCCTTGAAATACTTGTACAATCGATAGAACGCGCTGCGAATTATTCGATCGATCCAAGCGCATAGTAACGCGTTTGATGCAAAGCGAAGGAGACAATACTTGTTGCGAAAGCGTTGCCTAACGTCGCTTATAAGTAGCGGATAAGCGCCGATGCAGATCTAAAGTCGCGTGAAATGTGTGTTTCGTGTGCAAATCGGATTTTGCATGATCGCAAATTTCGTCGACGTTGCTTCTGAGATTTCACGCGATAAGAGATCGAAACCTGCGAATAAAGTGCAGTTTTAACACCTTGACGCGCCAATATTGCACCGATGTTGGTGTTTCAGAAGTTTTTGAAATATTCAAGCTGCTACTTCGAAACTCGTTATTTCGATAAATAGGTCTGAAATTTTTTGATACAAAGTAAGTCTACGATCCTTCGTTTCAAAGTAAACGATAAAGTTCGGAACAATACCTGGAAAATTTTTTCGCTGAAAATACTTCGAACGAATCTGAAAAGAATTTGAACGCGAATAGATCGGGACACGTCGGAAAATTTATTGTGAGATTATCTTTGTCGTAACTAATATCGGGCTAGTATATAGTCGAGAGTTAATAATTACTTACCGCGAGCTTTTTTCGATTCGTAACACCGACCAGCGCGAACTCGGTTCATCAGCGCAAATCTGCGTGTCAAAGAAAACGCGATTATTCTACCCCATGATCCTGCAATCGCTTTAGACGATGCACCGTTGAGCCAAAGGCTGTGCATCGTCTGGTTGGCCGCAAAATGTCACACGGTTGCCAGTCCCGCGCGATACGGCCAGGAAAAAGGTCGTGAATCCTCTGATGCGCGCGTAACGCGGTAAAAGGGAGGCTGACGTGTATCCGGATCCTTGGGTTGCACTTTTTGTCGCACGCTGGATTTAGCCGGCTCCGATCCAAGCGGCACTTTTGCCAGAGATCGCTGCCGGTTGACCCACTTCTCTCGTCTCCCGCGTGTCCCTAAGGATCCTCCGATAAAAACTAGGGAATAGTAATTGCCCAACTATTTCAGAGAACTACATCCCCGAAAAGAATTCAAGACCAAATATATTGCTGATACTTGCATATACTTCGTAGAGCCGAGTATAAAAATTAGAACATGCGATTTAAAATTAATATATTTATTAGAAACAAGTGTATTATTGTTATTATTATTTAGAAATTGTATATCGCGATATGTACAGAAATAACTATACTTTCTATAATATTTAACGATATTAAAACCTAATTAATACAAAGTTCCAAGTTCTTTTATATATACAGCGTTCTAATTTAATTGTCAAAAGATCCGAAAATTCTAATCTTCGCATGGTTCTCATAATTCTAAGTCTAAAGGTTTTGCTTCTGAACGCATATTATTGCTCGGTTCTTCGTTATTCCTTCTTGTAATATCTTCTAAGTTCGATTCGCGCGAAATGTTGGAGCGGGATTTTTGTGCAACTGCGCGGACAGCTGCTGAATGATGCAGATCAGGATCTTGATGTACGAGCTGTCGCTATTTTAGAGCGTTAGTAATGTTTCGCACCTCGACTTGGCACTTTTCGATCAACTGGTTCGCGAGATGGAACTTCACAGTCTAATTAGGAGTTTGCTTCCACTTCGAAATAACCGGTGCTGTTTTGCGAATTTCACAGATACGTTTCGTTAGAACCAAGGTTAGAATATATCTGTCTCAAGGCCTTTAAAATTCTGTTGACGCGACTAATCTTGCATCAGCTTCTGGATACTTTAACTATATTTTAAATCATGGTACTTGAGATATTTTCGGCCATCCTAGGTCCGACATAAACATTCGAGAAAAATAAAAATTTGATATAAAGCGTATAGAATTTGGATTATGTTTATTTTAGTGGAATTGTCTTTTTTTTTTGGTGTACTACTCCTTAGAAATTGAGACGGTAGATGTTTTTCGTTGTATTAGGTTGTGCGAAAAGTTTCTTTCATTTCACGAGGAAATAATCGACGCACAATAAATAAATCGTTTTTTGTTTTGTATTATTTTGTCGAATTACGTACCATCCATTTTGTTCTGTTCTGAGATAAACACCGCGACATTTCACAGACTTGCTTTCACGTTTGTGCGAAGGTGCATTGTTGTAAAAAACACGTTTGCGAAAGAAAGACATTTTTCGGACAACCTAATACATTTGGAGAAAGCCAAGGACGTTCTATATATTCCGCTTAAACAATCTTCGATCTATAAATTAATTGAACAAGAAAACTATAACAGTTTCGTTTCAAGATTTTTGGGATTCAAGGATTGATAATTCTTGTAAATTTGGAATAATGCGATTAATTTCTTCGATTAAAGGCACCATATATATACATATTTTGACGAAACTACACGCGATTAAAGATTAATCCAGGAAGCCAAAACTTTCTATGCATCGACCTAACGATATTCCAAAGGTCACAATTTCCTCTACAACCTCGTACGTCTCGCATTCCCTAGGAAATTACCAAAATCGTTCAACCTGAAATTTCTCCAACGATAGTCGACCGTTGGCGTTCTATTCGCCTTGAAACTGTTCGCAAACTGTTAAGAAACAAATCACAAATGCGCCCAGTTCTCTGCCGGTTTGCGTTACTCTGCATCGAAATTTGGAAATACTCTGCGCGAAGAGGGAAAGAGGTGTGACGATACGGAAGAGGAAAAGGTTAATCGAAGGGAAAGATGTTGGCGAAATGTCAAGAAGTAAATCGTGGCCCACGTGGCATGTTATCGTTTGCTGTGCCTGTTTCGATTCATCCGACGACGATAAACGCGATCGCGAGACATCAACCGGGTTTCCGGTATGGTCGCGCGAATTTTCGGACCCGGTCGCGTTACAACGCTTGAATTATGCGGCGCGTGGTTATTTTCAGCCGCGGTTCAATGAGAAAACCGGTCTGTAAACGCGGCCCTCGCATTATCCTACGTCGCATCTTATCAAGGTTATACCTCTCACGCGCCTGCTGCTATCGAGCAATAGAATAGAATCGCGAACCGTCTAAGAATCCAACCGGTGTAAACTGTAACAGCGTTTTACTTTTTCTTTCTTTTAGGTGTTACGCAGGACAAGGGTAAAGGGCGTTTGTTTCTATCGATTACGTTCGTTGGTCCATCTCGTTTTTGGATCGATGGTAGCCTTTAGATTCGATCTTTTCGAAGTTAAAGCAATAATTTGAAGTTTTCAAGAATCGAAGATTAATTAACTTTGCGCGGTTCGAGAACTTTGGCGCTCTGTCGCATAATTATTTATCGATTAACAATATCAACGTATTGACAAGCGACTAGTTAGAGGTTATAGATTTCTCTTCTTCTCTTCAGCTTTCATGTACAGAGGATTAAGATTGCAAGAGCTCGCGCATCGCTATACAACCTCGCTACCCTTACGTTTCTAAAATGTAGCCATTCTTTTTTGACTATAAATATTTTTGCGCAATTCGTCGGTAGAATTCTTCTTTAAAAAATGTACAGGAATAAACACGGTGTTTTTTATCGACGACGATAGCTTGCAGATTTTCCCACCGGTATAGAAATATAGAGGGAAATCTCGCGGTAAGAACGCTAGAGAATTTCTATGGTAAACACTAATTTTCATAAATCTCCCCTCTAATTCTAGATGATTGTACGACCTTGATGGATATAAAGCAAGAGGAAGCAGCGATTTCACTGATCTCTGTTCTTATTTCTTCGTTAACTGGCCGCGAACTTCCTTCGAGTTACAAAACACTACGCTTCTTTTAATAGCCTTTTTTTTTACCATCTTATGAACTAACATCTGTTACGATAACCTCCTTTCTATCGAAGATCTTGCAATATTTCTCAAGATCTCAAGGTTACATAGTCTTCTTTTGGTGAAACAAATGGATGGATAAAAAGAACAACAAGAGGAATTCGATCATACCATAGTGCTATATCCTCCGATTTTATTGCAAATTTAACGTTGCCTTTATAACGTTGTGTTTTATGCAGACTTTCAAATCTTTTATTATTACGTTCAAACTGTACGAAAAATAGTACAGTAAATTTTTAATAATCTCGACATCTCCAGATTCATCGTCGGATGCTTTTTATCGTTTATCGTCCAAGTAGATAGTAAATATTTTGGATTTCAGCTCAAGGCTTTTTTGTTTTCTTTTTACTGTATGCAACGACTCTGTTTGTTTTCAACGAACATTGCTTCGATTCTTATTCGTCGAACGATACAGCTCTATGGTTGGGCGTTACAAACGTAACGAATGGTTAACGACGAGGTTAAAGCGCGAAAATTCTCGGCAAGATTGTTTCGTCTTCGAACAGGGAACGGTCGTTTTCGATGCTGACTTTTCCGCAATAAAACCGAATGGACGATCGCGCTATTTCGGATCGTCGCGCTATTTTCACGACGACGCGGCTATTTCGACTGTGTGCTGAGACTCCTTCGATGTTGTGTTGTACATTCTTTCGTGTCTGACCCGGTGTTGATGCTCCCCGAAATCGTTTTCAAGTTTGAGGCCGCGCAGGATGTTGTTCGGTTCGAAAACTATGCATCGAAAATCGATACAATGGGAATAGCGGAACAGGATTCTAGAGTTTCTTTTTTAAGTAGGATTTTACATTGTTTACGGTGATCGACTCGGAAATAAGAGCAATGAAACAAAATGACGATGATTTCAATTGATAAGATTCCGACGAATTCACAGTTCACATTAATCGTTATTGCTGTGATTGAAATATTTCTATTTCGTGCTTAAATTATAGTCGAACTGTAACTTAATAATAAATCATAACTTTTCAATTCCTGATCTACTTCATCCTTCTATAAATTTTCTTCGATCTTCTAGCTACACGTATTAGATTTTGCCATTGGGTGGTATCGACAAAATCCGCAATCACTTAGTCGCCAACCCAATGCATCTAGTCTTCTAAGTATCAACACGTTGACTTCTATTTAAAGTTCATTGACCGTGAATTTTGCTTATTATTCACTCCCACGTGACACGCAGTTTAGCTTTCGAAAATATGTTGAAAAAATATAGCGAGATTCTGTTGAAAAAATACTTTTCCTAAACTCACGTAATCAAAGTTGAATATGAACGAATGGAATATGAATTTCATGAAATAATTGTCGTTCCATAATGGATCATTTATTTTATTAGAAATTCATCGTTGATTCTCATACTTTTGAACGCAGATACGCGACATACATTTATTAAAAAATAAAATTCTTCGACCATTTTATAACGCATTTAATACTTCGTAACGTTACCATCGCGCAGTTCAAAATATTGAAAATCTCCTCGGATACAATTGTTTACAGAGTTTAAATCATTCGATTAATTTCCTGGTACGAGCAGTCTCACGTGAACTTACGTAGCAGTCAACGTGTTAAGCAATCATAACTGTTTCATAAAATTCTTCGAATAACAGAACCTTCAAAAACTATAGCATCGAGCATGAGTCCATTGCTTCGTAGAATCAATTTACTATTTCATCTTTCCTTTATTTTTCTTTTTTCTTATACGACTCTAAATCGTTACTATACCTTCTTACTTTCTACTTGTACTTTACCATGCTGGTTTTCGATTGTTTCTATGGGCGGTGTGATGTATAATGCAGATAGAGATGGCAACAAAGTTACAACTGTGGTGGCTACACCTGGTGCGGGTCCAGATCGTCCCCAAGAGATCTCCTATACAGACACTAAAGTAATCGGCAACGGCAGCTTCGGCGTTGTATACCTAGCGAAACTATGTGACACGGAAGAACTGGTGGCCATCAAAAAAGTTCTCCAAGACAAACGATTTAAGGTAAGAGAAACATGAAATTCTACGATAAATAATTTCTTAATAATTTCACCGATACGACAAAAACTAAACGCGTATTAACCGCTGAATTAATAAAAAACAAATTCGCAGATCCTCTGACGTTCCTGACTACGACTTGCAATTACAAAATAACGTTCAACTTGAAATTGAAATTCGATCGATCGAAACTAGCCGTCGTTCGTACCTGGATTTAACGATCGGATTGACCAATTTGTATTTTTCTATAGTAAGAAATTAGCAGAAATTATAGTGGAGGGAACGGGCGAAGGTCTGGATAGAACGAACAGATTCTTTTTCTGCCTGTTGGAAATATATAGGCTCTATGAAAGCTAGAGATCATTTGCCAACGCGTATTATAGTAATTCGTGGATTCGAGGTAGCTCCGATTCGGAAACAGAGGGTCTGCGAACACAAGCCTATACTTAAAAGTAAATTCTCATTTTTTAATCCTGGAATA
Organism: Bombus affinis; assembly: GCF_024516045.1. Taxonomy (NCBI): domain Eukaryota; kingdom Metazoa; phylum Arthropoda; class Insecta; order Hymenoptera; family Apidae; genus Bombus; species Bombus affinis. The sequence continues at coordinate 13,134,155 of NC_066352.1, read as the reverse complement.
CGTTTACAAATTCTGCTGTATCTTTCTATAGTTTTTACCTTTGCTCGATGGTCGTAGAGATAAAACTGAAAGGAAGGAAATTGTACGAGTAAAGATAAATTATCGTTGCTCGATGGAATTGTTTAATTCGTCCGATCCGAAACGACCGAATAATATCGTCGTATTTACGCATCGATAAAATTAGATTTATGTTTTGCGAGATTGCAGTGTTTGAGAAACGATAATCCACGACCTCAATCTCCGTATTAAATCTCGGGAATGTAACAACAAACGTGCTTAACAACGATTCTAATCGAAGATAAGAGAAACACCGTCGTCGCGACGAAGTAAACACGAACGAGGAACTACGTGAATTAATCAGATTTTCCCTTCCTTTTATTTATAGAACAGGGAGTTACAAATCATGCGGCGTCTCGAGCACTGCAACATTGTAAAACTGAAATACTTCTTCTACTCCAGTGGCGATAAGGTAACTATTTATTAAGATTCTTTTTAACGATAATTCCGTACACTCGATTGAAATTTTGAACGTTGAAGCAATTATTGTTGGACGTACGATCTACTCCATAAGAAAGTGGATTTTTCTTTTCACGCAATTTTTTTTATTCGAACGTTTCTTGCGTCACGCAAATTATTTACCCTTGATTCTTTCTCTCTCTCTCTTTTTTTTTCTTCTTTTTCTTCAATTATACTCACGATATACAGATATTCCCTAAAAGTATTTGGATAGTAACAAAATTTAATCGTACAATGATATATCTGAGTTAATTACGAAAGAATTGAGGAGTACAAAGGAAGAATATGATGTCGTATTTTGTATCTTTTTTCCTTTTTTTTTTTTTTTTTTTTTTTTTACAGGAAAGCAGTTTTAAAATTCGCTCAATCCTACGTTACCAAATTCATGCTCGAAGCTAAACGAGAGTTTTTATCCTCTTCAAAATTTCTTAAACGTTACATTAAAATATCGTTTGCTTTAATAATTACATATAATTTTGTCGAACATTTTGAAAAAAAAACAAACAAACGAATTTAATTAATTTTTTTTAATTGATCAGTTTGCTACTGTTCGAATACTTTTGGAATTAAATGCAGTAGAGCGATACTTCTGATTTCTCTCGAATGATACACAATGATACAAAACGCCAAGTATTCATTGTTAGTTTAATGCATGCGACGTTGTTGTGTTATTTTGTAGAACATCTTAAACGCAACTAATCCAGTTTTTCATGTGGACGTAAGTGAACAAGAGAGTACCCAGTAGTTTTGACGGAGAGGTCCTTTTTTTGAGAGAATTTAGGCAGTTCCGCTTACACGTAGACAGATTAACGACAAAAAAACGATAACACGTTTTTGTTGTTATGTGTCAGCCGCGAACATCGTAGAACACTAAATACGAAGTCTATAGTCTGAGTCAAAGAACCTCGTTGCTCAAGGCCGCCAGCCCCATCACCAATCATATTGGAAACTCTACCCTCACCCCTACGAATCATAGTTTGGTTCCACGTGTGTTGCACAGTGTCAATTATTTCTGGAATTTTATTTTTTCTAAATAGACTGATTTTATCTAGAGATACGGTACGATGCAAATGTTTTAGGCCATCTATGACGATAGCCAGCTTTATTTATCGTTACATTTATCAATCATATTTTTAGACAATATTTAGAGACAGAGGAGGAATATTAGGAAATTAGAAAATTGCGTTCAGTTATTGTCTAGATGTTATAAAACGCGTGTTTAGATAGATTTAAGGCGAGCTATCGATCAGAATGGAGGAAATGAAAAATGTGATTTATTTGAAATATCGAAAACAAAATATCGAATAGCACAAAATAAATTTCAATTATTGTTGAAAAATTATTCGACTAACTAACTAGATCTAAGAAACGGTGAAATACTGTTATTATCTTTTTAAACAAATTATCGATAATTCTTGAATTAAAGATCTGCTCGAAGAAGCAAGGACAAATCTAAAACGACATCGAGAAATAAAGAATACGAAAAATTGTTGTTCGATGAGTGGCCTAAAACTTTCGCACGGTACTTTATAATCGTTGTTCTTGTTTTTTTCTTAACTTTGAGTAGTGGAGTGTATCCTTGAGTGACTATATTTTTGATTCAAGCTGTAGTAGCTAACGCAGCTTGACTAGTTATAGAAAATAATCTTCTGGAGTTGCGTGTGCACGGTTCAAAGGCACTTCGCGTAAATCGTCATGTAAAATTCATGCTGATCGATTTCTATGATGAAACAAGCAACTAAGCCGCGCGAAAGAATTTACTGTCGAGTCGCGTGTGCCTTTGAAACGGTACACCTTCGTATGTCGATGATGTAGATTCGTACTAACAGAAGACTTTGCGGATTTCTTTTAGAAGGACGAGGTTTATCTGAACCTAGTGTTGGAATACATACCTGAAACTGTGTATAAAGTCGCTCGGCATTATAACAAAAGCAAGCAAACCATACCGATAAATTTCATTAAGGTAAGCTGAAAATTACAATAATAATCGTTGAACTACTACCGCAAGAGGTTCTATACATGACGTAATAATTTCAAATAGAATACAGCGTAATTGTCAATTCATTAAAAAATAAATAACCAAGACATCTTTAATTCAAAAATATCATTATTTCAATCAACCGCAATACACCAACTCATACATACAATACGAACTCGTTTCATTCTACACAACGACGTGTCATAGATTGCAAAATTACTCGATCTTACATATAATCATATGACACACAATAATTATCCATAATTATTGATAGACGCAATTAAACCGTAGACTAACTAAAGCTTTCCTCGTATTCGATTCACCAGTCGCTATGATCAGAACATTTTTAATTTCGTGCATAACATTCTAATATCATTTTTTGTAATATATTTCCAGTTATATATGTATCAACTGTTCCGCTCTCTGGCATACATCCACTCGCTGGGGATCTGTCACAGGGACATCAAGCCACAGAATCTACTCCTGGACCCAGAATCCGGTGTCTTGAAACTCTGTGATTTTGGCTCTGCTAAACATCTGGTCAAAGGAGAGCCTAATGTGTCTTACATCTGTAGTCGTTATTATCGCGCACCCGAATTAATCTTTGGTGCTATCGATTATACCACGAAGATTGGTACGATTACTTATGTATTATTTTTATTGTTAATATCGTTCAATTCTGGTTAATTCATTGAACGGTGTACCGTAGACTGTTTCATGTCCCTAGCAGAATACCAGTTTGGTTAATTGCAAATGAAAGGTTCTTCAACCTTCTTTGAACGTTCGAATTTTATCAGCTTAAACTACGCACTCGAAGGTATTTTAATAAATTTTTATAAAATCTCTTACTTGTTCGATACGCGCGAAAATCATTCCAAATTTGAAAAATATTGGAGCGTGTAAAAACGTAGGCTATACACGATATGATGTAGAAGCGCGCAAAATATCCAAAGTAAAGCGGATTGCTATAATAGAATTCTGGATATTTGAAAGTTTGAAAGTCACAATGTGGAACGTCAAAACTATCCGACAGCCGCAGCGTGAAACGTTAAAGGCATTGCGTATCGCAACAGAAAATCAAGAAGACGACTTTACCTATATCCGGAATATTGATTAAATAGAAAGGACAGCAGCCAGTCGTTTCCGTAGCCTCGACTCGTACAGATCTAAATACATTGTATCTGTAGAATTGTATAGAATGTATATAGAATGCACGTAGCATGGACAAAGAATCATGCAAGAGGAACAGAATCGACCCCGTAACAGTATTTGCGGTTCTATTTAAGTTCCGTTTTTTTAGTCATGCTTATGAAAGTATGAATTTGCATAAACATCCGCAGTCTATTTATTACGTTAAAGATTGAAAGATTGGCTGGCAATGCGTCAAGGCATTTTACTTATACGAATATGATAAACTAGAAAGAAATATGGCACGAAACGAATTATATATAAAATAAATATAAAATATGAAATACAGGAAAAAGGAGGGACAGAAAATAGAAAGATTTATTTTTTTCTTTCGTTTCTATGTTCGATTAAAAAGTTTTATCGTGTTTACAGATGTGTGGAGCGCAGGCTGTGTGGTAGCAGAATTGTTGCTCGGCCAACCGATATTTCCCGGAGATAGTGGCGTAGATCAACTGGTCGAGATCATCAAGGTGCTAGGCACACCTACACGCGACCAGATACGTGAGATGAATCCCAACTATACCGAGTTCAAATTTCCACAGATTAAGGCGCACCCATGGCAAAAGGTAGCCTATCATCCGATCTACTCGTTGTATTATGCGCTCTTTGTGCGCTACACGTTAGACTGTCGAGACGGCTTTTCGTGTAGCTCGTCTAATTTCGTAACTGCGTACTGCGTACATGTTTGGCGGTTTCGTGACTAACGGGGGAAACAGATGATCTGGTGTGCTCTGATTTCAATGATTTAGAGAATTTATAAGAATAGTTGGTCTGCCGAGAAACAACATCGTTTGCATAGATATTCGGTAATTTGCCAAATTTCATTTTCGTTAGAAATTATATCTCGGAGGAGTAAAGATATTTCATTTAAAATTGAAATATTTAATGTCCATAGCGTAGAAAAAGAGAAAAATATAATATTTAAATCAGTGCACACTCTTCGCATGATCCCTTTGTAAGGGAAACATTATTGGATTAATAAGCCTTTTGTGACCACATTGTGTGAAAAAAATTGTAAAGAATAGCGATGGAATCGTTGAAGGGTAAGGCCTTGTTCCGCAGTCTTGTTCCTTCTAACTAACAAATCGGCTCTAATCACATTCATCAACACATGGTTACTCGTGGTTACAGTTTATGCTTCAACGAATGAGTGGACTAAAGTGTTCCACGGAGCACCAAAAGATTAGAGTAAGTGGTCCCCTGTTCAAAAAGCAATGTGTCTTTATCATTTACTGGCTGGCAAATATTCCTTTTTTTTCTCTCTAGCCCGTGATATTACTAACCAGTATAACCAACATTTTCAGCATCTGAAACGGTAAGAAATAAGCTGGATACGATGCTCAGTTACCGCTGTGTCGAACGGAGGACGACGAGCCTCGACGATCGAAAAAAACCACCTTCATTTCGATTCTTCGCATCACAAATCGCTCGACGTGCATCTTTTCTCGAACTCATGTGTAATATCCATTTTTCTATCTCATAATCATCATCACCATCATCATCATCATCATCATCATCATCCGTGTTACTAACTTTTTAAATAGAAACAGATCTGTTCAAAATCTCGGTGTATCACTTACTCTAATGTTCTGGTGGTGAACAAAAATACTTTTCACTGACTTGAAAATGGTATGCAATTATTCTTTTCTTTTTTTTTTCTTTTCTTTTCGTTTCATCTCTTTTCTTTTCTCTCTTGTACATTGTAAAGAGCGACAACAGATTGTCTGCGAAACCGACTTACTGTTTGTAAGATCTAAATTTATCATCTCTTTCACTTTCACGCACTGCTTTTGTGCCTGCCGAATATCTTATTGATACGATTTTTATGGATCGTTAATTTTATGTATCGAACGATCTTCCTCTGTACGAATGATATTCTCCTGGAGTAAACACATTTTATTAGAGAACAGATAAAAGCGGTGAACATCGAACGAATCTGACTTCGTCTCCCGAACGGTCAGCTCCTCGGGTGGATAAACTTTTATACGCGAACAAATACCAAAACCGAAGCAGTTCATCACTACTAATACCGATTGTAATACACCTAATATACACCGATCAGATACGAAACTTCAAACGAACTTGTAAGCGGAACGTATTGCTGCCGTTTTTTATTGCTTTGTGGTATAGGATTTCATTCAGTTTGTGCTGCTATGCGATTTCTTATGGTGGAGGTGAAAAGTTTTTTTTAAGTCAAGGCTACTTCCTGATCATCCACTTTTTCGCTATAAATCTCTTATAAAAATATACATTTGCATGAACATGCATAATCTAATATGTGAGTATATTGAGACTACTTAACTCTGAACAGACGAACAAAATTTCTTGCCTCTACTGTAAAATCCTCGCTACTATAAAAAGTGGGCAAGTCCCGAGGAATAATTTTTTCTTTTGTTAACGAACCTTCGTGCAGTAACAGAAATTAACATCGAGAAACAAGATCATCTCGAGATTTCTCCTTGTTAGCCACTGATTAACCACGAAAATTTTACCAGGACAGATTGAAACTAATGACGACGATGATTACAGGTGTTCAGGGCACGTACGCCTCCGGAAGCGATGGAGTTGGTCGCTGGACTTTTGGAGTACACGCCATCCGGCCGGATCACACCGTTGGAAGCGTGCGCTCATCCGTTTTTCGACGAACTTCGGGAGCAGGGGACGCGATTACCAAATGGGCGAGAGCTTCCCCCTTTGTTTAACTTTACAGAGTACGAGTTACGAATTCAACCGTCGCTAAACTCTATCCTAAAACCGAAGTACATGCAGACTTCGGAAAACCCTGGAGGCCAGTCGGAACCGGTTGCGGGGAGTAGCGGTAACTCTAGTGATAATAACGTGAACACCAACACGCTGTCCTCTTCAAAGAACACAGACCCCGGCCAGTCGAACATGGCTTAAGCTGCTTTCTATTTTTAACGTTTAATTAAACAACAAACGATAGAAAGCACGGCGAGAGAGTGAGAAAGAGAGAGGGGCGAGGGAGAAAGGGAAAGAGAGGATGAGAGAAGGAGAAAAAGAGAGAGATATAACGATAGAAAGAGAGGAAGCGAGAGTGAAAAAGAAAGGAAAAGCCAAGAATTCGCGTGTTAGAAACTAGCCTTAAAAGAAACGAAAAAAGAAAAAAATTCAAGTATGGTATAGCAAGGACGAAAAAAAAAAGAATAGAAGGAAGATCGATATTCTTCTGAGGAGGATGTCCATAGACGATATAACATACACATAACACAAAGAATCCCCAATTGTACATTTTTTTGAACTCTATGCAAATGGCGATACCAGTGTGGTATTTTAAGCTTTGTTCGCTTGAAACACGAACGACGAAATATTATAGGATTATTAAATAAAGAAGATGAATAGTTCCCCTCTTTATAACGATTTCGCCTGAGGACACCTCGAATTCTGAGTGGCGTGTGCGAACGCTTGATTGCCACCTTATTGCCAAAAACAGCATAACAAACAATTCAATTCAATGTATATATATGTTATAGAAACTGGCTCGTAACCTCTTTTAATTGATAATTGCTATAAACAAAGAAAGAAAGAAACAAAACAACAAAAAAAAAAAAAGAAAGATAATAACGAACGCGAACTTTTTCTAGTTGAAGAAAAACCAAACAATGTGTAATCTATGATACACTATGTCTAGTAGCGCGTTACGTTGCTTGCCTCGTCGTCATCTCATTATTCGACAACACACACACACACACACACACACACACACACACACACTCGCACACGCACACACACACACACACACACCAAACAGATACACGATCATCGCGATTATTAAAGAGATACAAGAGCCACCTGCCTTTTGACACGGGCTTCGACAAATGTTAGTGATTCAAGGAGAAAGAGATCGCTAGATTCTCAGCTTTCGCGAAGAACAGTATGGGTAGGAACCGAGACTCGGACGTTTCCTCTTGAATGCGTAACAACGAAGTGGAAAAAGGGAAATGACGAATGCAATACTTATTATTATATTGTATTAAAGAACACGCATGTTACATAGATAATATTCTTATTGTGTTCAAGATTCAAACGCCGATCGATGTTGTCGCAACTGATGGGGAAATTTTCATGCGGAGAATGTCACGATTGAACATCAAACACATACACATAAACACACACGTTAGTAATTTGCGTGCACAATCTCTGTCTATCGTAAGACGAATTTCCGCGACGTGAGACATGCTGCGTATACCAGCACAATTAGCAGAAAAAAAAAAGGAGAAAAATATGTCGGAATACGATCCTCTATCTAATGAATGAATTAACTCGAGTACACTATTTGTTACGGATTTAATCGTCGTGCGATTATCATTATATATTTCTGTCGTTGGTCTTACCGAACCCTCGGCTTCACCGAGCGATATTTTTCACCACACGCGACAAAGCTCTGCGCATCAGAGAGCGATTTTCTTTTTAAATGATCACAACAAGTTGTTTTTTTCTTACGCCTGAAGTGCTTTAGATTTTCGACAAATTTCGAATGTCCTCTTCTTTTTCCTGTATCAGCGTGTGAACGACAGACGATAAAAAAGTAAGAACAAGATTTGTAAGCAAATTATGAAGTTATCCTTTCGCGCGCATCACCATGCATACTTTGCATGCCGGCGAGAGAGAAAGCGCAGTCGTACGAGGCCTCTGAATCGCTTCGATCGAGATTGTTGAACCTTTTTTAATATCTAGATCGCTGTCTCGTCTATGGTAGTCTTGGAGAATTGTAAGACGAAAGAAGAGGTGTACGAAGGAAATTTGTGCATTTTGCGTGATGAATTTCAATTCTGCGGAACGGTAACAAAACGAAAGAAAAGAACCCCTGAACCCTTCCGGGCATGTCGCGCGTGACCTAGCCGCTATTTTGCACGTTTCTACATATCATATCGCGCCGCAAGAAATCACAAAAGAGAGGCTGCCGATGAAAGTCCATACCGAACGATCATTTAGTTCCTTTCTTTTTTTCTTTTCTTTTTCCTTTTAGAGAGAGGGAAAAGACGAACGTTGATTAAAAGAACAGGGAAAACTAAAAAGAAAGAAAAAAAAAATAGAATGGTAGAAGAGTGAGAACGTGGGAGGAAGTATGAGTGGGAGAGTGAAAGGGACAGCAAGCGAGTGAGAATGGGAGAGAAAGAGAAATGCTAGGACATTTATGTCAGAGTTTTAATGAACGTTGATATGATGTAGATTACGTTTTTAAATAATTAACACGGACGGTTTCCTTCGTTACTAGCTGAACAGTTAGGTGAATTTATCGATTTCGTTTTTCCTCTAGTCTAAACACGCGAAAACGGAGGAAAATACATGAGATTTTTGATACACGATCATGAAAGTTACGAAGACGAGTTTTTGCGTTCTGACGACTGAAGGATAATTTGTCGTTTTTGCGTTGAAGAAGAAAAAAACAGGATGTTCAGATATGTGTCGATCGTGGCACTTTTAATAATGGTGGTATCTTTCCAGCGCTTACTCGCACATAAATCCATACGTATTAAGTATATGCTAACATAATGGTCGCCTCTTCGTTTTTTGTTTAAGATTATACAATGTATTATTTAAATAATTATATAACGATTCGTTTCTTTCAAAGTTTATGAACCTCTACCTTTGATCACCAAAAACTCCAAGCGTACATTGGAGATTGCATAGGCGCCATTAGTTCTGCGTTTGCTTAATAATTGAGTCATCATTTTCCCGTCGTGAGATAACGGATCCCTTGAAAGAAACATTAGGCAAGCTATATAGCTGTCGAGGACACCTCAAAGGAGCTCGAACAGATTACATAAGCATGCGATATAGTTTTCATATATGATTGAAAAGAAGAAATATGTAATTATTGTAGATTTAAATTATTTATATGTTCAGGCAGCAGCTGGCTTGATGTATCTTCGTTCTCCTTGTCGACCGACATCTTGAAAAAAAGGAGACGTGATATCCGTGCGTAAAAACAAGAGGAAGAATTATCGACCGAACAGGTTCGAACGGAGATTATTAATTTTGATCTTCCTGACCGACAAGAAACTGAACAATGGTCGTGAATCTAACTGTGAAAAGTAGAACGAAATAAAATAGATAAAGAGGAAACAAAAGTAAAAAAGACGAATGTGAAAAATTCATGGACAACCTGAGGTATAAATTGTTGGTTAATTGTCGTGATTATTCGATTAATAAAGAAATTCATCGATTTAGTTCTAATCCAGTCTTTCTCGTATTGTACGATTTTTCGTGCTTCGAACATTATTTCGTCACTGTTTAGAGAAGGCAGAAAGACAATTCGTAGTCTGAGATGAAGGAACATATGATTATCATGATATGAGAATCATATATGATTAAAGGGATGAAATCCACGATAAATTAGGTGAATTAAATTTGTATTCCGTGCAATTACTAGTGGATGGATACCGACATTTTCTTATTTTGCCACGTATTTGTTTTTGCTTCTTTCGAGAGACTCTCGCGTTATTCCATTACAAACATACACGCAAACATACATTACACAGACATTTGCAACATGTAGAAAAATCATCAGGTGAGGGAAGAGCCCATGTAAAATACTGAAAGTCTATATATATAAATACTTACATATATGTGTGTGTATATAATATACATATACATACGTATAGGTATATACATATAATACGTGCATACGATTCTATTACGTATATGTGTGTACATCTATATAAATATGTAGATTAATTTTTAACGATAGCAGTTAACGATATTGCTGCATTGTTGTAAAGAGAGAAAGAGGAGCTGAATGGAAGATGCGCGTGAGAGTGTGAAAGAGATGGGAGTAAATGAGAGTGACATGGAGGGAAACACGATTTAGACGGAGAGAAAGAGGGAAAAAAAATGATTAATTGACTCTTCGAGAACAACTATATTCGTCGTTTGCCTGACATTTTCATCACCGTTACCACTACAGAGACCACCAGTTTTTTGTTCTTTTCTTTGTCTTATTACTATCATCATGTCGCACCGTTTCGAATCACCTAGTAAATAAATTGTAATAATTGTGTAAAGAAAACAAATTAATAAAGTAATTTAATATGTATATATATGCATATATGTATGCGTGTGTGGTGTGCATATGTATATACGTGAGAAAAAGGGAGCGAGAGAGAAAGAGAAAAAAAAAAGAAGTTAACTCGCAAGAGGTATACGTATATTTAATCGCTGCTGTACCGATCGAGCGAGATTTAGCGATGGCTTTCTGTCGTTAATTAAAGCCACGAATCAAATATTTTGCGTTCGATTCGATGCTTTGGACGAATCATAAATATCATAAATATATGATATCCTTATCGAGTGTCTCTGTGGAACAGAAATGGTTATCTGATCATGTACGAAGAATTAGAAACATCCTTTGAGAACCACTGAGCTTCGAACATGGAATTAGAGATTGTCATTATTGTCACGGGCTATCCCCTGATGCTCCGGTAGCTACTTCTATTTGCAAAAAAAAAGCTACTACTATCTTTCCGCTGATTCCACGGAAATTCCAAGATGGACCATTAATCGTTCGTATTATTCACGAGAAGCAAAAAAATGAAATCGAGAATTCTATTCGAATTGCACGTTTTGAATGATCGTGGCTAAAGTAGCGTAGTTAAGCACTGTATATGTCCGATATTGTACGCTTGATGAACAGCAAACGCTTGAATTGCGATGAATTGTAGTTTATTGTTACGATTAGACTGCGGATTTTTATGCATTCCTACAGAGTTTTAAAGATACAAAGAGATGCATAGAATGCATACAATGTACCGAAATATAGAAGGCATTCAAAGTAGTAAACTCGTTGTAATTTTTAATGGGTAAAACGAATCTCTATTTAAGTTTTATTCTTTTAATCGTGTCCACGAGAAAGGAAACAAGCTTGCATAAAAGTTGCAGTCTAGTTACGATCATTTCCGATTTCGTACCGTTTCGTTTTAGTTCTTCGTATCGTACGAACTACGACGGTGGTGAGTAATCGATTTAATAGCAAAACGAGGGCAAGAAACTCTGTATCTGTAAATTCATTTCGCTGCGGAGCGTATATATATATACATATATATATATGTGTGTATATATATATATATATATATTATCACGATATTTTTAAGGACAAGTATGTTTTTAAATTATAATGGTGATTCATTTAATACGAAATTCGTCAATAAATAAACGAATTATATTTGCTTCCGTTTTCGATTGGTTCGAGTGGATCGTAAACGAAAAAAAAAAAAAAAAAAAAAAAAAAATTGTATTCTTTTTTTACGAGTAATTTCGTTTCTACACGAATGTAAAGTTTAAACGAACGACGCAATAAAAATTTCGTATTAAACTTCACGTGTTATAGGCTCAATGTTATCAGTACTCTTTGTAATCCTGAGAAACTAATCTCATTTTCTAACGTGTCTCTTACGTTTATCGTGTAACATCTTCTTTCGTTACAAATAATTACAAATAGAATTAAAATGGCAAACAGCCGTACGATACAATTTCCGATTATTAACAATTTCATTGATAAACGTGGCACCATCGTTCGAACATTTCATCGAACCTATTTACGAGTATTTTTTATTAGTAAGCATGTTTTCGTATGATTTCCGATACATGCGACTAATTTAAGAGGCTGATCAACTAATTTACGCGATTCCAAAATCCAAATTCCGATATTTGGTCGGTTCTGTAATATCTTCGAAGAGACGACTAAGTTGTACCTATCACGCCCTAACAAGAAAATAGTCTATCGCAAGATCCGAGCTTGTACTTCATTCTAAATGACAACTGTTCTAGACGTTCCACTTTCTCTGGTCCATCTTCGAAACGTACTCGCGTAGTCGCGTGACAACGAGTCACTATCCGTACTCCTGATTCGTAGTAGTAGAACTAAAATAGTTAAGACTTTAATCAGCACGCATCCCTTTTCCGATCTCGATTACGAACAGTCGTGCATGTACATAAGGATGAAATTGAGTCCCTATTTTACGTCGTTTAACTCTCAATTGATACGATTGGGATATAGGTGACCAATAATAGCTTGGATCGAGTGGCTCGATCATAAAGCACTTTATCTTAATTTCTATTCTATGACATTTATTGCGTAAAATACGAAATATAAATGAACTCTCTGTGGATAAACTGCGTCGTTGATCGATGAGCTTCTTCTCTCTAACTTTGTATTTTCATCGAACAAGGTCTCGGACGTTTTGGTTAACAAACGAATTTTATACCGTGGTAAAGATATTCGGTTCGATATTACGAAACAATTAGGTTTGAACACGATAAATTAAAATTTAATTTCACTAAGGAAAAGTGACCTAACTGAAAAATCCAAGCTATTATCGGGCTCGTTCGAGACTCAACGGTATCGATCGAGAGTTAGCATAAAGCTTTTTTAACGACGATCGAGAGGAAAAGGTGAACCGACGAAGCCGAGTCTTCGAGACTTTTTAGTGGAAAATTTTAAAGACGGACCTTACGACACACACACGATCGAATTTTTATAAGCTTTTTACTTTTGCACCACACTGGCGATTCTGTCCGTACCACTTCCACGCGTTTTACCTCCATTAAAGGTAAGAAGCGACGAATCGAGAAGGAAAGAGTCGAGGAGAGTAAAAACCATCGCAGTCGATCGATATTTAAAGACACTGCTACTATTCTCCCAGTTAGGGACAGCGATTCCGAGAGATAGGGAGATATTTTTCGCGAATAGAAAGAAAAAAAAAAAAAAAAGAAGCAGTGGCAATATAAGTAGTAACGTAACGATAATATCTCTCATTTCTACGATGTATGTATAGTCAAGGATATAGTCGAAACACGTACGTGTTCTCGCACGATTATTATCCCTCTGAGATCGCCCTTTGTACAAACCTTTATTTCTCCCGTGTATCCATACGCTTGAAGTACTCGCTTGTAGGAATCTAACCATAGGACATCCTCTTCAGAAGTATATATACTATAAATATGTATAATCTATATACCTTACTGACCTGCCCAGGAAAGAATCGACCATTAGTTTCTCACCTTCCACGGAGAAAAACGTTCCTTGGCGTGGATCGTTCGCGTTATTCTTGTAAAATTTTTCTTTTCCTTTACTTCCTTTTCCCATCGTATCGAACGATAGCCGAATTCCACGATACTCGGGAAAAGGCCGTTATTCGATTTTCCGAATGAGATCGGGTAACTATTCTCGCGTGGTATTCACGCCAGAATCGAGTTCCATGCGGAAGACTCGTAGGCGATCGTCCTACGCGATTCTCTTCCCCGACTGTATCGCTCTCTATCAAGACTTCCTGTACTTGATTCGATCACGTGGCGAAATTTTAGCGAAAGAATACGACGAACAGGTGTATAGAAAGTAGAGACTGTGTGTTAAGACGAGAACGAAACGCGAAGAAAACGACGAGAGTATGATGAGAACGGTGGGACGAGGAAGAGGAGGGACGGGTGCAAACGTACAGTCGGTCGTAGCGCGGAAAGATAATAGTCGTGCAATGACGTCGATCAGAGATCGTACAGTCGTCTGTGAAATGAGTGCTTAACCCCTTCCGGTATGGTCATGTACTATAGTCGTACACTTAAGCCTGCGAGCCAAGTATAGTCGCGGATGTGCTTTTGACGAATGTTGACTGTAGTCAAAGGTCTCGCGAGACTTCTCATTGACTACAGTTCGCTCTTCTAGGTTTATACGTCGGGTAAGATTCTATGCTGCCGTCGTTTATAGTCACCACGATGGTCGCTTGTTTCGGGTGACTGTAACCTTATCGTATCAAGTACAGAACACGTACCGGCTACGGTGACTTGCACGTACGACTCGAGTCCTTAAGTCGATTATAGTCGCTGATCTGTTACCGGCACGATGAGTGCAACCGTTCACCCTTACGATTATAGTACGAAATTAAAGTCTTTCATCTAAGTTAACTCGTCGGCTATAGTCGACGGTCCCTGCGTACTTATATACTTTTCGACTGTAAGCCGATTATAGTCGGCCGCCATTATACGCTTACTTAAGCTGCAAGTTAAGTATAGTCAGCGGTGAAGCGCATATTTAGGACGTTGTTGACTATAGTCATACTCCCGTGCTTTGAATCTCGAGAATTGCGCGCGACGATTATAGTCAGCAAGCCGGTACGCTTTTATATTCGCTTGCCGACTATAGTCGGCCAACCATCGTGAGCACTAACCAATCATTCATCGATACTATAATAAAACTATAACGACTCGGCGAGCTGTAGAAATCTCGTTTTTACTATACATACTCTGTAAAGTAAGCAGCAAGAGGAAGAAAAACGTCCATAACGCACTATTAATCATCGACAGCACCGTTCACACCAGTGATGAGCCGTAAAACGCCATACCGAGAGGGTTACTCGTTACTCACGATTATAATAGGAAAAAAATTGTGTTAATATATATATATATATATCATATATATATATATATATAGATAATTTGTGAAATGGAGGAAGAAGAGAATCCGCGAATGTACCAAATGTGGTTAACGTGAGCGATTCGAGGAAACGAGGAGAAGAAAACGAAGCGGAAGAGAAAGGGAGTAGCGTAGTTATTAAAAAAATTAAGACAACTTGCCGATCCGTGAAGGATCATGGCGGGCGAGGAGAAGAGAAAAAAAATGAAAAAAAAAAGAAAAAAAAAACGAACGTGTGGCTGTGTGCGAGCAAAACGGAGTGCCTGATGCGTGTGAGCAAAAAGAATACTCGTTCAATGGAGAAATAGAGTGGGAGTTTTGAGGGGGGAGGGGGAACGAAACCCAAGCATGTATATACATATACATGTATGTAATGTATAAAATAACAGAGCGCATATATATGAATATGCATATGTATGTATAGGTAATTAAACAGATCGCGGCGACGCTATATGCGATATTAAAGAACAAAAGGAAAAAATGATAAAAAAAACCTGACAGAAAGAAAAATGAAAAAAAAAAAAAAATACACTAGCGAACTCTTATTACGATATTGCTATTATTCACGATGAATTGTCACCGACTTAACTTCGAGTTATTAAAAAAGATGACGAAGAAAATGGAAAAAAAAGATATGATAACGATGTTCTATATGAATCTTGAACCACTCTATACCGACGAATCACGATGATTAAGTAACATCGTTCGCTTCGCTACCGTTCACTTGTCGGATGTTTTCAGTTTTACACGGTTCACACACGAGAATAGTCGATAATCGGTAATCGTAGAAATAAATCAGTGGATGTGTTTTAAGCGAGGATCGAACGCCTCCGTTCCTACGGAGACTCTATGATACTATGATTATTATTATTGTAGATTTTGTGGTTTATTTAACAATAAAACGATAACACGGTTAACAGACACTGCGGTTTCATTCGCGACGGTTCCGCACGATGGACGGTGCAGTAAGTATGAAGCGAATTAAGCTCGAATCGATCTCGATGAAATGTTTATTTTACGAAATATTTGTCCATGCATATGACAAATTTGCACGCGTAAGCAGACTCATACATATAAGACTTTATAAAAGTAATTCGTCATTTTTGAAAGACTTTTTATTCTTAGCGACAATGTCGTTTAGTCAATTCGAATGCTTGGTCGACGAACAAAAATTCGACCTCGAACTTCGACTTTTCTCCAACTTTCGATTTTAACGTAATTTTCAATTTCAGATTTGTCCGATCGAAACGCTTGATTTATCGCAGAACGTAATTCCTCGCGTATCTCTATGCTTAGCCTTCGACTCTTGAACCCGATACTCGTGTTTGATCTGATTTGAGCACAGAGAGAGAATTCGTCGATGAATAGCGCGATAGTTCAGTCGTTAACGCTCTCTGAACGAAAAACGTAACAGCCTTCGGTAATATTAATACAAAATTCCAGTAATATCAATCAGCCCAGAAGAACCTTCCTTATCATCGCGCCACTGACTACTTCGTCTCCGTCTCGTGATTCTATACACTTCCTGCTACAAAGGTACTGTAGCAGAGGTAGACGATATTTGCCACAGAAATCGACGAACTTGACGTGTTCCACTCTGTTGTTGAAGAACACACCTGGAAAGAAATGATATTTTTATAGATGGAGACACTTGGAAAAGAACAAGTCTTTGTATTATAAAAATCTTTGTTCGTTGGCACAAAAGATATAACTGACAAGCGTTTTGCAAAAGGAGTACACGAGAGGTCTTAATTATACATTAATATATAAGGTGTCCTAAATTATTTAATCCGATCCCTATGAATATTTCTGAAACTATTCATTAAACGGGGAAAATGTTTCGAATAACAGTTACATGGTTCGATGTTAATAATTGTTTTGTAGATATAAACGTAAAAAACATATTAAGATCAATTTTTCTTTAATGGAATCATATATTTTGCAATAGATTGGTCGATCCATTTTGACATATCCTATAAAAAAATCTTTTCCCTGTAGGGAAAAGATCACGAGTCCTAATATTCATTGCTTTAGAACGATTAATCTTTGTCCCAACAGAATCTTTTATATAGACAAAAGTAACTAAGATATTGACAAGCTGCGTAAATAAATTTAATCATCAGAGAACGTACCAAGATAAAAAAACACAACGACTGCGTTATCTGTATAATTGAAACAATTTTGAACGCAATAGTATAGATTACTAATGTTAAAAGCATTAACGGACTACAACGGGGCAAATGAAAATTGCTAACAAGCAACGCTTCACGATGTCTTATCGTCAGGCCGATGTTTCTTACTTGTTTCATGAATTGCAAACGTGAAAACAATCTCGTGGGGAAAGGCGCGATAGAACGGTATATCTATGATATTATAAGGGATTGTAATAGAAGGAAAATCGATGTCGATGGTGGTAGAGCCGATAGAACTTTGAACTTTGAATCAAGCTTAGTCACTGACCTTTACACTTCGAATTGACGCAACGATGACCGCTGTTTAGATACTCCACCAGGTTTCTTGGTATACTCTCCCCGTCATACTGGATGTTGTTAGTCATGATAACTCTGGCAGCCAACTCCAGCAAAGACGGAGGATTGTGTGTCATGTCCGACACGAATCTTACTACCAACGGATTATCTCTTAAAGATAACTGGACAAACGAATAAACGAATAATTTGGGGAATAATAAAATAATAATAATAATAAAATAATAAAATTCATATAAACTAATGTTTAAGTGGTGGATATTGGGAAGCATCTTTGTCGATGTTTAACACATCTTCTGTATTCAGTCTTTTTCGAAACGTGGTACATATATTGGCAGATTTAGAATATATATATAGCAAAGGTAAAAACTAGAACGTAATTGTAGAAGAGCTAGACTAATTTATACTACGTAATCTTTTTAAGTAATTTTATACCACCTCCGTCAGACATTTTAACGTGATGATCTCGGTAGGCAGTGTCCTCAGTCTGTTTTTGTGAAGCAGCAGTGATTTCAAGTTCGTCAACTTTGCTATGGAACTAGGTAGGCTTTCCAGCATGTTATCGCACAATACCAACGCCTGGAGAGACATCAGTTCGCCTAAGGTAGACGGTACTTCTGTCAGTCTGTTGCCTCCCATCGATAACACTTGCAATCTTGAAACAAAATTATTAATCTTTCTATATAATTCCCATACTAACACAACTATTAACCTAGATAAGTATGTCTATCATATTTCTGAGAATATGATTGCAAGATACCTAATTTTGTGATTTTTTAACATTGTCCATACCGTTTAATATCCTTTTGAGAGAATGGCCCTTCTTTTGGAAAGTCAACTAACAGTAATCAAAAATTTGATCGATACATTCAATTTAGAGGTCAAATAAAGGAAAAAATGACATTATTTCGAAAATATCACGAAAAGATTCGGGTGTGTCTAATTTTCCTATATTTTTACCATATTTCTGAAACCTGTCCAAAGTTGGAATACTTTCGTGAGCCACTGTGCTTTAAAATCGAAATATTTAATTAAACGTACGTGGTGGCTGAAACATCAGAAATAAAATAAACGAACCCAAAAATACCTTTGCAGCTTCCAAACATCTTTACTGATCTCGGTGATTTGATTGCCGCCCAAATACAGGTACTTGAGATCCGTCAAGTCAAAAACCTGCTCCGGAAAATCTGTTAGCCTGTTGCCGCTGAGATTCAGTTCTCTGAGCCTCGACAGATTTTGAAAATTCTTCGGTAAGGAATCGTTCGTCAAGTTATTGTGCTTGGCTACCAAACAGGTCAGGGGACAATCCTCGAAAAAGTCGGGCAACCGATGAAGACCACAGTTCGATACGTCCAACGAGTTCAAGTTCGTGAACCTGACTATCGTCTGTGGAATACTGGTCAGCCGATTCTGATGAAGTAACAAGGTGTCCACGTGTTCCGGATTCTTGGCATTGATGAAATGATCGTCCAGTAATTGAGGGTCGAGCATCAAATAGGACAGATCCAGTGTCTTGCTGGCGGAATCCGAGTCGCTCGAGTCCGACGTGTAGTTCTCCATAAACGAAGTTTCGCGAGTTTCCGTTCAACTGTGTAGAAAACCTTGGGAAACAGAAGAGAAAGGGTGAAACAATTTTTTAGAGAAAATTGTTCATTCGCTCGAAAAAAGAAAAAAGAAAAAAAAAAAGAATAATTGCAATATAATTATAGCTGGATTAATTTCTTTATATCTCGAAGGTTGCTTATCATTGCTCTATCTGCTACTATTCTTTTTTCCTTTTTGAGAAAAATATTAATTCTTTTACTTCTTGTATCGTCATTTTCAAACAACTTTCAAAGAAACAGATGAATTGCAGAATTTCTTCATCAAACAATCGCCGTTTTTTAATTTATCTTATTTACAAAGATATAACATGTTTATGATAATCACGACGACTTTTCCTATATATATATATATATATATATATATATATATATATATACACACGGATATGTACATTATATATGCAAATCATTTTATATACGAAATAAATCTTGCTGCGCGTGTTAATCTAAGCGTAACTACTCTCGGTAAAAATTGAGAAAACCTAAGCACACACATATAAACGGTGTTTATATTCCCTTGGTTACGTACTTCGAATCAATAGAAAACATTTAAATGATAAACCGTTAATTTATATCTCACTCTGAACACCAGTGATTAACGGGTTCCCAATGGTAAACAGATATTTTTAGATGAGATATCGATGTTAATGTTTCGTTAACTACTTGATCGACTAATGGCGTTTCGCAATTTCGATGATGCATTACTTGAAGAACGGTGACGAGGGAAGCGAATGCATATATCGGTAATTAGTTTGATTCTTTGAGAGATAAATGTCGTTTTCTTCGAGACGGTGACTCGTTATTTCTTTTACGAAAGTGTTAGAAATCTTTCAGGAGGAAAGTTTCCAGAACGACTTTGTATTTTCACGAAGAATACGATATACGGAATACGATACTACGTAAAATAAAAATATTGCGAAGGAAACGTTTTGTTTTCTGTATATAATGTACTTGCTTACCTTGAGCGATCAATAAATTTTCGAACTCGATTTTCTCAAAAACTGTTGCATGCAGAATCCGTATAATATCTCTTTCATCTTACTTTCAAAGTTATTTACTTTTCTTTCGACGAATCTCTGTACAGAATCCTTTTGTTCCGTTGTATTACTTGTCCTGACACGTTTGAAGTTAACGCTAACTCTATTACTTTACGACTAATACATAAT
This sequence comes from Bombus affinis, assembly GCF_024516045.1. NCBI lineage: Eukaryota > Metazoa > Arthropoda > Insecta > Hymenoptera > Apidae > Bombus > Bombus affinis. The sequence continues at coordinate 13,113,792 of NC_066352.1, read as the reverse complement.
CGAAGACGAGCAGAAAACACCGAAGGGGGTCATATCGTGAACCGTGTGAATCTCTCTTTATCTGTTTCAACCTTCATGATTTCGAAGACCGTGACGAGAGGTCGTGAAACGTTGCGATATTTTGTTTCTATAATACAATGATGACAAGTAAGAACAATAATTCCGTTAACTTCTGGCACGTCATCAGATGTTAGAAAATATAAAACATTAAGTAAAACTGTCTTAATAACGCACTTTTCTTATTTTCATCTTCGTTCGAAAAATTCTTATTCGAAGAATCATTCAGGCAAAGACCATCGATTGTTTTGATAAACGAACTATCTATCGTTACTACGTTACTACGATACGTTACGAACTACTATCGTTAAAGTACCAATGTAAGAAACGAATTGAGAATCAAAGCTCAGTGCCTTTGATTTAAAAAATTTCGCTCATCTGTTTGTGATCTAAAACAGACCAAACGTCCACTTTGAAAATTTTCCTGCGTCAATGAAACGACGATGGTAATTTCCTTATCGGATAATTAAAATTGAGATAATTTTAATCGAAAACTCTTTCATACTTTTAAAAGAGAAAATAGACCTGTCAGCGATCTTTGTGTATAAACGAGTTCGTATCTCGGAATATCTTGGTCCTAAGGATTTCACGTGACTTCCGCCATTTTCGCGAAGCCATCGCATAGTTGTAGGATTAAAATTAATTAACCGCGAAGTCAACTGGTTCGCGTAGCCGTGAACGTTTCGAGTATTCCGATCACACGAAATAACCCTGTCTCAATAATATTCTCTTACCTCGGTGCAATTTCGTCTTTCGTTGAACGTCAGAAAGTTTTCTCCCTTCTACGTTGTTGCAAGATTGTCTCGGTCGTTCACTGTTCCGAGTTCCGTGCCACGCTCGGCCGTGGTTTACAGAGAAACTGGGTTTACGATCGGTTTAAGATGTGTGAGCGTCAGGCACGAGACTAAACTATATCTGGTTTTATCAGTCCTCTTTATAAGTTGTTGCAGAAGCACTTGACATCACCGACCGCGTGTTGATTCGCATGGTAGATGTCGTGGTAACGAGTGAACGACACGTTTCAAGAAAATTTGAATTTTTTATTAGCTATTAACTCATTAAGGACCAAGCAATGTTTATCATAATGTTATAAATATATAGTGCAGTGAGTTAGACCATTTTCGTTTTTCATAAAACAAGAGATTTTACGTTTATTATTATAAAAAATTATAACAAATTAATATATTACAGGTTATCCACTATATTTTATTTAATTGTGAAAACATATTTCGGTAGAAAGTAAAGTAAGAATTTAATTACATACAAAAAGAAAGGGATAATACTTTTAAGAGTTGAAATGCGTGATTGGAGATTCAGATTTCCAAAACATTATTGATACTGTAGTATTGCTTTTTTTCAAGAACATTTTTTTGCCAAAGAAACTCTTTATATCTATGCTTATTGCCAGAAGGTCGATCGATAGATTTAATTTATTTATTAAAATTTATTCGGTATTGAAAAAATTATTTAAATTGAAATATTTATAATGGAAAATTAATCAATCTTTTATCGTTAATTTTGCACTTATTACATTCAAATTAAATTACTCTCAATTATACAATACTGGTAAGAATATGGTCATCGTATTACACATTCTAGAATGTTTTAAACAATGTTTCTAAACATATAGTAATTTTTATTTCTACATTATTTCAAAGGTTGAAGTAAAATTTGGAAAATGTAAATACAATTGTGCTGGAGGAACTGACGGCTATTGGGTATTAAACATGATTGACACGAAAGCAAACGATTGCAGGATTCCTTTAATTAAAAGCCCGAAGGCAACAGCTTTAATTAATATTGCTATCGGCTTATTGCTGAAAGCTATATAAATATATCTATACGAATACATATATTCATCAATACAAGAAATCGTATAGCATCAAGTTTATAAGTAAGCGAGATTTTATTTTAAAGAATGGATTTTAAAGAATGGATAAATATAAGTTTAAGTTAAATTATGATTAGATTAGATCTAAATTATGCAAAAAATAGAAGCATATTGTCACCCTGTAAAAGACTAAATGCATAGGAGTGATCACAGGTATCATGATGATAACTTTGCCGACTGTTTGTGTGAATTTTTATGGTAGCGTTTCTGCCGCCAGATGGAATTGGTTCGATGGAGTCACAAATAGCGGCAATACGAAAACATTTTACTTTTATATAATGAATGTAAATAGTTCTACAAACTAATTTCATTGTCTTCTGCCTGAATATATAAATATAAATCTGATTTTCCTAACAATCATCACTTATAGTGTATAACGTCTAAGTAAATTTAAGATATGCATAAACTTTATACACGTATAACTTTTAAAGTAATGATCTTCATACCTTAAAATTAACATTTTCGGATTTTATTTGTGGAAAGTAAAAATCATATAATATAAAAAAAGAGTCAGAAATTCGATATATATAAAAGACAAAGTTCAGGAAAAATATATAATTCATATTCATTCATTCATAATAAAAATAATAATTTAAAATTAAGACGAAATATTCGCTTTACTTGAGTGTAACTTTTAACAGCTTATATATTGCATGTAACTAGAATTTTAACGCTGTGAGTACTTCAGGTTAGTGATCTCCGTGTTGTAAAACTGGATTTTACTTATTAAAAACTATGAGAAGAAAATAGGTTAAAAATTTGACGTATTCCAAAATAAGTTTAACCTTAATATTTTTTTAAAGAATATTAAAATATATCGTGCCTTTATTGTTATGTTCTGTTCAACCGTGATTGCTTTTTGAGGTTAGAAAATTACAACAGACTCCATACATTAAAGTGAAAAATATACCAAAACATTTTGTAATTTTAGTAAAATTGAGATTAATTGAAATAACATAAAAATGTTTTCATATATTCGTCAAACATCAGTGTTACGTACAATTATTAGAAATGTAAACATAAATACTACTGATCAGAATGTTGATAAATATTGGCAACATATACTGAATAATTGTAAAAATGCATTAACACAACCTAGTACTATATCAAAAGAAACATGGGAAAATGTAAGAAAACATATGATAGAATCACAATGCAATCCATCTACTCTTGATTTTATTATTCTAAACATGTTTCAAAGTATGAAATATCCAGATGCTGGAATATCTTATTATAAATTTTTAGCAGATAATAATTATAAACCTGAAATTCCTGTTATTACTAAATATTTACAGTTGTATGGCATAAAAAATGATCCAATATCAGAATCAGATAAAGAACATATTTTAAGTTTGTACAATAATATTAATAATCATTATACTTCATTTAATGATCACCTAAGTAATGCTTTTATTCAATGCTTATGTAAAGTGGACGAGTGGAAGGAAGCTATCAAAATTATAGAAAAACACGAAGAAAATGATAAAATTTTCCTTCGACATGGATATACTGACTTAATTTCATATTTATTTAATCATAACAAAGAAAAGTTGGGATATGAATATCTAAAGCTTAGCCTACAAAAAGGCAATGGGCCTTATGACAGTGCATATACTACGTATTTAAAATATTGTTTAAAAGAAAAAGACACATTTAATATGAAAGTTGAGAAGTTATTTCTAATTTGGAGTGCATATGGTATTAAACCTAGTCAAGACACTGTATTTGAATATATGAATGCATGTAACGAATGTGGTTGGTCTGTCAGTCAAACTGTAATGTTAAGGTATAAGATATACAATTATTAATAATAATAGTAATTAGTTTTATTTTTCCATACCATTGTCCTTTATTTTGCCTTTTATGTTATTTCACATAGATTAAAGTGTCACAAGTGTAAAGAAGACATTTCACAAGAAAGTATATCTGACAAGGATTACGAGCGTTTATTGGAAGCTACAAAGACAAAATTGATCTTCGATGAAATGTGTTATGTAACTAATGAGCAAGAGATAAAATCGTTTATAAATTTTATTGATAAAAATAAACCATATGACCTGATCATAGATGGATTAAATATTATGTTTCTTGCTAAAGGAAATATGAAGCGTAATGTAACATATGAAGTAAGTAACTTTGAAACTATCATAGTTTAATAAATAATAATAAATAATATTTTAACGATTGTTATTTTTTTATAAATTGAATATGCACGATCGATAAGTAATTAATATTTTGCAGCTCAAACAGATTTTCAAATCTTATAAAGAGCAGAATAAAAAAATATTAATCATTGCAAGAAAACATATGTGGAAGTTTATAGTTAAATCAGGTCTGCAAAGCGTAAATTGCTACTATGTTCAAAATAGGTATGCATTATAGCTATCTATAATATATTGTTATTTATTACTTAAACCATAGATTATATTTATATTGTTCCGTTTTTTAGCTCAAATGATGATTTATTTTTATTATATGCGGCATTTGCGAGTAAAAGAAATGCTAGAATTATTTCTAAGGACTTGATGCGTCAACATATATTTGCTTTGCAAGACCTTGAGTTAAATGCTGTCTTTAAAAAATGGCAGTTCTCGCATCAATTTGTTATTGATACAAAGAAGGGTTACATGCAGTTAAATGCACAGTCTCCTATTGACGCCACCGTTCAGAAGCAAAATAATAGTTGGCATATACCATATGTCACTAATGATAGAATATCTAGAATGAGGCATACAAGTACCAAAAAGTGGATGTGTTTCAAAATGAACTAATAAAATTATATGAATATATTTCTGTAAAAATTTTTAAAATTGTATCTATTTTATAAAAATAATAGATGCCTTCTTTTTTTAATACATTCACATTTACATGAATATAAAAATGTGAATATATTAAACAGACGGAGTTATGCTTGATACTGAATAAAATGCTGTCATAATACATATGTATAATGCATTACGTCTTTTCTTTTAAGTTTATTTTATATATATATATATATTATGCGAATTTTTTACTTTTTTTATCTAATTCATTGACAGGATTATGTCGATAACAAAATGTTTCTGTTGTACGAAAATGTACTACCAGATGGCGCATAGTGCGTCATTCGATTTAGTTCAATAAAATTCGTGTCATATATTCCAGTTTGTGCTTTTCAATGCAACAGGTGTTACGGTCCGTCGAGTTTTCGTGTGAACTTTTTATTATACGTTGTTGTACGTTTGAATAAGTGTGTACGTATTCTTTGACGTCTTCTCGTCAAAATGATACACGCTTATTTTCGCTATTACATCCCTTGATCCAAAACGCACATCTTCAAGAAACGATCTTTGGTGCTTGAAGTATATACATATATACGATATTTATATATAGAAAAACAGTCATACTCGTTTCGAGGCAAGTATTTGTTTATTAACCATACAAGAGACAAAGCACGTTAATTTACGCATCATCATTTCGATATTACTGTTTGGTGACAACAGAACGCGAAGTATTTAGGTTATTTGTGACTTAATTGTGATTGTTGACACGTGCGTGAAGCGAACGTGATTTATTTGTAGTTGTCCGTTAACGAGAACGCTTGTTGTTCATTACGGAAAATGCGTGTTCCGTATTATACACTATAAAATACACGCACTAGTTATATTATTGTACCAACCTACTGGCGAACATAATTATTATTACTCATTTATTTTTGTTTTACAGCATCGATTGCAAAACTCTTTCGTTGGTTTGTTGTCATTACTGTATGCATCACGATGCTGTCTGTTTGGTTACTTTATATTCTCTTTATTATAATCATTAATTTGTATGTATACATAATATTCTCTATATGGTCTTTTGTATCGAATAATGATTGAATGAAGTAATTGTATTTGAAACGAATATAAGGAAGTGATTTTTACAACAGATCTCGCGAAACGGTGACAGTGATAATCGATAATAGTATCCTCGGTCGTATCGTGAGGGACATCGCCAGAGAGTACCTATCTTTTCCTGATGCTTGTTTCGCTGCGCCGCCATAGAATATGAAGGATCAGTCGTCTGACAGTTAAGTTCTCAAAGCGTGATCTTTTTATGGCATACGTGACACATCGGTGACACATATCATTGGTACTTCGAACTTAAAATGTTTATATTCGTTTTACATTGCGCGTTTTTTTTATATTATACAAATATGTTTCCATGTCGAAAAGAAGAATATTTTCGACAATTTTGAATAACAATGAGAAATATTGAAAAGCAGTCGCGTGACTATGATGTCGCGGTAGTCGTTCGTTTCGAAAAGGAAGTTAGATAGCACGGTTTAAACGCATTTGCGTACAAATGAGCACGTAAATGAGTGGATTATTTAAACGAGTCAATCAATGTGGTGCATTCATCTTGAAAAGGAGGCGATCCAGCGGGAAACGAATCAGGTTTGTTACGAGTTTCCTGAACGTGTTTGTTACTTTCATTTTTTTGTCTCGATCTAAGCTTGAAATGACAATTTACTAACGACTCCTAAAGGCACGTGTCATTCACGATTTGCTATTTGAGATACTTTTTATTAAGAGCAATTCATCTTTAAGGATTTATTTAGAAATATACATTTATTCGTTGCGTAGACTAACGTATACACGGTGTCTAATAACGTAGCATGATATTGAATTACCACTTCAATTACGACATTTTTAATTCGATATTAAATTCTCAATTTTTGGTAATCAGTGATTACGTAATGGAATCCTAGATACGAAAAGGGAGAGAAAAATCGGCCGACCTTGAAACCTCGATAGAGCCTCTACCTAATAGAAAATCACGAAATAGATATCGATGTAATTAACAATGTCGATAATCTCCGGTTCTAACATCGTAAAAGTGAATGGCCTGGTGTTCGTACTCCGCGGAAACCCGTTTTTGCGCGTGGGTGGCGCAAAAATATTAGAACCTACGCGAGTTTCACGCATTTGGCGCGTTTCAACTTCAACGATCGAACGTCCCTTGGCTTTCGCGTTCTGTGTAGGAAAACGTAGGCACGCTGCGCGCCACTATAAGCTCGATTTCAATAATTCGATACATGTCTCGAGTTAATTCTTCCGATATTACTAGTACATTTAAACGTTTATACAAGGTGTTAAAAAAGTGAACCAATGTTTTGATATTCATATGGATGAATGAAGGTGCTTTAATATCTGTCACTTTTATTATAAGCTTTTATTATTCATCCTTGGAAATCGACTAGAATATTTAATCGTAAAATATCATGTTTAAACGTAAAGCTTCAAGAATCATCGCGAAAAGTATTAATAGCGAATTGGATGGTCTAGGGTGCTGCGGGGTGCCTCTTCGAACGCAACTATGGGAGTATTTCCACGAAGAACGAGCCGATATTTCGAAACGATGACTGAAACCTTGGTTATACGACCACTTACTTTTATTATCGTGTTTCATCGTTTCACGATACGTCGCCATTACGCGTTCCGCCCTCTGCTCACGTTTGCCGTGGATCTCGAAACCGTATCAGCGAAAATGTCAAGACCCTATTGTTTTTAAATATTTGCCTGATTGATATTCGGGTTATACGTGCAAATTTACGATCAACGAACGTTTCTCTACTGTTTTATTTCTTTATAACCGGAATAACATGTTCTGTTAAGCTGAAGAACATATATGGTTATATACAACATCGAGAAATAAAAATTAATATGGCATCGAGAAACGGGGTGAATAGAAAAAATTGGAAATAACTTCGATGTACGAGCGTTGAGATACAGGGGGTTGTTTCCTCGTATTCTCTCCACTTTCTCGATTATGGGCTAACGTGTGTGTTGTATTTATACACATTGGTGGGAGAGAAAGAAGTGGAATGGGCGCATTGCGGATTACTAGATATCGCGAGGTATATTATACCAAAGGGTTAAAGTATTCCTGTAATAGTAATAAGAAATAGTGGAATTTTCACTTCTGATAGGATATCACATTCGCTGCTACTAAAGTACGACCGACCATTCCGTTGTATTCGTTGCACATTTTTCTCATCGAAACTATTTTATTCTAACAGAATATTTATTCCACCACACTGTTCATTGCGTTTTTTCTTTTCTCAATATTGTTTTATCAAGATGCGTCATTAGCAGCGAAAGTAATATTATAATGATTCGACGGATGTAATAAACACAATTTAACGATATTGAATTTTATTCCAAATAATTTATTTCAGATTCCGAATTAGAATTTAAATTTCAATTTTAAATTGTAAGTTTATATTTCCACTCTTGTTTCACGTTATGTTCGCAACTTGAAGTTTCTACCATCTTGTCTTCAAAGTATAATTAACTCATTGGTACTTGGTAACGTGTAAACTACTGCACATTAGACATCTATATAAATAATTTACTTGAAAAATGTACAAAACGAGGAGACAAATGGTCGAATGGAGATCAACACCAGTAGGCACACATCTGGATAAGATAAATCTTATCCCACCTACCTGGTTCGTTGACATCTACTACCAACTATCTCTCTTATCAGTCGTATAACGTGTGTAGCTAGTGATAACGTATTCGCAGGCACAATTGCACTATTGTTGTCGGAAGGTTCACGTTTTTTTCACTCACACTATCTACCACTAGTACAGCGTGAGGTCTAATAAAACGAATCTCTAGAATCGATTTGTAAATAATAATGATATCAATAATGGTAACAATTCACAAATTATTTCATCGAGTTAATTAGTACCAACTAATTCTTTTCATCTCTCCGATACGTTCTTTCACTCTTCCATACACAATTCTCTCGGTCGATTTAGAAAGTCGAACTCATAGAACATCGTTCCGCGACTTCTCTTTCCGTTTCTACGATCTACCACCTACTTCCTGTGATCGCTTAGTTGCCCATGAGATCGCGTTCGTACAGTTTTCCACTCGACTAGTCGGCCCATTATCGAGATGCAGGTGAATCGGGGTTAATCGTGCGTCATTTCGGAAAAATTTATACGACTCGCGGCCGAGTGCCAGACGGTGGCTCGCCTCCCATCGCTTTGTGCATGGGGTGTATACGCCTATGGTGGACCACGCGCCTAAAATCGATTCAGAGAGACACAGACAGGGCATAGACCTTGGTGCGCAGGGTTGATTCGCCGTAACTTGCCGAAACTGTGCGTATTTCCGCATCCGTATGGTCGAGAGATCGGAAATTATACGAAGATTACCAGAGAGAACAATTAGAAGTAGAGTACACTTTTTATTTATTTTCTGACTTTAAACAGAAATCTGATTAAACAGAATTCTAATATGCAACGAATGAAAATGAAAGCAACCTGTAAGTTTCTTGAAAATAGATAATTACAAGGTAAAGGTACGATTATTAATTTGAAAATTTTGACGACGATGAAAGAACACGCGTGTAGCTTTAAGATCCGGATGAAAGGGCAATTTTGAGAATATGAAATCGATTGGCGACGTATCGAGTTCGAAAATTACTCTATAAAAAATGCGACATGCGTCTTGTTTTCTTCTTCCGTCATATCCATGTAATCTTTTTTCTTACAATTCACTGGGCTTTCTTTTTAAAAGAATCGTGCGAGAAATTTACGTGGTGCAGGATCAAGTTAGGAAGAAATTTAAATTCTCCGATAAATTGTATTTTGGGTTTAATACCTGTCTGGAATATTATATAAACTAGAATATACCACTTTCCTTCGTGAAAAGTGAGTTAAGAGGTTCTGCATATCTAATCACTTCCGTTGAGACAAAATTTACGAGTGCAAATTCCTGTTACTCGGTTGTGCAACTATTCGCGAATTGTAAAAATGCTGAGAAAAAACGGGGCGACATAGAATGCGACACGTTGCCAATAGAAGTAGTTTAGATTTTTTTCAATAGTTTGTAAGAATATTTGTTAAGAACCTCGGATTGTGAACAGATTTTCAGCGTTCACGAAAGTTAATATTTTTAACAACGCAGCCTGCTGCAAGTTAATTATATTTTACAAGATAATCATTCATCTTTTGTGCTTTGTAATCCACTTCGACTATCTGTTTAAAACACCATGTAGACAGAAACCAAGGTCGATCTTTACGTTCAGAAACATTCAAGAAAATTAATTCCACCGAAACTCTCTTATCTTTATACTCGTAACGTCAGAATTGGCTGCAAGTTTTCGTTTTCCTTCGCTTTCGACGTCGGAAAATTGTCCACGAGGCCGGGGTCGGGTCCAAAAAGTCGCGTCGTCGACGACGTGGCGTTGGCGAAATTTCGCCGGTGCACCGTCTCGAAATTTTACGATCGCTCGTAATCGTGGCGCGGCCAAATTATTATGGTGGAAATTCCGCGGCGCTGGGGCCACTCGACCGAGTTTTCACAATGAGCCCTGACTACGTTGGATACACACCGTCTTTATGGCGGTTAGGTTTATTAGTCGCCGTTTTCACTCGGGGAACTCGGTCCATCTTCAGCGTCGTTTCGACGTCCCTCTGTTTTTCGTTTTAGTCGCAGACTATGTACGGGCCGTGGACGTTGTTGGAGCCCGGCGACCGTTTATGGCGATCTATTATTTTCCACCGGCTTCGTAACAACCCTTTTTTTCCCTCGCGAGCTCCGAAGAAATTAAAATCGCGCTTCTAAAAAAGACGAGTTTTCGTATGGGTGCATCCACGTTTTATTCGAATTCTTTTCGGGTAATATCGTTCGCGTATATTTGATTCTTAATAAAAGGATTCAGGATACTTGCGTAGAAAATTCGAATTTTTGTAGCGTAGTTTCATAATTATCTTTTAGCGGCGAGTCGTTTGCGGAAATTAGGTTTAGGATTCAAGGTAGGATACAGAATGCTTGGAATTTGAGAGGAATTTGTAATCGCGATTTAACGTCTTGGGGAGGATTCAGAATTCTCGGGATCGTCTTTTTCTCAAACTTCTATTTGTCCGTAGACGTACGATTAATTAGGTTTTTGCTTTTCGAACCATTTGTTTATTCGCAAGATCGACGAATAAAACGTACAAGATCGGTGCATCTGAGCAACGAAATTACCAAATTTAGCAAAAGTGGAATCGATCGGTGGTTTTAACGAAACGCCACGCGTGATAACGTCGCGCAAATGCCATTTAAATTGCAAGATATCTCGTCCGTAGATACGAAAGGGTTGAACGCTTTATGAGAGCAAAACGAACGAAACCTTGAACCATTGCATACGTAACCGGGATCGGTTCGGACGCGTTCTTATTTTCAGTTCATTACCACGCGCCAACGCCTCCGTCGTAGTTCACTCTCGTAGTAAATAATGCAGCGCGACACCTGGTACACCCTGTACATCATGCTGCGTATGCACGGAAGCGTCGTATGCACACGTACCAGCGTAATATATGCATAATGTATAGGGTGGTCTGGTGTGTGCCCTGGCGAAATACCTCGATGTTACACGCTGTTCTATATATCACGGTAACCGTACGTTCGTGAGCGCATTTTACCAGCCATGCACCCGTTGTATAGAAGGTAGGAGGCTCGAGTGGTGCGCGTGTTAGCGCATCAGGCTCTTGGAGCGCGCCTACAGCTATAGAAAGGACTCTTTCGTGGGGGCGAAATATGGGATTTCGCTATGGGTGGCTACGGAGCCTTCGCGATTACAGCCAGAAATCTATCGGACAGTTTAGTTTATGTCGATCGTTTCGTACTCGTACTTTCCTTCGTTTCCTCGTGCTTCGATCGGATAGTTTGGAAAAATCGAGCGTACACGCGTGGCAGATATTACCTTGCGACTAATTGGCATAGGTTTATAGTAATTATCCAATAAGCTGTCGCGGATTTGAAGTTTTTTAAGCTTCGATCTTAATACTTTGATCGGGCACTTATAATACGTATGTTACGACTTAATATTTTGATCTTCGATTTCAAAAGAACGAGTCAGTGATATTTGCTTTGATTTCAGGACTCGAGCGTATCGTTTTATCGTCGCAAGCGATCAAGAACGAAATTATCCTGCTAAATAGAATACGACTGCATCGCCTATATCCGACCTTCGATCACCCTTATCATATCCACCGCGGTTACTTCTAAAAATACTCGCAAGGTAAAATGCTGATACCGTTCGTCATTTCGTTTCGTCATGTTTCACATTTCTCTGAAATTGATTCATCGGAACATAAAAAAAAAACTACGTTTTGTAGCTATCGTACAAATGGTTTATGGACGTTTATGCGCTTATGGGAGACCGAAAAGCATCGACATATACATACAGATGATATGTAAAAATATAGAAGAAATCTAAATTAACATACTCTTTACGATATTTCATTTCTGAAACATATCTCGTGTCTCTAGCTAGTATTTATACATTTCAATTTGCACAAAAGTGCACACGTGAGTAACGTGTAATATCACCGAACGATTGATTTGAAAAAAAAACGGGACTAAAATATCATAAATAAATTCACGATGAAATGAAAAATGAATCGACCTAGCCTACACATAGCCTATACATAATTCATCTACGGTATAGGGTGTCGAATATTTTGCAATTTTCGAACGATCGAAGGCTTCAGTGTCTCGATAATAGAGATAAAACGGCGTAGTTTGGTCGGATAATTCGAGAATAATTCGCAGCCGGCGCCTTAATGGAAAGAGCCCTTGCCCGGTTCTTCGATCCCATAACTTCCGCGGCTAGGAATTCCAGCGATGCTAATTTCATCGTAGGATAGCGGAATTCCAGGGGTCCGGGTCGGACGCGGTTATCATCTGGTGCTATTTCGACCGGGGACATGCGCCGTGCAGTTATATTAACCGCATTTCCGGAAACGTTCGATTGGCCGCGTGGTATCGGAGCAATTCGTGCAATAACGACGAGAGTCGCCGCGTCGGCCAGAGATAATATCGCGAACGATAACGTTCCTCCTCGTTGCAGTTCCATCTCGTTGTTAGATCATCGTTACATTACGACAGTTTATCGTAATATGGTTCTGGTAGGGGTTTGGCTTGGATTCGTAACTTTTTGCGTTGATTCACGATGGGTGGGATTTGCGGAATCGAAGAGGAAGATGTAAGATAACGGTGGCCAGAAAGGAATTTGGAGGTCGAATTTTTGGCGATATTGTTTTTGAGATTCCTTTTTCTTTATCTATTTTTTTTAAGTTTTGAGACTCGTTTAACTGCTTAATTCTTTGGAGATAAAGTTTTTCAAACATTTAGCGCGATAATATAACAACACGGAGCGACATACACTTCAAGTTGAAGAAATGTAGATTGAAATACAGTGAAGTTCCATTCATATAGAATTCTATGTTTCAATAGGTTTTGATAGCGTTGGAAAATTATTAAAAATTACGCATCATTGATAGTTGTTGTTTCCATCTGAGCAGAAAATGGTTGAGATTGTTTCAGTGGCATCCAAAATTATTTGCGAGTAACGAAACATCATCGAGTAAATATTACTGGCACGCAAGATTATCGCGAACGATCGTTATTTTTCAATTAGAAACATCGTATTTGTGATTTCTAACATCGATGATCGCGATAATTTGAGAATTGCGAGGAGCCATCAAGGTTCGTATCATTGACGTTCGAAGCAATTCGAAGCTCCTTGTGGATCATCGACGTGTTTCTCTAGCAGTTAAAACATTCAAGAATTATTTAGCCTATCGTGATATCGCGATGCGTACGTTATAGGCGAGGTAATCATAATATTATGCAAAAGTAATGTTTAATCGTATCTCGATGTTTGCATAGGTATACCGTCTGCAAAGATGTAAGTATTCGGCTTAATCGTGCAAACAAGAAGCAACGTTGAATTTAGACGAGAAGATGCCTGGTCGGAGGAAACAGTTTGTGAAAATAGTTATTTTTAGAATGGTTAAATAATTAGTACGCTGTCCTGAGTGCTCATGACCAATTAAACTGCCTCGTTCTCCAACAAACGACCGCGTTGAAGCGCAACGTAAACCATCATGATCGAGTGGAACAAAAGCACAATGGCGAACAACGACGTGCACCACGGAATCATCGTACAATCGTGTGCGTCGCGACATAAGTATGCGACGTTCGCGACGTCGTCGTCGAATGTAAACTCGATTATAAAGCAAGCTATCGTTTCCATCCGTATTCTTCTCGACTACATTCTCGTTCTCGAGCTTGTGTGTACGTTCGGCGCGTCTATATTTCACGATACGCATTTGTACCACGATATCTTGTACGAGCCAATGTATACACGTACGTGTGTTCTATGGTTGGAAGCCTTTATAGAGCCAGACAAGTCGATTGAATTATAGTAACAAAGTTATCCGTCACTTCGTGCGACGCGGGCTAAGGGCTAAACACTGTGTCTCAACGGGATCTAAACTGATTTTCAGCTTATTTCGAAGAAAGGGATCGCGTCTTAAGCAAGATTGATCGAAATGGAAGAAACCTCCCTCTATCGTACAAGTATCTTTTATAGACAGTTCAGTCTACTTTTACCTTCCAGTTTCTCTATTTTAATAGAAATTTGAAATATTTACTTTAACGTAGCTGTAGTTTGATCAGAACTGCGAACAATGATCGGGTTGGATGCGAGATAACTGTTTTACAGAATATGCACTCTCGTTCGTGAGTGTTCAGACACCTGCTATTTCCATACGAAGAGCGACTTAACTGAAATTATCGAGGAAACGATAAATCGATCAGAATTCTACATTCTTGGAATACAAACTAGTGAAAAACTTTTTTCTAAAAAGAAAAAATTTTTCTCACAAATCTAACTATATAATCTAATTACAAGGAAAACGTTGAGAATCAAGACGTTATCTCTTTAATGTCCTACTTCTTTTTTCTCACAAATTGTTCAGGTTGTTATTTCGATCCCGATCAAGCAACGGAATCGTTCTGCGATAATTGGGCATATTATTCGACGTGTGTTTCCGTTGTAAATTATAGCGAGGAATGCCTCGGGTGGGCTGAAGGGGTAGACGATTCGAATGATCGAGTGTCATCGCTAGTCGTAGTTAATTCGGCGCGTGTTAAACAAAAGGTTTAGTCGTTTTGACGACGGTCGTTTGCATTAAGTGGCTTTATCCGACGCGCGCCTACCCCAATCTGCATTTGACTTTGTAATTTCATTTATGGTGAATCGCGTATTCCGGCTGGCTACGGGCAACGCGCGCAAACATTTGCAGCCAGCTTTGCGTTTCCCATCTCGGAGGACCTTCTTTGACCAGCCAACTTTCAATTGAAACTGTTGTGCTCATGAATCCCGTGATTAAACCTCGTGATAAGGACGATTTCTAATTCAGCTCGAACGGCACTGATTTTTGTTAAACCTAGACTTCGTCGAATTTCGTGAAATACAGGATAAAAGAAGTTTTATCGCTTTGTTTTTAAATATTTTTTTAACGACATGAGATAGACGGATACATTTTGTATTAATAGTTTAATTAAGCGTCCCAATTACGTGCAAAACGTGGTATTCGTGAAAGAAACAATGTTAGTTGTCAATAACATTTTTCCTAACAATTTTACACGTTGCATTATTTAAAAGTTCAGACGAATTATCATTTTATTGTCAAAAAAGGACGAGGAAAGGTGAACCTAGGAATTCACTACGTCGTAATTCATAAATATTTCATAAATAATTCATATATATTTTAGACCAACGCCAGTAAGAACGAATAATTACGATAAATCATTTTATTCCGTGTATGCAACCTTCGAGATCTCTGACAGTAAACAGTAATAGAGCAAAAACCAGATTGAAGAGGAAAAAGAGGGCGTCCGTACTTCTAACCGCGAGTGATCACGTAATCGCTTGTCTGTGCACAAAACAGATTGCAAACGGTGGGAATAATTGAATCGATTAAAGGTAAAACGATCGAGTGATTAATTAATAGCTTCTGGTGTTCGAGCTACCTAAATCACATCTTCGAGTTTCGAGCGATACTTTAAAGCGGAGAACTTGCAGGAATAGGAGATTAATTAGAATTGCCTCTTAATTGCTTGAAAAAATAGAAAAATGATGTGTATCTAGATCTGCCACGACGTAGGTTGTTTTTGTTATTATTTATTCTTCTTTTTACGCATTATCATACTAATTACGCGGAGAATGACTGCATCTCCTAACTTTTTAGTAAGAAATGATCCCGCTGTAATGATTCTTTCGTTCCAACGCGAGAATTTCGATGAAATTATTAATTTATTAATTAGTTACCAGTCATTGACATTTTTTCGATATAAATAAATAAATATGCGAATAAAAATAAAATTCGTCTGAACAAGAATAAAGAGGCGGTCGTTTAAATGCTTTACGTTTTATTGATAATATTTACAATTAATTCAGCGAATTACGCTACATATTACATGAATTACATTGCCGGAATTTGTTGTGTTTAAGAGGAAGCCTCGACGATTTATGCCATTGTCGATTATGTGAATCGATGAGCAAGTTCAGCGAATCTCAGTTGATCTAGGCCGCATCTGCCAAAGTTTTGGGCAACCACGCATTGGTCGTCGTTCGCAGCTAAATAAGAAAGAATGGAAACGCGTGAAACAAGTGTACGAAAAATCGTCTTATAATTTGCTCGATAGACGTACCACTATAGGCACATTGGTGTACGGTATCACGGATGATGTCCTTCTTCTCACTGTCAGGATATGCTCTGTCGATTTGCTCGTCGATCTTTCGTAGATTAATAACGTTGCCATCCATCTAAAATAAGTGAAACATTTTAGAAAAGGCTAGTAAGCAAATATGTATATCGAAAAACGTCGTTTACGACAGATGAAGAAATTAATTTTAAGTAAAGAATTTACGGGCAGGTAAAATTCAAAATTAATTTAGAGTATTTCTAGAATTTTAACATAGAATTTTCAATGACCGATAATTTTCTGGATCGAGGTTTTTAAAAATTCATAGGGCTGTGTTGCAAGTATCCTGTTCCCCTTCATATTTCATATTCAGTTTTTAATTGTTATCAATTAATTAATTTACCCGCCCCATGACCTAATCCTACGAGAGATTTTTAAAACTAAATTCCGCGTTATAACTGGAATCAAACAGTACGTACCAGACCTATCTTTTGCATCAGACAACCTTCGAAGCATCCTCGTGTTCTTATTCCCTCTGGGGTGTTGTCGCGAATTAAGTTTCCTAGGTCGACTATCGAAACAATATTTTCATTATTATTCATTTTCATTTCGAATGGTTCATTTAATTCTTTTCCTATAAAAAGCATTTACTTTCAAACGTAAAAAGTACTCAGTTCGTTGGTTTCTATTTATTAATAAAATCGTATGGCACCATAAAACTCATTAAAATATTTTTACTTACAGACGTTAAGACCCATTTGTTTCAAGCACGTCTCGGACATCTCACTGGCAGTAACCTAAAATTACGAAAATGAAAAATATTAATTTTTCGATCGTGGCTTAGAGAAACGATGGATTCTGTGATATTATCGAAATTCAGTTTCACAGCATCGTCTACGTTCTTTCTTCTCTATGTTTAGCGTAATCGAGCCCGAGCCACGGGAACTTTAAACCGGTCAAAGACATACCCCGCAACATACGAAGTAAAGTGCGTAGAAAAGAGCGACGGCAGTCTTCATCCTTCCTTTTTTTTCTAGATATCGATGCTGAAAGCGTCCGTAGAGAAAGAACAGTTACGATAGATGCAAAGAGAACACGAACTACCGCTAGACACAAACTTCTTCAACTGGCTGGTCAGCGTTTCGATCTGCTATTTATACCGCATAGTAAGATCACAAAAACATAGAAGATTAATTGTTGTTGACAATGATTCTTACGTAATGTAGGGTTGTAATTTGAGAATTGGAGAAGGATGGGAAAAGGAAAGGAATAGTGTTTTATCGGCGTGTCACGGCGTAGATCTCTGGCTTCTGACTGAGGAGTAGGGAGTGTCCCCGCATCACCTTCCTGTCAGTGGTTAACGATATCCTGAAATCTTGTGGCGTCTATCTCCTTCCTCTGATGCTTCCATTGGACGGTGGGTATTTGTATTCGTTTATATATTCTGCTTCGTTAAGATGTTTTGGTTAATTTTTTCAGCCAGCACATTTTTTTGCATCTCTATTATGCTCGGGGCAATTTAGCCACGAGCGTGTCTAATGCACGAGCGGTTAGTCGTCGTATGTACGTCGTTACGTTGCGTTGAATCGTCGACGAAACAGTCCGTAACTGTTACTTCCCTACGCTGGTCGAGGTTGTAACTCGTAGACGTCTTCCGTCTGCTGTACCTCTGCCGTCGTGGCTACAGCGCATCCCAGCGATCGGTGTAGCGGGTTCCTTTTCGTCCTGTTTCTCCCATGTCGGTGTGGGATTAGGGCGTCGTTATCCTGTGACCATTCCAGCAGAGAAGTTACGATAGGCGGTTAGCTGAATCCAAGTCCATCCAAGAGCCGAATCTAACGACGTCTGTCACTTGTTGGTTTTAGTTGCATCCTTTCTTCTATTGTGGCATCGCTGTCTTGGTCGTATGGTGCGTAGTTACTAGTCGTAGGGTCGTAACTTGCAAGTTGGAGAATCTGTATGTTTCTTCGCTGCTAAACTCATGTTGAATGCGTCTTTGGACAACCAGTTCGTACATACTTTGTACACGTATTTTACAAGATGAGTGTGGAAACCAATACGAACAAATTGGAATTGACGTTTTCCAAATTAAGGAATACGATTGTCATTGATGTTTGTTTGCGCAGGATACTGTCCTACGGATAAGTGAAACTTATATACTATAATATATTTAGTAAATATATTACTAGAGTGTGCTACAGATGACTCGTAGTTTAATAAAAATTGTTATTCTAGGAATCTGTAGCGCTGTTAAGCGCAAGGTGGTCAGCTTAGGTGGTAGCTGGCCTAATTGGATTGCGTTTAGACGAAAATTTTCGCATCCTAAAATGCAATCAGAAAAATCCCGAAGATTCACTTAAATGTTTTATTTAAACATTGTTTATACTATGAAGATTGGGGGAAAGAGAAAGAGAGAGAAAGATATCTCAATTTTTCATATTGTAGAAATAAGGTAACTTTGGAAAGAATTGATGGAATTATGAAGCACTTACATTGGAAACGATAAGATAAACATAAGCTAATTTGTCGTCGCGTGTACAACTATGTTTAGAGATTTTATCTCGACATAAAGAAGTCACACAGTATTAAAAAGTATTCCCTGTTAATAATGCTTATTAATCGCTTTTAATTGATTTTTAATTCATGTTTACGCGGGATTAATTTCATCATACCTCCTTCGAATTGCAACATCTCCGCCGGTTGTTCTAATGTAGACTTTAATTTCAACAATAATTATATTCTTTACTTTCGAAAACAAATCGAAATTTTGATTTATCCGTATTTCGAGCTGTGCAATTGGCATAAACAAGTTTACGTAAAAATCGATAAATATCCACAAGAAATATTAAATAAGAAAATTGCCAATTTGTAATATATTATTCGAACAAATGGACTTTTTAACAATCAGTTTATACGGTCATATTCCTTGTTCAAAAATACGCTCGAAGTGTTCATCCGTAATATTGATACAGTGAACTGTAAATACCGTAAATACTCTGGCTTTCATTCTACACTTTCACCGTGGAGGAATCATCTGCGGTGATCGTGCAATGTGAAACGGTGTAAATTCGGTTTATACACAAGTCACATCGGCAGTTTTATTTGTCGGAGCTGATTGGTGCGTGGAAACACTTGCGAGAAAGCAAGTATCGACAACGAAAGTGTCGGTAAACCAACCTCTGGCGATGGAGTAGGAGGTGTCCCTGCAATTTCATAGAAACGCTTCTTCCAGGTATCTGTTTTAGACCAACACGAGTACGAACGAATAATTATAACAAATTATTTTGTTCCCTGTATGCAACCTTGAAGATCTAGTAATAACCAATAATAGAGCAAAAACAAGGTTAAAGAAGAAAAAAAAGGCGTTCGTGCACCTGGTCACGAGTGATCACGTAATCGCTTATCTGTGCGCAAAGTAACGCGCGAGCAGTGGAAATAAATCGAGTGGACTAAACGTGAGACAAAACACGACGTTACAATTTCTGGCGTTCGAGGTACCCAGCTCACGTTGCGATCTATGAAATTTTAAAGCGGAAAGCTTGCAGATGTACAAGGTTAATCGGATTGAATAACTTTCCGGCAATTTCCACGGTGTAATCTTAACCTTGGTCTTGTTTGCGTTTTAATTGCTTGAAAAATAGGGAAATAACGTGTCAGCGATGAATGTACACGTCTCCCACAACGTAGCTTATTTGTGTCGTTATTTATGTCTTTCTTACGCTTGGTTACGTTAATTATAAATACGGAGAATGACCTTATCTCGTAGTTTTTCTTACAGAAAGATCCCGCGATAAAAGGTTTTCCGTTCGAACATGAGAATTTCGATCAAATCGTTAACCTACTGGCTAGTCGCTAGTTATCCACATTTTTGTTTAACTTTCACACAGAAACAAGTGTCATCTTAACAAAAGCGAAGAGTACGTGCTTTTCGTTTTATTCACAAGTTTTACAATTGATTCGGCCAATCACATGTATCGCGGAGTCTTCGACGTTTGTTGTATTTAAAAAAATATCTTGACGATTTATGCAATTGTTGATAGCAGCTGACGAGCAGTGAGTTTCAAGTGTTCCAGGCCACACTGGGCGAAGTTTTGAGCAACCAGACACTGGTCGTCGTTCGTAGCTAAATAAGAAAGAATGGAAACGTGTGAAAGAACTGGTACTGATGCGAAAAGTCACGTTATCATTTGTCCGATTAACGTACCATCCTTGGCACATTGGTGTACATTATTGCGAACGATCTCCTTGTTCTCACCGTCAGGCAATATATTGTCGAGCAGTTCGTCGATCTTCTGTGTGTTAATAACGTTGCCATCCATCTAAAACAGGTGCAATATTGTAGACAATGCTAGTAAGCATACATATCGAAAAATATCACTTTCGACGGATGAGAAAGGTAACTTAAAGTAAAGAATTAATTTTCATTATTTCTACAATTTTATAACTTTAATACAGAATATTTTCGCTGATCGAAAATTTTCTGTATCACAGTTTTGCAAAATCCGTACTGTGTTGTGCCGCAAATATCTTCTTACATTTATTGATATTCTATATTTAGTTTTTAAAATACAATTATTCACTGTACATAAATTAATTATTATATTATCGTAAGGGATCTGATATACTAACACGTACTGTTGTACTAGCGGTATATTAATTTTGTATGTTATTTGAGCTTGCTTCTTTTTATTATACTCTTCGTCGGTAGGAACCTAAGTTGCATTTGTTCGATAAATTCTCCATGCTCGACTATGCTAAGTAGAATGAGACTTTACGTACCAGACCCATCTTCTGCATCACACAGGCTTCGAGGCATCCACGTTTTCTCGCTACCTCAGGGCTGTTGTCGTGAGCTAAACTTGGGAGATCGGCTATCGAAGAAGTATTTTCCTTATTATTTATTTTCGTTTCGAGCCATCTATTTAATTTTGTTTTTTTCAATGGAAAATATTTACGTTGAAACGTAAACAGTACTCGTTTCACTGGTTCCAATTTATTATTGATAAAATCGTATGGCACCATGAAATATGTTAAAACGTATCTATATTGCTTTTTAACGAGTTTCTACTTACCGATGGTAAGACCCATTTGTTTCAAGCACGTGTCTGACATCTCATTGGCAGTAACCTAAAATTACGAAAATGAAAAATATTAATTTTTCGAATGTAGTTAAGAGAAACGATGGATTCTGTGATATTATCGAAATTCAGTTTTACAGCATCGTCTACGTCTTCTCTTCTCTACGTTTAGCGTAATCGAGCTTCAGCCACGGAAACTTTAAACCGGTCAAAGACATACCCCGCAACATACGAAGTAAAGTACACAGAAAAGAGCGGCGACAGTCTTCATGCTTGCGTTTTTCGTGATATTGATATGCAAAGTGTTTGCGGAAGAAGAGCACGTACTTAAATAATACCTTCGATATGCGAAAGGAACTTATTCGACTGGTTAGTCAGCGTTTCGCCTTGCTATTTATACCTCATAGGTGAATAAGAAGTAGAAGATTGATCGTCGTTGATAATGGGTTTACGTAATTTAATTTCCCGGAAACATAGTAAACATTTACGAGTTTATTAGGTGAATTATCTATGATTACGATAGATATGTATTGTAATAATTTTTATATGTATTTGCAGTTCGTTAAGATACATATTTTCATCGATCGCATATTTTCATCCATCTTTTATTCATTAGAGACGTTTGAATTTGAATATTTGGTAAAACGGGAAGCTTTTCAAGAAGACTAAATTTGATTAAAAATCAATTCTATTACCTGTAAGCTAGGCAGAGAAAGATTATTGGGAGATGTTTCGTATTTGACAGGAATATAGGTAATTTGTCTTTTGCTGATACCTAACTCTGAATTATGCCAATCGATTTGAATCTTTTTTTTACGAGTAAAATTTTCGTGGAAATCGTCGTCTATTTGCAGCATAATTTTACGAGTCACAACATGCACACGGATGATATTCAACGAAATATTCATTGTGCCATCGATAGGGGAATGAGACAACGAAAAAAATTTATCAACGTATAACATGTGATCGGTATAAATTCTCTTACCAAGAACAATTCAATGTTATAATAATATGTTTCTATACTTTATACGGTTACATTATAAACATTTATTTTGTTATAGTCCCGTTTGTCTTAAGGAGCAAGTTGCAAAAACGAATCCACTCTTACAAATGTCGTCCTGTTCTTGCGCTGAAACAATGAAATAGATGTTTATGAAGATAATACGCTGATATTATCGACGACAGTTGCGTGCTTTTAATAACTGTAAAAATAACAAATTCCGATACTAGCCTACGTTTTGTCTGATTCGATAGCTCTAACATCAGAAACTACCTTGAAATATAATTTTCATTTCGGAAAGGGAACAACGAAAGAGAATATCAGGCTTAAATATTGACTTTATCGATATCTATTAATCGTAGATGGTCACCCGAGTTAAGATCAAAGGCGAAAATTAAATCAAAAGGTTTTATTCGAAATGTATACACAATATACGTATTTGAAATATATTGCAAAGGCATCAAAATACTTGTGAGCGTTAGTGTACGCCATGTACGACTTCTAATCTGTGAAAGAGAGTAGGAAAATGTTATCTAAGTATATAATTTGTAAATAATCGTAGCTTATTCTTTGTAGTTCCTCGAATAGTTTATTCTGTTTATATTTATTTCGCACGTTAAACGCTGTTGATTAAGAATTCTAATAACGTGGATGTTACTTTCTATTTGCTATTTAATATCGATTACGTCGAATCAAAATTTCATTTGAACCGTAAATTCCTAGGAATTCTTCATTTACTTTCCACGACACTCTGTTCTCATTATATGTTTCTATCTGATTATATAATTTCAAATACTATTGATAACAGCAAATGACTGTTCGAATATATTATCTGTGACCGACATTTAAAGAAAATATTTCCAGGAAAAAGACACTAACGTTATTTTTCAGGTCGATAGTTTACGATTTCATCGGTCGCTATATTAGATTTTGTAATAACTGGCGCTATAGATTGAGTTTCATACTTTGACGACAAATTCAAACTTACCCTTTTTGCAACATTCGTTCAATGTTTGATTCGTTGCTATGGGGAAATTGTTGCGTTCCGCCGTTTCTAATAAATATTCGAATCGAATATTCTTGTCTTCAACCTGCAAACATTATGGAATAATAAAATTTTTGAAATATCGACGAATCGTTAGATAATTAAAGAATTAAACGATAATCAACGTTTACCATGTGAGCTTTGTCCAGAACGCATATAATGAAACAACCGAAGTCCAACATGACGTCTTCCAGGTTTTCGCGTGTTATATTTTCCGCTTGGAAAATGACGTCCAACTTTATCAAATCCGCTATACTCGTCGGTAAAATCATTAGGAATGACAAATATCAAATATATATTATTTTTGTGGACATGAATTATAATAATTTCTCTCTTTTCTAATCTTTAAAACAGAATCGTACTCGAATTTTATTTACTTGTTATTACTTAATAATTTACCACGTATATGTTTACATTGGCAATATCTTTTGGAATAGAAATGAGAATTATGAAGGAAAATGTAAAATCCAGAATTTTCTAAGGAATTAAAAAAAAAAAGAAAAAATCGCGAAATTATATACAATAAATTATTTAGAAGCAAATTATTAGTTATGTTATAATACATACTGTCAGTTAAATTGCTCTGGTGCAAACATTGCCGTATATCCTTTATATCAATGTTTAACATTTTTGTGAGTTGTATTAGATTGCTTGCTCGGGCGAGTATCTGCAGTAGATGGTAATTACTTCAATCGTAATAATTGATTATTTTTTAACGTAGAGTGTATAGAAGTATCATGCTAATTACAAAACTTTTTGGGTCCGGTTAATATACAGATCATTTAATATCCAGTTAATATCAGATACACCTATCACGCTCTCAAATGTTTAACAGTTCAATGTATTATATGTTACAAATTAATCCTGTATTGCATAAAAAATTGCAATGTTGTTCATGCTAACGCTATACAAATATTAGTGTAACAAAATATTTTCGTTTCGTATTTTAACATTATAAGTTTATTTATGCGAAGAGATCTTCTTTCATAGTTGCAAAGAAACTTACTAAAGAAAGAGAAAGAGAAAGCAGTAAAAAGCAATCGAAAATAATTTATTCAAATATTACGTAATTACATCTACAAACTTTACAAATCTAAAATTGTAGAAATTTTCAATTATTTATATATTATTATATAATTATTTTACCTACACAAAAATAGACGTTGTTGCGTGTACTTACGTTTGCGGAAAGAACGTGGACAAGAATCGCGAGATATCCTTTCATCTTTCCAAACGATTACGATCTTTTAAAATCACTGTCACGATGTCAACGAGAAATTCAGAAGCTGTTTCTGCGAAAAAGTATGCAAACTGCGCGACTGCAAAGTATCTCTGCTTATATTTATCGTCGACCATGAAAACGGTGTCCCAGTTGACAAACATATCGGATTTTAACCAAAATTGTTTTATGTGTACGTGTAAAAAGTGAGTTAGTCAGCGAAAATGAAACAACGACATTCGAGGCAATAAAGAACGACGAGAGAAAGAACGAAGTGGTTTTAAACAATGATATAATTTTAGTTACTTCAACGGGATGCAGATAAAAGAGGAGAAAGCTGCATGGTTTTATCCAAGACGAAGAGAAAAATGAAAATAAGGAAAGAAAGACGCAAAGATGGGGATAATTTTGATACTACTGCTTCGAATATTCTGTACTCTTCCAAATAAGAACGTTATTTACGTATCAAAATAATATCCATCGTTCCATCGTCGCCGAATTGTTCTGAAATTTTTAAAGATCGAAGGAAAGATTCTAATACTATTAAAATTTTATTTTATCTCCGATTAATCGTCGCGTAATTCTCAAAGAAAGAGCTTGGAAAGTGGACCAAGATCGTTTAAACTAATTGTAAGATACTAACTCTCGCACTGTTACTATTTTAATTTCACTGATAATTATCGTTACCCCAGATTTTAATGAAAAAGATATCTTGCACTTAAAATATTCGGTGAACTTTCGTCTTTCCTGGAGTCGTGGTTGCTCGGCTTTTCCAAGAGCGATCCATGGTGTTTCATTAATAAGAATGAGATTAAACGAAGCCGATTCGGGGCATCGTTACTCACGCAAACACCACGGCGGTGGCGGCGGTTGGCTTATGAATAAACACTGCGGAGTTAACGCGTTATGAATAATTAACCTGCACTCGAGACACGGACGCTGTGTGCATTTCAACGTGGAACAGGTCAATGTTTTACGACCACCCGGTATACATACGATCGCGTGAATGTATGCTTTCGGGATATTTCACGGTGAAAACTGATGCATTGTGATCGTGTATGGAAATTTTTCATCTTGAAAGCAACGAGAGGTTTTATTTGTTTTTTCTCTTCTTCCTTTCTTTCTCCTTTCGCGATCTTTTACTACATAAAAGAGATTAAAAAGGTGTAGACACACGAATACAGAATTTCTGAATTTTTTAATTACGTACAAACTGAGTCCGTGAGTCCGTTATTTATTATTTTCCATCTTATTTTTCTGTAACTCGAATATCTCGATGTTAATAGTCATTTTCTATTACGTATTTTGGTTTGTGTTTGTTACTATATTAAAATATTTTAGGAATCGTGCTATACAGTCTAATTATTATATTTTCACAATATTTCATTTCTACATATTTCACATTGATTTAATGGATTTTTAATTCGTAGCTTCCAATCTGATCTTTCCTAATCGCTGTAGCTTCCTTTCTCAAGAGACAGATACAACAAAAGGATGAAATAGATTCGTAACATTAGTTCCCTATCATCCCATGAAGCGTAATCTGGGAATTTAAAGAATATTTCATTGTATCTTTAGGAAAGTAAACGTATTAAATATCAAAAGCATATCATTCTTTTCTCGCTGTCGTTCTTCATAATCCACGAGGTTGTCCATGCTTGACTCACAGCATGCTGTGTAGTGAACGACGAGCAACGATCGCGTTAGCGTAAGCGACTCACGTTGTGAGGCGGTATAATGTAGCCCGTAATGGTCGAAGTTGGCTGGCATACAGGATGGAATAAAGTTACGACGACCTTACGCGACAGCGAAGACACGACACGGAGACACTTTTGCAAATGGTCGGCTTTACGACCGATTACAGACGTCGGATACGTTTTCGATGGAATCGCGGATTCGGCTCCGGACCCAGGTGGAATATTAAGTCAGAAATGTAAATTTCTTGTTCGAATATCGGATGTTCGTGCCTCGCGATCATCGACCGATAGATCGATCATGAATCGCGAAATATCGCCAACTATCGGTTAAACGAAGAAATTATCGATGACGCGTGCACTGGTTCGCGAAAGTAGAGTCGAATGCTTATCACAGGGAAGTTCGATGTGCACATCGTACGCGTGGTAAAATATTTTGAAATTTCTTAAATTGAATAAATTTGTAAGCTAGAAGAGCGGCTACGTAGAGAAGATTTAATCGGCGAGACGATTTTTATTACGGAAGGCTCGTTTATTATTCGGCTGCATCACTAACGATAAAAAGAATTGACACGTGACACCGATGGTTCGATTAATATTTATGAAGTTAGAGAAGGATGCACCACGAGCTGTATCTCTTACATCATTTTATTAAACGTACTACACGTGGTAATTCGAACGATTACAACTTCATAGCCTTCGACGAATGATATTTGGTCGACTGTCTTATTAGTTGAACAGCTTCTCAATGTAACAGTCTACGTATTTGTTACCGATGTTGCACTCGTCTGTTTCTCCTTTGGCTATAACAAAGCAAGTAGTTCGAGTTAACAAATATGGAGAGCAAATGTGTACGAACATTATCGATAATAACAATTTAAGAATTTAAGAAGCATTTAAGAAGCTCTGTTCGCGTTGTCCTTTTGGATATAACGTCTGTTTGATACTTTAAAATTATATTTTTAAACATCAAGGATAGCTGCTCAGGGTCGCTAATTTGTTTGTTCACGATGCTCAGACCCGAGAAACAAAATATTAATCGTATCGGTAGAAAGATAATTTCGAGAGATTGGTATTAATTTTTCGATTTCTTTGCGAGGTAATTAGAAAAATTCGAAGATTATAAAACTGTCGAGCGTCGATCAAAACTAAACATCGATACTTACTGCCAGCACTGCATTCATTTGCGATGTTCTTCACAAGTTTAATATCTTCGTCGTTGCCAGCGTGAACGATTTCTATCATTTTGTACACCGGCTCCATATTGAAATCGGTACCTTTCAACTAGATAAAAAAGATAGAAGAAAAAAAATGATTAAAACCAATTGATCGAAGTTAACCGATTGTTTGGTTAACAATACACGTACCACGTTCATTCGTTTCATCACACAGACTTTCAGGCAACCCATTTTCCTGATGTCAGCGTCAGCTTTCGGTTGCTGGATGTTCGTTGCAGTGTCTGAAACGTGATAATCATAACACACATTCTTTTATCTAATATTTTTTCGAATATATTTCGTCGAATTAAAAGATGTTTTAAGGGATTTTACCTTCTGCGATGTTAAGCTCGTCGGCGCACGGTTTGATATCCGGCATCAAGTACTCCATGTATTTTCCGATTACGGCGTCTTGATCCATACCGCGCACAATCGTCTGCAAAAAAGATTATCGATAAAAGCTAAAAAATTATTGTTCGCCGTGTGATTATAAATAACATTATAATGATATGTATTATTAGAAGACGACGATATTAAAGAGAAAATTAAAAAGAGTTCGCACGTGGTGAAATTTCATCCATGATAGCCCTTAAGGATTAAAGAATATGCCAATATTAGACTGCGAATTTATGAAAACTGACATATTGAAAAATATAGGAATGCAGATGATAGAAAAAGTAGTATCGATAGTAATATGTTATGCAAAAAGCTCTGTCGCGATTCCTTAGATTTTTAAATAATACGTCGCATCTATTCATCGCACCAAGTTTCTTTTTTAACGCAATGCAACTGATTGGCGTGAAACGTGCAATATGTTGGCAATCTCCGTTGTCGAATGTCTTGGATTTCGTTCAATCAAGTTTGCTATTTCACCGCTATTTGTTATCGGCCTGCCACTTCGTCTTTCATCTTCCAAGTCTCTGGTGAACTTCATCTTCGTGATCATCGAGTAATCTTCATCGTTAAACTTTCTAATCCATCTTGCAATAATACGTTTGTTAATGGAATTATCACCATAAACACCAAAAATTCATTCCTTTATTTACTCTACACTCTTTTTGGCAAATGGCAAAAATGAATACTCTGATCGCTAATTTCGAAGATCACGATCGAAACTGAAGAAGAACTGGCCGACACTGCGGATGAAATACAAACTTGCAAACCATTCTTAACTGGATGCTTTATCCATCACAGTTAAACTTGTTAATTTATTATAGTATTTATAAACTGAGGCGTTCGTTATAATATTCGAGGATGAAACATCCTTTAGTTTTAGAAAAACTAGTCTTAGAAACAAAAAAAAGAAAAAAAAAATCGAACGAGAAAATTAAAAAGTCGTGCAACAGTAAGGAAGACAGTTCCAATATTTAAATTGTATTTATGAGAAGAGAAAGAAAGGTATACAGGTTTTAGATTAAAAGATGCAGCATTCTGCTACTACTGTTAACATCGGTTGATTTATGACACTTTTCAAAAACTGATTTGTCTTTAATCGATCTATAACTGATTTATATCGATTTACTCGAATTACTGAAAAACGAACCTCCTTCTTATCGCAGTTACCTGGTTAATTTCTAAAAAATCGACAAGCACTTACCACGGCGGCCAACAGGCAAGTAAAAGTCACAAGGGTCTTCATCTTTCAATCGACGTATCAAAACTTAATTCCTGAACGAAGATCGATTGGTTTCGCGTGCTTTCCTATTGGTATCACAGTGTGCAGTAGCGAATCCCGTGGGACGATATTTATATCGAGAACAAACAGAGACAATAGCTGGTGTTAAGGTCTGACAGCGTACAGCAGGAAACGAGATAATTGCCCCTGGTTCTACCTCGATTTACGTAAGATTGGTTCAAGTACGGTCGAAATACGTCTAATCATCATTGGCACGCGTCAAATTTGTCACAGGAAAGTGATCGTTTGCCGTGCGTTCGGTGATCTTGGAAGAAGCGCTTGTTCAACGTAAATTACAGGATCGAACCAGCCATCCTGTAATAATGATCGCATCGTCCTGTACCGTAGTACTGTAATCTCGACTAGGAGACTAGAAATGACAGTGCAGTCGAGTATTCGCTGATTTGTTTGTTTCTTCCTCCTCTTATTCGCGTTCTGAGAATCGTACGACCAAGGAGAAACGAGCTGGTTAAGTATAGCGAGTAGTCTTTGACGACGAAGGATCTGTTTGATCGCAGGATGTTGAGGGAGGAGGAAAGAGCATGAAACTGTGAATAGGACGAAAAAGAGATTCGTTGAGAAGAGTATGATTAAAGGTTCCACGGATGATGTTTGCAAGAGTAAGGAAGATGATGATTAGGTCTTTTTGCGAACTGGTGTGAGGTCGAATGATTATAATAAAGATTGGTTGGACAAATTGTGTAAGATAGGATCATCGAGGAGGTAGAGGAAAAATCACGACGACAAGGTTCTTAAAGATACACCGAGGAGATTAAATAATCATAACGACTGATTATATTGGCATTTAACAATCGTATCGATTGATTATGCTGGCGAGAAACAAGTGGAATTCTATTCAGAAATTTTTGACGTTAGACGGTAATGTTGACTGATTAGAAAGATTAAAGTGTCTTATATCAATTTATTATCTTAGCGAAAGAGAAACGAGACATTGTCGTGCAATTTGTAAGATTAAAATATAGCTGATCGAGATCGTGATCATCGATTGTTATCGAACTACGGTGTATTTTATAACATACAATTTCTCTTCTATAATAGCTTCGTAATATAATTACAAGAAATGGTAACGCAAGAGATTCGGTTATATTAGAAGTATAAAGCAGACATTTACTGCAATTCCCTTTTAAAAGATCCTTTTAATACTTGTCCACATAGCATTGAATGAAAGCGTAAGCCATCTTGCAATCGTCCGACATATCTTTGACTAAAACGAAACTGTGTTAGTAAAGAATCTAGTTTTAAATAAATAGGTACAAGTAATTTACCTTTATCAAGGCATTCAACTGCATTTTTTTTCATAGGTTCAATCTTCTCAGGTTCTTCGTTGTGCACGATCTTGATGAACTCGTTTATCATGTCTAAATTTATCTTGGAGTCTTTCAACTTAAATACAAAGATGTTCTGTGTTATGCAACTATTTCGTAATTTAATTTTCGGTTAAATTAAAAAACATAGTCTATGAAATTTTTGTTCCATTGTAATATCTTATCGGTTGATCGAAAGATGATCAAGTATAACAAATTATTAGGCGAATTGAATTTACCGGATGTTAATAAATATTTAAAGCCTTTTTTAAATGAGCTCACCATGTTCATAGATTTTAATATGCACGATCTTAAACACGTAGCTTTGTCCACTCCCAGTTTTACCTCCTGTTCAAATACTGCCTTTGGGTCCGCTGAAATATTATAATATTTCGCGTATCAATTTAATAAATTATATCTCTCTGTTGGAGAAAATAATCACCATACTAACTTTCAGTGTAGCCAACTGTTTTCATACACTTTAGAGTAGGAACCTTCGAAAGCTCTATGTAAGTGTCGATGAAATCTGCTTGGATAACTGTCTGAATAATTAATAAATATTGATTAATAATACTCAGCGAATAAACAATTCGTAGCCTATACGAAAATTTGTATACTCTGCCTATTGAGGAGAAATAACGCGTAAAAACGTGAAATAATTTATATATTGTTTTATCGAGATGCAAAAAGAGTTATCGCAGCAGAGACAGCACAGAAGTCCATTACACACTGTATATTCTATGACGCATTGAATTACCGGAGATTCTTCTCGATTTTATTTTTAATATGTACGTTAATTTCGGCGTCTTATTTCGTGCTTGATGCCCAACGTTTCTATCTTTATAAGGTTGGAAATGAAAGAAAGGGAACGAAATGTAATTGGAAGTCGAGCTAGTCTGAATTAATATAAAAGGAAAAAAAAGAAAAATAAAAATCCATAGCGGAATTCTTCAAATCAAAGAAAAGAAAAGGAATGAGATTTCAAATTGAGACGCTTCAAATTTCAAGTAGATGGAAATTCCAAACTCAATAATAATCAACATTTTACTTACTATAGTTAACAAAAGACAGATGCCAACCAGAAGACTCTTCATTTTGAGGTTGATTTTTGACAAACAAGAAATACACGTTAAGAATATATTTTCACTACTAAACTTTCTTGGCGAATTGCGGCGATATTTATATTGCAAATGTGCTGATAAAAAAAAGTCTGTTACATACGATGCATGGCCAAAAAAAACCTATTAAAGTATATCGTATTGATGGATCATTTCCGATCACCTACGTCTCGTATAACTGTTGGTTATATAATTATTAGTCAAAAAACTGGAATAATAATTACTTCCTTTAGTTACGTATCGTCTTGTTCGACGTTCTTTTTATCAGCCACGATTCGAAACGGATTCAAAACACTTATATGATTCAAACACTCGATAAAACTTAAAAAAATATCAAAATACTTTACTAAAATTAAATGACGCCGCGAAGGTCTTTGTCGATGTGAATCTTTGTTGGGTATAGTGTAGAATGTAAAATTGGTAATTTCTTTGAAATCAGGGTAATTTAAAACGTTTGTTTGAAACCGTGTTTACAGTATTTGAAGCGACAGTCAGTTAAAGCCGCTAAAAGCTATATCTTGCGATAAATTTATCGAACTATGTTTTTATAACGATATTAAGACAGTTTAAACTGTAAACAAAGTCGGCAGTTTGAATAAACGTTGGGGATCTTCCCAAACATTTTCAAAAGAGAGACCCCGATGGTTTTTCATCTCCGACAGATATAAATAAATGTAGCGACTCAGAGAAGTCATAATAATAATTGCCGTTCGTCTATCGAATAATTACCATTGTCTGTCGAAGAGTTAGTTATCATTTTGTTTATCGAAGAGTTAGTTATCACTTTGTCAACCGAAGAGTCATCATTTTGTCAACCGAAGAATTTTATATCCGTCAGTCTGTCAGTCAATCGTCAATATCGAAATAAGAGTAAGATTTGAATAAATCATTACATATTGTTAATTTACTTTCGAACAACTTTAATCTTCTCTCGTGCCAATATTCCCGCACATGGCAAGTTAGCCGAAAGTGGAACTTATTGCCAGTTGCATTAAACGTCAGTTAAAGCCACCGAACGGGGCAACTAAATAGAACGTGACAACAGTCATCTTTCGCTTTCTTTCTTTATATCGGTGAAATAGTCATTTATTTTATTTAAAAAAGCGAGTTTTTCTAAGTGCAATATATTCGACGTTATTCGTGTACAGATGTTTACGTGGATGAGAAGATTAGATGATTAGATGTGACGTAGATGTTTGAATCTTTTGTAATTAATACGTCAAATATTAATAAATATCGCGGGAATAATAGTTTCTTCGTGTTTAATAAATTTTAGTAATAAACTCTATTTAAATTTCACGATATATATCTACTACATTGTAAAAACGCATATTAATCAATTTTATTATAAAGTTCACATTATATTGAATTTACGAAACGAAAAACAAATGATGATTTGTCAAGATGAAAAGAAAAATGAGGGATAATTAAAAATAATTATTGAAGTGTTCAATTTTCATCTAATTGCTTTTATATTCGCGTCTTTACAGTTGCATCATATCTTGTATTATTTCCTATGTGACAATTCCAATGCCTCTCTGCTACTTAAGAAATCAAGAAGTAGAAATTCCTTTGAATCAAGCCGGCGTCATGCAACGTGAAAACTCGAAAGCGATTTCGCACTCGTCGGTTTTCCCCGCAACTGCAAGGATTTTTAATGAATTATTAAGAATCTATATATTCAGTACGTTCTTTCCTATCCAGTTTAATCTTTGCTTACCTTCCTCCACGCATTTCTTTATCTGATCCATGTCTTCCGTAGTTGAGTCTGAGTCTTTGTCAAATCTCTTATCCATAATTTCTTTTATGCTGTCCATTTGGATCTGACCGTCCGACATCTAAACAGCCATTTTTATATCAGAGAACGTAGTAGAAGATCGTTGAACATAGAAAAATTGTAAATATATATTTGAGAAGTTTGATTGTTCGGAAAAAACGACCGAGTAGATGTGAGGTACTGTACGAACACGTTAACGTCAGGTTTCGCGTTATAAATTAATCAACAATGGAATTTTAGGGCTTTGAATAGAAAGTCGTTCAGTCACTGTTTAACTATAGACCTTATTTCGATGATCTATCGTCCTTTTTACACTCTCTAAGTTATTCTAATCCTTTGACAATGTAATAAGAACTCAGAATAAAAGATGGAGGAAGAATCGAGAACGAAAAATTTAGAAGAAACATCGTCCCTTTATCCTGAAGATTTCCCGCGTTTCTGGTTTTCTAGAAACGAGGTTTTCTCGGATCAGATAGGAAAAAAATACGTTCTTTTAACTTTCTATAAGAGTTAAATGCTAATAATTGTTTGGCATATGACGACATTTAAGATTTGTAATATTATATTCGATAATCGCGTGTATGTAATATCGTACTAGTTGGTACATTGTTGAAAAGTTATGTGAAATTTTCTAGCATAACTAATGATTGAAAAATTACTTTGCGTTAGAGACGATGAAACCTTTCGAGCAAAGAATTCAGGAACTATCAAACATTGGTGAGAAATTGAGGGTAAAGTTAAATTAAATAATTCCAAGGAAATTGAAGTACAAACTTACGAACCGATCTAATAAAGGGGAAGTGAGATAAAGGAAAAGATGTTAAAAAATAAGAAGAATGTCTTACAATGTTTATGCGTTTCATAACACAGGCTTTCACGCATCCCCATTTGATCCTTTCCTCACCTTCCAAGTCATTATCGATAAACTTCGCAATTTGATCTAAAATACGGATAGATCGTTTTAACGAATGTGTTATGAAACCATCGACAAAATTTGAATGATTATTGCAATGCGTTACCTTCCGGAATCTCAACTTCTTCCAGACAAGGTATTATATCCTTTTTGAAAGCTTTTATGAATTCTTCTGCCTTATCGTCACATATGGCTCCCTGAAATAAACATTTGATGTTTATTAAAATTTAATTTTTTACATCTTCTTCCTTTTCATTACACCGTTTTACGTTACATTTTTCAATTATTATACACAGCTATCGTGATTATGTCGGAGGATTACAGGATTAAAGTAAATCCACAAATACACCGAATACAAAAATTAATATATAACTAGTTATAATACTTTTTTATAGTTAAATATAAATAGTTTCTTGAAACATATACAGGCGATTCTCAGAAATGGGAATTATTTGGCAGTGATCTTGTTTGCACATTTTTTCATTTAATTTGCAAATTATAAGAAGCTTCAGTTATAGCAGAGGATACGCTGATGTTGCTAAAAAAAAAGGCGACAAATAATTCACTATACTTGATTCTTGTTGTTTATTAATACATAGCGACCAATCGATTATTTGAAATGCTTTGATGATTTCTATAAAATTTATGCTTGCGATAAGTATGTTCATATGCATTTTTAGATTCGTTGCAAATGTTGGTATTATAATTACGATAGTCCTGTTCCACTGCAATATCAATGAAATTTCTGCGTGTTGTTAAAATGTTTCTATA
This sequence comes from Bombus affinis, assembly GCF_024516045.1. Classification (NCBI taxonomy): domain Eukaryota; kingdom Metazoa; phylum Arthropoda; class Insecta; order Hymenoptera; family Apidae; genus Bombus; species Bombus affinis. The sequence continues at coordinate 13,078,487 of NC_066352.1, read as the reverse complement.
AATGTTAATGCTTTCACTGTGGACAAAAATACACTCCACTTCGGTTTTATAGGTAACCGTAGCTAAAATAAATTCTATCCTCTAACGATCCCATAGCAACCAGGACAGATACTAAATTAATATGGAATCTCACTCACCGCGACGAAGAAGAGGCAGCAGATAGCCAAGCTAACTCTCATGTTGTAAGTAAGTTTCGGATAAAAATTCCACAGAAAGCAAAACACTTGACTGACGCCTGTCGACACTTGAACATCATATTTATAGCAGAACTGTGGAAATATGTGTCCAACATCTTCCGAGGTGTTAAGATTCCATTATGGAATAACAGGAAGAGAAATAATTGCTCAATTCATGTTGGCGTTTATGTAACGTGTCTTGATTAAAATCTACCGGCCCTCGATTGCTTCGGACGAAGAATAAAAAAAATAATAGACTTCGTCAGAACCAGGGAAGATGATCGTCGTTCGTATAATTAAAATTCGGTTTTCTTCTAACGAGCCACGTTCCATGATCGATAAATAACGATCGTTAGGCGTGATTTATTCTTCGATATCTTCGCCGATCACCCTTGTGCCATTGGCACGCGATGAACCGTCATGGGAATGGTTTCTCTTTTTAGACACTTTTTGTGAACGATAATCGACGTTCACGATTCAAACGGACGGAATTAATTGGCCGGCTAATTACTCTGTTCGATTCTATTCTAATTATTGCCTATAATTATCGCAAACGCCCGTGTGAAATCTCGAATGATTACAGGTGGCCTTTTAAAATAGAATCGTCGTAACAGGTACGTGTTAACCCTTGCTACGTGGTATCCTCAAAGCTGAGAGTATTTTCGTTGTACAGTATCGACCAAAGGTTTGCAATCAGTGTATAGTCGTTTTCCAGTGTATTTTTCAATGTAAATTGATTTTATTTGAGAACGAAACTGTTAACATTCGTTGTTATTAGAAAATTGATAAAAATGACCATACACTTTGTGTTTCAAAAGTTTGCAGTTATTACGCGTTCCACAGAATCCAGAAATTCAGGAGAACAATTACGTTTCTATCGGCTTGAAACTCTTTTCTAAAAGTCTATGTAACACGGATATGAAATTAACAACGAAATTAGTAGCAGATTCGATACACGCACTTGAAAAAATTACTCGCAATTTTTAGTTAGTAGCCTATGTTCTTCGTAACGTAAGGTGTTAACGCGTAAGAAAAGTTAAAGCCTGGCAAATTTCTACGCAACGAAGAAAGCCATTTTTTTCAGAACGAGTGCATCGATAAGGATGCACGATATGTCACAGATAAGGATCGTCGTTTTACATCAGTTAGTCCAACTTTTAACAGCAACGGAACTTATTCGCAAGAATTAAGACCTTTCGAGCTGAAACATCGACAGGAAGATTCCGAACCAGTTCGACAAACTATTAGAAGAACCGGATTGGGTTTTTCCTTCGATCAAAGGCGGATGACGGACGATCTTGAATTAATCCGAGCGTTATTATCGTCGTAACAGAAGGAAGTTTAAACCGCGGAAATCGGCCCCATCTTAGAACGATCAAAATATTTCATCGATTCGAGCAACCAACTATAAATTTATCTGCTCGAATGAGACTGTGTAGCTACGGGCGTACAAGATAAATCTTGCCAGTGCACCGTCATAAAGTTGTGAAATAGGTCCGATATTTCATCCTATCGTAAGTTAAGCATTGCGCACAGGTAGTTTGATATCGAATAACTGATAATAATCTTTCTGTTCTGTGTAATAGTGTATGTAATCGCAAGAGAATCTTTTAATTGCGATATGATTGTCTTAATTACACGGTTGGTAGAAGCAGGTTTGTATAATCTAAAGTCGTGGACAATTGTTCAGAAACGTTATGTAAAATCGTATTGGTGTCCCGTGATGGATTTTGAAGATTGCGAGGTGGAAACGGAGAGTTTCTTTTAGGCAGATTAGTTAGAAACGAAGAGTTGGAAGAAATATGAGGAATATGGGGTAATAATACAGTTATTTCGTGATATATTTATCATTCTACGAGTAAATTTGTTCGCTTGATTATTGTCATCTCGTTTTTATTATTTCATCGAACATAGCTATATTTTTTCGGAAAATATTCATTTCGGGGAATATTTTTATCAATAATTAACGTAATATCAAAGACAGAGGAAACAACGCTTTTATAATATAAGAATGAAATATTATTTTACATACAATAACATTTTCTCAAGTTATCGAATCGTATCGTTCAAGAATTCAGTCAACTTCGAAAGTTAATTTTTCTAGACAAATAGCTGACGTATATTATCAGTACGCTCCCGGACCCATGATATCATTGATCGATGATCGATTATAGAATAAGACTTGGATAGTTTAAACCCTTCTGCATTGTGGTTTTTTTCGGGTATGTCTACACACTGCTACTTTTCGACTACTACGACGACGATAACGGGGATGACGATGTCGAGATGTTTGCGATTGGAAATTTCTCTTGGTTCTTCGATGATCTTGTGAGTCCGCCATTAACGAGTTGTTCACGGTATTATATAAAGCTGTAACAGATTTTGCAGATATTTAAAATTACGTATCGATAACTGGCAAGTTTTTTAATGACCGACGTGATTAGGAAAATGTGAAATATTTGGAATTTCTAGCTGCGAGTAATTTATGAAATTGTTTCAAAGATTCTGAAAGCAGCTTCGAAAATGCTACTGCAACTTGAATCACGTTTGTCCGTACATTGTCATTCACATCGTTTAACAATAAGATAAAATAACGAAATTTTGAAAGGTAGCGATGGCAATCTTTCGAAGAGATCGTATTTCGCTTTACTTTCGTATCTCTTGCCCATAATCCAAAAATGTTAAAGGGATTTTGCGCAAAATTCCAATTATTACGTAAAATTGGTAACGTTCCAAGCTCTTTTTCGAGAGATCGATCTAAGATGAATTACTGCACCCAAATAATTGTTTCCGGCGTAATCGTAATTAAAAATCACCTCCGAATCTGTTGCATAGGTGCATGTGCTAAATTGCCATGCAGCTTCGCACCCTTCCGTAGCCGTCACTGCAAATGAAAATTACAAATAACGAACGCAAAAAGATATAAATAATTTCTTATTATTACTGTGTTATTACTAATAGGCTGAAGAAATTATTGCTTTAAGTATTTGTTTAAAACTGTGTTATTGAATCGATCGCTTATGTCGTTGATTATCAACGAAGGTACTTGCCTGAGTTTTTACACGTTTCAACTAAATGTGTAATGCGTGGGAAATATTCGTCGAGGATCATAACACGGGCATTCTTCACGAAGAAATCCCACATGATTTCGTCGCCCTTCATCTAACGAAGAAAGCAAACGTATTTTCTCCATCTTGTTAATTTAAAAGATATAACGTTCATTGTCGTGAAGCGGTGACTAACTTTCTGACCATTGAGTAAAAAGAAAGGAAATTGAGAAATTTCACTTACAGCTTTAGTTTGTGTCAGGACGCATTTCATATAGCACATCAACCTCTCGTCTTTTGGGAATTCACCGTTATGTTGGCCGTCTAGAAGCTCTGTACGTAAATCACCAAAGAGTTTATTATTCTTTCTTGAAAGCTGTTACCAAGAAATTGCACCTACATTTTGTTTATTTTCGAAATTAATCATCAGGACGAACAGAATTGAAACAAAATCCGCATGGGACGAATTTTCGTCCATGGTAGATAGATAGCATTTAACGTTCAACGATAAAGTTAAAGTAAAAGTTAAAAATAAGAAAGAACTATCAAAACTGTCAAATCGAAGAGTGATGCATTAATTTCGATTACATTTCCCATCGAATCATCATTAAACGTCTGCATAACCATGTGTGGTTATCACTTCGACAAATCACGAAGACTACCTCTTCCTCGTTCAAAAAAGTTCGATCAAATACCACAGCCATCCTTGCAAATTGAAAAAAGTAGCATCGAAAAATACCTTTAGGGGTGTCGTTCTTCTTGCTGCAAGGCTTCCTCAAGTTCTTGATGGACTTCTTCAGTTCATCGAGGTTCATCTTTTTCTGTACGCGTAAAAGAAAGTCCAAAGTCCGTGTGTATAATATACACATTCAGGCGAATTATAGCTTCGAATAGGAAGAATCGATCGATCAAACTCACGCTCTCTGTATCTTTGATCGCCAACAAGACAAGCATCAACGAGACCAGCAGGCAAACGCCGACCCCCTTCATCCTGTTTGACTTGTTCCAAATTTATTCTTCTTCCTCTTCCTCGTTGATGTTTCGAACCAACTTCGCTAGCTTCTCGATGGTTCAAACCACGAAGAAATAGCGCACGTGGATTCGCGATACGATCGTACACTCCCTTTTATAGTCCGCGTTGATCGTCGCAGTAGGAGAAGGAACAATTTTTGCATTTTGTGGGTGTTGCACGAAGCTTGACCCGTAATTACCCTGCCGACTAATAATTAATGTGCAACCTGCACTTTCCGCGTAGCATCTTCGGAAATTCAGACTACGTCGGAAAGGGAGGAGTGTTTCCGCCACGTAATGGATTACGTCGCAAATATGAAATTATTATGCGTCGTATTATCATTGACGATGCTGGATCATGTCCCGAGAGTACCTCTTTTAGCGAGTTACTTCTTTTTTTCTTTGATTTTCTGTTCCTTGCTTCTAATTTTTCTTTTCCAGTTTTGTACGAGGACTCTCTTGCCCGATTAACACTTTACCGACTGATAGCCGATTAATCAATTTTTGTCGCCAACGCTCACCGATCGATAGCC